>NC_141051.1:35208581-35871081 GCF_041138505.1 Cibotium barometz
TGCCCAATTCCAGCAGCATCACCTACGTTACCAGCTACTCTCACCTGAGAGCTTTTGCATCTCACCAAGCGACTCCCACACGGCCCACACCACCCCTCGTAGGCTACCCGCCAGCCTTCTGCTTCTCTCCTTTCGCTTCTCTTCTTACGCTTCAACCACGCCAGCCACTGCTTCCACTCTGTTGCAGTATAACCCGGCTCTGCCTAGCCACACGACCACCTGTAACTCTAAGGCCGTCTTGCTTAACGCTAGTCTATCACCTTGACGCCAATCACTGCTTCCACTACAAACCTTCTCTGTCTCCAGCCGTCACCAAGTCACACAGCAGCTTCACCAGCCTCACACGAACCCACGACCACGTCTCTGCCACATAGGGGGCTCCAACCACCACCAACACCACCTCTTCTGGGATGTTCTTGTCCATGCCGCTAGCCTTCCCTTGCTGCAGCTTCTCTTCAGGGCGACCTCCCCTTCTCTGTGTATCTACAGCTACGCTCGAGAGCCCCACAAACAAGGCCGCCTCTTGTCCTTTTCGTTTGAAGCTGCGCATCACCCGCCAGCTTCTCGAACTCGCCATTCACACACTGGCCTCTACTCTAGCCTCCACGTGGACCTACAGCTGGCCACGTTTATTATCATTTCATTTTTTTATTTTCCCTAAGGCCTAGAAGATGGCCTCCTCAATGCTTTCCATTTCACACCAAATCTTACATATGTCCTTTCACCTATAAATTGCCCATGCTTTCATGCCTTCGAATATAACTTGGTGCCCAATTATCTCTTGGTTGCGCACACATTTCCAGCCATCGAGTGGTTTATGTCATCTCCAGTGGACCTCGTTCCGGACAGGCCTGCACAAGCCCAAAACAAATCCATCCACCCCCTGAACACCTAGCAACGCCCTCAAAAACCAAGCTCTTCACAACTGCCATGCACACGTATGTACACGAGCCCAAAATACCTCTCAAAAAAATGCCTGACATACTTTGCCAACCCCCCCATCTGCTAGAGCATTCATGCTCAGCAGAGCAAACGATAAAATCCAGTAGCTATCCACCAGGATCAAAAGGAAACATCTGCTCACCATCCCATTCCCCAACATCTGTGAGAACCAATGGCTGTATCACTACATACCAAACATCAACCATATGCATCACAAAACCATTTTCGTCCACTTCACCCACAATAAACCTCCTTGTCTTCAAAACCTGTGGCATTGCAGCATTTGGCATCCAATTCATCAATACCAGTGAAGGCCAGGTTCCAGCATCTTGACCTTTCTGCATACAAAAATCCAGATCCTTTCCATCAGGAGTGTCCACCAGCACTTCCAGCTCTTGCAAATCAGGCATTTCTTCACAACCATACAAAGACTCAGCTAGTTCAGAATCCTTGTCATCCATGCACTTTGCCTTCAACATTTCAACAACACGCAAAGAAGCCTTTGTTACACTCTTGACCATATCAGCATCCATCTCTACCTTTGGCTCCTGTTCATCAAGGCTAGCAACTTCCCAGATATCATCCTCAAGCACAATACTCTCATCACAACGCTCTTCATCAGCCAAATCTTCATGCATATCTTCTTGAGTGCTGCCAACCCCCCTGGTATCATCGTCTAAAGACTCCCCAGCACATAATGTATCAAATGGAAAAACATCCATACCATTCATTGCAGGTACCATACCATCATGAAGCTGTCCAAGAAAATCCATAATAATAGGATCTTCCTCCACGCTCTCCACATTTGCATTACAAACCGTCTTCACTTCATCACAAGTCTCTACCCCATCCTCCTCCCTTGTAGAATCTGGCAAAGAATCATCCTCAAAGCATCCTGTATCCAGCTCCTCTTCCTTCTTATCATCATCCAATCCCAAGACATCATCCTCTTTGCTTCCATGTGCATGCATGTCATCCACATCCGAATGCAAATGATCTCCAGTAAAACATTCCAAATCACTGTCATGAACAGCCACGACGTCCAAATCCAAAGAAGAATCCACTCGCAACTCCTCATTTTCACTTTGCTCCTTCATCTGCTTTTCATCCACCTTCACCTGCTTTAAATACTTTGGAAAAAAATCAGAAGGCCCATAAAACATTCCCCTTTGCACCTGTATCGGCCTTTGAGGTTCCTGTCTAATCAAACTTTGCATAGGACTCTTATCCACCTCAACCAAATTTACCTGCTTATCCCTTGCAGACACAACACCTTCATACGGATAAATACCCATCTCCATTTGCTTCAAAACCTTGCCTTCCTTTTCCCTAGCAACCCTAACTGCATCATCAAATGACCTGGGATTCTTCAACGCAACCTTGACCTTTAAATGGAGTAGCAAACCATCAATAAACAAGCTCTTCTTTAGAAACATAGGAGGAACTTCCTGCTTCAATGTCATACACCACTTACCCCACAAACATGTAAATACCTTCACAAAATCATCCAGTGATTGCCCATGTACCTGCTTCAAGATGCTCAACTCCTGCCAAAGCACACTAGAATCCTCCACTTGTTGCTAAAAATGCTCCAAAAGGCCTTCTTTCAACTTGTCTAAGGTCAAAACATCATGTAGCCCACATGCCGCATCCTGTGCTTCAAAATCCTTAAGCCAGCTTCGGGCATCTCCCTTCAAGAAAATCTTTACTAGCCTCAAAACCTGCTCTTCATCGGTAACATGATTGCTAATGCATGCCAACTCCATTTGCTCCAAGAAATCAATCACATCTTCACCCTTCCTGCCATGAAATTCCGGATAAGACCACATCATGACAAACCTGTAACAATCCCTGAGCTCTCCTCAGCAGTGGAACATACGCCCTTCTAGGCAAAGAACAACGCCAGAGCTGTCCTCAGTGGGGGCACCAGAAGAATGTGAGGTGAAAAAAAGAAAGAAGAACCACTGCCTCTATAGCCCTTCACCTCCCAAACTTGGAAATACACACACGAATGGGGGCACCACCAACCACCGGCTGGAACACTCCTCTCACTTCACCACCCAACCCACGCCAGCCCACGCCAGACAGACAACACAAAATAGGGGCACCATAGACAAAGCAAACACCCAGCAATATATTCCCAGAAAACACTTCATACAAGCTTCTCTCGACTCAGAAGCCTTACTCACACAACCAGAAAACACTTCATACAAGCTTCTCTCGACACAGAAGCCTTACTCACACAACCACAAACACTCAGGCTCAGACTTGGATTTACTACCAAGGGAATTACACCACGACCACACCACCTCAGGAACTACAACCTTGCGTCTGACGACCAAGCCTCTTCAACCACACGACCTCAACACTTTGACCTGTCTCACTGCTGAGGATACACCACATCCTTATCACCACGAACCTCTCGCCTGCATGCTGTGCCAACCACACCAAAAAGAACCCCGCCACTTCACTCTTCAGAGGGCGCCCCACCAGCTAACTCTCAACTCCTCTGCAGCCCATCACTTCTGTATGTGTCGCCAGCAGAAGTAGCTACACCATCATCTCTCCTCTCTCTCTCTCTCTCACCTGCAGCTTATCTGCAGTGCTACCGACCCACCACCAAGCAGCAACACATGTCTTTCTCTCTGCTTCACTTGGCACCCGCTCACGTTGTCCACTGTCAGCTTCAGCTTCCGGTCTTTAGCACCTACCTGTGCTCCCACTTCTGGCTTCACCTAGCGGCCCACACCAGCCACCCTTTGCCTGTTCCCTTTGCTTCCATCCAGTTGCACCTGCAACTGCACATCCAGCTCTTCCTTTGTTGTGCCAACACCTCAAAGGCACTCACCCATGCTCTGTCTTCTAGGCGACCTCCTCACGTACACAAGGCCGCTTTCCACTGTTCCTCGCCTCTGGTGTCTGCCCAATTCCAACAGCATCACCTGCGTTACCAGCTGCTCTCACCTGAGAGCTTTTGCATCTCACCAAGCGACTCCCACACGGCCCACACCACCCCTCGTAGGCTACCCGCTAGCCTTCTGCTTCTCTCCTTTTGCTTCTCTTCTTACGCTTCAGCCACGCCAGCCACTGCTTCCACTCTGTTGCAGTATCACCTCGCTCCGCCTAGCCACACAACCACCTGTAACTCTAAGGCCATCTCGCTTAACGCCAATCTATCACCTTGACGCCAGTCAGTTCTTCCACTGTAAACCTTCTCTGTCGCCAGCCCGTCGCCAAGTCGAACAGCAGCTTCACCAGCCTCACACGAACCCATGACCACGTCTCTGCCCACAGGGGGCTCCAACCACCACCAACACCACCTCACGTAGGACGTTCTTGTCCATGCCGCCAGCCTTCCCTTGCTGCAGCTTCTCTTCAAGGCGACCTCCCCTTCTCTGTGTATCTGCGGCTACGCCCGAGAGCCCCACAAACAAGGCCGCCTCCTGTCCTTTTCGTTTGCAGCAGCTGCGCATCACCTGCCAGCTTCTTGAACTCGCCATTCATGCGCTGGCCTCTACTATAGCCTCCACGTGGACCTATAGTTGGCCACGTTTATTATCATTTCATTTTTTTAATTTTCCCTAAGGCCTAGAAGATGGCCTCCTCAATGCTTTCCATTTCACACCAAATCTTACATATGTCCTTTCACCTATAAATTGCCCATGCTTTCATGCCTTCGAATATAACCTGGTGCCCAATTATCTCTTGGTCGCGCACACATTTCTAGCCATCGAGTGGTTTCTCTCATCTCCAGCGGACCTCGTTCCGGACAGGCCTGCACAAGCCCAAAACAAATCCATCCACCCTGAACACCTGGCAACGCCCTTAAAAACCAAGCTCTTCACAACTGCCACGCACACGTATGTACACGAGTCCAAAATACCTCTTAGAAAAATGCCTGATACTTGTCTTTCTTTTCTTCCTTGACTGCATTAGGACCCATGTGCCCTTGGTGATTAGCACTTAAGTCCACTGATTTTGCGCATTGAGAGAGTTGGATACAAGTATAGCAAACACTGATGATCTTGGTCTTCTTGCCCCCATGAATTGAATCATCTATGATGGCATTAGTGGGGCAAAATCGGGATGAATAAAAATGAGATTTGCTACCCATCTTTTCAAGAAGGAATGGAGTACAAAAGCCTGAAGCTTCAGAAAATGGAGTGCAGCAGAAGGTAGAGGAAATGAAAAGAGCGTGAGAGATATTGTTTAAGGCCAAGATGAAGTTTGAGAGGGGGGAATTTTCCCTCCTTTGCAAAAAGGTGTATTTAATACATGGATTCGAATAGAAGTTTCCCTCCCTACAAAAGTATAGGTGTGTTTACTGCATTTGGGTGTGAAAAGTGACTATCAAGTGTAAGTAGAGTACATTTTGACGTGAGAAAGAAGAGTTTTTGGATTAAAAAAAAAACCTATTTTTCAACGTAATGTTGCTGTCTTCCTGATTGGATGCACTCGTTTTTCTCTCTCTACTAAAAGGCGCTACGAATGACCTCCAAAATGTCCTAATGGGCTTCATTCCTTCTTATGAATATGGGCTTGATGCATGAAGCCTTGCACCACGCATTATGTCCTGATGCATGAAACCTTTATGTATAAGGAATTATTGCATGATGCCTTATGCATAAACCTATGCATATAGGCTTATTGCATAAGGCTTCATGGATTAAGGCCTTATGCATAAGGCTTAAGCCTTATACTTAAAGGCCTTATACATAAAGCCTCTATGCATAAATCTTTGAGGCTTAAGCAAGGCTTAATGAATAAGCCATATACATAAAGCTTGATGCATAAATCTTATTAACATATATATTTTCTAATGCTTGTAGATTCTCCTTGCAACATACGCTCAACTTTGCAATTTTTTCATTACACAAGGCTTCAACCTTAATTCATGCAGCCTTATGTAGCATGCATTGTGGCTTCATGGATGAAGCCTTTAATATGTATAAGGATTTTTGCATGATGCCTTATGCATAAAGCTTTGACTCTTGAGGCTTAAGTAGTAAGCCTCTATGCATAAGTCTTAAGCATAATGTTTAAGCCTCAGTCCATGCATAAGGCTTAAGCATAATGGTTAAGCCTTATGCATAGACACTTAAGCATAAGGGCTTTATGCATAAGTGCTTCATGCCTTATGAATAAGGGCTTGATGCACGAAGCCTTATGCAGCATGCATTATGGCTTGATGCATAAAGCATTTATGCATAAAGTCTTATTGCATTATGGCTTGATGCATAAAGCATTTATCTCGGGGGGTGCACTATATGGAAGCCCCTCCTACGACGTGCGTTCAAGGGGTATTTAAAAAACCCCTTATCTGTGAATTTTGAGCTAATAAAACTACCCCTTTTTCTTTATAGACTTACGGTTTTTTTCCAAAGTACAATTAAAATACCCCTCTTGTAATTGTATTTCTGTAAATTTACCCAATATTTTGGATTAAAAAAACCCCACCTGATGATCGCACGTGGTAGACTTACATTTTTTGAGGTGCACCCCCCGAGGCATTTATGCATAAAGTCTTATTGCATGATGCTTTATGCATAAGCCTATGCATAGAGACTTGTTGCATAAGGCTTAATGGACTAAGGCCTTATGCATAAGGCTTAAGCCTTATTGCATGATGCTTTATGCATAAGCCTATGCATAGAGACTTGTTGCATAAGGCTTAATGGACTAAGGCCTTATGCATAAGGCTTAAGCCTTATTGCATGATGCTTTATGCATAAGCCTATGCATAGAGACTTGTTGCATAAGGCTTAATGGACTAAGGCCTTATGCATAAGGCTTAAGTCTTATACATAAAGCCCTTATGCATAGAGGCTTTATGTAAGCCTTATACATAAAGCCCTTATGCATAGAGGCTTTATACATAAAGCCTCTATGCATAAAGCTCTGAGGCTTAGGCATTTTAAAAGCTTTTATGCATAAGGCTAAATGCATGAGCCATATACATAAAGCTTGATGCACAAAGCTTATTAAAATATATATTTCCTTATGCTTGTAGATTGTCCTTGCGACATAAGCTCAACTTTGCAATGCATTGCCTACTTATCTTCTTCTCAAGGTAAGAGTACTTGTCTTTTATAATATATTTCTTTACTTGGTTATGGTGCACCCCCGGGTGCTTGGGAGTATTTTTTTTCATTACACAAGGCTTAAGACTTAATGCATGAAGCCTTATGTAACATGCATAGGCTTCAAGCTTATGCATAAGAATTTGCATAGGCTTTAAGCTTATGCATAAGCCTTTGCATAGGCTTTTATCTTATGCATAGGCTTTCATCTTATGCATAAGCCTTTATGAAGACTTTAATATTATGCATAGGCTTTAAGCTTAAGTATATCCATATGTTGTAAGCTTATGTATAAACATTTGCATAGGCTTTAAGCTCGGGGGGGTCACTCGTATAAATATGTAAGTATCACGTGGGTTCAACAGAAGGACATTTTAAATATTTAAAACTTATAGAAATATATTTACGGAGGGGATTTATTTATTGTATTTAAAAAAAAATTACAGATTTGAATAGGAAAGGATACATTATATTCACTAAAAAATTCACAGATAAGGGACTTTTTAAATAGGCCTTGAACGTACGTGATATAGAGAATTTACATATAGTGACTCCCCCGAGGCTTTAAGCTTATGCATAAGCCTTTGCATAAGCTTTAAGCTTATGTAAGCTTATGGATAAGCCTTTGCATTGGCTTCAAGCTTATGCATAGGCCTCAAGCTTATGCATAGACCTTAGGCATATGCATAAGCATTTGCATAGGCTTTAAGCTTATGCATAAGACTTTGCATAGGCTTTAAAATTATGCATAAGCATTTGCATATAGATGTATGCTCTATGTGATCTATGTAATGTTTTTATGCGTATAGATATGGTCATCATGGGGTTTACCACCATTGGACAAGGATTGAATATATGGAGGGACATCCTCTAGTGTTGTTCCTATACCCATAGATTTAGAGGCACAGACGGTTTGGAACTACATGAACTCTTGGTACATGGCCGAGAAATTAAGTCGCACTCGGCATTATTCCCTGCCTATTATGTGCTTGACATGTCAGCGCATAGGGGGCTACCCCTACTTGGTCATCGTTGCACCTATTTGGGTTCCAATATTACATTTTTCTTTTAAAAAAATCCCAAAGCAAACTTAATCACAAATGTTCTTCAACAAATCATCACAATCTACTAAATTTTCTCCTATTGTATAGCATTTTAAAAAAAATCAAAATAATTTTGTAGGTTTGTATTGATAATATGTTGGGATTATGAGTGGGAAAACATCCAGAAGAGTGCATATTACAAATTAAGAAAATAAAGACATATGAAGAAAGAAACACCAATTCAGCAGGAGAAAACACGCACATGAAGAAAAGAAAGTGGTTACCAAAGAGGCCAAGTGATATCCCAGAGGTACCATGGGAGGATCTTGGACCTAGGCCAGTGGAAAAAAATAAATTATAAAAAGGCAATTAAATATTAAAAATTTAAATAGAAGATTAAAATTCAGCAACAAACGCGGTAGGAAACGATCGGTTGTAATTGACATGAACACTTCAGCTATGAACTACATGAGGCAACACCGGGAATCGCTCTAAAATTAAGCAAACTTTCATGGATTCATAATTGCTGATTACACCACTGATCATGCTAAGATATTGGAGCTCCAGTTAACTTCATAATCTTCATTGTCGGAAGAAAATTACTGCTGCTTATGCGTGGAAGTTACACAAATTTAACATTCTAATTATGTAGCATTAAAACAACCCCCGACAACCCTCTACAGCTGGTGGGATCTGTGGCAAGCTGATAAGATTGCACAATGCTTCAAATGTTGAATTAGAGCTCATTGGTGACAAGGATCAGGCTATAGTGCCACAGTGATCCTTGTGAGTGTGAAAGCATTGGTTGCTCTATGAAACTGTGGACTGTGTGTGTTGAGGACTGAAATGCTTTGGGTGCTGTGGTTAAACAGACTACACTTTATTTTCAACAGTACTCCTACTCAGCAAATTTGGCTGAAAGTTCATTTGATACATGCAATTGAAAGCTTCATACAAAGGAGATTGAAGGACTTGGAAGTCAAGATTGCTCAGAAACACATCAGAGCAAAAATCAGGCAAGATGACAGGCTATGCAATGCAATCCAGGAGTTAATGAGGTTAAGAGAAATTGTACTCTCCAAGGACACTTTGCCAGTGGAATCTCTTCATCTTATGTAACTTTTCTCTGAATTCTTAATATAATCAGCCATTTCCTTGAAAAAAAAGAAAAGCAAAGATAAAGAATCGACCTTGCTGAATCGAAGAAGTAACCTAGGCTTCCTCGGCTTATGAAGACCTGGATGCATTTCCAATTCTACCACATACTCAAGATCAATTATATCCAGCAATCTGAGTACTGCAGTATAGCACTGATCTGATGCGTAGCGCTGGAGTTGCATGCTTGGCACATGTATTGAAAGCAAGGCAATATTGTGTTGAAAGAAAGTCAATTATATATTAGCAACATCTCTGTATATGGGTCTAGTTATAGACACAGTCCTGTACATGGGGTAATTGCGAGGTATGATAAACGTGTGCGTGATGACGAATAACGGAGCAGATGCAGGTCAAGTGTGGATGTCTCCTTTAATGCTATCACATTTGTTTACATGCTGAAATCTTGTTGCAGCATAGGAGCCAAGCCCAAGCTGGACCAGGATCTGTTGCATCAACCATGATCGGCCGCCCGCTTGATTGAGCTTCATCTTCTGATTTCGGTAATTCATCATGGCAAAGGGACTTGCTGTCCTCCTGGCTCTTCTCTGTTCCCGCACCTTCTGTATCAATCACGAAGGGCTGCGTGCTTAATGGTACAGCTACTTCTGTTGCTTCTAATCTCTGCTCTTCATCTGCTGCTTCTAATCTCTGCTCTTCATCTGTGACATCATTAGAGAGAGACTCCTTGTCTTCCTGTTTGGATTCTGTTTCTGCATGATCTGCTGCATCAATTACCACGGACATCTGTGCAGTTGATTGGGCTTCTTCTGCAGCTTCTAGCCTGCGCGGCTCATCTGTACCAATATAGAGGGAATCCCTGTCCTCTTGGCTCCATTCTGTTCCTGATGCCGCAACAATGGACAATTGCACACTTGATTGAGCTTCTTCTGAGGCTTCTAATCTCTGAGATCCATCTGTGCCATCGTGAGAGAGGAACTCCAGCTTGTCCTCCTGCAGGCTCGATTCTGTTCCTCCATCTGCTGCGCGCCCATCAACCATGAATGGCTGAGCACTTGATCGGGCTTCCTCAGTTGCTTGTAACTTTTGCAATTCATCTGTGCCATGAGAAGAATCCAATTCGACTTGAGCTTGTGCAATTTGCATTAGCGCTGACAGAAATACATCCTGCTCAGCGCCCGTTTGCATCATTGTCTCCCCCGAGTTCTTGTAGCTGGACTGAGCTTCAAATTTCTTCACTGGCCGATCCTCTTGAATCGTCTCCTTGTCTTTGCTAGACTGCGTTTGAGCTCCTGATTGTGCAGGAGATTCACGCCCCCGATACTGTTGTGACTCGATGGTTGCTGATTGTTCCTTGGAGGATTGTAGGGCTGGAGCAGAATTCTCATCACCCAGGCGGAGGCGGTGAGGCTGATCAATTACCGGCGCATCAACCATGAGTACCGGCTGCACGCTTGATTGAGTAGCTTCTTCGGCAGCTTCTAATTTCTGCGATTCATGTGTGCCATCACTAGAGAGAGGCTCCCTATCCTCCTGGCTCGATTCTGCTCCTGCATCTACTGCATCAACCATGAACGGCGCCTGCACGCTTGACTGACCTTCTTCTGCAGCTTGTAATTTTCGGGATCCATCCGTGCCATAGAAAGAATCTAATTCAACTTGAGCTTGTACATTTTGTGGCACAGACACCAACGCTTCTTCTGCAGCTTGTAATTCTTGGGATTCATCAGCTGTGCCATAGGAAGAATCCAACTCAAGTTGAGCTTGTACATTTTGCGGCACTGACAGTAGCCCCTTCTGCTCAGCGCCCTTTGGCATCAGTGTCTCATCTAATTGTTTGCTGGGTTGAGCTTCAACTCCACTTAGCGGCTGATCATCCTCAACTGTTCCCTTGTCTTCGGTCTTGGACTTTGGTTGAGCTCCGGATTGTGCCACAGATTCAGCCCGGGCCTGTTGCAGCTCGATGGCGGAATCTTCCTTGGAAGATTGCAAAGCTGCTACACTAGACTGATCAATGGCTAATTTCTCTGAGAAAGCTTTCGAGGCTGCAATAGAACCTTCAATCCATCCCCACTCTTGAAATCGCTCTTGAAACGTGAAGCCAGAGAACAGCAGCTGGAAGTACAACAGCTGGGAGGAGACATTATGGGGGGTCCGTTGTTCTTCGGGACTAGCGTTCAGTGGAATACCACAACGCGGGGCCACGATACGGTGCCGAAGATTTCTCTGCAGCCCAATCTTCTCTGCGACTACATCAATTCCCAAGCTCTCTAGGTGCCGTGAGAAGAGTTTATTCATTTTGGTTATATTGCCGAAGTAGGACCCCAGTACTGTGTCGTCCAAGTTCTCCAGAATCGCCTTTCTGCTGTCCCGGCCTGAAGTATTCTCTGAGTACGCGAAACTCTCGGACCCGTTCATTTCAACGGCTGAAGATCGCAGATCGTCCACCGTATCTTTGTCCACCCACTCCAGCGAGGCGGTCAACAGAAGGCTTGGCCAAGCCGATGATGCATCCTTTAGCAGCAAGCTCCCCAGGATCTGCACAGTCTCGACGAGGGACACTTGATTGCAGGCGGGACCTTTGCTTTCTTTGTGCGCCAAAGCACAAGCGTCGATTCTGTGGAATTTTGTTCCTGCCTGCTGAAAGGCTTCGGCCAGCTTCATTGGCTGGAGCTGGGTGAGGCGAAGCTCGATGCAGCATTTCTCCATTTTCTGCAAGAACGCTTGCATCATGTCTCGCAGGTGGAAGAAGAGACAGACGTAAAGGTCCAAATCGGAAGCCCTATGTCTCTCCCTTATCCCCGTCGAGATGAGCTGCAGGATGTCCCAGCCACAGAGAACATCATTGGTGTATCTGCGTATAATCGGAAGTTGCTCCGCCGCCATGGTGCATCTCAGCCCGTTGGGCGCAGAGAATGGAAGACAGAAAGCTTTAACCGGCATGAGCAAACCGAGAGAGTGATATTCTCTCCAGCTAGCAAGGTGCCCAGAGGAGCAACACTTTATCTTCAGTTCGTCGGTTCTGTCTAATTCTTCCCGCCGGAAGTAATGAGACCCTTCTGGCTTGGAAAAGTCGATTGATAGTTTGGAGAAGTCGGTTGACAGAACGCGCGTGAAGCGAGACCAAACATCTGTTCCGAAATCGGCTCGCAGAGAAGAGCCTGTTTCGGACGACGGAAATTTCTGCAGATATCCTGCGTATCGGCCCCCCTTCACCTCAGCGGTACGCAACATTCGCCGCATGGCGACCTGCTGAATGGCGTCTTGCGAGGCTGTGAAAGCAATGGAGTACCATAAGGAGATGGCGGCGTCGATTCCTGCAGAGCCGTAATAGCGCAGAAGCTCCAGAATCAGTAGATCTCTCGCGGCCAGATCGCCAGCAGCACTGTTGATAAACAGGGTCACGCGACCAGTGTAATCGTCCGGAATCTGGCAGACTGTTTTCAAGACGTTGCGGAGATCGTAAAGAGCTGGGAAGAAGAAAAGCAAGTGGTCAGGAAGAGGTCGTGCTGCAGGGCCAGTCGAAAAGGATTCATGAGAAGCTGCAGACGAAGGAGAAGCCTCGGACAGATTTCGACCTAACGACGGACTGGAAATGTCGGCGTGCAGATCTTCGAGCAGGCCATAGACGGGCAGAACGGGGTTGCTTATTGTCGGAAGCTCAACGCCGGCGATTGCACGTCCTGCATACGGCAGCCAAGATGACCTTTGCATTTGGCGAAGCGACGGGGAGGAGTTTATGTCTCGAACGATCAAAGAGCACAGATTCCTGTGGAGGTTATCTCTGTCGTCTTGAAAGCAGCTGCTTCGGCAGTATCGGACAAGTCTGCAGCGCGGGCAGGATATGGCGGCGTTGCGACGACAGCGCCAAACGGCGCAGGGGGTGGTCTCCATATGCTCTCCCATCGCGCGGGAGCCAAGGCGCCTGCACATAAGATCCATCAGAATCGCCTCCCGGGTTGCGGCATCGAGAGGAATGCTCTGAAAGAAATCGTCTGTGGTCTGCAACCAGTCGAAGAAGCCCTGTAGGGAAGGCCCTGGAAGCTTGCCGGCGCTGCCATGAGTCTGAATTGAGGCCTCCTTCTCGTACCTTGCCATTTTCAGCGTCAGGTGGTCAATAGCCAGCGACAAACCATCTGGAATGGCCGGCAGACTTACCGGCTGGCTCATTTTGCGTAGCTGCAGAGCCTGGTTTCTGGCGGAAAAGAAACTAACGAGCAATTGAAGCTCCAAGAAAACACAGGCGATGCAGATTCAGAGAAGATTGATGCACAAAGTAAGAAGACGAGCAGTAGAGGAGGCTCGTTCAAACTTATAAGGAGCTAGTATATGTGTCCGTTTTCACACTGGCTTCTCTTCTGGCGGTCTTATTCATGTTGTACACTGGACACAATCCGACCTTATTTTCACCATTTCTTTTAAATAAATCTGCTCGAATTGGATGCCATTTTTGGTAAATTCAAACCTATTACCAGATCAACCAACCGATGCTCAAACTAAACTTAGCACTTTATCTCAAACAAAGATTGGGATAATCTTTGTCTCTTGAAAAATTTCAGTCACAATTTAAAATTGCATTGCAGAATAACATAAATTGAACTATTCCTCCTTTTAAAACCTTTTTTGTAAAGTGTGCATCATGTATTTATTTCCTCGTCCCTTGTATATCCTAGTTAGGTCACAAAAACCCCATAAGGAGTACTCCTGAAAAATGCTTTATTTTTTTCGCAATAGAAATTACAAAATCCATATTGAAATTTGGTGTTGGATTTTTTTTTTCAAGGGAAAAAAGTAACAATGCACAAGTCATGGGACGAACCCCACAATTTAGTTGCTTAGCTGATTGGACTGAGCACCCTGCACAGTTTTGGTACAACTCGGCGTCGTAAGTTGAGTCATGATCTTTGATATCCATCGTAACCAACGTTCCTATCTAGACCGTGAGCATGAAGGGCAAGCATTGTCACTGTCTGTCGTCGCCAACCACAAGATCATTGAAGAGGAGGGTGGAAGCAAGCACCAGGAGGATCGAACAATGATGGCCTAAGATATGTAGATAGTAGCCTATGTGCCCACCTGCATGCGAACACACCCTTAGTATGAGGTGTCACCAAGCTTGCACCTCCCATAAAAAGTCCAAAGACTTCTCCACTAGGCTACCATCTTGGATACTACTTCTTATTCCTTGAGTATTTAGACCTGGTTACTTTGAAGCATTGTTTGAAGGGATAATTGTAATGACAATGGTTTCACTACAATAGGCACTCAATAGGCATGTTTAATAACAAGGCTTTTTGTGATGGTGTTTCACCTATAGCGACACTTTTTCTTAGGTGTCCACTTGAACTAGTGAAAGCAAGCAAGGTTTGAATTTCAAAAAATAAAATTGGTGCCTTCTTATGAGAGTAATTCCTTTTGGTACTACATAGAATCTCTATGGCATATTACTACGAAAGAAATGTCTAGGCCAAAAAGCCCATCAAAATCATGTTCTCAAAATACTAGAAAATATGGTTGAGGTTAGCAAAAACAATTGGGAGTAGAAGCTACTCTCATTATATGATGCTAACTGTATTCCCTATAAGAGCACACCTTTCTAGGTTGCATTTAAGCTCAAAGAAATAATTCTAATAGAACATTTGGTTCCAAGCCTCCAAATTGTGGCAAGACACATATGAGGTGGTGTGGAAGCTAGTTGGCTTGTATTTTCAGGTTTGCAGCCCCCTAGTTGGTTGCGTTTTTTTCTCGAGAGATTTTATTCCTAGTCGGGAGGAGTTGGTCGGCTGACCCTATTTGGTAGTTATATATAGCCCGGCCTCCCCTCCCTCACATTTATTGCTTTGTGCCTCTTGCATGCCTTAGTGCCTCTCCATATTGTCTTGTTGCAATCTCTCACATATACGAGGTCATCTTCCCCTCTTGCTCGGGACTTGTACTAGCTTGTGCCTCTTGTTTGGTGATATTAAGAGAAGGTCCATACCTGCGTCTCTCTCTCTCTCTCTCTCTCTCTCTCTCTCTCGTGTTTCTACTTTCCCATCTTTCACTGTGCCTTTCTTCAGATGCATTCCTTAATTGCACGTAGGTTAAGAACTAGTGCATATTCATGGCAAGCTAGGTTGAGAATTTTGGTTACATTGATAGTCATAAAAATAGAGTTTAATCAAGTTTACTTGTGTTTGATATCCTCTCACCATGGACTATGGGTGCAGTTCTTTCACTTCCCTATGTACCCATGGTAGACCTAGCGAAGGCTGGCCTCTTGATGGCTATCAAGAGGATATTACATTCATTAGGCCACTCAAGGGAGGAGATAGAGGAGGACTTGGTGGAGTATACACAATTGAGTGCATCCGAGCTACTGGAGGGGACAGTAGGTTGCCTCATGATTGCAGTACATCCTGTCCAGCCTGGCGAGGATACATAGAGTCACCACGCACAGGGAGCTAGATCAGGACATGAGATAGCTCATGATGTTGACAGGTATCTTTTGTTTCTTCACCATTTAAGATAATTTTTATCAGTTAGAGATTTAATTTCCTATCACTTGTTTTGTAGAGCTACACATGATGTTGCTATTGCACCAAACACATAGCCACACAGGGACAGGCAATACGAGAGGAGGTATTTTTCATATATTCACCATAGATTGATGATAATATTTATTAATGTTAGTTATTTAATTTGCTACTATCTATTTTGCAGGGATACACAAGATTCCCCTCATGATCAGCCATCTAGAGAGGTGCGACATAGAGATAGGTATGAAACTTGATTAACTTTTTTTTTTGTATTTGTTAATATTTAGGGATTCTCTTAGTATAAATTTTAATTACATACAATACGCATTGTAGTTCTAGCGTACATGGTTCTCATTGCACCATGGAGACTCCACCGATCGTGCCCTCTCCCCCATTACACACCTCCACAACACACCTTATAGATAGGCGACCTACACGTAGAGTGCATCTTCGATGACGATGGTATCGTCGATGGTAGCATCGTGGCATCAGGGGGTGACAAAGTCTTTCATTGTCGGATGAGAGATGTTGTAGAACTCTACATGCTGCGTATACACACATTATGGGCATAAGTGAATTTGACTTGTTCTCTTTAGATGATGAGTGTATTTTTAATAATATGATTAATAAACATAGTTTATGTTTAAATTCCAGCGATCAGGATGAGACAACAAAGAAATACGTGCCAGTTGGAGAGAGAGTTCGAAGTGGGATGGAGCCGCAAGGGGATCCTTTCAGAGATTGCTATGTTATTGAGACATCGACATGATAATGCATGGTGAGATAATACTATTTTTTGGTTGGATATAGACATATACATATTTGGTCATTCTATAATGTGTGTGCTTGAAAATGTATGGAAAACAAATATGGACCTAGATTACTAGTGTACCTTTCTTGTATGTAGATATTTGAGTAAACTTTGCATGTAGTTTTCCCGTTCATTTGTACACATTGTATCAAAAGAACATAGTCTATAGGGAATTGAACCCCAATACATAGCCAATAAGGCTAGATCGTCAATTAGTGTGCTCAACTTCATTATAAATGCATTAGAAATGATCCTGAGTGGCTGGGGGAGCAGTGTAAGAACAATGCAAATTTTGAGCCTACACCGCCGCTGTAGAGCCTAAATTCGCACTGTTCTGGCATAGCTTCCCCAGTCCTCTAGGAGCAATTCTGATGCATTGGATGATAAACACTATATTTTTACACATGATTAAAGGTGTTTTTATCTTATAAACTATTGTTTCTCACAATTAGTGTGCTTAACTTCATTATAAATACATCAAAAATGATCTTGAGTGGCTAGGAGAGAAGTGCCAGAACAGTATGTGGTCGTTGGGTGCCTTGCACTGTGTTTTGTGAAGGCATGGTAACACGTGGGGTGTTCTTGGTGCGTGCCATATCCATGTACAACTATGCTAACGTGGTGATGTGCAGGTTTCCTTACGTGGGTGTCTACGTAGATCTTAAGCTCAAGCTCTCTAAAAAAGTGAAATGAAAATGAAGTGAGAGAAAGAACTATTAATAGTTTTTTTTAAGGGCAAAAAAAAAAACTAACTAAACTTATTTTCTTAGCCTTATTACATCTAGATTTATGCTGGTGCGTGCAGCACAACCCAACGCCTCCCTTGTCTCCTCATTCATGCACACCAAGCACCATGCCTATGGGGAGCATTGGTTTGCAACCATTAAAGCCAAGCATGACTTGTTGCAGCCTTGCGTGCCTCTTACGCAAGCTTAGATTGTTGGGCCCGCTCCCTAACCAATACCCTTTCATAGGTTATGCGATAAAACCAATTGAACACCTCTTGTAGATAGTTTGTACGTGTTTCTCCTGCAGAAGCTCCACCTCCATGTCTTGTATTTTTGAAATAAACCCCTCTTGCTTTATAACGTGATTTCTCCATCCCTTGGATACTCCACATGGAGAATATGGGTTTGCCAAGCTCCACTTGTAATCAATCTTGTGCAGTATCCTAACAAGCCAAGCTCTCCTTCACCAACAAATTGCATAAAAGATGATAAATTGCAGAAAGGAGGGTTTGCTCTTAATGGAGGGTCAACTGGATAGAGATGCCCATCAACCCAAAGATCTACATTTTTCTACTTAGCTATCCTACGAGCTTGGACAGATTGTGCATCAGTAGGATGGGTTTTTTAAGAGCTGCCATACTCTTCAGGAATACAAATGTGTAAATCAACCTTTCGTTTTCTAGCTTCACAAGGGGCTACACACACAGCTTGCAAAGGCTCCATAGCTAAGCAGAGGAAGAAGGTAAAGCAAAGAGATCCTCATAGAGAGAGAAAGAGAGAGAGAGAGAGAGAGAGAGTGAGAGAGACTGTTAAAACTTTGTTGTTGCTGCAAGTTTAACACAAATCTGTTTTTCTAAGTAGAAAATGATATTTTTGATATACAAATATACTAACATGGAGTTTTTTATCAATAAATTACATTTATGAGAGAAATTTTAAAAAATAATTTTTGGGGTCCCCACAATTTTGGGATCTCGTGGATGTAGTGGTTCTTGACAGTTAGTTATGTTTATGGGGTTGTGAGGACTTGACAGTTAGTTATAGATGTACTGGCTCCTGACAGGCTTCTGACGTGACCCTTGAATTACAAGCTTTTTGGAGGGAAAATTTTATTTTCATCATACATATTGGTTGGGTGTGGTGTTTTTTCCACCTCAAAATGTAAAAAAATAAAAAATATTTTTTTTAACTTTTTGGGACCCACCTAAATACGAGAATGTTTTGCTGATGTGGAAGGGAGATATGGTGGGAGTTAATGAGAAAGGAGATTTCAAACTGACAAGAAAGATTTAATTTATAGAGAGTGAAGATAAAAAATTCAAAAAGTAAGAGAGAAAGTATGAGAAAAGTCAAAAAAATATTTTTTTAACTTTTTGGGACCCACCTAAATACGAGAATGTTTTGCTGATGTGGAAGGGAGATATGGTGGGAGTTAATGAGAAAGGAGATTTCAAACTGACAAGAAAGATTCAATTTGTAGAGAGTGAAGATAAAAAATTCAAAAAGTAAGAGAGAGAGTGAGAATATTCCCTTTAAAAAGTGAAACTAGGGGAGTATGGCTGATGTGGCAAGGCAAAAAATAGGGGTCATCATAGCCTTTGTGTCCCTTAAGCCCAACTTTTTAAGCTCTAATCCCTTAAAATTAGGAATCCTTAGGAGGCCCTTTTTTAGGTCCAAAAAATTCCTAATGTGTTGGTGTGTACATGTGTCAATAAACGAGAGAGAGAGAGAGAGAGAGAGAGAGAGAGAGAGAGAGAGAGAGAGAGAGAGAGAGAGAGAGAGTGAGAGTGAAAGAGAGTAATGTTAGAGGTACCTATTTGTTACGATTTCAACCGCTTGCCAGTTTCGCAAAACCGCTTGTCCGTAATTACTCACCAAAAAAAGCACCCCATGGAAGCTATCCTTTATGGGCTGGCCATGCCATGGCCTGGCCCAAGGCTTACCTAAATGCTCCTAATGCAAACAACTCCCTGACACTCAACTGAGACTAACATACCACTATTGACCCTATCCATAGTCGAGGTCATTGACTAGGGAAATTTTCACCGAGAGTCCAGAGAGTGATTCTGTTTTTTTTAAAGAAACAAGGGACTAGATGGAATTTTTGAGTTATGACATCTGTATAACCAATAACCGTTTGTCAATGGATTGTTTTATAAGTTAAAGTTTTAAAGAGGAGTGTGTGCGTATCTATATTAGAAAAAGCAAAAGTTAAGAAAGGCATTCAATTATGGGTGGGTGAGTAATTGTCTTGTTCTACCGATTCCAGTGGTTGGGTGGTGGCTAACCCATGGGTCGAATTGTTGGAAATGCTGATGATGCAAACTCTGGTGACAAGGGAGTTGCGGTACCTGAATGGTGATGAAGAACAAAGAGGGATGCTATCCTGAGTGGTGCAAGATCTCGTGATGACAAGGGTGCTGTAACGTGATTGCTTTGATGAAGGTAGTCCAATAATAAAATCCATACCGATACATTCCCACTTCATCTGGGGGATGTCTGATGGATGTAACTTCCCAGGCATTTTTACTCTCTTGGCTTTGACTTTCTGACATATCAGGCATTGACGTACATGATTAAGTACATCCTTTTTTAGTCCAGGCCAAAAGAAGCTTTTCTTTACAGACGTAGGTCTTGATGAAACCTGGATGTCTTGCTATAAGGCTATCATGGGCTTCATTCACAATTTGACCCTTAGTTCCCTCATCATTGGGAATGCATAGCTTGCTATTGTAACACATAATTCCATCATCGAGGTTGTACCCTCCTTGAACTCGGTTGAGGAGTTTTGCTTTCCTGCATAAGTAGGGTAGCAATAGGGCCAAAGAATCTATCCTGCATGATCTTCTCTCTTGCTTCATTAATCAATGGATTTGACACCACTATGATTGCAACAAGCAAGGAGGCTTTTCTACTAAGGGCATTTGCTACCACATTTTCTTTGCCTGGGTGGTACTTAATTTCGAAATCAAATTCCTGCAGGGTCTGCATCCACCTTCTTTGGCGCATGTTGAGATCCTTTCTGAGTGAAGATCCACGTTAAGCTTAGATGATTTGTCTCATCATCAAAGTGAATCTTTGACCCAGTAGATAATGTCTCCAATTGTCCTCTTAGGCTGAGTCTTCTATTGATTATTAAATTGAAGACTTTTTGACTTTGAAAGTGTGATGAGATAATAGCGAAGTCTAAGTGGCATGTAGGTGGAGATCCCACTTACACATGGCAGAATTCTCCTCTTCCATGTAGGCATTCTAGAAGAATCTTTCCCAATTATGCACCTACACACACTCCTTCACATGCCTTCCACACTCCCCAACTTATAGCCTTATGGTGAATACTATATTAATAATACAATTAAAATCCATGTGAGCATGAAGGCCCACTTTTATTTTCCACATCACTAGCCTATCTACCATAAAAAAGTATTTATTAAGCATACTTGTGGCATTTACAATGTGTGTACCCTAAATCAAATTAAACCATTATATTTGAAGATAGAATGCTATTAATCAGGGTAGTCGCCAAGCCGCCGCATCACCACGCCGTTATTCCATTGTGGGCGCCGTAATCTTCTTGGACAAGCTTCCACCTTATTACCATTGAGAAACCATCAAAATATGTACAAATTGAAAATAAAAGAGATCAATTTTTCATGTCACATCTTTCCCCCCCAAGCAGATCTCCATGCTTGTCTTGGGGGTCTTCTGGCCATGGTGCTCGAGGATAAAATACTTTTAGCCGATACTCATTGGCACGTCCGGGAACCTCCTGGCCACTTGCATCCTCTAGAAGATAGGTGTTATTTTTGAACTTTTGCTTTATCGTGAAGGGGCCTTCCCAGCATCGAAGAAGCTTCTTATCTAGCCGTTTCTCCACACGGCCATCATACCTCATGACTAAGCTTCCTTGCTTGAGTTTTGGCTTCTTCTTCTTCTTCGTGAGAGTGTCATGCCTTGCCTTGCGCCGTTGTTGTGTAGCCTCCAAATTTTGAAGTGCCTGAAGTCGCCTCTCATCCAAGGTCTCCAGTTGTACTAGGCATTGGGCATGTGTTTCTTCTTCATTATTCAAGCATGCAAAAGATGTGCGAAGGCTTGTGATTTCCAATTCTATTGGCAAAATAGCCTCCATTCCATAAACTAACTGAAAAGTGTGAAACCAAGAGAGAGCTTGTGAGTTGTTCTTTAGGCCCATAGGACCTCTCAAATGCACTTCCCACTTTCTCTTCATAGTATCCACTAGCTTAGACAAAGATCCACAAAGCAGTCCATTAGTTTTTTCTACTAAACCATTACATTGGGGATAATAGAGAGTTGACATAGCATGCTTTATTTTTTATTTCTACAACAAAGCTTCAATCAAGTCATTCCTGAAAGACCTCCCCCCATCCGTAAGGATTTCTAATGGACACCCAAATCAGGCACATATGTTTTCCTCCCCCCGAGAAAGGATGCTACAGCCACTGCTTTATTATTGACCATGGCCTTTGCTTCTGCCCACCTTGTTGCATAATCTGTGGCCACCAATATGTAATACTTCCCATGTGAGGAACGAGGAAGTGGGCCCACAAAATCTAATCTCCACCTTTCAAATGGACCATATGCTGGGATAGGGTTTAAGGGTCTGGGAACCAATTGCTTATGCCCATATGCCTGGCATACTTCACAGCTTCTGCACCACTCATAGACATCTTTACTGAGTCGAGGGCCAATAATAACCTGTGTTAAAGATCCTCCGAGTTGTGCTGGCTAAGGCAAAGTGACCTGAACATTCATGACATAATTCCATAATCCTTTTAGATTCTTCGAGGCTCACTACCCTCCTAAGAATCTTATCCTTACCTTGCTTGTAAAGAACATCCCCTAGAATTGTGTAACGATGAGCTTTCCTTGTAAGTCTTTGGTTCAGAGACAATATTAGATAACTTGGGAAAAATCTCATACTTTGGGAATTACCTTTTTAACATAGTTTTTGGCCGTATCTTGATCATATTAACTCCAAATTTGTCGGACATTATATATTTAGATACTACTCTTCAAGATCTTTCCAATGATATGTCACATGAGGGGGTTTTGACAAAAGCTTGGATAGGTTCACCATGATCCCATTTTTTAAATGGGAATGGGATTTTTCCCAAATTATCTAATATGGATTGAATCTGTTGAGGATTCAATCCAAGAGGGAAGGATCCTATATCTAAATAGTGTTAAACATCTTAGAGCCCAGGCCAACCTGTATCCATTAATGCAAGAATAGCTACTTTGAAAGAAGCCAAAGTTTTAGTGTTGAACATCTTGGAGCTCATGCCAACCTGTATCCATTAATGCAAGAATAGCTACTTTGAACATCTTGGAGCTCATGCCAACCTGTATCCATTAATGCAAGAATAGCTACTTTGAAAGAAGCCAAAGTTTTAGTAGCCAATTCATCAGTCTTTTGATTATCCTTCCTGTTAACATGCACAAATTTACAAAACTCAAAAGCTTCTTTTAACTCCATTGCCTTTTTATACAATTCTTGGATATTAGGACTCCTTGCCTTATATTCTCCTTTCATTTGTCAGATGACCAATTGCGAATCCCCTTTAACCTCTACCTCTTTAATTCCATCTTCTATGCAATCTTCTAATCCCCAAATTAATGCATTGTACTCAGCTACATTATTTGATATAGCCTTTGGAAATTCCCTACCCTTGGCCCATACCTCTTTTCCCTCTGGATCAAATAAAACTATCCCCCCAGCCCCACATTGCCAGGAAGGGCTAAAGGCTCCATCAAAATGCATAGTGAAAGCAGGTGGTGTCTCCAAATCTTCATATAATTCTTCCTTTGTTCTTGTTCCTTCTTCCTCTTCCTTCCTACTGGTAAGCAAATCTGCAAGAGAGGCCCTTAGTGGTGTTTTCTATAATAAAAGTGAAAGAGAATTCTTGAAGCTCACAAATCCACTTTGCAAACTTCCCTCCTGCAGGATTGGGTTTACGGACCAAGAATTGTACAGAAGGTTGAGATGTGAGGAAGAAAACAAAACGAGGTAACAAGTATGACCTGAACTTCTTTACTGCAAAAACAAGAGACAAACCACCTTTTTCCATTTCACCATACCTCTCCTCGGCATCAGTGACTTGTTGGCTTGCATAATACACTCGTTGCATACGCCCTTGCTCTCCCTTTTTCAAGAGTATAGCACCCACTGAATGTGATGAGACACTTGGGTTCACATAAAAGTCCTCCCCCCACCTAGGAGGCTGCACAATTGGACTTTGACTCATGCATTCCTTGAGCAAGCAAAAAGATTGAATTTGATCGGGCCTCCATTGGAAAGAAACTGTATTCTTCTTTGTCAACAGATTTATAGGATACATCTTCTCAAAGAACATGTCAACAAAGCATTGGTAATACTTTGTTTTACCCAAAATCCTCCATTAGGGGAAGGTTGAGGTCTATAGGGGCCCTTTAAGATGCCATGTGATTAAAAAGTTATTAAAGAAAAGGGCCAATCATGTGATGCCATGTATACAAAAATGTTGGGTGATTAAAGGTGGTCAAAAGATTCTCTAAAAGATGCCTTTTTATACTTTTCATTCCCAAAAAGTGGGGGGAAAGTTTTTGAAATTTTGGACATCCATAACTTCTACATATGAGCTCAAAATTTGTCGGAGATTAGAGATCCAAAATCTACTCGCTGAGCTCTTTCCATAGATATGTCACATGATATGGTTTTGCCCACTCAATTTTAAATTCAATTTTGGCGGGAAACTTTGAAATTCAAACTTCTAGCCATTTCAAGAATAAGAAGGTATCTAAAATCAAAGAAACTTAACATTTTAACAAAAAGTCATTAAAATCATAATATGGCAGCTTAAAGGGCCCCTATAGACCTCAACCTTTCCCTAATGCCTTACCTCCCTTACATTGGTAGGTGGTGGGAGGGCCACAATTGCCTACACCTTCTCAGGATCCATCTCTATGCCTTCTTCTGAGATAACATGTCCCAAGAGAACCACCTTTCTTTGTGCCAAGCAGCATTTTCCAGGAGATTAAGACACCCTTTTGCATCATCAATACTTTGCAAGGCCAACCTCAACTTTTCCAAGTGATCCATGCGGCTTGAATAAATGCAAAAATCATCCAAAAAGACCCTTATAAACTTTCCCAAAGTAAGGTGCAAATACCTGACTCATGAAGCGTTGAAAAGTTGTTGGTGCATTGGTCAAGCCAAATGGCATCACCCTACATGCATACACTCCCCAAGGGGTGATAAATTAGGTTTTCCTTTGATCTTCTTTCCAAATCTGGATTTGAAAGTATCCAGAGTATCCATCACACATTGAAAACAACTCATGACCTGCAACTTGATCCAAAATCTCATCCTGATGAAAGGGTAGAGGATAATAATCCCTCTTTGTGCATGCATTCAGAGGGCAAAAGTCCACACACACATGCCATTTTCCACCCTTTTTGGGAGTGACTACAATTGGAGAAATCACTCTGAATTCTCTACGAAAAATAAATCCAGCTTCAAGCAAATTAGTTACCTCATTCTTAAGCACCTCCGTTTGTACTACTCCTAAACGCCTTAGCCGCTGTACCACTGGCTTACTTTGGGGCTTGAGATCAATCTTATGCTCTACTAGGGTAACTTGGTGTACTTGTGAGAGTAGCTGTTTGTAAAAAGGTTAGGAAATCCATCCAACAATTTTAAGTAATTCTCCCTTTCAGTACCTACTATGGACTCATCAAGAAGAAGTTCATTGTGTTGGTGAAGACTAATGAGGTCCACATCTCCTTTCTTGAACATGGTTGAAGAAGCTTCCCCTTCCAAGGCTCCATTGTCTTCAGCATCCCCTCGATTCCTTCCGAGGGAAAGACCTAATGCAACTCCCTCCACCTCCCCTTCTAAGATGGAATTCTCAGAGCTACCACTTGTCTCCTCTTCATCAGATGACTCTAACTCTGAACTTTTGGAAGTTTAAGGTTCACCTCTTACCACTTTCTTGCGATGACTCTTGATGTTGTAGTGGACCTTCTTATTATCACCTTGTAGAATAAGATCACCTGTCTCCCACTTTTGAATTGCCTTCACTTGGCAAAGTCTACCCAATATTAATGCGTAAGCCCTAGCATCAGGTTTTGTAGCAATGACCTGGAAAGTTATAGGCACAGAAATACCACATACATCCACTCCCAAATTCTTGACAATTCCTAAGGTTTTCACCCTAGTATTATCAGCAAGTTTGATGCAATAGGGAGAGTTAGTAGAAGATAACTTTAAATCGGCATCTTTCATTGTTTTTCACTCATGACATTGATTGACGCACCTCCATCAATGTATGCATTAGAAATTATTTGCCCCTGAATGATGACATCAATCTCACACCCAATAAGATATAAAGGAATTTTAAGAGAGTAAACAATAAGAAAAGTTTAATCAATTATTTTTTAATCATTCTAGGATAAAGAAAGGCTGAATTGTAAAGAAGAGAAGGGGATGGCCTTTTCCTCACGGCATAGCATCAAAATTTACTTTAATCAACTATAAAAAATAAGAAAATCAGAAAACCATAGATTTAAAATTAAAATGTAGAAATTTTAGCTTACATGGAGTTTGTAAGCTTTCCTTTGGCTTGAGGGATTGAGGGTTCTACTCTTGTTTGGATCAAGAGTGGCCACCAATTACTTTGGAGAGGATTAAGTCAAAAACAATTGAATTATCAAGAAAATTCAATGTAATCTGCTCTGGGTAGGAGTAGAGTAACAATGCATAAACACTATTAAGCTTTTAGAAAGGGGGAGGCTTCTATTTATAGAAAAAAGTGAGCCTCAAACCAAGCAAACTGATTCTAGAATTTTCCAGATCAGTTTGGTCAATTTTTGACCATTTTTGGGTCAGTTCATCTTACTTTTGGGAACTAGACTTGAAATAGGAGAGAGGAGAGATGAAATTGGGGAGTAATGATGATGAGAAAAAAGGTGCCTCCCTCATGGGGGGGAATCCCCACTCTGAGGTGTCAAAAATCAATTTTTTTTAACTATTTTCTTTGGTCCTTAGTCCACTCTTCATCTTATGTGAGCATTTACTCATTTTTGGGGGGTTTTTCATTATGTATTCAATTTATCTCCTCCCTAAATTTGGATTAATCTTATTGGTCCCTCAAAACCTTTATCCAAAATTTTCAAAAAATCTGGACCCTTAGGCTAAGGTCTTTTGAGCAGATTATAATTTATTTAGGCTAAGGACTTTTGAGCAGATTATAATTTATTTAGGCTAAGGTCTTTTGAGCAGATTATAATTTATTTCTAATGCACCTTAGGAATTTCTTTTTAAACTTCTATTTCAGGAAAATTTATTTTAATAAGAAGGATATTTTTCAATCCAAAGATATCTAAAAATTGAATTATCTCTCTCTAGAACATTTTCTCTCTCTAGGCCAAAACAGGTAAAAACAAGATCTTTATTTATTCTTAAAAGGGGATTGATTACAGGGAAAGAAACATGACATCTGGAGGGGCTGGGGAGGAATCTTATAATCTTACAACAACAACCCACTCTCTACTACATCACATTATCGTTTTTCTTGTACAATTTACCTCGGGATAGTAGCCCTCCCTTGTCATGTGCACGCCCATGCCATGGCTTACTCTTTAGTATGTGTACTGTTCCACAACCTTAAGCATACTTAAGAACATTGATGCTAATTACTTATGATTAAGACACAAAGGAGAGATATTAGTGCTCAGGGTTTTCTTATATAATTATGTTACAAAAAGGTTACATTGATGCTAATTACTTATGATTAAGACACAAAGGAGAGATATTAGTGCTCAGGGTTTTCTTATATAATTATGTTACAAAAAGGTAATTGATTCTTTTACATGAATGAGGCTTGTGGTTAGCTCCATAGGGGTTAACCCTAGCCCTTTTAAATTTATTCTACTCTTGCTATGACTGAATGTTGATTTATGAATTGAACTATGACTTGCAAACTGTTGAATATGCTTGAGCTACTTATATATGTTGCCTGAGGACCAGTGAGCTAGTAGACACAACAAGAATTTTGGGTGGACAAACAAATGCTGATTGGCTTTATTCACTACTACTGCACTTCATTATGGCTAGATACACCCCATGCCTTGTTACTACCCCTTATGCTGATTGTAACAACCTGGACATCACTACTAGCTAACGATTGATGACAGTGTACTAGGCTCCTCATGCACTGTATGCTGCTTTGCAAATGAAGATGATGATGATGATGATGATGTGATGTTGCTAATGCTATGGTGTTGATGATGACATTGTTGTAGACCATGCTGATGATGAAGATGATTTTGCTACTACCAACAATCAGGTATTAAGATAGTTCATGCTAAAGATTAAGCCAAGGTACGGGCATGCACGTGACATCTCTGCTCATCATCATCTCACATCATCGGGATGACAACCATCTCTTCTTCTTCTATAGTTTACCTTGGGATAGCAGCCCTCTTTTCTCACCATCTTACATCATCGTCGTGATGGCAACCCTCTCTAATTATCTCTACTTACCTTGGGATAGCAGCCCTCTTTTCTCATCATCTTACATCATCGTCGTGATGGCAACCCTCTCTACTTATCTTCACCATCGATACCACTCGAGACGACAACCCTCTTTGCTCCTAACCACTCCTCAAGTATTGCAACACCCTTGTCACTAGAGCTTGCACCATTCGGGATGACAAACCACTCTGTTCTTCATCGGTGCAAGCTCCGGTGACAAGGGTACTACAAGAGTGGTCAGTGTTGAAGGATCACATCGGTGGATGTAGAGGCACTCCAAGGTGGTAGTGGGAAGAGAAAGATAAAGTGATGATGATGCAAACTGTGGTGAGAAGGGTGATGTGATACCGGAATGGTTCTACACTACTTGCGGGACGATAGCCCTCTTTGCTCTTCATCTACCACCTCTGGTACTATAGCATCCTTGTCACACCACCAAAGCCTGCATCACCTTAAACTTGTAGCAATGTGATGAGCTATGGTGGATCAAATGCAAGAATCAACATCATTAGCAAAGAGATTAGATGATAATTAGGACATGATTAGTGAGTAATTAATTGATAGCTTAATGTAGGCATGGATAATAAAAAACCAGCAAATTCTCATTAGACCAATGCCTCAATTTATAGAGTTTACATCTAAGCATCTAGTCCCACTGGTCTCTCCTTGATTCACTCCACCTCTTTTGCTTGATTCTCTCCACCTCTTCACTTTTCCCAGAATATCTCCACACATCCTAAATCTTCTCATGCTACCCTTTATTCTCTCCCAGTAGATACCTCTCACCTTTTCACAGCTTCTCACTCATTTATAGATTCTCTTTTATAGCCTTTTGCTAACGGCTTGTTCCTGCACACACCCTATTCACTTGTATATTTCAACACCTCCTCTCAAGTGAATAATCCTAGCACACCTGGACCCTATACCAAGTTTCCCTCTTACTTGGTAGTCCATGACTAGTGCCTCAAGTCCCTAAAATCATAGTCCGTGACTAGTGCCTCAAGTCCATAAAATCATAGTCCTTGACACTCTCTCTCTCTATGTGTCCAAGGCTACTACAAGTGCCCGAGACCTTGACTAAAATGCTCACACATACATCTACCACATGGCCTACATCATAAATTTATAGCAATGTGAGTGATGAGCTATAGTGGATCAAATGCAAAAATCAACATCATTAACAAAGAGATTAGATGATAATTATATTATTAGTGAGCAATTAACTGATAGCTTAATGTAGGCATGGATAATAAAAAACCAGCAAATTCTCATTAGGCCAATGCCTCAATTTATAGAGTTTACATCCAAGCATCTAATCCCATTGATCTCTCCTTAATTCACTCCACCTCTTTTGCTTGATTCTCTCCACCTCTTCACTTTTCCCAGAATATCTCCGCACATCCTAAATCTTCTCATAGGTTAAATTTATGCCGTGATTAAAAACCAAGGGCCAAATTGTCAATTCTCTGTCATCCATGCTTCAGCTGAGTATAAGGGTAAGCCATTTAAGCTTTTGATTGATTCAGGCAGTACTCATTCATTTATTTCCCCAGGATGCTTGTGTAAGCTAGTCTTAGAATAGAAATCAGGGAAACCTATGCAAGTTGAATTGGCCAGTGGGAAAGATTCTTTTCACTCACCACCATGAGATAGATCGTATTCAGTTTAATCTAGATGGGGATGTCATTAACTGCCAATTTAGAGTCTTACCTTTGGGAGTTTTTGACGGAATCCTTGGAATGAATTGGCTCCACAAAAATCAAGCTGACATTCACTATCACAATGGAAACATTTCCTTCTGTGACCTTCACGGGAACAAAGTTCAAGGAACTCAAATTTTCGGATCCCCAGATCTGGAATTAGTAAAAGCTTCTAGGTTACTGAAAGTACTTAGAAAGAAACACCTCATTTATGTTGTCAAAATAAATCCGATAGACACAAAGTTAAAGGCAAAGTACCAAAATGGTTAAGTGAGTATGTTGATCTATTCCCAGCAGAACTACGATTCGAGAAGTAGAGCATGAGATAGAATTGACCCTCGAAGCTCAGCCAAGCTCAGCCACCAGTAGCCCAGCGCACGTACAAAATGCCAGTCCTTGAATCCATTAAACTCAAGGAACAGCTTAGGCAGCTGTTAGAACAAGGGTTTGTAAGACCCAGTGTTTCACCTTAGGGAGCGCCAGTTCTCTTTCAAAAAAAGAAGGATGGAACGTTATGACTCTGTGTGGATTACAGAGGTCTCAATCAGCTGATAGTTAAGAATAAGTATCCTATCCCCAGAATTGATGAGCTTTTGGACAGGCTAAATGGATCCCAGATCTTCACAAAGATAGATCTCAAATCAAGGTATTACCAGATCAAGATTAATGATCAAGATATCCCGGAGACAGCCATCAATACTCGCTATGGGCACTATGAATTTATTGTCATGCCGTTTGGATTGACAAATGCCCCAGCTACATTCAGTCACCTAATGCAAGACATTCTCAGAGAATACTTGGCTGATTTTGTTCTTATTTTCTTTGATGATATTTTGATTTACTCAAAGAATGTAGCTGACCATGAATCTCACATCCATAAAGTTCTTGAGATCCTAAGGAAGCACCAACTTTGCAAGAAAGAGCAAATGCACTTTCTCTATCGACCATGTTGAATACTTGGGCTTTCTGGTATCCAAAGACGGAATTTCTTCGAATTTCGCAAAAGTCCAAGCAGTCATAGATTGGCCTGAACCAAAGACAGTGAAAGAAGTCAAGGGATTCTTGGGATTAACTAGTTGGTATAGAATTTTTATACCTAAGTATGACCTCATAGTTTATACCCTGTTTCACTAGTCTGCCAGGTGTCAAAGTGCTTTGATAAGCTGAAGACCGCCTTGGTAACCAATCCCGTTCTAAAGTTGCCAAATTTCTCTGTACCCTTTGAGGTAGTAAAACTGATGCCAGTGGTTTTGCCATGGCAGGTGCGCTCATGCAGGAAGGTCGTGCAGTGGCCTATGAATCCCAAAAACTCAGAATGCATGAGAGAAATTATGTTGTCCACGACCTGGAGCTACTTTCAGTAGTCTATGCCCTGAAGCTGTAGAGACATTACCTACTGGGTCAAAGATTCACTTTGATGATAGATCATCAGAGCTTAAAGTGGATCTTCACTCAGAAGGATCTCATCATGCATGAAAGAAGGTGGATGCAGACCTTGTAGGAATTTGATTTTGAAATCAAGTACCGCCCAGGCAAAGAAAATGTGGTAGCAGATGCCCTCAGCAAAAAAGCCTCCTTGCTTGCAATCATAGTGGTGTCAAATCCATTGATTAATGAAGCAAGAGAGAAGATCATGCATGATAGATTCTTTGGCCCTTTTGCTACTCTACTTATGCAGGAAATCAAAACTCCTCAAGAGTTGAACCGAGTTCAAGGGTACAGCCTGGATGAAGGAATTACGTATTATAATAGCAGGCTATGCATTCCCAATGATGAGGGAACTAAGGGTCAAATTCTGAATGAAGCCCATGATATCCTTATAGAGCAGGACATCCAGGTTTCATCAAGACCTACATGTCTATAAAGAAAAACTTCTTTTGCTTAGACTAAAAAAGGATGTACTTAATCATGTACGTCAATGCCTGATATGTCAAAAAGTCAAAGCCGAGAGAGTAAAAATGTCTGGGAAGATACATCCATTAGACATGTCCCAGATGAAGTGGGAATGTATTAGTGTGGATTTTATTACTGGACTACCTTCAGTGCAATCAGGTTACAACTCCATCTTCGTGGTAGTTGACAGACTAACCAAAGTTGCCCATCTGATTCCAGTAAAAGAAACCTTCACTGCACTGGGGATGTGGCTAGAGTGTTCCTCAAGGAAATCTTCAAATTGCATGGCCTACCCAAGAGAATAGTAAGTGATCGAGATCCCAAATTCATGTTAAGATTCTGGATTGCATTCTTCAAAGCAGTAGGAACTTTCTTGGATCTCAGCATAGCTTACCACCCCGAGACTGATGGTCAAACAGAAAGGGTGAACCAAGTAATCAAAGATATACTTCGGTCATGCTGTGGGGAACCTAAGAAGTGGCTAAGCTATCAGCACCTAGTGGAATTCACCTACAATGCTTCTTATCACCGAAGTATCGGGATGAGCCCTTTCAAAGCTCTCTATGGACAAGACTGCCTAACACCATTAGCTTGGTCTAACCCATTGATTAGGGTCGAGATGTGTCCAGACAGATTCTTGACGTCATGGAGCAGTAGATGCAGTCAATCCGCAAGGATATAAAAGCTACCCAGGATATAAATGCTACCCACGATAGACAGAAGTAGTATGCAGATAAGAAGAGGTCAGGTAGAAATTTCAAAGAAGCAGATATGGTCTTCATTCGAGTATGCCCCAAAAAAAGTTCTCTATCTCTTGGGAAGTACAAGAAGTTATTCCCCAGATATCGTGGGCCATATTTGATTACAAAGAAAGTAGGTGACTTAGCCTATGAACTTCTTCTGCCTCCTCATCTCAAAGTACATAATGTATTTCATGTCAGCCTACTTAAGAAGTATGTACCGAGCCCGAATCATGTGCTTAATGATGATGAACTCTTAACTTCTTCAACCCAAGGGCAGATGGAACTCGAACCTGAAGAAATCCTTGATGTTTGAGAGAAGGTTCTTAGGAACAGAATTCTAAGAGAATTATTAGTCAAATGGAAGTTCTATCCTTTTGAAGACGCCACCTAGGAGAAAGAAACCAAATTGATGCGGGATTACTCCCAATTTGCAAGATGAGAACATCTCACATTTTTCAAGTGGGAGAGGATGTAAGATTCCTCCCCAGCCCCTCAAGATGTCCAGTTTCTTCCCCTGTAATCAATCCCCTTTTCAGAATAATAAAAGATCTTATTTCTACCTGTTTTGGCCTAAAGAAAGAAAATGTTCTAGAGAGAGGTAATTCAGTTCTTAGATATATTTGGATGGAAAAATATCCCTTCTTATTAAAATGAATTCCTCCAAAACAGAAGTTTAAAAAGAAATTCCTAAGGTGCACTAGAAATAAATTATAATGTGTACAAAAGATCTTAGCCTAAGGGCCCCTATTTTTAGAAAATTTTAGATTAAGATCCAAACAAAGGTTTGACAAGCCAATGAGATTAATCCAAATGTAGGGAGGAGATAAATTGAAGAATAAAAGAAAAAACCCTCAAAAATGAGTAAATGCTCACATAAGATGAAGAGTGGACCAAAGAAAAGAATTAAAAAATTGAATTTTGATACCTCAGTGTGGGGATCTCCCCTCATGAAGTGCCTTTTTCTCATCATTATCCCCAATTTTTAATCAATAAAATGAGATATTTTTATCTCTCCTCTCTCCTGTTTCAAATCTAGATCCAAAAAGTAAGCTAAAATGACCTGAAATGGTCAAAAATTGACCAAACTGATCTGAAAATTTCTAGAAACAGTTTGCTTGGAAAGAGGCTCACTTTTTCTTATAAATAGAAGCCTCCCCCTTTTGTAAAAGCTTAATGGTGTTTATTCACTATTACTCTACTCTTGTCCTGAGCCATCTACATTGAATTTTTTAATAACTCAATTGTTTTTGGCCTAATCCTCTCCAAAGTGAATTGGTGGCCACTATTGTTTCAAACAAGAGTAAATCCCTCAATCCCTCAAGCCAAAGGAGAGCTTACAACTCCATGTGAGCTAATTTTCTTCCTTTGTTTACAAATTTTAATGAAAAATCTATGGTTTTCTTGATTTTTATGTTTTACAAAATGATTGAATTAAATTCAAATGATATGCCTTTGATGAAAAGGCCACCCCCTTCTCTTCTTTACATTCCAACCTTTCTTAATCCTAGAAAGATTAACTAAGTGATTAATTAAACTCTTCTTATTGTTTACTCTCTTGAATTTAGAAAATTGTGTAGATTAGAGTTCTATAATTCTAAATTGGGTTAATTTAGTTAAGTGAAGAAAGATAAAAATGAGAAACGGTCAGCCATACAAAGGAGGTTATGGCAAAATTTTCTAGAATTCTGTGAAAAAAGAAAGTTTGTTTTTATATTATTCCAAAAGAGTAATTCCCACCATTTTTGCATCTAAAATAAATATTCTAATTACTCCATGTACATATTCGCCTATGAATATGCATGGATAGCACTGATATTAATTATTAAATTTGATTTCTATGATAGAGAGATGCATAAAGGATTTTTTTAATTATAAAAGTGTTATTCTTATTAAATTTGATTTTTATGCATAGAAAGTTGCATAAAGAAATTTGTTTTTATTACATTATTAAAAATTGATTTTTATGCATAAATAGATGCATAAAGAAATTATTTTTATTTTAAAACTATTATTCCTATTAAATTTGATTTTATGCATAAATAGATGCATAAAAGGATTTTTTTTATAAAAGTGTTATTTCCATTGAAGTTGATTTTTATGCATAAATAGATGCATAAAGAATTTTTATATCAAAACTAGAATTCTCTTAAATTCTATGTTTCAATTCTATGAGTATTTGATAAATGAATAATTAAATACTCTAAGAGAGAAATTTCTATCATTTTATATTCACACGGATTGTAAAAAGAAAATTCAAGAAATCTATCGAGATCAAAATATTCAGATAAATGATTAATTTATTCCTCATTGGAATTCATAACTAATTTAGAATTAGTTAAGTGAATATTCAAAGAAAAAAATTCAGTAAAATAGTAACTCAATTATCAAACCTTTTCGAGAAAGATAGTTCAGGAAAAATCTTATCCGACTCGAACCTTGAATTAGACTATGACCAAGACCAAACTCAATAGTCAATTTCAAGAAAGATAGTTCAGGAAAAATCTTATCCAACTCGAACCTTGAATTAGACTATGACCAAGACCAAACTCTTTCATCAATTTCAAGAAAAGAAGGTGTGACTAGTTTAGAAAAATACACTCAAAACTCCCGCCAAATCTGCAATATTTGACATGCATGTGCATAAATGAACAATATCTTGCAGAAAATAAAAAATTGAGTAGAGGCTACAAGGAAAAAAAAGATGGACCTGCACTGTTGACGATGGTAGGAGCCAACCACACAGTAATGATACTTTTGTGGATGTTTCTAGTGATGAAGGTAGTAAAGAAACATCAGAGGTTCCCCAGAGAATGTCACTGTGGGGCAAAGGCCAATGCTAGTGTTCAGGAGAATGTCAATGCTAGTGTGGAGGAGGATGTTAAGATGGACACATCTGATTTCTATCATAGTGGTGCCAATGCCAATGTTGAGGACAATGCCACTGTGTCTAGTGCCAATGCCAATGTGGAGGAGGATGTTAAGATGGACACATCTGATTTCTGACGTAGTGGTGCCAATGCTAGTGTTCCCAGGACCCCTAGCCGGATATTCATGCAAACTTAAAACTAGTCACACCACTTACACACCCAATTTAAATTGCCTTTTTCATAGATTCAACTGTCTTTAAAATAATCATTTAATGAAACTATAGTATCACTAATCATAATCCTCCAAAATATCCGATTGAATCCTTATTTACAATTTTTCCTTCATCGGTGTACTTATGGCATCATTGGCAAACCAGAACGCTCACCACCTATCCACTCACACGGTCATTTATGTCTCACACATGTTACTACCTAACATGCCAGCACATGGTGCAGCTAGCACAAGCTGACATCGGAGCTTGAATCTCAACAGCCCCTCTCAAGCTCATGATGTAATGCCATAAATGAAGATGTAGATGAGCTTGGGCTATCAAAGCTCTCAACACTCCCCCTCAAGCTCATCACACGTACTCCCAACATAGTACGGAAGTACTCAAACTTCTCCCTGCTAAGTGGCTTTGTAAAGATGGTGTACCATCCAACACTTTCTCTCTGAAAAAATGATAGTGGACCTCTATGTGTTTGATCCGTGTATGAAAAATTGAATTCTTGGCCAACTGTATGCTACTCATGTTGTCACAATGAATGACAACCTTGCCATTAATAGGCACCCAAATCAGCCAAGAGACTCTTTAACCATACTCCTTCACATGTAGCAATGGCTTCACCCCTGTATTCAGCCTCTATACTAGATAAAGCAATAGTAGGTTGCTTCTTGCTACTCTAACTCACCACTGCACTTCCAAATGTAAAGGCATAACCACTAGTAGACCTCCTGTCATACCAGCTACTTGCCCAATCTGCGTTTGTGTAGCCATGTACATCCAAGCCTTTACCATGCTCATAAATAAGACCATAATGTGCAGTGGCCTTTACATATCGCATAATGCATCTCACTTCATCCAAATGAGATTTTTTGGGGCTCTGCATAATTGGCTTACTAGCCCCACAGCATAACTGAGATCCGAGCGTGTGATAGTCATGTAAATAAGAATGCCAACCGTCTTTCTATACATAGATGGATCATCCAACTCTTCACCAAAATCAATCCCCGCAGCTTTACATTCTGCTCCAAAGGTGTACTCATTGGCTTACACCCTGCCATCCCATATTTTGCCAGCATATCCAATGCATATTAGTGTTGCACTAACCATGTACCTACCTGGTCTTTAATCACTTCAATCCCAAGAAAATATCTAATTCACCCAAGTCTTTCATGTCAAACTGCCCACTCAATGCCTTCTTGACATGCATAACACCTGTAGCATGATCTCCTGTGACAATCAAGTCATCCACATAGATGACAAGTAAGAAAATCCCATGATCTGTTTTCTTCACATAGAGTGAAGAATCTGCCGAAGAAACCTGAACTCCAAGGGAGATAAGATATCGGCTTATCTTATCACTCCAAGCACGAGGTGCTTGCTTCAAACCATATAATCCTTTCTTTAATCTGCATACATGAGTGGGATACCTTTAGTGTACATATCCTTCTGGTGGCTGTGCCATATAAACTTCCTCTTATAGATCACCATTTAGAAATTCATTTTTCACATCCAGTTGATGCATTTCCCAACCATTTGTTGCAGCCATAGCAATGACTGCTCTCACTGTTCCCATCTTTGCAACTGGACTAAATGTTTCATCATAGTCCAAGCCTTGGGTTTGTGCATAACCCTTAGCTACCAATCGCGCTTTATGGCGCTCAATGGAACCATGTGATTTGCATTTCACCTTATAAACCCATTTGCAACCAATGACATTTTTGCCTTATGGTAAGGCAACTAAATTCCATGTTTCATTTTGAACCAATGCGTCCATCTCAACATCCCTTGCCTTCTCCCATACATGCTTCTCAATAGCTTCTATATAGCATGTAGGGGCCACATGCTTCAACAAAGAGGTCATATATGCATAATGCATAGCAAAGTTACGATATGTCAACTTATCAACTAGATACCTGACCCTTTGGGATCTCTGCAATGCATGCGGATCACTCTGAACACCTGTCACTCTAGCATGTGGGGCACATATCTATCCTACCTTGCACCTGGTGTGCGTAAAAGTGGTATGCCAGGTTCCTCATCCAAACTTTCTGAACTTGATGACTCATTACCTGTAATGCCAATTCCTTCAACCTTCTTTTTCCCTTTATCCGCTACACTACTCCCAGTGCTCACACTCTCATGTCTCAAGCGTCTTGACCACGGACGTATAGTGCTACTCTCAGACTCTCCTGGCCTAGACATAGAAATAGAACTTGCTTGTGGCAAGTTCACATGCACATCAGCATCACAACGGAATCAATGACACCCTCATCCTTTGCTTTGTACCAACTAGCAAGTTCATCAAGCACTACATCTTGTGAGATAACCACTTGCCTATTTCGTGGATTGTAACATTTATATGCCTTGCGATCCAGTGCATATCCAACAAACACACACTTTTTTGCCTTAGGATCCAATTTCCTCCTTCTCTCGTCAGGCACATGTACATAATCTATGCAACCAAACACTTTGAGGTGTCCAATGTCTAGCCTAAAACTTGTAAGCCGCATCTCTGGCGTACTTCCATGTATGGCTACTATGGGTGTCTTATTAAGTACATACACCATTGTGGCACATGCTTCTGCCCAATAATGAGCATTGCCCTGGCCACATCACAAATGGCTCTATTCTTCCTCTCAGCAACACCATTTTGCTGAGGTGTGTACCTCCAAGTTAACTGCCTTCTTATGCCATGCTTTCCCAAGAAATTCTCAAAAGCATGTGAGGTGTATTCACCACCTCCATCTGTCCTCAAACATTTTATCCAAGAGCCATATTCCTTCTCTGCAAAATCTTTGAAGTCCATAAACTTTCCCAACACTTCACTTTCCTCTTTGAGAAAAAAAATCCAAGCCATTCTGCTGAAATCATCAATGAATGTCACATAATACAAGCTGCCTTTAATGCATGGGTTTTGTGCAGGACCCCATACATTGCTATGAACTATCTCAAGTGGCATGCTACTCATGTTGCCTTCTTTAGGAAACGGCAACCTTGCCTGCTTTCCAAATTGACAGGCATCACAAACATGCATATTCCCATCATACTTGAATCTAGGCAGCCCACTAACAATGCCTCTTGCCTACATGTTCTTTAACCTTTGTATGTTCACATGTCCAATCCTTTTATGCCACATGTCAATGTCCTATACCACATTTTGGCTTTTAGAAAACATGGCTGATTTCAACTCAAGAATCCCAACATCCAACTTAAATAACCTACCTTCTTTCTTGCCTTTGGCAATGACTCTGCATCCATTGTTGAAATCCTCAACAAAGCAAGCATGCTCATTGAAACAAACCTGTAAACCCTGTTTGACCATTTGACCAACTTTTTGTAATAGAAGGCACATACAAGACATCTGCCATAGACTTTGTTTCACCATTGCGCATAACCAATGGTACACTTCCAACATGTGTGATAGCATGTTGGGTATCATCTCCTGTCTCCACATAGCCTTTCATATCCATAGGCTTCATATGCTCAAACCATTCGCCATGACAAGTCATATGGTTTGATGCTCCAGAGTCCATATACGAAGTGTCATAACTTTCACCATTTGTCATCATGGATCCCACAACATGTTTTATGGCAAGCGATTTGCGCTGCCATCATTACTGCTTGACGCAAAATTTCCACCATTTGTATAATTTCCAACATGTTGTGCATAATGTCCACCATGTTGTGCTCTACCCCCTCTCAAATCATTTTGTTTGCAGAAACAATCACGTGCCATATGACCAAATTTCCCACAGGAATGGCATTCCACATTTTGCATAGATGTTTGTTGGCCTTGCCAACATCCTCTACCACAATGATTACCTTTGCCTCTCTGAGGTGTATATCCATGACCACTCTGGCACCATATGTAGGCTGAAAATTCTGTTGTGGTGACCTATCCTTCCATCCACGACCATTACCCACGACCACGTGATGCAAATCTCCCCCTGCCTCTAAATCCCCTTTGTGAATAGAAAGCATGATTCCTGCCATTATCATCATGACTAGTAGATGCATCATGAAAAGAGTCACTGAGTTTGATTTCCTCAACAAGAAAGAGTGAAACCAACTCATCAAAATCTGGTAAACTTGTACTCCGAACTGAGATAGATGTATCAAAAGACTTATACTCCTTGCCAAGACCACGCAAGGTAATGTCTACCAAATAATAATCAGGCATGGGGGCATTGATTGTTGCCAATGCATCTGCATACTTCTTTATCTCTTGTACATAATCATGGATGCTCCTTCCTTTTTGTTTCACATTATGAATTTGTTGTCTCAACTGAGACTTGCAAGCACTAGCGTATGTATCACAGCTTTACCAATGTATCCCATGCATCCTTGGGATTCTCAGCATCATGTATATGTATGAGTATAGCATCCGAGATACATATAGACAGGTAATGCAAAACTTTGTATGCTCTTTCTGACCATTGCTTTTATGAGCTACAACTTGTTGTTGTGTAGGTTGTCGGGGTAGTTCCGGCTCTAGCTCTACACCTATAACAAGGTTCCGAAAACCTTTTCCCTTCAAAAAGCTTTTAATCCTATACTTCCACACCTAGAAGTTATTCCTATCCAACTTTTCACCCATAATTTGTACTGGGTTGTCTGACATATTTGCTCAATGCAAATGCACCTTCCGCACACGTCCATATTTGCTCAATGCAAATGCACCTTCCGCACACGTCCAAATCTATAAACGAGCCTTCCCGAGCTCAACCACACTCTAATAAGTGTTCCAAATACTCCAAAGTACTCAACAAACTTCACTTTTGATGTAGAAAATTAAACTGATTGCATCCAAAATGAACTGGCATACACAGTCCAAAGTACCCTGTTTTGGCGCGCTTTCCAAGGCTTCAAATTGCAATGTAATGGTTCAATCAAGTGTGGATAACTTGCATTGACACCTAAACAAGCTCAATGTTGCATATCAACACCAACCAAGATGCGTACATACCAAATTTGTCAAATCCCCTACTCTGTTTTGAGAAAAACCAGTAAAACCAAAAAAGACCAGTAGTAAAATTTCTCTAATTCCTTTGATTCTTGTCCGAATTGAGAGACCAGGAAAATCATTAGCTTAGCATTGATTTCTACTAACTCCATGTAAAAGAAATTAGACCATTTGTTTAAGATGAGAGAGTAATTAGCCGATGAATCACCCTCTGTTTCACTAATCACAGTAGACAGCCTGTTTAATCAGCTCATTTCCAACAGTTGATTAATCACCCTCTGTTTCCAGCTGATCACAGCCTGTTTAATCAACTCATTTCCAGCTCCATAATGCATAATTGCTTCAACCAATCATATAGCATCCTTCTCAAGTGTATGTACCACACAATTGCTAAGGAGATTTTGGAATTTATCAACCAGAAGACTTGATTTTTGGCCTCCACCTAGCAAAAAGATGAAAAACTACTCTGTTTCCTCATGATAGTCTGCGCGTCGCCTGCTGTAGAGGTGAATTTGTTTGTTTATAGTGGTATTTGGGAGCATATATGGTTACCTAACACTCCAAGGCATGTGCACAATCCATCAATTGACTGAGTTTTGCAAAAAACTAGCTCTAATTGCATCCACAATGAGCATCATTTCTCTGTTTTTGTGAAGGCTTCAAACCAGTGATTTTCCTCTCACATAAATGCATCTTCCGGAAACCTTTGACCTTTCACATTTCGATTTTTTTTTGTCTTTTCATTTTTCCAAAACTTTTGGCTTTCCGTATATGGGGAAAACCGTTGGAATTCTGAAATTTTTTGACCGTTCGTATTCTAAATGCGTTCGGGGTAATTTAAAATTTTTAAAAAAATCTTAAAAATTAGTAAAAAATTAGACAAAGGTTATTTTAAATTTTGGAAAAACATGGGGTTAGTGTTTGGCATGTGGTATGCATTAGGAACTCAATGGAGTCTTTTTGGGCCCTTTAATTTGCCATGAGGTTATGGAAACGTTTAACTTTTTGACAAATAAGAGCCCGCCATGTAAGCAAAAACCAATGGTGATTAAGAGAGGTGTAAGAGTGGTCAAAGGGTGCACTTTTCCCCCCAAAAGGGGGGCAATTTTACAATTTTCGGACCTCCATAACTTCTACATACAAGCTCCGATTTGAGCGGAGATTACAGATCCGTGATCTATGCATCAAGAGCTTTCCATAGATATGTTACATGATATGGTTTTATCCGCTAGATTTTATCCGCTAGATTTTAAATTTCATTTTTCTCCCAAAATTCAAATTTGAATAAAGTAGCCATTTTGAAGCTTCAAATTTGAATAAAGTAGCCGTTTTGAAGCTTCAAATTAGATAACGTTTCTTCTTAAGAGAAAAGATTTGACTCCCTTAAACTGCCAAATAAAAGGGCCCAAGAAGACTCCATTGAGGTCCTAATGTCCATTCGGGCGCCCATAACCATTCAAATTCCTTTAAAATATATATTTTTTGACCCAAAAGATTAGAAAAATCCATTAAAATTATAAATTTTCATTGGATTTGAGAATTGTCGGGTGGAATTGAAAATTTCGAGAACGATGGGATTCTTAGAAAAAATTAGGAATATTTTGAAATTATTTTTAGAAATCTTAAAAGTTGGTATTTTTAAAATATCAATGGTATTTTGGCAAATTAAATTGCTAAAAATTTTCTGGAAAAATATAGGTTTGGAATGCCATAAGATAGGTTTGGTGGAATTCAAAATTATTATATTTTGAGGCCCTATAAAATTAGAAAAAATTAGGAAAAAATCATGATAATTATTTTTCTCAAGAATTTAATATTTTCGAGGATTATTTAATGTTGAAGTACGTTTTCTCGTGCTGACATTAGATAGATGCAGGTTATTTGCATATTATTAATACGATTATATCTCGTATTAATGGATATTTATGTTTGGATTAATTCTAAATGATATATTCATCATGATTTTTTACCATTGTTTAGCCATTCTTTTTGGACATGTTCCTTAATTTCTTTTGATGGCTATAATTTACGTTCAAAGTGTGTTTCACCTTTAACACTTTTCCATGATAATTTATTTTGGCACTTATTAAAGTGTGGATTGTGCTTAATTTCTTAAGCCTAAGATAAATTCTATCATGGGTTAGTTGATCGGTTTGTTTTGGTGGATTGTTATTGGATGTTTTTCAAGTTTTATATGGACTCATCAGGTTCTGCCTAGATCACTTGTGTCTAGGGGTTTTTAATTGAGTGTTACACACGTGTTTCACTTTCTTACTTTGAAGTTTTACGTGAACAACACAACGTTCATATACTCCGGATTGATGAGTTGGCCACCAATTTTAATGCTTCTTTTGGCATGATTTATGTCCATTAGATGGTATGCATTGATTTTTATGATCAACTATGGTTTTCATGGATTTAAGGAGCTCCTATGCTTTTATCCATGGTTTTATAAGGATCTTTTGATCTTTTGGATAATTTCATGTGCCTTGAAGGTAGCATTTGCCTTCATTTTTTGCACGTAATTTTGGATTATGTTCCTTGTACTCTTGTACATATTCCAACTTGGATACCTAGTTGCTTATGTATCTAGGTGAGTTATTTTTCTACCCTAACTTTATTGTGTTTTGGGTAGTTATCATTAGAAAGGCGTCAATAATTCAATTTCTTTTCTAATGATGTACTCAGAAGGAGTTATTCCTTGATGTAGTCTCAAGTTTATAGAGACACGTTTAGTATGTAAAAGTCTTCATAAGGCCATCTTATTGCTTTTATACAGGATTTTATTCATATTTCCTAGACAACATACTAGGGAGTTTCAAATTGTTAAGGTATGTATGGGTGGTATCATGGTGGTATGGGACGCTAGTGATCCCTCACATATATTATCTTATGGGATAATTTGGGCTCAAGATTGTTGCTTTGCTTACATCACTTAGCATTTGTCCTCAACATTCAAAGATAATATTATTTTCTAAATTCACTAGAAGTTATATTGTGGGCATTCTCTAAATAAATAAATATCTATAGCCTGCATGTTTTGATGAGGGTAATCTCGTCGGCATTTTCACTTGTTGAAATCTCTTTCTTTAGAGTTCAAACAAGTTTATCTTGTTGTATTCGGATAAGGAAATTTGGATTCTTCCTTTGTTGGCATTTCTTTCTCTAGTTCCGTATTTTAGGTGATTTATATAGTCAACCTGATTGTTTACGGGTGGACATATGTGACTCATCGAGACGCTGATGACTCTGTATGTTGATATGGGTAACTCGAGATGTCAATTTTTCTATATGCAGATGTGGGTATGTCGGGGCGCCGATGAATCCCTGGTTTCTACTATTATAATGCCATGTTTTCCTACTTTATTTCGAATGGTTTACAACGAGGAAGTTGCTTTGAATGTGAATTGCGAAACGAATGAATGTGATGGATATGAATGAATGTGATGTGATGTGTGATGTGAACGAATATGATGTGATGAGATGTGGATATGGGTAAATGCGAGTGGATGAGGTTTGATGCGGATAAATGAGAAAAGATGTGATGAGAATGGGAACACATATGAAATAAATGAGGATTGATGTGGAACAATATGGAAAGACGAGAGGTCGTGATAGAAATGAGAAAAGATGTGATGAGAATGGGAACACATATGAAATAAATGAGGATTGATGTGGAACAATATGGAAAGACGAGAGGTCGTGATAGAAACTGTATTTATGACATGTTTTCAAATGACTATTTTATGTCAAGAATGCTGGGGAAGCATTTTTGTTCATCTTGTGAATGAGGTCATGGAGACCTAATCTGATAAAGTTACAACAGTTGATGGAGAGTCAATGGAGGACGTCTCGCATAGCAAGGTCTCGGCCGAGGTCTTGACCAGCCTTGGCTCGATTAAAATGGTGAGCTTCGGGTATGGTGGATGAGGGACCAAGGAAGCGGCCTATAAGTGAAGCGCTAGGTCATCGGCCGCGCGAAGGATCCTAGAGGGTGCTGACCATACGGTGCTCGGGGTCTGGGTCATCGAGGATACCCATGCGTGTGTCGAGGAAGATAATGGAACAAGGAGTAAGAGTTGTTTTCTAAATTCGGGCATGGGTCTGGTTGATTGACCTTGCTGGTCCTCAATAGATGAGTCCATGGCTCTTTTATATGGACCTGTTGGTTGATCTTGCTGATCTTCAACGGAGAGTCCATCTGGATTTTTATAAGTGAATATATTGCTGGGTACTATGAGGTAGGAACTATCGAAAAGGCCCCTAAGTGGATAGGTGGTGAGCGTTTTGGTTGCCAATGATGCCATAGGTACACCAATGAAAAGGAAAGATTAGAAATTAGAATTCAACCAGATATTTTGGAGGATTATGATCAGTGAACCAATGGTTTCATTAAAAGATTGTTTTAGAGACAACTGAATCTGTGAAAAAGGCAATTTCATATTGGGTGTGTAAGTGGTGTGACTAACTTTAAGTTTGCATGAATATCCAGCTAGGGGACATGGGAACTCTTTTCCCTGGTACCCGAGACAAAACCTAACCAAATTCTTAAATGGATCCCATCACTACAGTGGTTGGGTGGTTGGCTAACCCACGGGACTCGCTAGACTAATGGATCCCTAAAATGAGACTCAATTCTGTTATGGTACGATGGATGAAGTAAATCGCAAATAAAAATTGTTCTATGGAAAAGAATCACTGGCTGTACCTCTTAATGAGGAAAAAAGCGTTGGTCTCTATGATCCAAGTGCAATCTTTTCCTTCATCTGACTATGGGACTTACAGGTTTGGTTAGATTAGTTTAGTTAGTTAAGGCTTTTGACTACGTTAGAGTAAAATTATCATGGAGGAATCGCCCGTGCTTTCCAAGCGAGGGAAGTTTTTCCGGGTTCGGTTTTGGAAGAACTGGGGGATTAGTCTCTTATCCGGATATCCATGGGGGAGGCCATGAGTGAGGGACCCTGCCCTGCACAAGAAGTGCTACTTCCGCTACTAGCACCCTTGAATTCATTGCACGGTGGGGACAGGGATCTTTCAGCTGGTGTCAGAGCGAATTGACCAAAGTGGATCAATCGAGAAACCAGAAATGTTAAAAGTTTATGAAGTAGCAGTAAAAGATTGTAATTGTGTGATGAAATTCATAAATTAATAATTGGGTCTTTAGATGGAAGTACCGCAATCACATGGAATCCCTGACTTGCTTGAGGCCTAGACATGATGGTATTTGCCTTATAATTCCAAGGACTGTGACTACCCGTATATGGAGAGTATAACTGTAGCTCTTTATTGGCAGTATATACGAGTAAATCTAAGACTTGAAATTCTAAGCAAAAATGCTATCCAGATGATGAAATCGAATGTGGTTGTGGTATGATTTTAAAACTCTGGTTGAGAACTGATGAGTTGATTTGGATTCTGATTGAAAAATGATGATTCCTGAATTTTGGTTGAAAAGTGATAAACTGAGCAGAAACGCAATGAGGATGAATGGGACGAGTCCCGATGATGATGTTCGTAACTGGAATGACGATAATGACTTCACAAAATCACTATGAGATTAGTGTATTGTGCTGACAGATTGCTACTATTAACACTTGACCCAGTGGATCAAGTTAAGGGATGTCAAATTAAAAATCTGTATAATTAAAAATTCCCATGGAGGACTGTTCAGATGGAAATTTCAGTCCAATGGACCATTATTCTATTAAAGATATGAATGATACGATCTGAAAGAATTGTTCTATATAAGGGATATTTTTCCCAGAATTCTGTTGGGTTCACCAGACTATAAGGAACCCCATAATCAATCGGATCTTAAGGGAAAGAGTTGTCCTCTAGTTTGCGAGATGAGGACATCTCGCATTTTTTAAGTGGGGTAGGATGTAAGATTCCTCCCTCCAGCTTTTGAGGTGTGCAGGTATAAGAACCTCCCCTTCTGATCTTATAATTATTCCCCTCTCTGAAAGATCCTGTTTTATCCTATTTTGGCCTGGAGAGAGAAAATGTCTAGAGAGAGGTAATTCAAAATTGAGATATTTTTGGATATAAAAATCCTCCTAGTGTCTAAAATGGTTTCCCTTGAAACAGAAATTCAAAAAGAACTTTTCAATGTGCAATTGGAATTAATTGAAAATAGGTAAAAAGGACCTTAGCCTAAGGGTCCGGATTTTCAAAACTTTTTGGATTATGGTCCAATTAAGGTTCTTATGGACCAATAAGATTAATCGAAAAACAATCATTTAATGAAACCATTGTGTCACTGATCATAATCCTCAAAATCTCTGGTTAAATCCTTATTTCCAATCATTCCTTCATCGGTGTACCTATGGCATTGGTGGCAACCAAAACGCTCACCACCTCTCCACTCAGGGGCCTTTTCAATAGTTCCTAGCTCATAGTAATCGGCAATATATTCACATATCAAAATGGAATCTCCGTTGAAGATTAGCAAGATCAACCAACGGATCCATATAAAAGGGCCATGGACTCATCCGTTGTTGAGGACCAACAAGGTCAATTAACCAAATCCATGCCCGAATTCACAAAACAACTCTTACTCCTTGATCCAATATCTTCTACGACGCACGCATGGGTATTGTTAGTGACCCAGAGCCCGAGCACCGTATGGTTAGCACCCTCTAGGATCCTTTGCCGGTGACCTAGCACTTCCATCATAGGCCGCTTCCTTGGTCCCTCATCCACCGTACCAGAAGCTCACCATTTTAATCAAACCGAGGCTTTGGTCAAGACCTCGGCCAACCTTGCTATGCGAGACATCCTCCATTGACTCTCCGCGTCAGCTATTACAACTTTATCAGATTAGGTCTCCACGACCTCATTCACAAGACGATCAAAATGCTTATCCAGCATTCTTGACATAAAACAGTTCAAAAATACAATTGCTATAACGAACTCTCGTCTTTCCACATTGCTCCACATCAACACACATTATTTAATTCCACAACCATTTCATAAGTATTCCTATTCTCATTCAATTACATCTCTTTTAATCTCATCACATCTTTCCTCAATTTATCCTATCATCAGATCTCATCCACTCGCATTCTCCCATATCCACATCTCATCACATCACATTCATTCACATCTCATCCATTCAGATTCACTCAGATCTCATCCACTCGCATTCTCCCATATCCACATCTCATCGCATCACATTCATTCACATCTCATCCATTTAGACCACATCACATTCACTCATATCTCATCCATTCCGACCACATCACATTCACTCACATCACATCTCATTCATTTTACCTCACATCTTATTCATTCACATCTATCCCAATTCACATCCCATCACATCTCATTCATTCACATCTATCCTGATTCACATCCCATCACATCACATTCATTCACATCTATCCCGATTCACATTCCATCACATCACATTCATTCATATCCATCACATTCACATTCATTCATATCCATCACATTCATTCTCATCACCATTATATCACATCACTTCTATCAACATCATATCTCATTCATACACATCTCATCTCATTCATCCATATTCATCCAATTGTTCACATGTACGACTACTCGCATCTATCCATACATTCATATCTATCACTTCACATCCACATATATTCATGTCACATCTCATCTCTTTATATCACATCACATTTTTTCACATACACATCTATATCCATTCTTTCACATATATCCACATCCATTCTTTCACTTCTATCCACATCATATCTCATTCATACACATCTCATCTCATTCATCCACATTCATCCAATCGTTCACATGTACGACTACTCGCATCTATCCATACATTCATATCTATCACTTCACATCCACATATATTCATGTCACATCTCATCTCTTTATATCACATTCACATTCATTCACATCTATCTCGATTCACATCCCATCACATCACATTCATTCATATCCATCGCATTCACATTCATTCATATCCATCACATTCATTCTCATCACTTCTATCCACATCATATCTCATTCATACACATCTCATCTCATTCATCCACATTCATCCAATCGTTCATTTGTATGACTACTCGCATCTATCCATACATTCATATCTATCCATACTCGCATCTTTCCATACATTCATATCTATCACTTCACATCCACATATATTCATGTCACATCTCATCACTTTATATCACATCACATTCTTTCACATACACATCTATATCCAATCTTTCACATATATCCACATCCATTCTTTCTCTTCTATCCACATCATATCTCATTCATACACATCTCATCTCATTCATCCACATTCAGCCAATCGTTCACATGTACGACTACTCGCATCTATCCATACATTCATATCTATCACTTCACATCCACATATATTCATGTCACATCTCATCTCTTTATATCACATCACATTCTTTCACATACACATCTATATCCATTCTTTCACATACATCCACATCCATTCTTTCACATACTTATTCACATCCATTCTTTGCATACACATTCACATCCATTCTTCACATACACATCCTAATCCATTCTTTGCATACTTATTCATATCCATTCTTTACATACACATCCTAATCCATTCTTTCACATACTCGTTCACATACACATTCACATCCATTCTTCACATATACATTCACATCCATTCCTCACATACACATTCACATCCATTATCATCACATACATTCACTCACATCTCATATCATTCATTTACATTCTGATTCACAACATGACATCACATCTCATCCATTCATTCACATTTATCTGATTCGCATCGCATCTCATTACATCCATTCATTCACATTTATCTGATTCGCATCGCATCTCATTACATCTATTCATCTATTCACATCACATCTCATTATATCTATTCAACTCATATTCTCATCACTTCTATTCACATCACATCTATCCAATCATCTATCTGATTCGCATCACATCTCATCACATCTATTCATCTCATATTCTCATCACTTCTATTCACAAAATTTCAATAATGAATTTAAGAGGATCCTAATTTTTGATATAAATATTCTTTACACATCTATTTATGAATAATTCAAGTTTAAGGAAAATAACACTTTTGAAATAAAATTAAATCCTTTATGCATCTTTCTATATGCATAAATTCAATTTTAATGAAAATAACATTTTTGAAATAAAATAAATTCCTTTATGCATCTTTCTATGCATAAAATCAAAATTAATGAGAATAACTCTTTTGAAATAAAAATAATATCCTTTATGCATCTTTCTAAGCATAAAATCAAAATTAATGAGAATAACTCTTTTGAAATAAAAATAAATTCCTTTATGCATCTTTCTATGCATAAAATTAAAATTAATGAGAATAACTCTTTTGAAATAAAAATAAATTCCTTTATGCATCTTTCTAAGCATAAAATCAAAATTAATGAGAATACCTCTTTTGAATTAAAAATAAATTACTTTATGCATCTTTCTATCCATAAAATCAAAATTAATGAGAATAACTCTTTTGAATTAAAAATAAATTTCTTTTTTCATTTTTCTGTGCATAAAATCAAAATTAATGAGAATAACTCTTTTGGAATAAAAATAAATTCCTTTATGCATCTTTCTATGCATAAAATCAAAATTAATGAGAATAACTCTTTTGAAATAAAAATAAATTTCTTTATGCATCTTTCTATGCATAAAATCAAATTAATGAGAATACCTCTTTTGAATTAAAAATAAATTCCTTTATGCACCTTTCTATGCATAAAATCAAAATTAATGAGAATAACTCTTTTGAATTAAAAATAAATTCCTTCATGCATCTTTCTATGCATAAAATCAAAATTAATGAGAATAACTCTTTTGAAATAAAAATAAATTTCTTTATGCATCTTTCTATGCATAAAATCAAATTTATGAGAATACCTCTTTTGAATTAAAAATAAATTCCTTTATGCACCTTTCTATGCATAAAATCAAAATTAATGAGAATAACTCTTTTGAATTAAAAATAAATTCCTTCATGCATCTTTCTATGCATAAAATCAAAATTAATGAGAATAACTCTTTTTTAATAAAAATAAATTCCTTTGTGCATCTTTCTATGCATAAAATTAAAATTAATGAGAATAACTCTTTTTAATTAAAAATAAATTCCTTTATGCATCTTTCTATGCATAAAATCAAAATTAATGAGAATAACTCTTTTGAAATAAAAATAAATTTCTTTATGCATCTTTCTATGCAGAAAATCAAAATTAATGAGAATGACTCTGTTGAAATAAAAATAAATTCCTTTATGTATCTTTCTATGCATAAAATCAAAATTATCGAGAATGACTCTTTTGAATTAAAACTAAATTCCTTTATGCATCTTTCTGTGCATAAAATCAAAATTAATGAGAATAACTCTTTTGAATTAAAAATAAATTACTTTATGCATCTTTCCATGCATAAAATCAAAATTAATGAGAATAACTCTTTTGAAATAAAAATAAATTCCTTTATGCATCTTTCCATGCATAAAATCAAAATAATGATAATAACTCTTTTGAAATAAAAATAAATTCCTTTATACATCTTTCTATGCATAAAATCAAAATTAATGAGAATAACTCTTTTGAATTAAAAATAAAAATAAACTTTATTTTCCACAAAATTTTGGAAAATTTTACCATAACCTCCTTTGTATGGCTGACCATTTCTCAATTTTAACATTCAATTTATGAGTTGAATTAATCCAATTTGAATTCTAATATCTCTAATCTACTCCATTTTCCAAAAATCAAGAGAGTAAACAATGAAAAGAGTTTAATCAATCTTTAAATTAAAATTTCTAGGATTAAGAAGGACTGAATTGTAAAGAAGAGAAGGGGGTGGCCTTTCCATCAAGGCATAGCATCAAATTTTAATTCAAACATTTACTAAGAAAATCATAGATTTAAAATTCACAATAAGTAAGAAATAAGCTTACATGGAGTTTGTAAGCTTTCCTTTGGCTTGAGGGATTGAGGGTTCTACTCTTGTTTGCAGCAAGAGTGGCCACCAGTTCTTTTGGAGAGGATTTAGTCCAAAATAATTGAATTATCAAGTGAATTCAATGTATTTGACTCTAGGGAGGAGTAGAGTAACAGTCAGGGATTTCACTGACGTAAAATGAGAACATGTGAACATGTTAATAACATATGTTAATAACACAAAAAGTCTTGTGATAACATGTTATATTCACAAAGCTTTCACAAGGGCCTAAAAAAATTATCTTTGTCGGGCATAAAAAGTCTTCTTAGGTGGCCACTGAATGTGAAGATGGTAACATGAGAACATGTGAATAGCTTATTCCCATGTGTAGCCAAGCTTTTAAGGGGTTCCCAAATGGCAAGTGACCTGTTATTTTGTGAACGGTAACATGAGAACATGTGAATAACTTTTTCACATGTGTTATTATCACAAAAAATCTTGTGATCACGTGAATATTAAATCCCTGGTAGCAGTGCATAAACACTATTAACCTTTTACAAGGGGGGAGACTCCTATTTATAGGAAAAAGTGAGCCTCTAACCAAGCAAAGTTATTCTAGAATTTTCTAGATCAGTTTGGTCACTTTTTGACCATTTTTAGGTTAGTTTAACTTACTCTTTGGATCTAGTTGAAACACGAGAGAGGAGAGATGAAAATATCTCATTATTTGTGAGTTTAAAACTCAACCACACATGTGAAATAGGCGCCTCCTTCATGAGGGGAATTCCTCACATTGAGGTGTCAAAAATGTATCATTTCCTCTAGATATCTCTTCTTTTTTAACTAATAAACCTTGTCCTTAGTCAACTCTTCATCTTATGTGAGTATTTACTCATTTTTGAGAGATTTTCTTTTATTCTTCAATTTATCTCCTCCCTACATTTGGATTAATCTTATTGGTCCATAGTCCTTAATCCAAAATTTTCATAGGAACCTTAATCCATAGGAACCTTAGTCCGTAGGAACCTTAATCCAAAGTTTTCAAAAAATCTGGACCCTCAGGCTAAGGTCCTTTTTACCTATTTTCAATTTATTCCAATTACACACTGGAAAGTTCTTTTTAAGTTTTTGTTTCAAGGAAAATCATTTTAATAGGAAGGGATATTTTTCCATCCAAAGATATCTAGAAACTGAATCACCTCTCTCTAGAACATTTTCTCTCTCTAGAACATTTTCTCTCTCTAGGCCAAAACAGATAGAAAAAAGATCTGTTATTATTCCAAAAAGGGGATTGATTATAGGGGGAGAAACTGGACATCTTGAGGGGATGGGGGAGGAATCTTACAAAACAACTCTTACTCCTTGTTCCATTGTCTTCCTCGACACATGCGTGGGTATCGTTTTGGCGACCCAGAGCCCTAGCACCATATGGTTTGCACCCTCTAGGATCCTTCGCAGGTGACCTAGCGCTTCACTCATAGGCCGCTTCCTTGGTCCCTCATCCACCGTACCGGAAGCTCACCATTGTAATCAAACCGAGGCTGGTCCTCAAGACCTCAGCCGATCTTGCTACTATGCAAGACGTCCTCCATTGACTCTCCGTCAGCTGTTGCAACTTTATCAGATTAGGTCTCCACGACCTCATTTATTTCCCAACATTCTTGACATAAAATAGTCATTTTACGGTTGGATTCTTTAAATACCATGCACGACAATCGTGTACATCTTTCTGAGGACCTTTGGATGATGGTTGCATAGTCACCCAATCATTTAGTTTGAAGTTTATACCTTCCCACACACCCTCATGTTCTTTAACATTGTGAAGAATGCATGGTGAAATGACATTAGGATTGCGCCTCCTTGAGTTAGACTATTGTCTCGACATTGTTTAATGAGATGAATAGAGGAGAGGATAATGTAGAAAGATGGTGAGAAAGAGGTGCAACCGCAGTAGACTAGGTAATTTGAAATGCATTTACTCAAATGTACGGCTTATTTTGGAGGTAGCCTAATTCTTAAATTTTTATTTTCTTAATTACTAACATTTGGTACATGCAAGCAGGTTTTGAAGTTGAAAGCCCCACAAATAGGCATTCCATATTACATTAAGTCATGATAACCCCCTAAAATAGCCAAAAATAGTGAAGTTAGTGAAAAGTAGATATGACACTCAATATCATATTTATAGTTAAATGTCACATTTCTATTGGTCCAAAGCAATAAGTGTCCAAATCTTTGTTTGAGGTGTCAATTAAAAAAAACCGTAAACACATGGTCTAATTGATATAATGTGAGAGTGGCATTGTTTTACTTTGTAACAAATGAAAAAATTATGATGTAGTCAAATTAGCTCAATAATAGTGTCTTTGAATTTTACAAAAAAAAGTAGAAGTTTCTCTACTAAGTTAAGATCATAAGTACCATACATAAGAATCTAACTGATATTCCTAGAGCATTTACTTACATAATATCACAATGGAAAAAACTATCCTACCAATCAAATGAGAATTAAATATGCTTCTTAAACATGTGTTGTGTCTGGCTCATTAGAAAGAAGTTGATTAATAAAGTTTAACATTGCCCCTTCATACCCCTTTGTAAGTGTATCTATATGCTCTGGTACGGGGCCTTCTATCAGAATATTCTCATTTGTAAACATAGAATCATCTCCTTGATTTGTGATTTTAACCCATGAACTGATTTCAAGATTCCCCTCAACAAATCTTGAACACATTGATTCAATCTCACGTAATTCCTGTAAACTTGGAACCATTGCCACTATCTTCTGTTTGTTTGCATGAGCCATTCTACATGCACTATCTTCTGTTTGTTTGCAAGATCCATTCTACATGCACTTCCCAATGTGAATACATCAAAACAATACTCATCCTCCCTCTACAAAAAGATCGTATAGTTGTAGAAATAACATCTTCCATCTTTTAGTAATAGTCTTTGTGCACTAGCTTGCTCTTCATGTCCATCTAAGTCACCACTATCACTATCACTATTGTCAGAAGTATCCCAAATATATGGTCTATGTTGTAGATCTTGGTAGCGACGATTGTCCATGAATTCCTTCTCTTTGCTTACTAATACATGTGCCAAAAAAGTATTGATTGATCCATCCACATAATATGTATTAGGAGGGTTAATTTGCACGCTACTAATTGCCATCTTGTATTTGATAGTTACCTTCTCTAAAGAACTCTCCAAGGCTACAAGTTTCTTGAATGTTACAAATGCGATGAGGACAGATTGTGCAGGTTCAATAGCTAGTTTTAACAATCCATGCAACATCATCTCAAACATGTTTGAGCTCCATGTAATGCTACGAACCCTATGAACTCCATGTAATGCTACGAACCCTATGAACTCCATGTAATGCTACGAACCCTATGGACTCCATCAATCACCAGTGTGCCAATGGTAGTTGGATCCTTGAATGTGTTGCACATGAACTCCATCTCTTCCATGTCTAGTCCAACTTGTTATACACTCCAAGGATACTTATCAGAATGCAAACTAGTTCCCTCCTTTTGGTTTATAATCCATTGAATGTATGCTTGTGCCGATGGAGGAAATGCATCTTTATGATCTCTATGAGAAAATTTCTTTTTCAGCCATTTTGACTTGATCCAACTATCTTTTCATAGTATTCTGGCTGGATGGTGTAGTAAGTCATACACTTGTCCCATGGCCTATCAACCTTGTCACTAAACTTTTCCTTGAACTCCTTCACAAGCTCTTCCTGCAACACCTTATCCTCCTTCAATTGACGTGCTCTTTTTCCATATCCATCTTGTCTATATCATGCTTTCCCCTAACTATAACAGTCTTGGAATCCAATATTTCTTCTTGAATGATATTAATATTCTCCTCATCTAAACCTTGTAAACACGTGAACATGCCAACACTCGGTTTTCTCCCACCCTTATTGATAGCATTGCTATGCTTAGCATGATAGGGTAGTGATCAATCTCTGTATGCATCCATAATCCTCATCCATGTCTCAAACATGTCATTTGGGCATATTATCATGTGTGCATCCGTTGTTGCAATACTATCACCAAATGCAACTCGTGCTAGCTCGATAAATTACTGCCACAACATTCTCAACATTAAGCAATGTTACAAACTAATTTATCAATGTGATAACCAATAATATATTGAGCTATTTCTAAAAAAACCAAATATTGAAGGTTGATAGTTACTTACATCCCATTCTGCACATTGTTCACTTCCCTTTGCAACTCCTTGGTGAGGTTGTGCAGGTCTATTGAATGCAATCCATTGATCCCTTGCTTGCTTTAGATTATCATGATATGGAGATTATCAGATTTTATTTTGAGATTCTAAGTTTTCCATTTGAGATAATTTCACACTCTCCTTTGGAGGGAAATTTTGCACTATCCTTGCCACCCTTTCCATATAATACGTCTTTCTTTGATTCATGGCTTCATCAGTCACACTCTCTATGAAAACTCTAGCTGCATAAATGGAGTGTTGACCAAAAAGTATCTAATACTTGTATTTATGAAGACAATCTCTCCTCACTATCTCCAAAGGTTTGCCAGTGGTCTCATCAAAAGAAATTAAATCAGCGCATAATGAAAATCAAGGTTTGCTAGTGCCCTCATCAAAGGGAATTAAATCAGCGCATAATGAAAATGGTCTAGAATTCAATCCAAAGTTGAGAGCTAATTTTTTGATATTCTTCTTGCTCAATGTTTTTTAGAAATATATTATAGGAGCTTGTACACAATTTCTCATAGGGATGTGGAAAGTCTCTTGCAGTCCAAATGGGTAGTATTGCTCATAAGTGACCAACCCAAAACAATCTTCACTACTCTTTTTTGCAAGCTTCTTCTTTTTTTGATCATTTTCCACCACAATAGCAGTATCACCAAATGGAACAATGGTAGAACCTTCAACTTTATTTGTTGCCAAAGTAGATGATGTTTGTGGTTTTTGATTCACTTTTTTTATTTTACCTCTAGCCTCATCCTTTGAAATATTGGCTTGAACCTTGTAAAATCCATCTTATATTTGATGACCCCTGGATCGAAGCCATTTTTAGCAATTTTTAGGGTTTAAATAGGGTCAATTGTGGTTATTTTAGGTGCATTTTCATGGTATTTGAAAGCATATGTGTGTGGAATGTCATGGTATTTGCATGCATCATGATTGTCGATGTTGTCCATTGGTGTAAGCACATTGCATGGGAATGGTGACGATTAATATTGTTTTGTACATAAATAGGAGGTTGTATGTAAGTGGGTAGAGAGAAGAGAGAGATCGAGGGGAAGAGAACGAGGGTGAGTATGGTTAGGTGGGAACGTAAGTTTGGAGACCTTAATGTGGTTACAAATGAAAAATTTCAAATAAAAAAAATGGAAGGGTGGGTAGTTTTAGCAACCGTTGGTACCCACCAATTTCTTGAGATAATAGAAGAGAGAGAGAGGAAGCACTTCTTTCTCTAGCTGGCGTGGAGAACATGAGGAGGAGGAGGAGGAGGTAAGCCTGTTTTTTTTGTTTGTTGATTAATGTGTGTGTGTGTAAGAGCTTGTTGCCGCTGCCTGCCACCAGCGCCGCATAGTCGAACAGAGAGAGAGACAAGAAGTGGGCGAGAATGGGTGAGTGTATCAGTGCGTGTGTGTGTGTGCGCACTCGGCAACAGTGGGGAGTCTGTGTGTGCACTCGAGTGTAGGGAGCGATGGTGCAGATGGTGCAGGCTCAGCAGCAAGCTTCGGCTATCGTCATGCCTGCCTCCGTGGGGCCACCCAGCCTGTACGTCATGACCTCCCTCTACGTGGGGGACCTTGACCCCAGCATTGCAGAAACTCAGCTCTACGAGCTTTTCAACCAAGTCGGACAGGTGGTTTCCATTAGGGTTTGCCGGGACCTGATGACCAAAAGATCTCTGGGATATGCCTATGTGAATTACAATAATGTGCAAGATGCATCTCATGCTATGAAGTTACTGAACTTCACCCCTGTGAATGGAAAGTCCATACGGATAATGTATTCTCATCGTGACCCGAGCATCCGCAAAAGTGGAGCAGCCAACATCTTTATCAAGAATTTATACAAAGATATAGACAACAAGGCCTTACACGACACATTTTCTGTTTTTGGCCCCATCCTTTCATGTCGAGTAGCCTTGGATGAGTCAGGCAATTCCAAGGGCCATGGCTTTGTTCAGTTTGAACAAGATGAGTCTGCCCAAACTGCAATTGAGAAAGTCAATGGCATGCTTATAAATGAGAAACAGGTTTTCGTTGGTCCATTTCTCAGTAGGCAGGAACGAGATCTGGCTGGTGCTAGATCAAAGTTTAACAATGTGTATGTCAAGAACCTTGTTGACGCCACCTCTGATGATGAACTGAAGAAGGTTTTTGAAGCCTTTGGACCCATCAGCCGTGCGGTGGTGGGGTAGGGAGCCGCCATGCATTTCATTGGAGAGACACCTTCACGGTGTGAGTCGCACAAGGCCAATGGGGTACCTATGGTGGCTAGCCTATGTAGCTAGGTCGACCGTGCACTTTGCATGGAACAAGGTTACCAAGGCTTAATGGACATAGCCTGGCCGTGAGGTCATGAAGAGGGGACCGGCTTGCAACAAAGGCAAAGGTACCGGGGTGCCAAGTTTCAAACGAGTCACTAACGTGATGGTGTCTTGGCTTAGAGAGGCCGCATGGCTCAGAGGACAGAGCCTAGGCCGCATCTTGGAGCCGACAGGCATACACATGGACAAGGTACCATAATGACGGACCTTAGCCACGCTACTAAAGTGGGACGCTCATGAAGAGAGTAAGCATACACCTAGGAAGGCCACCCATGGTAGACAGTGAGAGAGAGAAAGAAACGTGTGTGTGTATGTGGGAGGACTCCATGCTCTCATGGTAAAATGAGGAGAGAGAAGGTGGGGAACCATAGCAAGTAGAGGAGACATTGTGTGTGGGTAGAAAGAAGAAGGAAAGAAGAGAGAGGGCAATATGACTATGCTATGTGTGTACATGCAAAATAGGAAAGAGAGAGAAAGAGATTTGATCACTTTGACATGGTGCATACTTAAAAGTAAAAACATGAGAGTGTGAGAGAATGTAGTAGGTTGTGTGCATTATTCTTGTGTTTGTGTTTCAGGAGGAGGAAGAGAAAGAAAGAAAAAGAAGAAGAGAGTTCATGAGAATAATGAGTAGAGAGAGAAGAAAGAAAGAAAGAGTTTTGAAGTGTGAAAGAGAGAATGAAGAGTGGAGTGAAGTGAAGATTAGCCAAATGTTGAATGCAGTGATGCTGTTGCAGATTGACTGAAACGTGGAAGTGTTGGAAATATCGGTTCTTTTTCATTAAATTCTTGGAAACAATTTACACAAAACCATTTTGATATTAAATTTCTTTATTCAGTTTAGAATGGTGAAGTTGTGTCTTGAAGATCTGTTGGGTCGTAGTAGTTTGTTCTTTTCCATTTGTGTGTCTGTGTGGGTGTGTGTAAATAAAACATTGTAAATTATTTCATACAAAAAGATGTCTTTTCGGTGTGTGTTTCTAGGATTTAGGCTGTGTGTGGTTGTTATTTAGGACGCATTCACTGTTTTAGTGGGTATTTAGTGCGTTGGACTAGAGAGTAGGAAGGCTAGTCATTTTTGGTGCATTCGCGGGGAGATAACTAGCTAGTTAGTAGCTAGGGGATATCTCGGCGCATATATTTTGCGTGTGAGAACCAGGGTTTAGGAGTTCAAAAAAAAAAACAAAAAACAAAACAAAAAACAAAACGGCACGACTCCTAGGATCAGAAGGACTTAGGAGTGGCCGCGAGGAGTCAAATGAGAGAGGGGCATTGGTAAACACGTGATTTTTTGGAGAGTTTTGCTAACTGGGTTCCGTACAAAGAAGAACGACAAGAGTGGGAGGACATATTCATTCAAGAATATTACCCACGGTTTCCCAGTGATGTGATACGTAAGATCAAGGCCACATCTTGCAAGGATTATGTTAGATCCATAGAGCCCTTTGGTTTGTTCCATGCACCAATCTGGTGGAAGTGGTTTATCAAGGCAATTTTAAGGTCCATCAAGCTAGATAATCCAGAGAATCATGAAGAACCTCAGGAAGTAAGAAGTGTATGAGTGAGTCTACTCAGGGTCGAACAATTGACCCAAGACAAGCAAAGGAAGAAAGGAGGAAAAGGAGGGCTGAACGAGCTGAAATCCGTCTCGCTGCGCAATTAGAGTTAGTGAACCTATTGTCGAGAGAGCAAGAACCGAACGTGACACAAGGAAGATCCTTGGATAGCGGTTAGCATTCCTTCTAGTCTAAGCGGGGAAGATCTTTCGTGTGATGACCAAACAATAAGGGATTTAGGACTCAGCAATCGACTTGTACAAGTTGATAGCCCATTAAGAGAAGAAAGAGAGACTATTGTAGGCACTAGCGGTAGTCTTCCTAGAGGACTTAGAAGGTATCCGCGATTACCTAGGGTAAGACCTAGAGCTTTAAATTTCTGGGACGATCCAACTTTTGAGGTATTACCATTTTTCCAAATGGCTGTTCCAGCACAAAGAGCAACAATCCGGTTAGCCGACTTTGTGCAATTTGTGGGACTTTGGGACAAGGATCTTGATGCGCATTTACAAAAGTTTGAGGTGACATGTGTTGCTAATGAGATAATTGATCAAGATCAAAAGCTGCATATCTTTCCGGCAAGTTTTAAAGACGAAGCAGCAAGTTGGTATGGCAACTTGGATGCAGCCTCCAAGGCCACGTACCAAAATCTATCAACATCTTTTTTGGCCAAATTTAGAAGGCAAGGTTTTCAAGATAGATTAGCCCAGCAATTAGACTACTTGTTGCAAGGAGTGAACAAGAGCATTGACCATTACATACAACGCATGGAGACCATTGTGAGGAAGATGGGAGTAGCAGCCCCTAATGATGACACACAAAAGCGTCGTTTGATTGATGGTCTAAGGAATCCAGAGGCTCAGAAGTATGTTGGGCTTCGTCGGCCTGTTGATTTGAACGCGGCCAAACAAGAAGCTAGAAACTGGGAAGAGGTACAGCTCGGACAGCAACTGTATCGTCGTTGTGTGCGAGAGGATGAGATACCTTCTATCTTACGTGCACTTCATGATGAGCCATGTGGAGGTCATTTTGCGGGGGAATTAACCGCTCGCAAAGTATTGCTAGCAGGGTATTGGTGGCTGTCAGGCTTTTTTATGTAAAGGTGTTTTGAGTCCGTGTACATATGGGATGCGTGGTGTGCAATAAAACTTTGCCCTGAATGCCCTGGCAAGTGTACAGACGGAATGGCTTTGGAGTGATTTAATGCATGCATTTTTCTTTGAAGCAGCTGCTGGAGACTTGAAGTTTTTATTGTATGAGCTTTTAGTCTCAAGAAGGTGTCTGGGATGTGTGTAAATAAGAGGTGGATGAGCACGAGGATATCAATGATGGGTTTTGATGAGCATCTGGTAAAAATAAATGTAGACAGGCTGGTTTACGTGGAGAGAGCCCAATCTAGACTACAAATACTGAAATCTACAAGGGATACCAGTCAAACATAATTTGCTCTTTATGCTCGTGTTGGGATGTACTCTGCAGATTTTTGGAATGGCCGTGTTTCTCCATATAAATAAGGGATTGGGCATGATAATGATGGTGAGGCAAAATATAAAAAATAAATAAATAAATAAACACCACCAATGTAGCCAGCAAAAGAAAGGTCCACTTGGGCACTTGTTTTGCTGCCAGCACCCTCACCAGCACGAGGGAGTCGCCTAGAAGGTTGACGAAGAGGAAAAGGCAAAGGAAGTGGGCCGCCTGGAAAGGAGGATGCTTCTTCTGGAAGGGGTGCAGAGCTGACGGAGTGGAGAGAGCTGAGGAGGACAAGTTTTTTTTGCGGACCGCGAGACTGCTGTAAGGCTGGTAACCACTGCAGACAAGGAGTGCGAACTGTGGCTGCTAGCGACGACGGGGGGCTGTCGATTGGCTGGGGAGTTGCCTTGCTTTGTCTTGGACGTGGCCGGTGGTGGCGGGTAGCGAGAAAGAGAGAGAGTGAAGGCAGGCGAAGACCAGTTGGGTTGGCAAGGGACTGTGGAATGCAGCTTGGGTCGTGAAGGCTGGTGAGCCTATAGGCAGTGGGCGCAGCTGCAGAACAAACGCAAAGGGAGCCGTCTCGTTTGTGAAGAGGCGAGGCCGCTAGGTGTGTGGCTGGCTGAAGGGGTGCAGAGAAGGAGAGCCGGGGGGGCCTCGTAGTGTTGCATGCGTGGGGCGCAACGGTAGGTGTTGGAGAGGAAAGCGCAGCTGGGGCGTGTGGCTGCCGCGTTGAAATGGATGGGGTGCTCTTGCTTGGAGGCCACCTTTGAAGCGGGTAGCACAAGGTGTTGCGCAAGGAGAGCCAAGGGTGGCTGGTGGCGAAGAGAAGCGAGGCTACTGCGAGGCTGGTAAGCACAGCAAGGTAGCTCATCAACAAGCATAGGGCACACACGATTAGGGTGTTGAAGGTTGGGGGCCCGCAGAGCAAAGAAGAGGAGAATATGGCATGGAACAAGCACGAAGGCAAAGGAGGGGATGAAAGCGCATCAAAGATTGCATCACTGCAAGCTTAAAGAGGCATTGAACGACAGAACCAAGACAAAGGCATGGTGAGGTCTGTGCAAATCAAAGCAGCGTTACTGTACCAGCCAATCTTAAAGGCACATAGCGTAGAGGAAAGGCGTGGGAGAAGGCCTGGCTGGTGGGTCTGAAGAGACGAAGGTTGGGTGGCCGCTTGAGGAGTAGGTGCCGGGGTCCAAAAATAAAAAATTACCTGGGAGGCGCAGAGGCCTCTGGTGTGAGACCAAGAGAAGAGGTGGACAGTGTGTGTGTGAGTTGTTTGTTGTGAGTGTGTGATAAAAGGAGAGTGCGAGGATGAGTGGTTGAAGCTTGTCATTTGATAAAAAATATGTGTGATGTAACCCCTTGTAAATGGATAATAGGGTTTGGGTTGATGAGATATGAGTGAGTTAGCCTTGCTGACATATAAAAGGCTTTTATAATGAAACATGTGAGCTGTTGAAACTACCTTTCTTTGCATATCTTTGGGTAGTAGAGAGAGAGAGAGATTTTTTTTTCTTTCCACCTAGAGAAGCTGGTGGTGCCCCTTGTGCTTGTGAGTGTTCTGAAGGTGGTGAGTCGGCGAGCTATAGTGGCCTTCTTGTGTTCTTGAGCTGCCTCACATCTTTCTGGTGCCCCCACTGAGGAGTTGCTCTTTCTGGTATAGTTTGACTGAAGATTGCTCTGTTATTTGAGAGTTTCAGAGAAAGTGCTTTCTTCGGATCTGAGGTGAAGTTTGGGGGTTTAAATGATGTCTTATCCAGAGTTTTATGGCAGCCCTAATGAGGATGTGGTAGACTTCTTGGAAAGGATGGAGGTTGCATGCATAAGAAACCATATTAATGAGTCGGTACAGGTGTTGCGGCTTCTGAGCATCTGTTTGAAAGGGGATGCAAGGACCTAGTACAGGACTTATGAGGAGTCATTGAGGGTTGTTGTTCCACATCTTGATATGACTGAAAATGGATTAAAGACAGCACTTAGCAACAGGTTCAAGAAGGTGGAAGACCCCGACAAGGTTTGGCACGAGGTGCAAGCTCTGACACAAGGTGAGTTTGAATCATTAGATGATTATATGAAGAAATTTTCTTTGCTATGGGAAACTCTATGCATGGCTTTAGGGGAAGACCAGGTGCCGCCTGATATGATGAAGAAAAACAAGTTTGTAACCGGGCTTAAGAGGAGTATTCGCTGGAAAGTGGAATTGAAGAAGCCCAGGTCTTTTGAGGATGCGGTAGAAATTGCTAAGTCAAAAGATTGGAAGCTGCAACGAATGAATCAGCTGGGGATGATTCCAGTTGTAGCACAGTCGGAGATTCGTAGGGTGGAGGCTACACCCATGAATGCAGTGGTTGGTCATTACCACATTCATCTTAACTAGGCATGTGCTGCATTGACTATATTTTTTCTCTTTAATGGTAGGTAACAAATTGGAAGTGCTTAAGAACTCTAGTGGAAGGAACTTTTCTCCCTTATTCCTGGGTTATAATGACCATAATAGTCTCGATTTTCATGATGAGCCTGGGGAGGGTTTTCAAATCATTGCCTTTGAAAAATGATGAAAAAAAAGAAAAAAAAAGAAAAAAAAGAGGAAGGAAGAAAAATAAAAATTCAAATGTATGTATGACATGGTATATGTGGTCTATCGCCTTAATGGTTCTTGATAGTCATGCTGGTAGGGTTGTCAGTACTCTAAACCGATGCCTTGGGCTGTTTTGGGATAGCCATCGCCATGTGAGCTTGGTAGGTTCTTGGAGTCAACCTAGCCGGGTGGCAAGGTCTGAGAATCGCAGCCTAGTTTCATATGGGGTGGTTGCCATTGTGGTGTACATTTGGTAATTTTTAAAAAAAAATCAAAAGAGAGAAAAAAATTGAAACGAGAAAGGCATGGTTCTGATATAAGATCAGGCAATGACTTCCATGGTTAGTTGTGCTACTATTATCTTTATGAAATATGGAATTGAGTGGAAGGTAGTTTTCCTAGAGTTTTGTAGTTATGGATGAGTTGTTTCCTATTTGTTAAAGTGGAAATATTATAGACATAGTGAGGATGTTGTGGTAGTTGCTAATTTTTACTGTTTTTGGGATTTGATGTTTGCTTAATAAACCTTTTTGGTTTATCTATTGGTTAGTGTTATATAAGTCTTGTAGTGGTGTTTGCAACTTCGATTTTCATTCACTCATTTATGTGTGCTGATGTGAAGGTGTTGAATGTTTGTTTTTGTTTTTGTTTGTTTGTTTGGAACGGTATAATTCTAGTGTATGGTTGGTGATTGTTTTAGAGTGATGAAGTGGAGATGTGATGCTAGGCAACGATGGTGAAGAAGTTAAGTGTGGGGGAAGCTGTGAAGTGAAGTTGCTGCTATGTTCGCGAGGACGCTCACATTTCAGTGTGGGGGGAATGATGACCCTTGGATCGAAGCCATTTTTAGCAATTTTAAGGGTTTAAATAGGGTCAATTGTGGTTATTTTAGGTGCATTTTCATGGTATTTGAAAGCATATGTGTGTGGAATGTCATGGTATTTGCATGCATCATGATTGTCGATGTTGTCCATTGGTGTAAGCACATTGCATGGGAATGGTGACGATTAATATTGTTTTGTACATAAATAGGAGGTTGTATGTAAGTGGGTAGAGAGAAGAGAGAGATCGAGGGGAAGAGAACGAGGGTGAGTATGGTTAGGTGGGAACGTAAGTTTGGAGACCTTAATGTGGTTACAAATGAAAAATTCCAAATAAAAAAAATGGAAGGGTGGGTAGTTTTAGCAACCGTTGGTACCCACCAATTTCTTGAGATAATAGAAGAGAGAGAGAGGAAGCGCTTCTTTCTCTGGCTGGCGTGGAGAACACGAGGAGGAGGAGGAGGAGGTAAGCCTTTTTTTTGTTTGTTGATTAATGTGTGTGTGTGTAAGAGCTTATTGCCGCTGTTGCCAGCGCCACATAGTCGAAGAGAGAGAGAGAGAGAAGAAGTGGGCGAGAATGGGTGAGTGTATCAGTGCGTGTGTGTGTGTGTGCGCACTCGGCAACAGTGGGGAGTCTGTGTGTGCACTCGAGTGCAGGGAGCGATGGCGCAGATGGTGCAGGCTCAGCAGCAAGCTTCAGCTATCGTCATGCCTGCCTCCGTGGGGCCACCCAGCCTGTACGTCACGACCTCCCTCTACGTGGAGGACCTTGACCCCAGCATTGCAGAAACTCAGCTCTACGAGCTTTTCAACCAAGTCGGGCAGGTGGTTTCCATTAGGGTTTGCCGGGACCTGATGACCAAAAGATCTCTGGGATATGCCTATGTGACGCATCTCATGCTATGGACTTACTGAACTTCACCCCTGTGAATGGAAAGTCCATACGGATAATGTATTCTCATCGTGACCCGAGCATCCGCAAAAGTGGAGCAGCCAACATTTTTATTAAGAATTTAGACAGATATAGACAACAAGGCCTTACACGACACATTTTCTGTTTTTGGCTCCATCCTTTCATGTCGAGTAGCCTTGGATGAGTCAGGCAATTCCAAGGGCCATGGCTTTGTTCAGTTTGAACAAGATGAGTCTGCCCAAACTGCAATTGAGAAAGTCAATGGCATGCTTATAAATGAGAAATAGGTTTTCGTTGGTCCATTTCTCAGTAGGCAGGAACGAGATCTGGCTGGTGCTGGATCAAAGTTTAACAATGTGTATGTCAAGAACCTTGCTGACGCCACCTTTGATGATGAACTGAAGAAGGTTTTTGAAGCCTTTGGACCCATCAGCCGTGCGGTGGTGGGGTAGGGAGCCGCCATGCGTTTCATTGGAGATGGTGTGAGTCTCACAAGGCCAATGGGGTACCTATGGTGGCTAGCCTATGAAGCTAGGTCGACCGTGCACTTTGCATGGAACAAGGTTGCCAAGGCTTAATGGCTAGCCTATGTAGCTAGGTCGACCGTGCACTTTGCATGGAACAAGGTTGCCAAGGGTAGGGAGCCGCCATGCATTTCATTGGAGATGGTGTGAGTCTCACAAGGCCAATGGGGTACCTATGGTGGCTAGCCTATGTAGCTAGGTCGACCGTGCACTTTGCATGGAACAAGGTTGCCAAGGCTTAATGGACATAGCCTGGCCGTGAGGTCATGTGAAGAGGGGAACGAAGGCAAAGGTACCGGGGTGCCAAGTTTCAAACGAGTCACTAACGTGATGGTGTCTTGGCTTAGAGAGGCCGCATGGCTCAGAGGACAGAGCCTAGGCCGCATCTTGGAGCCGACTGGCATACATATGGGCAAGGTACCATAGTGGCGGACCTTAGCCACGCTACTAAAGTGGGACGCTCATGAAGAGAGTAAGAATACACCTAGGAAGGCCACCCATGGTAGACAGTGAGAGAGAGAAAGAAACGTGTGTGTGTATGTGGGAGGACTCCATGCTCTCATGGTAAAATGAGGAGAGAGAAGGTGGGGAACCATAGCAAGTAGAGGAGATGTTGTGTGTGGGTAGAAAGAAGAAGGAAAGAAGAGAGAGGGCAATATGACTATGCTATGTGTGTATGTATGCAAAATAGGAAATAGAGAGAAAGAGTTTTGATCACTTTGACATGGTGCATACTTAAAAGTAAAAACATGAGAGTGTGAGAGAATGTATTAGGTTGTGTGCATTATTCTTGTGTTTGTGTTTCAGGAGGAGGAAGAGAAAGAAAGAAAAAGAAGAAGAGAGTTCATGAGAATAATGAGTAGAGAGAGAAGAAAGAAAGAAAGAGTTTTGAAGTGTGAAAGAGAGAGTGAAGAGTGGAGTGAAGTGAAGATTAGCCAAATGTTGAATGCAGTGATGCTGTTGCAGATTGACTGAAACGTGGAAGTGCTGGAAATATCGGTTCTTTTTCATTAAATTCTTGGAAACAATTTACACAAAACCATTTTGATATTAAATTTCTTTATTCAGTTTAGAATGGTGAAGTTGTGTCTTGAAGATCTGTTGGGTCATAGTAGTTTGTTCTTTTCCATTTGTGTGTCTGTGTGGGTGTGTGTAAATAAAACATTGTAAATTATTTCATACAAAAAGATGTCTTTTCGGGTGTGTGTTTCTAGGATTTAGGCTGTGTGTGGTTGTTATTTAGGACGCATTCACTATTTTAGTGGGTATTTAGTGCGTTGGACTAGAGAGTAGGAAGGCTAGTCAGTATTGTTTTATCATAGGCTCATCATCCTTCTCCTTTATACACCAACCCATTGTTAACATAGATTGAGCACCGTTGGTCTTCATCTTCGCATTATCATAAGAAAATGCATCCAACAAGTATGATTTATTAGAGTCTCTAATATCCACACGAATGCATGGAACTCCTTCTTTTCTTACAATCCCCTCAAAGAATTCCTATGCTACACAAGATTTTTTTATATCTCTTTCTTGGGTTGTAATGCAGACAATTGTACATAATTCATTGGCTTCCCCTCGTCATTGTAGAATTCAAGGTACCAAGTCCATGCCTTGTCATCATTAACGCCATCAACAATCTCAAGCCTTGAGCTTCCCTTAGAACTTTTAGCAACAGTGGATGATGTCTACCTCTTTGAAATTTTGAACCTATTCAAAGTTTGATGTCATCAACTTACTTAGTTTCATACATTTTATAGATCTTTAAAAATTTTAACCATTTAACATTTACATAGAAAAAAAAATATATTAATCACATCATGATTGAGTACTCTAGAGGGATGAAGTTAAAATATTAGACTTAGTTAAATACTTTAAAGGGATATGAGAGGGAGTGAGCTATGAAGTGTATATATATTTGGATAATTGTATTTAATGGTTGGCTAAATCTATTGTGAAGAGCATTAGGCAAGTCCTTAATAGGAGTGAGATATGAATTGTTTATAGATTTGGAGAATTGTCTAAATTTATATTAAACAGTTGATCAAATCTACAAGACGAGCATTAGGTGAGTCCCCAATAAGAGGGAGCTACGAATTGTAAATAGGTTTGGACAGTTGTCCAAATCTATATTAAATGGTTGGTCAAATCCAGTGAGAGGTGCATTAGACAAATCTATATTAAATGGTTGGTCAAATCCAGTGAGAGGTGCATTAGACAAATCCCCAATAAGGGTTAGACTTAGGTAGGTCTGCAATATGGGTGAGGTTTAGTGAGAGTAGCATTTTGGAAGTCCCCAATAGGAGTGAGCTATGCATTGTAGTTAAATTCAGATAATTGTTCAAATATGTATTGAATGGTTGGCCAAATATGGTGACATGAGCATTAGGAAAGTCCCCAAAAAGGGATAGTCTTAGGCAAGTCCAAGAGGGATGATGTGTAGTGAGAGGAGCATTATAGTGATTTAAAACAGGTAGAGGGAGAGGAGACACACACACACAGGAGCAAACCCTAATGTATATTACAAACCCTAACCATAGAGGGAAGCCATCTCCCTACTCACACAATGCATAAAGCCATAATCCATAATACACAACACACACACTGTGTTGTGTAATACACAACACACACACTGTGTTGTGTGAGTAGGGAAGCCATCTCCCTACTCACACAATGCATAAAGCCATAATCCATAATACACAACACACACACTGTGTTGTGTCCACACACTGCTAACCCTAGCTAATGTCCACACACCATGACCAGCTGGACGCGGTCATTTATGTCACACATGTTCCCACCTAACATGCCAGCACAAAATAGCACAGCTGGCACAAGCTGACATCGAGCTTGAATCTCAACAGCCCCTCTCAAGCTCATGATGTACTGCCATAGATGAAGATGCAGATGAGCTTGGGCTATCAAAGCTCTCAAGACCATAATGTGCAGTGGTCTTTACATATCGCATAATGCGTCTCACTGCATCCAAATGAGGTTTTCTGGGGATCTCCATAAATTGGCTTACTAGCCCCACAGCATAACTGAGATCCGGGCGTGTGATAGTCATGTAAATAAGACTGCCAACCATCTTTCATACATAGATGGATCATCCAACTCTTCACCAAAATCAGCCCCTAGCTTTACATTTTGCTCCAAAGGTGTACTCATTGGCTTACACCCTATCATCCCATATTTTGCCAACATATCCAATGCATATTGGCGTTGCACTAACCATGTACCTGCATGGTCTTTGATCACTTCAATCCCAAGAATATATCTCAATTCGCCCAAGTCTTTCATGTCAAACTGCCCACTCAATGCCTTCTTGACATGCATAACATCTGTAGCATGGTATCCTGTGACAATCAATTCATCCACATAGATGACAAGTAAGATAATCCCATGATATATTTTCTTCACATAGAGTGAAGAATCTGCTGAAGAAACCTAAAATCCAAGGGAGATAAGATATCGGCCTATCTTATCACTCCAAGCACGAGGTGCTTGCTTCAAACCATATAGTGCTTTCTTTAATCTGCATACATGAGTGGGATGGGTGTACATATCCTTCTGGATGTGCCATATAAACTTCGTCTTGTAAATCACCATTTAGAAATGCATTTTTCACATCCATTTAATGCATTTCCCAACCATTTGTTGCAGCCATAGCAACGACTGCTGTCACTGATCCCATCTTTGCAACTAGACTAAATGTTTCATCATAGTCCAAGCCTTGGGTTTGTGCATAACCCTTAGCTACCAATCGCGCTTTATGGCGCTCAACGGAACCATTTGACTTGCATTTCACCTTGTAAACCCATTTGCAACAAATGACATTTTTGGCTTGTGTGGTAAGGCAACTAAATCCCATGTTTCATTATGGACCAATGCGTCCATTTCAACATCCATTGCCTTCTCCCATACATGCTTCCCAATAGCTTCTGTATAGCATGTAGGTTCCACATGCTTCACTAAAGAGGTCATATATACGTAATGCATAGCAAAATCATGATATGTCAACCTGTCAACTGGATACTTGACCCTTTGGGATCTCCGCAATGCATGCGGATCACTCTCAACACCTGTCACACATATCTATCCTGCCTTGCACTAGGTGTGCGTAAAACTGGTATGCCAAGTTCCTCATCCAAACTCTCTGAACTTGACGACTCATAACTTGTAGTGCCAATTCCTTCAACCTTCTTTTTCCCTTTATCCACAGCACTACTCCAAGTGCTCACACTCTCATGTCTCAAGCGTCATGAACCATGGACGTATAGTGCTACTCTCAGACTCTGCTAGCCCAGACATAGAAATAGAACTTGCTTGTGGCAAGTTCACATGCACATCAGCATCAAGGGAATCAAGGACACCCTCATCCTTTGCTTTGTACCAACTAGCAAGCTCATCAAACACCACATCTCGTGAGATAACCACTTGCCTAGTTTGTGGATTGTAACATTTATATGCCTTGTGATCCTGTGCATAACCAACAAACACACACTTTTCTGCCTTAGGATCCAACTTCCTCCTTCTCTCGGTCAGGCACATGTACATAAGCTATGCAACCAAACACTTTGAAGTGTCCAATGTCTGGCCGAAAACCTATAAGCCGCATCTCTGGCATACTTTCATGTATGGCTGCTATGTGGGTGTCTTATTAAGTACATACACCGCTGTGGCACACGCTTCTGCCCAATAATAGTCTAGCATGCTCTTTTCATTGAGCATCGCCTTGGCCATATCACAAATATGACTATTCTTTCTCCCAGCAACACCGTTTTGCTGTGTGTACCTGCAAAAGTTAACTGCATTCTTATGCCATGCTTTCTCAAGAAATTCTCAAAAGCATGTGAGGTGTATTCCTCGAATTCTATAACCTTGATTCACATATCAATTCGAAGTGTCTCAAACTTAGTTTCAGATTTGGCGGGAGTTTTGAGTGTATTTTTTTAAACTGGTCACACCTTCTTTCCTCAAAATTGAAGAAAGAGTTTGGTCTTGGTCATAGTCTGATTTCAAGGTTCGAGTTGGATAAGATTTTTCGTGATCTATCTTTCTCGAAAAGGTTTGATAATTCAGTTACTATTTTACTGAATTTCTTTCTTTGAATATTCACTTAACTGATTTCTAAATTAGTTACGAATTTCAATGAGGAATAGATTAATCATTTATCTGAATATTTTGATCTCGATAGATTTCCTGAATTCTCTTTTTACAATTCGTGTGAATATAAACGATAGAAATTTCTCTCTTAGAGTATTTAATTATTCATTTATCAAATACTCATAGAATTCAAACATAGAATTTAAGGGAATTCTAATTTTGATATAAAAATTCTTTATGCATCTATCTATGCATAAAAGTCCACTTCAGTAAGAATAACTCTTTTATATAAAAAATCCTTTTATGCATCTATTTATGCATAAAATCAAATTTAATAGGAATGAAACTTTTAAAATAAAAAGAATTTCTTTATGCATCTATTTATGCATAAAAATCATTTTTTATAAGAATAACACTTTTGTAATTAGAAAAATTTCTTTGTGCATCTTTCTATGCATAAAAATCAAATTTAATAAGAATAACACTTTTGTAATGAAAATAATTCCTTTATGCATCTTTCTATGCATAAAAATCAATTTAATGAGAATAACACTTTTGTAATAAAAAATTTTCTTTATGCATCTTTCTATGCATAGAAATCAATTTTAATGAGAATAACACTTTTGTAATTTAAAAAAATTCCTTTATGCATCTTTCTATGCCAATGTCCGTCTCTGAGCACGAAGAATTTCTTCCAAATGTAGTAGTGCATGAGTTTCAGCTAATTTTTCAATACCAATAAACTGACCCCTGCTTCTCGATAACTGGTATAGAAAATCTTCTATCATTTCTTCTCGAAATCTCTTCCACAATATTCCTGGACAGGAAGGCTCACAAAATAGCAATATAGTACCAAAAAGACATCTCAACTGCAAGGCATTTTGCATAGATGATGCTTCCTCCATACATGCAACCCATTCAGAATCATCTTCCAGTATCCCTCTGGCAATGCAAGCTGCCTTGAAAGAAGGATAGATGTGACCATTGAGCGAACGCAAATCTTCAAATGACTTAGATCCTTTACATATTGTAAGAAGTAGGCGAACATAGTATGCCTCACCTGCCAAAGGAGCTACAAAGTACATGCGCCCTATAGTGTTTCCAATCTTTCTTTTGGTCCATTTCTTCAACCTGGAGTTCCAAACCCATTGTTGAGGGAAATCACTATACAATGTGTTGTTTGCTTCAGGATGTTGTTGATTACAGGTGAACCATTCAGTCATAGTAGTCTTGCCTACATTTTCCCTCTGAAAAACATCTGCAATATTATCATCATCTCTGAAGATAACATTATGACCCCCATCTAAGTGTACCTGCAACCGTTGCACATCAGGCTTCTCATTGTGTAAATCATACTCAAAGAGTCTCCAACATGCCTCCGATGCAGAGACGTAACGTGCATCCAAATACCTCTGAATCTCATCGACTACGCAAGCAGCATTAACATCCCCACCTTGTACAGTGCTAAATCTTATTGTTGCTCTGTCATGCCCCTTGTATATGTACTTGTAAAGATATTTCACTGCTGATATTGTTGAGCATATTTCCACATTTACATGAGCATTATATGTGATTGAAAGATAAGGGTTATATGGCACAACCCATCTATTATCAACATTACACTTTTTCAATGCCACAGTTCTTCCATCATTTCGATGCATATACACGGGGTAACCACTCTCATCCACAGTAGTCTCTTGTGCAAAAGCTCGTGGATAGTTCCTTGTGCATTTCCCTTTATCCATACAAATTGCACTTGGATTGAATGGCCCACAGGGCCCATGGATATTGCAATGCAACACGACATCATGCAGAGCAGGAAACATTTGCTTGTCAGGCAATTCGGCACATACTAATCTGTCATAGTCTTGGAGAGTCTTAGGTTTATGGGCACTATCCACCAAGATCAATAACGTGTGTGAATGAGGCAATCCTCTTTTTTGGAACTCAATGACACTCACATATCCAATCACCTTACCAAAGAGGTCCTTCTTCACGATATTTTTCATCATATCTGAATGTTTTTGGTGAAATACTCTAGTAGTCAAATCAGGTCGGTCACATGCACTTTGCCCCGGGAGTAAAGCATCTAATACCTCTGGCCACTTTGGGTTACAGGTGAAAATAATGAATAAATCGGGCTTGCCCTTTGAACGAACAATTGCCATGGCATCCTGATAAAGTTGATACATTTGTCATGGCCCACCAGTAAAACTGGAAGGTAACACTATTCTACTTCCCACTGTCCTTCCTGCAATACCACTTCCACTTCCTTCCACATGAAGCATGTCTGCTAAACCACTATAAACCTCTGAACGCAAACTTTTTTGATTATGGCGTAGCCAAGATAATCGTGACTCTTCAACACTGCAATAGGCATCAACCATAAACTGTTGCAACAACCTTCCACCATGTAGCAAGTCACACAATGACCATTTCTCAATGCACTCACTTGTGCATCAGCATAAGGGATTCTCAAGTGCCATCCATCCTCCCCTCTTGGAAATAACATGACGTACAAAAGAGGCATATAGCACCTATGCAAATTAGAGATGTGTTTGCATGTGCCTTCTCGAGTATGCAATAAAATATCACGACGACCAACATTATGATCATCACCTTGACCAATCATGATACCAGCAATCTCGGAAGCTGTTGGCATTGAGTACTGCCTAGATGTGGATTTCGTCTCACATATAGTCATTTTCAAATCCAAACTTGGATTGTCACTCAACATTCTTCCCACATACTTAAAAGCTTGTGCAAATGGATTAGAAGTGTGCATCATCGATTGAAGTGCTTCTAGGGTTGTGGATTCCAATCCATTCATGACACCTAGTCGATTTTGTAATTCGTGCTCAGTATCAAACACATACAACTGTGCAAACTGTGGCTTAGGATTGTACATATTATTGGGGACCAAGGACCCAATCCGATGATAAACAGTCCCATGCACCTTGAAAGTATAGACACTACTATTGTGAAAGAGAGAGTCATCTATTTGTGCACCCAATGATGAAAAAGCCAACACACTATTATAAGCCCTGATGTTTTCTCGAAATTTTTTACTTGTAGTGTCACTACCAATCAAAAGAGATCTTAATGGCTCAGGTGGTTCAGCAAGTGAAGGAACAGACACACGCCCATGTTTACAACAATATTTGCCAAGAACCTGTCCACAACTCATCTTCTTTTCACTTGCCCATAACTGTGCTCCACAAAACCGACACTCATGTGTCATACCTCCTAATGAGTGACTTAAAGTGCACGAATATACCAAAGGCCAAGTAGCTGCATGTGTACCTTGTACGGGCGGGAGTTCATGGAGGATAGACAAAATCCCTCCCTTTCTTTTTTCAAATACATAAGAGGGAATTTCTTCGATACTCTCCCTTCTTATTGTATTAGCAAATGGTACTTCTCTCTCTTCATGGGCAAAAAAGGAACACATTGTAATTGCATTACCCTCATTTACTCTTCTAGCTGCATTATAAGAGGTCCTATTTCTAGCGATGAAGCGACGGTACCTTCTTGTAAGTCTCAAACTTTCAACCAACCAGTGATATCCCTGAATAAACTCCACTTGCCATTTCCCTTGTTATTTCTTTCAAAAGAGTCCTATTCCTAGCAATTTCACGGCGAACACTTCTAGCACTCTTGTTAGATATCCTTTTATCTCCACCCAGGGCAATTTGAGACCTCTTAGTGCTAGATTGAGGTAAACACATCAAAGTTTCTTTTGCTACTTGTCTTTGTGCACAAAAGGTATCGTTTTCTGCAGGAATCCTATGAGTCTCTTGCATCAATACATCACCGGTATTACAGCTAACATTATGCATCCTTGCATCACAACAATGAGGTTCACTATCCCTTGACTCCTGTGCACATTTTATTTTTTCATTTCTTCTTCTTTTCCTTGGAGCATTCAAGGAAATGGTCTGAAGAGGACGCCTCAAACTACGTGTCTCTACCATTCTTGCTATAAACCTAATTCCATCATAAAATAGTAAAGTCAGTTTCTTTATTATAAAATAGTAAAGTCAGTTTCTTTATTATAAAATAGTAAACATTGAATAAAAATAGCAATTTTTTTTCTATAATATTTGTGTATACACATAATATACAATCCCTTATGAGATTTTCTCCAATCTTCACATACATACTAAAAGATTAAAAATCTCTCTCTCTCTCTCTCTCTCTCTTGGGATGACATTTACCCACCTGGGTTCAAGTCTCCCCATCGATTGGGTAGAAATAACCCTCTAAGTCGACGTTAAGCGGTCTAGTCTCAAGTGGGTATATACACATGTATATGTATATATATATATATATACACATACCATACATATATATATGTATATATATATATATATATTCATGTATATACAGATATATATATATACATGTATATACACATGTATAGATAGATATATATATATGTATATATACACATCTATATATACATGTGTATATACATGTATATACATGTATATACATGAATATATATATACGTGTATATATATATATACGTGTATATATAGATGTATATCCATATATATATATACATGTATATATATATGTATAGATATATATATATACATATATATATATATATATACATGTATATATATATCTCTATATATATATATACATATATACATGTGTATATATACAATATATATACATGTGTATATATATATATACACACACACACACACACACATACATATATATACACACACACACATATATATACATATATATATATATATATATATATATATATATATATATATATAGACACACACACACACACACACACACACACACATATATATATATATATATATACATGTATATATATATCTATATATATATATATATACATGTATATATATATCTATATATATATATATATATATATATATCTATACATATATACATGTGTATATATACAATATATATACATGTGTATATATATACATGTATATACATATATATATATATATATATATATGTATACACACACACACATATATATATATATACACACACACACATATATATATATATATACACACACACACACACACACACACACACACACACACATATATATATATATATACATCTATATATTCATGTGTATATATATCTATACATATATATATACATGTATATATATATACATGTATATATATATCTATACATATATATATATATACATGTATATATATATATATATACACACACACATATATATATACATATATATATACATATATATATATACATCTATATATTCATGTGTATATACATGTATATATATACATCTATATATACATGTATATATATATATATGTATATACATGAATATATACATGTATATACATGAATATATATATATATACATATATATATATATGCATATATATATATATACATGCATATATATATATATACATGTATATATATATATATATATATGCATATATATATATATATATATATATATATATATATCCATCCCTTTGACTCAAGCTAGATTGTGCTTATATGTAGGTAAATAAATGTCATAAACTTATTTGATCTTTGCCAAGTTTCATCTTTTCTCATGAGCATTAAAATCCTTATGCTCTTATCAAACTATATCGAGCTATTCGTATTTAAAAATCATAAATTCTAAAAATAAACATAGAATTAAGAAGAAAAACAAAAATAAAGTAAAGTTTTGGCAGCTTACCTCAAAAGACTAAGGAAGACCCAAACTATATGACAAATCAACAATATGGCAGTCCTATGAAAAGCTAATGTACCTACATTGATCCACAAAGTAGAATAGATGAGAGCTCTTTCCATCCCCTTAACTTCATTTCACAGTTTTCCTTTAAACTTACATTTATAAAAATAACAGACAAAATCTATAATCATAAAACATTACATATATACTTATAAAAAGATAATAACAATGTCACAAATATTACAAAAACATTATAAAATCAACATCCAATGTCTTCCAATGACCAAACCAAGCTTAGAAATCTCTCTCTCTCTCTCTCTCTCTCTCTCTCTCTCTCTCTCTCTTCCCCCCATGTACATATAAGAGACAAAAAGCCATAAAAAGAGAATTTTCTATAAAAAACCATAAAAAGAGACATTCTCTATAATCTCCATATAAATACTAAGAGATTATATCCACATATATAAATCAATCTGTCTCTCTCTCTCTCTCTCTCTCTCTCTCTCTCAATGATATTTGAGAGACAAAAAGAACCATCATTATCATTCGAGTACTTAGAGCCCAAAGTTACAAAAAGAAAATACTGTCATAAGCATTACAAAAGGATCATAACAAAAACTTCTTATCGGTGAACCAAATGAATAATTACATTCCACCTATTTACAATCTATAACTCATTTTGGTAAGTAAACGACCATCATTATCATTAGAGTACTTAGAGCCCAAACTTACAAAAAAATAATAGTGTCATAAGTGTTACAAAAGGATCATAATATCAACTCCTAATTGGTGAACCAATTGAGTAATTACATTCCACGTGTTTGCAATCTACGACTCATTTGGGTAAGCAAAGCCCCAAACCTATTCAATGTTACTTTAAGGCTTGATACTTCCATTCCAAGCCTATCAACATGGGCACTTAACTTGTCTTGTTGCTCTTTTATAGCATCAATTGTCTTTCGACAACCAATATCACATAGGTGTGCTCCGAAAGCACCACATGTATCCATTACGTGGAGGTAGGTAGCTTCGACAATATCCTTAATCTCGTGATTGTTACTTATAATGGCAGAAACTGATTCTCGAGTTGAACTGCTCTCCCACTTCCATGATTTCTTATGCACTGACCAAGACCAGCAATCAAGCTCTCCACATTTAACACATGGGAGTTTGTGTCGTTGACCAAATGGAGTATATTCTCTGATGTTACATTTATTGTCTTCTTTCCATTTCGTTGAGTCTTCTCATTATCTTCTCTTACCTCAGATTGTTGAGGTCTTGAATACTCTGCACAATGGCCTCTATCCTGAACGTCCATGGAACACCTCACAATTTCCCCCTCGTTATCCATACTGTACATCATTAAGAAATATATTAATGAAATATTTTTTAAATTTTATTTAATCTAGAAGAAAGTATGGATTATGAAAATAATCGAAACGGTGAATCAGAAACTAAATGACACGTACGTAGAATAGATTAAGACCCAACTACGCTCAAGTGAATGAATGGTAAAAAGGTATCCACATGATGTATATGTATATGTATCTATATGTATATATATATATGTATATGTATATGCATATGCATATGCATATGCATATACATACATATATGGTTGTATATGTATTTGTATATGTATATGTATATATATATGTATATGCATATACATACATATATATATGTATATGTATTTATATATATATATCTATATATGTCTGAAGGCGGTTCACGTAATTTTAGCTTTTAGGAAACTCATTTAAAAAGATGGATGAGAGTGCGGGCCCAAGGGGTTCACCTACGAATATGTAAAATATCATGTGAGTTTGAAATCTTTAGGTAGTCCTCTATATATATATATATATTTATTTATTCTATATAAATATATCTTTTATTCAAAACAAAACAATCCAAATCTTTATCAAACATTAATCAAAAGTCATCAGTCTTTGACTTTTTAGGAACGTTTTGAATCGATGTTTATATTACGTTGAATCATTAAATATAAAACAATTCATTACAACATGCATGTTCCCCATGTAGAGGACACATTGTTTGAACAACGTGCATGTTCCCCATGTAGAGCACACATACTGTGCCAACTTTCATAAAGGAATCTGTTCTTGAAGGCGTGTATGTCAATAATTCAAGCATAAGAGGTATGAGGGGCAATGCAATGCAGAAGGGATTTGGTCCCATGGGCTTCTCAGGTATCACAACAAAAATCAAGACAGTGATCGATCGTTTCCTTCTGCCATGGCGAAGGGGCTGCCGTTGGCCACACCGTTGACATCAAGCCGTTCATGTGAATAGCCTCCTCTCCCATCCATGAATGCATCGAGTTCAAGGTATAGATAAATATATATAATACATTTTGTTTGAAATCTTTAGGTAGTCCTCTATATATATATATATTTATTCTATATAAATAAATCTTTTATTTAAAACAAAACAATCCAAATCTTTATCAAACATTAATCAAAAGTCATCAGTCTTTGACTTTTTAGGAACGTTTTGAATCGATGTTTATATTACGTTGAATCATTAATTATTAAACAATTCATTACAACATGCATGTTCCCCATGTAGAGGACACATTGTTTGAACAACATGCATGTTCCCCATGTAGAGCACACATACTGTGCCAACTTTCATAAAGGAATCTGTTCTTGAAGGCGTGTATGTCAATAATTCGAGCATAAGAGGTATGAGGGACAATGCAATGCTGAAGGGATTTGGTCCCATGGGCTTCTCAGGTATCACAACAAAAACCAAGACAGTGATCGATCGTTTCCTTCTGCCATGGTGAAGGGGCTGCCGTTGGCCACACCGTTGACATCAAGCCGTTCATGTGAATAGCCTCCTCTCCCATCCATGAATGCATCGAGTTCAAGGTATAGATAAATATATATAATACATTTTGTTTGAAATCTTAAGGTAGTCCTCTATATATATATATATTTATTCTATATAAATAAATCTTTTATTTAAAACAAAACAATCCAAATCTTTATCAAACATTAATCAAAAGTCATCAATCTTTGACTTTTTAGGAACGTTTTGAATCGATGTTTATATTACGTTGAATCATTAATTATAAAACAATTCATTACAATATGCATGTTCCCCATGTAGAGGACACATTGTTTGAACAACATGCATGTTCCCCATGTAGATCACACATACTGTGCCAACTTCCATAAAGGAATCTATTCTTGAAGGCGTGTATGTCAATAATTCGAGCATAAGAGGTATGAGGGGCAATGCAATGCAGAAGGGATTTGGTCCCATGGGCTTCTCAGGTATCACAACAAAAACCAAGACAGTGATCGATCGTTTCCTTCTGCCATGGCAAAGGGGCTGCCGTTGGCCACACCGTTGACATCAAGCCGTTCATGTGAATAGCCTCCTCTCCCATCCATGAATGCATCGAGTTCAAGGTATAGATAAATATATATAATACATTTTGTTTGAAATCTTTAGGTAGTCCTCTATATATATATATATATATATATTCTATATAAATAAATACTTTATTTAAAACAAAACAATCCAAATCTTTATCAAACATTAATCAAAAGTCATCAGTCTTTGACTTTTTAGGAATGTTTCGAATTGATGTTTATATTAGGTTGAATCATTAATTACAAAACAATTCATTACAACACTCATGTATACAATTGCATCGAGTTCAAGGTAGCAGCGCAGTACCAGTTCTGGTTTGCACTTGGAGGAGGCAAAGGCGGTCAAGGAGCTCGAGGAGGCGAAGGCACGACCACGTGTAGCTCAAAGGTAGCAAACTGAGGTGCCTGGCATACATAGAATAACCAAAATTTTTAAAAATTTGAAGGCTAGCCAAAATGCAACCACTTTTTCTCAATCATTTTTTAATTAAAAAACCTAAAATATTCTACACACACACACACTCTCTCTCTCTCTCTCTCTCTCTCTCTCTCTCTCTCTCTCTCTCTCTCTCTCTCTCTCTCTCTATCAAGCCGTTCATGTGAATAGCCTCCTCTCCCATCCATGAATGCATCGAGTTCAAGGTATAGATAAATATATATAATACATTTTGTTTGAAATCTTTAGGTAGTCCTCTATATATATATATATATATATATATTCTATATAAATAAATACTTTATTTAAAACAAAACAATCCAAATCTTTATCAAACATTAATCAAAAGTCATCAGTCTTTGACTTTTTAGGAATGTTTTGAATTGATGTTTATATTAGGTTGAATCATTAATTACAAAACAATTCATTACAACACTCATGTATACAATTGCATCGAGTTCAAGGTAGCAGCGCAGTACCAGTTCTGGTTTGCACTTGGAGGAGGCAAAGGCGGTCGAGGAGCTCGAGGAGGCGAAGGCACGACCACGTGGAGCTCAAAGGTAGCAAACTGAGGTGTCTGGCATACATAGAATAACCAAAATTTTTAAAAATTTGAAGGCTAGCCAAAATGCAACCACTTTTTCTCACACACACACTCTCTCTCTCTCTCTCTCTCTCTCTCTATATATATATATATATATATATATATGTGTGTGTGTGTGTGTGTGTGTGTGTGTGTGTGTGTAACAAAACACGTCGAGGGAGGGCCAGTCTCCCTTAAGCTTCTAAATGAAAATTTATGCTTAAGAAAATATATAATTTTAATATTTAAATATCCATTTTTAAGTTTTACATTCTTACTCTACAAGGAGGAAAAATATTTAATAGACTATTCACTTCAAAAATGTAATGTAGAATATTAAAAATATTTAATAGACTATTCACTTATAAATGAAAAATCATGCTTAAGAAAATATATAATTTTAATATTTAAATATCCATTTTTAAGTTTTACATTCTTACTCTACAAAGGCAGTCGAGGAGCTCGAGGACGCGAAGGCACGACCACGTGGAGCTCAAAGCTAGCAAACTGAGGTGCCTGGCATACATAGAATAACCAAAATTTTTAAAAATTTGAAGGCTAGCAAAAATGCAACCACTTTTTCTCAATCATTTTTTAATTAAAAACCCAAATTATTCTACACTTTCTACCTCTCTCTATCTCTCTCTCTCTCTCTATATATATATATATGTGTGTGTGTGTGTGTGTGTGTGTGTGTATAGCAAAACACGTGGAGGGAGGGCCTTCTAAATGAAAATTTATGCTCAAGAAAATATATAATTTTAATATTTAAATATTCATTTTCAAGTTTTACATTCTTACTCTACAAAGAGGAAAAATATTTAATAGATTATTCACTTCAAAAATGTAATCTAGAATATAAAAAATATGTAATAGACTATTCACTTATAAATGAAAAATAATGCTTAAGAAAATATATACTTTTAATATTTAAATAAAAAGTGAGAGAGAGAGATAAAGCACTTTTTATTTTAAATCATTTCTCTCTCTCTCTCTCTCTCTCTCTCTCTCTCTCCTCTCTCTCTCTCTCTCTCTCTCTCTCTCTCTACCACGTGAATGCGTGGGGATTGACGTGGAGAGAGAGAGAGATAAATCACTTTTTACTCTCTCTCTCTCTCTCTCTACCACGTGGAACTGGGGATTGACGTAGAGAGAGAGAGAGAGAGATAAATCACTTTTTATTTTAAATCATTTTACTCTCTCTCTCTCTCTACCACGTCAACGCATGCATGCATCATCTCCCTCTCTCTCTCTCTCTCTCTCTCTCTCTCTCTACCGCCTCTACGCCACGTGGAGAAACATGCCATGCATGCATCATCTCCCTGCCTACCTCCCTCCCTCTCCCTCCCTCTATCTCTCTCTTTCGCCTTTACGCAGACGCTTGGAGTCGGCTTCTTGCACAGAGGCTTGGAGTCGGTTTCTTGCACGTAAACTTAGAGAGCTCTCAGCGTTTCTGGGCTACGTCAAGGCTTGGAGGCGGCTTGCAGCTTCTCACTGTTTCTGGGCGCGTTGGTGGCATCTACGTCCAGGCTGGCTGCAGGCTTGGAGTCGGTTTGCAGAGAGCTTCTCACTGTTTGTGGGCGCCGTGGTGGACATGCATGCATCATCTCCCTCCCTCCCTCCCTCCCTCTCTCTCTCTCTCTCTCTCTCTCTCTCTCTCTGCCGCCTCTACGTCCAGGCTTGGAGGCGGCTTGTGTTTCTGGTTTTTGTGTTTTGTCTTTGAGGACTTGGTCTTTGAGTCAGTCCAGAAAGCTAGCTCTCAGCATTTCACAGCTCTGTGGACTCACTCAAAGACCAAGTCCTCATAGAGAATGTCTCTTTCAACCTTTTTCTCTTCTCTCCTCCATAGCAGCGCCCCTCCCTGCCTCCCTACCTGCCCTTCGTGCCTCCCCACTCTCATGTAAGCACCTTCACAATCAATCACCACCTTCACAATCTATTTGCATGCAACAGAGAGGAGCTGTTGTTGCATGCAAACAGAGGAGTTGTTTTTGTTGTTGGAACAGGCCATGGGGGCTGTGGGCGGCTCCGTCTTCCATCTCATCAATGCCATGAAGAACTCGCCCAGATGCGGGCTGTGGACATGTGCTGCAACCCGACGCTGCACCCTTACGACACCCTTACGACGTGGGCGACAGGCGTATCATCGATCGGGTCCAGGTAGAGCAAACACGGCGCCAACATGCCAGTGTTTGCTCTCTTTTCTCTCTCTCTGTGTTGCATGTATATTCTAGGGCGTTTTTGACACTATGAGGAATCCTCTTGCGTATTTTGACCTAACTGTGGCTTGCTGTCACTTGCAGTTGTCCTTTTACCCATGCAGCTCAACATAGTTGTGCTTGGTAGATCTTGGTGTCCCTTTGCTCCTCTGGCTCTTCATTATCGACAGATCGGTAGTTTTCGCAAGGAATTAACTAATTTGGTATTTTAGAATCTACTTATTATTAACTGTGAAACGCGTGTGATTAAAGAGAATTAAGTTGAGTTGAAACTCCTCCATCCCCTGTTTCAGTGGTGCATGGCCATGCGAGGAGGAGGGGGAGGTCCAAACCGACACGGTGGAAGAGGCAGAGGCGGTGGCGGGAGAGGAGGCGGCCGAGGTGGTGAAGGAGGGAGAGGAGGTGGCATGGCCATGCGAGGAGGAGGGGGAGGTCCAAACCGACACGGTGGAAGAGGCGGTGGCGGGAGAGGAGGCGGCCGAGGTGGTGAAGGAGGGAGAGGAGGTGGCCAACAGAGATGGTGGGATCCAGAATGGCGAGCAGAAAAGCTGACACAAATTCGTGCAGATGCAGGTCATCTTGTTTTTTTATCAGTCCCTCTCATCTTTGTATTTTTGCCTTCCCTCACTTACACCACCCACGTTTCTCTGTATCGCAGTCCCGACATGAAAGACGTCTTGTAGTAAAAGTAGACAATGGACACGGAGTAAAAGCAGACAATGCACGTGGAGGGAACCTTAGAAACGTACCTGCACCGTGTGGAGGTTGAGGCGAACAGCAGGCGTGGAACAACAGGCGACCCGAATTGACTGGACCCGGCTATTTTCAAATTTTTAAATCCAAGCGTGACGTGACTGGCTATTTTCAAATTCAAGCGTGAATGTCACGCTTGCAAGGAGGAGGCAGTATTTTGAAATAGGCCCCCTCCTTTGCCCACGTGGAGGGAGGGCCACTCTCCCTTAATCTTGTATAGATTCAACATCTGCAAAACATAAAAATTAAGAAAACCATAGAATCAACATTAAACAAGTAAGAAAATTAGCTTACATGGAGCTTGTAAGCTCTCCTTTGGCTTGAGGGATTGAGGGTTCTACTCTTGTTTGAAGCAAGAGTGGCCACCAATTCACTTTGGAGAGGATTAGGCCAAAACAATTGAAATATTAAAAAATTCAATGTAGATGGCTCAGAACAGGAGTAGAGTAACAGTGCATAAACACCATTAAACTTTTACAAAGGGAGAGGCTTCTATTTATAGGAAAAAGCGAGTCTCTAACCAAGCAAATTGATTCTAGAGTTTTCCAGATTAGTTTGGTCAATTTTTGACCATTTTTAGGTCAGTTCAACTTACTTTTTGGATCTAGTTTTGAAATAGGAGAGAGGAGAGATGAAAATATCTCATTTTATTAATTCAAAATTGGTGGTAATGATGAGAAAAAGGTTCCTACTTCATGAGGGGAGATCCCCACACTGAGGTGTCAAAATTTAATTTTTTAATTGTTTTCTTTGGTCCTTAGTCCACTCTTCATCTTATGTGAGCATTTAGTCATCTTTGGGGGGTTTTCCTTTTATTCTTCAATTTATCTCCTCCCTACATTTGGATTAATCTTATTGGTCCATAGGAACCTTAATTGGACTATAATTTAAAAATTTCTAAAAATATGGACCCTTAGGCTAAGGTCCTTTATACCTATTTTCAATTAATTCCAATTGCACATTGGAAAGTTCTTTTTGAATTTCTTTTTTTGGGGAAAACCATTTTAGACACTAGGAGGGTTTTTATATCCAAAAATATCTCAATTTTGGATTACCTCCCTCTAGACATTTTTTCTCTCCAGGCCAAAATAGGGTAAAACATAACCTTTGTTTTATTTCAGAGAGGGGAATAATTATAAGATCAGAAGGGGAGGTTCTTACACCTGCACACCTCAAAAGTTGGAGGGAGGAATCTTACAAATCTAAGGTGGATAAAAATGAACAATACTCATGGTGATGAGTGTGTGCTAATTAAGTTTAAACTCAAGTTCAGTTAGGTTACAAGATGAAAACTTGTACTCAAAAAAAGACTTGAGATGTTGTGCTTATATTCCATTGTTTTAAATGTCCTCCTTTTATATGAGGAGAGTACAACATGGCCTTTCTCTTGCATGTGGGATAATTCTCACTAGGTGATGTGGCTTTTCACACTCACTCCATATTTTCCTTGTGCTCCATGGGACCATATTTCTCAACATTTGCATTATAGGAATTTTTGGCCAAAGGATTTTCTCAATGACTATGTCCTTACAACATAAAAAACAAAGATGATGAATGGAAGAAGTAAGATTTTAAGGTGTCTTCCTATATGTTTATGCAATCATCAGTAATTGGACCACTTAAAGTTTGCAAGAGGGGACTATTTCGTGTTCACGTGAATATAAAAGCATTGGTAAATACTCACATAAGATGAAGAGTGGACTAAGGACCAAAGGAATTACTAAAAAAATGGATTTTTGACACCTCACAATGGGATGGCTCACGCGACAAAAACCTGCCCAGGTCTTGACGAGCCTGGGTATGGTGTAAAATGGTGTGCTTCCGATACGATTGGTGAGGGCCGACGAAGCGGTACCTCAGTGAAGTGCCAGGACACCTAAGGAGGATCCTGGAGGGTTCTGGTTCTGACGAGGCGATGCTGCATGGGCTCACGATGCCAAGGACACCCATGCGTATGTTGTGGAAGATATATATGTATGATGATGAGAAACTTATTGTTATCTATTGGATCTCGTTGGGCTGACCTGCTGGTCTCAACGGAGAGTTCAGAGTGATTTAGTTTTGTGTGATGAGAAACAAGGATTGAATGGAAATTTTGAGTTATGACGTCTGTAACCAATAATTGTTGATCAATGGAGTGTTTTATAAATTAAAGTTTAAACAGGAGTGTGTGCGTATCTATATTCTAAAGTAAAAGTTAAGAAAGGCATTTAATTATGGGTAGGTGAGTACTTGTCTGGTTCTACTATTCTAGTGGTTGGGCGGTGGCTAACCCATGGGCCGGATAGGCTGGAATCAGTAGAGTTTTAATAATAAAATTGATCAATAAGATTATGCTTAGAACTCGAGTAGTTAATTAGAATCCTGAAGACTTCTCTAAAAAATACATCAACGGCTGTGCCTGATTCAATTAGGAAAAAAGCATTGATTCCTTCAAAGTTAAGTCTGTAATAGTTTCCCTTCTATCTGGTTTTATAGAAAATTCAAAATGAGGTTCTCAGGAACAGAATTCTGAGAGAATTATTGGTCAAATGGAAATTCTATCCTTTTGAAGATGCCACCTGGGAAAAAGAAGCCGAACTGTTGTGGGATTACCCCCAGTTTGCGAGATGTAGACATCTCGCGTTTTTCAAGTGGGAGAGAATGTAAGCCTCTCAAGATGTCCAGTATCTTCCCCTGCAATCAATCTCGTCTTCAGAAATATAAAAGATCTTGTTTTTACCTGTTTTGGCCTAGAGAGAGAAAATATTCTAGAGAGAGGTTATTCTGATTTTGAATATTTTTGGATGGAAAAATATCTCTTCTTATTAAAATAAGTTCCCTTAAAATAGAAGTGCAAAATGATTTTCAGAAGGTGCATTAGAAATCAAGTATAATCTGTTCAAGAGGCCTTATCCTAGGAGTCCATATTTTTGAAAAATTTCAAATTAAGGTTTTGAGGGGCCAATCAGATTCATCCAAATGTGTGGAGAAGATAAATAAAAGAAATAAAGAAAATCCCCCTAAAAATGAGTAAATACCAGGGATTTCATTAACGTCTTCACAATTTCGTGATCACGTTAACAAAACCTATTGTTAACATATTAAAACTTGTGATCACATTGTATATTCACATGACCTGAGCAATGACCTGCGAGAACCCACTAGTCCCGTAACACCTCCGGGCTTTTGCTTTTCCTGGCGGGCCCGTCGGGAAAAGCAAAGAACACCGACGGGGTTCTATTCTGTTTATAAACACTGCCCGACATCCATCGTGGAACTTTTGGGGAGATAGTCCTTGTTTTGGGGGCGTGATATCTCTCCTCAAAGTACTTGTAGAGCTCTCGAGTTGCTAGAAGTGTCCTCTTGGGAAGAACGTCCTTATCTTAGGGGCTATCGTCTTTCCTTGTAGGCACTCCTAAGGCTATTGAGCCACTCGTCCTTAGTTCTTTGAATTGGGGGCAGGGTGTGGTTCATAGCTAATACTTCCGGAGATTTAGGGACAAATTTGGAGTCATTCAGCTTTGCATTTGAGCTACGTAGGTAATCTACCTCATTCTGCTTTATGAATGGTTGGATGGAGCCAAGAGTCCTGCTTAGGGGCTTGTATTGGTTCTTGATACTTGATATAGTTTAGATTAGACAAGGGTCTATTGTCCTATACTAGAGTATTGGGCAAGCATAGATCTTTGATTTTGAATGTTAGAGAAGGTCTATTGTCCTATACTAGAGTATTGGGCAAGCATAGATCTTTGATTGTGTAAAGTATCCTTAATTGGGTACAAAAGGCATCCTTCATTGTTGGGGGTACAATGTGCATGATAGTTTCAAAGTAGTTTTGTAGTAAGACCTTGCAAGATAGTTTCGAAGTAGTTTTGTGTTATGTGATAATCTTTTGTATTTGTCAAGATAGTTTCGAAGTACTTTGTCTGCTAATGTATGTTTGTAATACGTGAGTGACTGTTGTTTTTTCATTTGTGTATTCATTGTTATATGCTTGGTTGAATAGGTTATTTGTTGAGATGGAGGACAATGTTGGTTCCAGTGATACCTCCAATAGAGTCCAAATTTCAAATAGCAGGAAAAAAAGGCACCTGGGATAGAGTGGCAATATGCAATTAACGTTGGTGATCGATTCATAGAATTTTGTAGCAAGATACTGACATAGAGGAAGAAGTCATTTCATTAATTTCATAAAAAGTACTTGTACAAATGAACGTATTTGGAGAAATTATCAATACAAAAGTAGGATTTATGTCTTTCTTAGCTTTCATCTTGAAATAAATTGCGAATTGCACTAGGAGTTGCATGTAAAGGTCCTGGTGGTTTATATTCGCTAGCCATGCCGAACACTGTATAAATACCTTGATTTATTGGGACACTGCACAATGCACATGTGGAAGTATTTTACATTTGCCTCACTAAACATATTAAGTGGTAGTAGTGTCCACAGGGTAGTATATACTTGCCGCTCCACCCATCGAATACTTTGTAACATATAGGACATTGGGGGGTGGAGGAACTAGTAGCCTCAGCAGAAACTCCCACAAGATCAGGATGTATCAAAAAATGAGAGATGTGGTTTCCTTGGCGCACAGGAGCAATACGTGAAGAGATGCTCTGTACATCTTGGCTGATCTTTGTGAGCTGCTCTTGAATCCCTCTATTGGCCGGGGGAGGAGTTGACGCTTGAGATAATCGCTCAGCTTCTTTCTCCTTCTCTGCTAGCTATGGCCCTAAGCTTTCTTTGACCTTGTTTAACTCCAATCCAGCGCCCTCCACCATGAGAGCAAGTTCCTCCCTTGTGAATGTCACTGTCTCTTCACGTATGTCGTGGGTGTTGACAGTGGCCTCTCTGGAGGCGAAGTCCACTAGAGTTTCTAGGATAAATTGTGCATATAGCATCTTAGCAAAATAGAGTGGAGCGTCGGCGTTATGGAGAGGACGACCGTACACCTCCAAGAAAATGCGCTCGGCATTAGTTTTGATATCATTGTGAGTGCAACGTGAAATCTTCCATCTTCCCTTCTTAATCTCGCCATCTGGACATGGTCATATTTCCTTTATCATCTCTGTGGTTACGCGTTTGTTTATGTCTTTCCATTGGGCATAAGTAGGATTTGTCCATTTCGACAACCTGCATGCTGTTCTTGTAGCTTCGCGGGCTGTCAGGCCATGTGCAAGGGCCTTCATTCGCTCATGTGCCTTCTTGGCTAACTCTTGATGCTCGTTTGCTTGCACCTCTGCCATATGTGCATGAACATAAATGACTTTAGGATTTTAATGTACTATAAAGATCAACGTAAGATAAATTGACCATTACCCTCAAAAACTTAAAGTTTAACACCACGAGAGGAGATATGTATTACAAAGACTCAATGAGAAATATCCACTTGACTCCAAAAATACTTCAAACAATGTGCGCACATCAAATTTTGAAGAGAAAACCTAAACTTAAACACCACAAGAGGAGACAGATATTGCAAAGACTCAATGAGCATATTTCAAACAATGGACACATCAAATTTTGAAGAGAGAAACAAAGTGCCATTCCTGAAACTTAATCTCCTGATACTGTATCATTACAAAATTGGGGTGAATGACATCGATAGCTCTACAAGAGGACGTCGTGCCCTCGTTGGGTCAGTATTTAGTGATCTAAAAAATTTCACTACTTGTTGCAAAATTGATTTTCGCTCATCGCGATTAGGCAGGCACATCCAATTTTTGACTCTATAAATAATAGTATCCATGGTAACTTTGTTATAGGAACTATTATCCATCCACAACTCTTGTACTTTCTGCCAAAAGTCATATAAAGTTTGTAATAAATATCCCAAGGCAAAAACATCAGATGCAGGAGTGTAGGCATCTGCCAAAAACGGATCATAAAGCTCCGGGGCTATCCACGGCTGTTTATTTCGCTCTCTGTCTGCGTAGGAGACCGCCTGTGCCACCTTCTCAGGGTTCTTGTCTGCTTCAAATACAAAATTGAGAGACACCCGTTTTTTAGGTGCTCTCAGCAGTAACCCCCAATCGATAATACCTACGCGTGGCTTCAACTCTTTTGTAAAATCCAACACTACGTTGAATGGATGTAGGTTGGTATGTACAATTCCGGCCAGATGTGCTGCCGCTAGGCCTTCCACCAGGGCATGCATAATATGTGGCATGGTTGTTACTATTTGTTTTATTTTAGAAAGTTCTAGATGACTTAAAGGAATATTATCGGGCGGGGGTTGTCTCCATCCTCGATCCAAACGGAAAATAGCTCTGGTGAACTCACTGAATCTGAAAGGGACCTTCAGAAGAGTATCACCAAGCGAGCCGCCATTATAGTATGGAAAAATAGTGATCCAAGGAGATTCTTTTGTGAAGGCAATACACCTGACAATTGATGGGTGTAGAACCTGCATGCCCTGCTCTACCTGGAAGCTCTCGAACTTGGCGCTGCCTTCTCCTTTGTAGTGCTTTCCGCAAAAAGTAATGTGCTCTGGCAAAAATGATATACCTTTAACTGTATACTCTTTTACTGTGCCAAAAACACCAGAGCCTATTGTTCGCCCTTCAAACAGAGCCTCGTGCGGGATGCCAATGAGGTGTGTGCACATAGAATTGTAGATGGTACGATTAATGACACCTGTCCCACTTGCATCTGCCTGGCTGGACGTTGCAGCGACGTCCTGGGCAATGCGCACTCTTTTGGGGAGGTACTCTGCATCCAATGCCTTCATGCGCTTGCTCTTGGCTCTTTGCTCGCTCCATACAACGTCCCATAACTGTAGACGTTGCATATTAGCTTCAGGTGAGGCAGCATCTCTAAGATCATTGCATGCTACACGCATGCTCCCCAAAATGGTTCGTGTTATATGTTGATGGTTGAAATCTGCTATCTTCTGTCTATCAAGCAACTCAGCGTTGCCTCCGCTTCGAAGTCGACGTTGTGCATTTTCCCATATCTGGTCTATTAGATCTCGCATGAGTATCTCAGACTCATTGATCTTTTTGACGACATCATCAGCACATTGTGACACTGTGATGACTGCTTCAATGCGAATTGCTCGTAGAACGATTTTACGCTCTTTAGGGGAAAGCATGTTGGTCGTCTTTGTAAATCTAGCAAATATCACTAAACACAAAAAAATAGAATATTAAACATTACTGAAATCAACATCAAGCAAACGTGAGAGAACAGTAACAAGTGTATCATTACTTATCAATGTTCAAACAAAAACGGAATATCAAACAATTTTAATGAACTCAACATCATCCAGTACATCATCAAACGTGAGAGAACAGCAACAAGTGTATCATTACTTATCAATGATCAAACAAAAACAGAATATCAAACAATATTACTGAACTCAACATCATGCGAGAGAGAGAGAGGGGGGGGGAGAGGGGGGAGGAAGAGAGAGAGGTGTGACAGATAGAGAGAGAGGGAACATTAGATGACATTTTTAATAGTTTTGTGAGTTCCTAAAGAGAGAAAAATAATGTTTTGTATTCCTAAAGCAATCCTCATCTACACACCTATCGTGATAGAGAGAGAGTTGTGAAGTGTATCATGAGAGAGAAAGAGAGAGAGAGAGAGAGAGAGAGAGAGAGAGAGAGTTGTGAAGTGTATCATGAGAGAGAGAGAGAGAGAGAGAGAGAGGAGAGGAAGAGAGAGAGTTGTGACAGATAGAGAGAAGAAACATTAGATGACATTTTTAATATTTTTGAGTTCCTAAAGAGGAAAATAATGTACTGTTTTAATTTTTAAGTAAATAGAGGGAGAAAAAAGAAATTATTAGGAATTATGTATATTTTAAGAGAAAAAAAAGAAATCCTTATCTACACATCTATCGTGTTGTGAAGTGTATCATGAGAGAGAGAGAGAGAGAAAGAGTTGTGAAGTGTATCATGAGAGAGAGAGGGGGGGTAGGAAGAGAGAGAGATATTCATTTTTTCGAGTTACGAATCACGATATTTTAAAATAAAACGTTTAGACAATATGATGTAAACTTTGATCCATGAAATACTCATGCCACGTTAGCAACCAAGTATCGCATGGATCAAACACAATTAAAACAATACAAGTCAAATCAAACAAATTTATGACATTTTTTTGACTGCGTTAACGATCATATGTCGTAATATGCAAGCAAATTTATGTCATTTTTTCGACCGCGTTAACGATCAAATGCCGCAATATGCAAAAAACAATATATGCACTAGCGGACGACACCAACTTGCCGCGTTAACGACAAAATGTCACCCGATTCTATGGGAATACGAATAGGATACGAACATACACTAGCCGCGTTACCGACCATATGCCCGCATTTGACAAGGGAAGGGACGGGAAGGTGACATCGCCATAACGATACTATGCTTGCCGCATTACTGACTAGTACTGCTACGGCGTGCCATACTTACCATAGGACACAGACTAGCCGCGTTACCGACTAAGTGCCCCAGGATAAGCACCATTCCGAAGAATGGCCTTACACACACACCCCTCGTGTGGCGGACCACCCACATCCTGCCGCGCATTGCGACAATGGGCGGCTGCCCGCACGAACACACACCCACACACACATCCCTCGTGTGGCATACCACCCACATCCTGCCGCGCATTGCGACAGTGGGCGGCTGCCCGCACGAACACACACCTACATACACACACACACACACACAAGTTTCATTACCTGTGTATGCTGTGAGCAATGAACTCCCAAAGGCCCCCCCGGGCCCATATATATAGAAAATTGTACCCCGCCGGGCTGGATGACGACCCCGTCGGGACCCGTCAGGGTTTCTTTTTTCCCGACGAGACCGTCGGATATAGCAAAACCCCGGCGGGATTTTATCCGGTTATCAGGGAGCTTCCCACCGGCTTTTTCGGGAACATGTTAACATGTTAACACATGTTAGTTCATGAGCAGAGCAGAGCACTTGCTAAGGCATTGTACTATATTGTTATTACTCAAGAATGACACATGGGTTGGTAACATCAAGGATTTCTTCTTCAGGTTGGAGTTCCATCTGCCCTTGGGTTGAAGAAGTTAAGATTTCATTACATCAAGCACATGATTTGGGCTTGGTACATACTTTTTAAGAAGGCTAACATGAAATACATTATGTACTTTGAGATGAGAAGGCAAAAGAAGCTCGTAGGCTAAGTCACCTACTTTCTTTGTAATCACATATGGCCCACAATATTTTGGGGATACCTTCTTGTATTTCCCAAGAGATAGAGAACTTCTTTTGGGGCATACTCGAATGAAGACCATATCTGCTTCTTCGAATTCTCTGTATGTCCTCTTCTTATCTGCATATTGTTTCTGTTTGTCCTGGGGGCAACTTTTATATCTTTGCGAATTGACTTCATCTGTTGCTCCATGTCATCAAGCATCTGTCTGGACATCTCGACCCTAATCAATGGGTCGGACCAAGTTAATGGAGTTAAGCAATCTTGTCCATACAAAGCTTTAAAAGGGCTCATCCCAATACTTCTCTGATAAGAAGCATTGTAGGTAAAACTCGACTAGGTGCAGATAGCTTAGCCACTTCTTGGGTTCCCTGCGAGACAGCATGACCGAAGTATATCTTCGATTACTTGGTTTGAACTTTCTGTTTGACCATCGGCGGTCTCAGGGTGGTAGGCTGTGCTGAGATCCAAGAAAATTCCTACTGCTTCAAAAAATGCAGTCCAGAATCTTGACGTGAATTTGGAATCTCAATCACTTACTATTCTTCTGGGTAGGCCATGCAATCTGAAGATTTCCTTGAGGAAAACTCTGGCCATGTCCGTTGCAATGTAGGTTTCTTTTACTAGAATCAGATGGGCAACTTTGGTTATTCTATCAACTACCACAAAGATGGAGTTGTAACCTAATTGCACTGAAGAAAATCCGGTAATAAAATCCATACTGATGCATTCCCACTTCATCTGGGGGATGTCTAATGGATGTAACTTCCTAGGCGTCTTATGGATGTCTAATGGATGTAACTTCCTAGGCGTCTTATGGATGTCTAATGGATGTAACTTCCCAGGTGTTTTTACTCTCTCGGCTTTGACTTTTTGAGACAGGTCAGACATTGACGTACATGATTAAGCACATCCTTTTTTAGACTAGACCAAAAGAAGCTTTTCTTCACAGACATGTAGGTTTTGATGAAACCTGGATGTCCTGCAATAAGGCTGTCATGGGCTTCATTCAGAATTTGACCCTTAGTTCCCTCATCATTGGGAATGCATAGCCTGTGATTATAATACATAATTCCATCATCCAGGCTGTACCCTTGAACTCAGTTCAACTCCTGTGGAGTTTTGCTTTCTTGCATAAGTAGGGTAGCAATAGGGCTAAAGACTCTATCCTGCATGATCTTCTCTCTTGCTTCAATAAGCAAAGAAACTACAGTAATTGCAAGCGAGGAGGCTTTTCTACTGAGGGCATCTGCTACCACATTTTCTTTGCCTGGGCAGTACTTGATTTCAAAATCAAATTCCTACACGGTCTGCATCCACCTTCTCTGGCACATGTTGAGATCCTTCTCTGAGTGAAGATCCACTTAATGTCTCCAAAACTTTAGGGCATATACTACTAAAAGTAGTTCCAGGTCATGGACAATATAATTCCTTTCATGCGTTCTAAGTTTTCGGGATTCATAGGCCACTGCATGACCTTCCTCCATGAATGTACCTCCGAGGGCAAAACCATTGGCATTAGTACTACCTCAAAGGATAGAGAGAAATCTGGTAGCTTCAGAACGGGATTGGTTACCAAGTCGGTCTTCAACTTATCAAAATTCTATACCAACCAGTCAATCCCAAGAATCCTGTGACTTCTTTCACTGTCTTTGGTTCAGGCCAATCTATGACTGCTTGGACTTTTGCGAAGTCTAGAGAAATTCCATCTTTGGATACCAAAAAGCCCAAGTATTCAACATGGTCGGTAGAGAAAGTGAGTTGGTGCTTCCTTAGAATCCCAAGAACTTTTCTGACATGAGCTTCATGGTCAGCTACATTCTTTAAGTAAATCAAAATATTATAAAAGAAAACAAGAACAAAATCATTCAAGTATTCTTTGAGAATTTCCTGCATTAAATGTAGCTCGGGCATTTGTCAATCCAGACGGCATGACAGTGAATTCATAATGCCCATACCGAGTATTGATGGCTGTCTTCGGGATATCTTGCTCATTAATCTTGATTTGATAATACCCTCATTTGAGATCTATCTTTGTGAAGATCTGGGCTCCACTTAGCCTTGTCCAGAAGCTCATCAATTCTTGGGATAGGATACTTCTTCTTAACTGTCAGCTGATTGAGACCTCTGTAGTCCACACAGAGTCTTAGCGCTCGATCTTTCTTTTTCTGAAAGAGAACTGGCGCACCCCAAGGTGAAACACTGGGTCTTACAAACCCTTGTTCCAACAGCTGTCTTAGTTGTTCCTTGAGTTTGATGGCTTCAAGAATGGGCATTTTGTATGTGTGCAAGGCTACTGGTGGGGCTGAGCTCTGGGGGTCAATTCTGTCACATGATCTACTTCCCGAATTGGGGGCATCTCTGTTAGCTCAGCTGGGAATAAATCATCATAATCACTTAACCATTCAGGTTCTTTAGCTTTTAACTTTGAGTCTACCAGATTCATTTTGACAAGATAAATGCGCTACTTATTTCTAAGTCCTTTTAGAAACTTAGAAGCCTTTACTAACTGCAGACTTGGGGATCTTGAATTTTTGGTTCCTTGAACCTTGTTTTCGTGAAGGTCACGGAAGGAAATGGTTCCATTATGACAGTGAATGTTAGCTTGATTTTTGTGGAGCCAATCTATTCCAAGGATCCCTCAAAAACTCCCAAAGGTATAACTCTGAATTGGCAGTCAGTTAAATTCCCATCTAAATTGAACTGAATACGATCTGTCTCAAGGTGAGTGAAAAGAATCTTCCCACTTGCCAATTCAACTTGCATAGGTTTCCCTGATTTTTTACCTAAGACTAGCTTATGCAAGCATCCAGGGAAAATGAAAGAATGAGTACTACCTAAATCAATCAAAATCTTAAAAGGATTACCCTGATACTTAGCTGGAGTATGAAAGAGGGAGAATTGACCGTTTAGCCCTTGGTTTTCAATTGCAGCATAAATCTATCCTCTTTCCTCTTCCACTACTTCTGCAATTGTGACTGTTTTAGCTACTGCAGTAGTCTGAGGCGGAACTCTTTCTCTTTGGTTGCCCCAGTTCTGGGAAGGATTTTTGAGGCTACTCTAGAGGACAGAGGTAGACAGTTGAGCTAGAGTTCTTCTGGAATTTCCCTGATTTGGGTGAGATGGACCTTGATTTGACTGATAGGGGAAGGCGTTGGTCTTTGCATTCTTAGTCCTTGACTTCCCTGTCCCCTTGACATGGCAAGAGTCGGGCAGTCTTTCAGCTGGTGACCAAAACTCGGGCATCCAAAACACCGGTTCTCACTTTTGACCTCATCCCTCTCAATCCTTGAAATAGGTGGGGCTCCTGAGATAGTGTTCTAGGGGAAGGGTCTTCCTTCACTTCTGAATCTTCCCGTATCCTGATTTTGAATTGGGCCTTGCTACCTCTTTGAGGGAGGAAAGTTTGAAGTACTTCCTGGGGTTTGGAATCTTTTAAAGTTAGAGGGTGCAAGCTTTGGCGGGACCTTAACAACAAAGGCTTTGGCAAAGTCCTTTGCCATTCTTACTACTTCGGCCATTGAGGTAGGTTTGGCATTCTTTACTAAGGTGCCAATGGCTCGTTTATTCCTCGAATGAACCTCACCACCATCAGCTGCTCTTCATCCAACTGAGGGGAATATTTGAGGAGAAGGGAAAAAGCTTGATGGTACTCTTCAATTGTCCGGCTATCCTGCTTTAATTCCAAGAATTCATTCATTTTAGTTTCAAGGAAGCCCAGAGGACAAAACCTCTTTCTGAGGTAAGCTTTAAGATCGGTCAGGGTCTGGGTATTCCGGTCGAGACGCTTAGTCTCCCAGTGATTCCTCCAAGCAACCCTACCATTTCCACAATCTTTAACCTAGCGAGAGCCATCTTGCTTCTCTCATTGTAGCCAGTTACATCAACGTATTCCTCCATTGCTTCAATCCACTTTTCCACTACTTCACCTAACTATTCCCCTTCACCCTTGAAGGGACTAGGTTGGGATCTGTTCAGGGCTTTTCGAACATCTAGATCTAACTCTTCTCATCATCGGTTAGAGGATCCGGTTGCCTTGCACGGGCCGCCTCATGATTCCGACAAAACGAGATTTTCGTCAACTTAACTTTGACAACAAATTTATGATTATTTAATTTTTACGATTTATTCTTTAAACAGATAATTATTTCATCATACTTCATGAAACAAGATTAACCACATTCACAATCATGAAAACAATTTGGAATTTTTTTGCAAAACATCATTTATTATCAAAAGTTTTCGATATATACATAGAGCATCACGGCTCCCAAAAATCATTGTCTCAATCGTATTCGCATAAAGAAGCGAAACTGCGAAGGAGACATACCATGGTACACGATTCATTACAGAAAGAGGTGCTGTAATTCTATCTCCAGGGATAAAGCGGCTAAGAAGCCTAAAAACTCAGCATGAAGTTCTGAAGTTCCTGGGTGAATGATCAAAGAGTTGCACATGCTGAACAAGCCCTAGCCTTATCAGAATCATGGCTAAGGAAATATTCTGCCTGAGCCTCTAACGCTGACTGGTACTGACATTAATACATCGTCCTCCACAGAACCACATATACCGATGTCACTCAAGAGGATCAAGAAAGTAAAGACTCTCAAAATGACGTATGAGTCTAACTCTACTTACTTGGGTCGTAGCAGAGTGGATGAGGTGGTCGAATGCAAAGGCTATCATATCTTGACTCTGGGAGAGTTCAGGAATGCCAGATAGATTCGGGGTATCCATCTATAAATTTCCAATTAAATTTATGAGTTTTCCATTTTTTAAGTTCATTTAACATAATATAAACAAGTGAAAATGTTATTTCCTAGATTTACTTTAAAATTCTTAAGCAATTTCTGTTGCTGTTACATAGATTATAACAGCGCTCTGGTACCAACTGTGAGATCCCACTGCCCCCTCCGTGCCCCAGATTCTCGATTGCTCGCAGCGAAAGTAGCTCCCTCTTGCGTGGGGCAGGGTTTCCCACTCAGGGCCTCGCCCTCAAATGTCCTGGCATGAGACTAAACTGGTGGTCATTCCAAAAACCGAAACCGGGATAAATTTCCCATGCCCAGAAAGCACGGACGATTCCACCATTTTGAATTTTCTTAACGAGTTCTTTTAACGAGGTCAAGATACTGAACTACCTTCATCTGATAAAACCAGATAGCAGGGAAACTATTACAAACTTAACTTTGAAGGAATCAACGCTTTTTTCCTAATTGAATCAGGCACAGTTGTTGATTTATTCTTTAAAGAAGTCTTCAGGATTCTAATTAACTACTCGAGTTCTAAGCGTAATCTTAATTAATTTTATTATTAAAACTCTACTGATTCCAGCCTAACCCCATCCGGCCCATGGGTTAGCCACCGCCCAACCACTGGAATAGTAGAACCAGACAAGTACTCACCCACCCATAATTGAATGCCTTTCTTAACTTTTGCTTTAGAATACAGATACACACACACACTCCTCTTTAAACTTTAATTTATAAAACAATCCATTGACAAACAATTATTGGTTACAGGCACAAGGATTGAAGAAATTAGAGCAAAATTACTATTGGTTTTTTTGGTTTTTCTGGTTTTTCCCAAAACAAAGAAAGGGGTTTGACAAAATTGATATGTACACATGTTGGTTAGTGTTGATACTCAACATTGAGGTTGTTTAGGTGTCAATGCAAGTTGTCCATACTTGATTGAAACACTACATTACAATTTGGAGCCTTGGAAAGCGCATCAAAACAAGGGTATCTTGGACTGCGTGAGCTAGTTCATTTTGGATGCATACAGGTTGATTTTCTACATCAAATTTGAAGGTTGTTGACTACTTTGGAGTATCTGGAACACTCATTGGAGTGCGGTTGAGCTGAGGAAGGCTCATTTAGAGATTTGGACGTGTGTGGAAGGTGTATTGCATTGAGCAAATATGTCGGGTAATCCAGTACAAATTGTTGTGGTGAAAAGCTGGATAGGAAGAACTTCTAGGCATGGAAGTATAGGATCAAAAGATTTTTGAAGGGAAAAGGTTTTTGGAATCTCATTACAGCTGCTAAGCCAGAGCATGAACTACCCCGACAACCTACACAGCAGGCAGGTTATCGCTCACAAGCAATGGTCAGAAAGAGCATTCAAAGTGTTGCATTATCTGTCTATGTGTATTTCGGATGCTATGCTCATACACATACATGATGCTGAGAATCCCAAGGATGCATGGGATACATTGGTGAAATTATTTGATACAGACACTAGTGCTCGCAAGTCTCAGTTGCGACATCAACAGATACATAATGTGAAGCGGAATAGAAGGAGCATCCATGATTATGTGCAAGAAATAAAGAAGTTTGCAGATGCATTGGCAATAATCAATGCCCCCATGCCTGATGATGATTTGGTAGACATTATCTTGCGTGGTCTTGGCAAGGAATATAAATCTTTTGATACATCCATCTCAGTTCAAAGTACAGGTTTACCAGACTTTGATGAGTTTGTTTCACTCTTGCTTGTTGAGGAAATCAAACTCAGTGATTCCTTTCTGGATGCATCTACTAGCCATGATGATAATGGCAGAAATCAGGCTTTCTATTTGTAGAGAGGTTTTAGAGGCAGGGGGAGATTCGCATCACGTGGCCATGGTAATGGTCGTGGATGGCAGGACAGGTCATCACAACAGAATTTTCAGCCTTCATATGGTGCTCGAGGTGGTCGTGGATATACACCTCGAGAGGTAGAGGTAATCCTCGCGGTAGAGGATGTTGGCAAGGCCAACAAACATCTATGCAAGATGTGGAATGCCATTACTGTGGAAAATTTGGTCATATGGCACGTGATTGTTTCCGCAAATAGAATGATTTGAGAGGGGGTAGAGCATAACGTGGTGGACATTATGGTGGACATTATACACATGGTGGAAATTATGCATCAAGCAGTAATGATGGCAGTGCAAATCACTTGTTTGCCATGAAACATGTTGTGGGAACTATGATGACAAATGCTGAGAATGATGATACTTGGTATATGGACTCTGGAGCATCAAACCATATGACTTATCATGGTGAATGGTTTGTGGTGAATGGTTTGAGCATAGAAAGCCTATGGATGTGAAAGGCTATGTGGAGACACGAGATGATACTCATCGTGCCATTACACATGTTGGAAGTGTACCATTGGTTATGCACAATGGTCAGACAAAGTCTATGTCAGATGTATTGTATGTGCCTTCTATCACAAAAAGTTTGGCCTCAGTTGGTCAAATGGTGGAACAGGGATTACAGGTTCGTTTCAACAAGCATGGTTGTTTTGTTGAGGATTTCAAACATGGATGTAGAGTCATTGCTAAAAGGCAAGAAAGAAGGCAGGTTGTTTAAGCTGGATGCTGGGATTCCTGAGTTAAAATCAGCCATTCTCTCTAAAGCAAAAATGTGGTACAGGGCATTGATATGTGGCATAAGAGGATTGGACATGTCAATATACAAAGGTTAAAGCACATGCAGACAAGAGGCATTGTTAGTGGGCTTCCTAGATATGCATGTTTGTGAAGCCTATCAGTTTGGAAAGCAGGCAAGGTTGTGGTTTCCTAGAGAAGGCAACATGAGTAGCAGGCCACTTGAGATAGTACATAGCGATGTATGGGGTCCTGCACAAAACCCATCTACCAAAGGCAGTTTATACTATGTGACATTCATTGATGACTTCAGCAGAATGACATGGATATACTTTCTCAGAGAGAAAAGTGAAGTATTGGAAAAGTTTATGGATTTCAAAGCTTTTGCAGAGAAGCAATATGGTTCTTGGATTAAATGTTTGAGGACAGATGGAGGTGGTGAATACACCTCAAATGCTTTTGAGCATTTCTTAATTGAGCATTTTTTGAGAAAGCATGGTATAAGAAGACAATTGACTTGCAGGTATACACCTCAGCAAAATGGTGTGGCTGAGAGAAAGAATAGAGTCATATGTGAAGTGGCCAGGGCACTGCTTAATGAAAAGAGCATGCTAGATTATTATTGGGTAGAAGCTTGTGCTACCGCGGTGTATATACTGAATAAAACACCTACAGCAGCCATGCATGGAAGTACGCCAGAGATGCGGCTTACAAGTTTTAGGCCAGACATTGGACACCTCAAAGTTTTTGGATGCATAGCTTATGTACATGTGCCTGACAAGAGAAGGAGGACGTTGGATCCTAAGGCAGAAAAGTGTGTATTTGTTGGATATGCACAGGATCGAAAGGCATACAAATGTTACAATCCACAAACTAGGCAAGTGGTTATCTCACGAGATGTGGTGTTTGATGAGCTTGCTAGTTGATACAAAGCAAAGGATGAGGGTGTCATTGAGTCACTTGAAGCTGATGTGCCTGTGAACTTGCCGCAAGCAAGTTCTAGTTCTACTACTATGTCTGGGCCATGGTCAGGACGTTTGAGGCATGAGAGTGTGAGCACTGGGAGTAGTGCTGTGACCCCGGGTCGCGTTCTGGGCGCGAGTTCCCGCTCGGGACTAGAAAATCCAGGACAAAAGTGAAAACAGCGAGCACTTGCTGAATGCTGCACCTCAAGACCTATAGCTCGTCTCGAAGAGGACGACGAGCCGGTCGTTTTGAGTACTAGAACTCCGAAAACGGAGTTCGTATGAGAGAGTTATGACCAAAAACGTGCAACCGGCAATGGAAAACGGTATCATTCAAAAACGGGCTTCCAACCCCAAAACTTATATTGATCAAATGCCGACAAGCGACGAGATTACAATGGGATCACAAGAGTGATGAGAGAAAAGAACTTGCGGGTGTCCGAGGCACGGGATCCCTTGCCCACAAGCCGTCATGTATCAAATCGTAGGTAGGAGAGGTCGGGCTAGGCCACATTACTCCACCTCAAGGTACTCCCATCTAGATGCAAAGAATTCGGGACACCCAAGCATACCTCGAGAGCACCATGTGAGGCCGGATAGAAATCCCAAGAGTCCCACGCCTCACATACACCCCCCTTTTGAAGAGCTTGAAGTCCCTTTCAAGCCATTATTCTGGTGGTACATCATCCTCCACGGGCACCATGTTGTAAAACTGCAAAAGCAACGGACGTGCCATTTCGATCATTTTGCCATGCGGCACCCATGTGCAATCTGTCATGGGGCGATGTTTCCATTTCACATAGTATTCTGGTATCCCCCGCCGGAACCGTTTTTTCAGTATGAGTTCCGGTTCGAAAGGTGTCACGGCGGGTGTGTTACCATCTGCAAGCATAGGTACATGACGCCCAAAACGGGTGTCGGGGACAAACCTTTTGAGAAGGCTTATATGAAATGCATTATGTATGTGTACTGTAGCAGGCAAATCTATTTTGTAGGTGACTCCATTGTAAGATTTCAGCACTTTGTATGGGCCATAGAAGCGGTGATTGAATTTTGGCGTGAGATTGGCGGGGAGTGCAATGTTTTGTGCACTAACCAAGACCAGGTCTCCCTCATGAAATTCATCATCGCGCCTCTTTTTGTTTGCATGTTTCACATATCTGATTTTGCTCTGTTCTAGATTCTGCTGTGCAATACGCATTCTTTTCTGCCACTGCTGCAAAAAGTCCTCTGCATCTGCATCTTCTGCATGCACGTCGCCGGTGGCAATGGCGAGAGGTGTAATGACTTCCTTTCCAGTGGCCAATTCAAACGGCGTGTACCCGGTAGCACTGTGCACAGAGTTGTTATAATGGAATTCTAAAATGTCTAGATAATTTGCCCAATCTTTCTGATCTGCACGCACATAATTGCGAATGTAGTCCTCTATACCTTGATTGATGCGCTCTGTTTGGCCATCTGTTTGTGGGTGATAGGCTGAAGACATGCGTAATTGTGTATCCATTAATTTAAACAGTTCTCTCCACATGTTGCTCATGAATCTACTGTCTCTGTCTGACACTATTGCTGTTGGCAGCCCGTGGTATTTAAACACCTGACTAAAATATAACTTTGCAGTTTGATAGGCCGTGAGAGGTGGTTTTGATGGGATAAAATGGGCTTGCTTAGAAAAATAATCCACGACCACAAATATGGTATTGTACCCATGGGACTCCGGGAGATCCACAATAAAATCCATACTCACAATGTCCCACGGCCTTGACGGGACGGGCATGGTTTTCAACAAACCTGCTGGTTTTACTCGCTGTGCCTTCACGAGTTGACATGTTGGGCATGTACGAACATATTCGGTGACATCATCCATCATGCGGGGCCAAAAGAAATGACGTCGAAGCTGCTCAAGTGAGCGCTTCTGCCCACCATGCCCGGCCAGTTTACAGTCATGAGTTTCCCAAAGGAGCATGGCTTTGAGGTCCGGGTCAGCGGGTACATACACCTTTTGATGGGCGTAGAATATTCCATCCTTGATTTCAAATAAACCCACGGCTGCAGTGCCATTGTGTAAATCTGTAACCATGCGTGTGATTGCTGCATCTAACTTCTGAGCATCCCTGATTTTGTCCAATAGTGCCCCATTAGCCGCACTTACTGCATTTACCTGCGGCATACGACTCAAAGCATCTGGCATCAAGTTTTGCTTTCCTGGTTTGTGAATAATGTCAATGTCAAACTCTGCTATGAAATCCTGCCATCGGCCTTGCTTTGGTGACAACTTAGGTTGTGTCTGAAAATACTTGAGGGAAATATTATCTGTAAGGATTTTGGTATGTTTGTCTTGCACATAATGACGCCATTTTCTAAGGCAATGTACCACTGCCTGCATTTCCTTTTCATGTGTGGTCCATCTGCGTTCTACATCACTGAACTTACGAGACTCATACGCCACCGGGTGCCCGTCTTGTAATAATACTCCTCCAAGGGCCCCATCTGATGCATCTGTGTGGATTTCAAACTCTTTGTTGAATTCTGGCAGCTTAAGCACCGGGGTACTGCACATGGCGATTTTCATCTGTTCGAAAGCATCCTTTTCGGTATTGGTCCACTTAAAAGGCTTGATGCCTTTAGTTATATCAGTGAGTGGAGTAGCAATTTTGCTAAAATCCTTGATAAACTTTCGACAGAATTGTGTGAAGCCTACGAACTCGCGGACTTCCCGCACAGTTCGGGGTGCATTCCATTTCAGCACGGCTTCGATCTTCTTGGGGTCTACTTGCACCCCGTTTTGGTTGACAACAAAGCCCAGAAACTCGACTTCGGTGACTGCAAATTCACATTTCTCTGGTTTGGCATACAGTTTGTGGAGCCTCAATGTTTGAAAAACTTTGCTTAAGTGTTCTTTATGTTCACTCAAAGTCTTACTGTATATGAGCAGATCATCTATATAGATGATCAGAAATTCATCTAGATACTCTTTGAAAATATCATTCATCATCGTGCAAAAGGTAGCTGGGGCGTTGGTTAGCCCAAATGGCAATACCAACCACTCGTAGCTCCCATACCTCGTGCGAAACGCCGTTTTTTCAATATCTTCTTCGGCGATGCGGATTTGATGGTATCCAGATCGTAGGTCGATCCGGCTGAAGAACTTTGCTCCCGCCAATTGATCTAAGAGTTCCTCCATTACTGGGACTGGGTATCGATTCTTAATTGTAATTTTATTCAGCGCTCTGTAATCGGTGCATAACCTGGCTGTCCCGTCTTTCTTTGTGACAAACAGTACAGGTGCACCATACGGTGACTTGCTGGAGCGCACCATGCCATTTTCGGCTAGTTCATTCAGTTGTACCTTGAGCTCCTTGAGCTTAGTAGCATCCATTCTATATGGAGCTTTGGCTGGAGGGCTATGTCCTGGCAAGAGTTCTATTTTGTGATCTACTGATCGTTTTGGTGGTAACCCGGCTGGCAGTTTCTCGGGCAAGACATCTTGGAATTCCTTCAGCACTTCGTGTATTTCTGCTTCGCCAACTTTGCATTTTGTTGGACGTGCATCATGGGCCTTCATTATGCATAAGTGTATTTGGCACCCTTGCTTGGCTGCCTTCTCTGCCTGCTTTGCACTGCACCATTCTGGCGCTTTGCCACGGCAATCTGCTACTGTGCGGGCGTTACTTGCCCCTGCTGCATACAGTGGCGTGTTTTGGATTTTGCTTTCGACGTTCTTGCTGACGATTTTATCCCCCGAATGAGGACGGATACATGGCACATTGACTCCTGTACCCTGCATATCCAATATCATGTTATTCACACCTTTTCCCATAAAGGCGATGAGATATTTGTCGACCCAGGTGAGCCCGACAATCACTTCAAAAGTATCCATTGGCACAACTATAAAATCCAATCGCGCTTTCCATGCGCCTGCCTGCACCTGCACATTGTATGCCATCTTTACATTGTCATCTTGTCCTTGTGCAAACGACACTGACAACTTGGTGGAGTCGCACACCTTCACTCCCAGCTTTCTAGCACATTTTGGGGTGATGAAGTTATGGGTGGCCCCCGTATCCAACATTATGTTCTGTTCCAGGCCATTCACTTTGGCCTCAAAATAGACATTTTGCACTGCCGCTAAGTGGGCTGCCATGCATTTCGGTACTGCTTTCACTGCACCTACCCTTGGTGGGCTATCACCTCGACGAGACGATGTTTCTGCGTCCTCAATCTTAGTGATTCTGAGTCGGTCCATCCGTTCGTAAGGCTCTTCTTGCCCTTGGGCCTGAACGGTGGTAACCCGACTTTGTGCAGGTCGCCGAGGGCATTCACTGTCATAATGATTGCCTCCGCACCCTCTGCATGGGCGCGTTGGAGGAGGTAGAGGGCGCCTAGCAGTATTGGTGAATGTCCCTGTATTGGTTGATTGGGACGCCCCCCTTCCCGGTACAAAGTTTCTATTCCCAAAGTTGCTCCCATAGGTTCGGGGTACGATAGATCCACTCGACCTTGTTCCGCTTGTATTAGTCCCAGAGCTTTCTCCTCGAGTTTCACTGGAGGAGTTCTCATTCTTGTTTTGCGGTTTGGCACCATTCCAGCCCCCTGTTCCTGATGCATTGCTCTTATTCTGCCATTTTCTGCTCTCAGTGTCTGACAGCCGTTCCGCCATGGTGAGTGCTGCCTCATAGTTTTCAGGCTCTTGCTTTTCAATTTCTCTGCGGGTCCAATCCCGCAGCCCAAACAAGAACCCATGTAGTCTATCAGTGGCATGCATGTCCATAATCTGCAGCATAAGTTGTCTATACTTGTTTATATACTCTCGCAGTTTGCCATCTGCATGTCTGAGATTACGCCATTCATCCCGTACCCTGAAGACTTCATTTCGTGGTACGAAATACTCAGCCATATCCTTGGTAAAGTCATCCCACCTTGTCCACGGCCTCTTTGCATCACCTGCCAGAAACCAAGTGTAAGCATCCCCTGCTAGCAGTCGCGAGGCCACTCGGATCCAATGCTTATGAGATACCTTGTTCATGGTGAGATAATCCTCTGTCTCACGGATCCATCTGGTCAACACAAGCGAATCTCGTTGCCCAGTATATTTTTCCGGGGGTAACGGCTTATACTTTCCGTATCCCTCATCCGATGACTCTGAGTCCCGCCTATCATGCCGTCTTCTGTGTTGCCGCCTGGGGGGGGACCTCGACCTCATTTGTCTTGGTGACGCAGGTCGGCTGTCATCCTTCTTGTGCAGTTGATCGACCAAGGAGGCCAACATGCCTTCTAGCCGGTCTAGTCTGTCATTTTGGTGATCTTGCCAGCTCGGCCCTACATCCCTTAGACCATCCATTTGATGTTCTTGAGTCTCTATTGCCCTTGCCTCGAGACGTCTATTGTGTCTTTCACGCCGAATCCAAGCTGCTACTTCGGCGTCAAGTTCTGACTGTCTTTCTTGCCTTGCTTCCTCCTCAATCCTCGCGGCTTCTTCCGCGTCTAGGTAGCCACCTTCTGTGGTCTTCCCTTTTGGCATAAGTCTTCACCAAACTCACCGCGTCGCGGCGTTATCTGCTCTGATACCAAGTGTCACGGAGCGGTGACCCCGGGTCGCGTTCTGGGCGCGAGTTCCCGCTCGGGACTAGAAAATCCAGGACAAAAGTGAAAACAGCGAGCACTTGCTGAATGCTGCACCTCAAGACCTATAGCTCGTCTCGAAGAGGACGACGAGCCGGTCGTTTTGAGGAACGGATGGACCGACTCAGAATCACTGAGATTGAGGACGCAGAAACATCGTCTCGTCGAGGTGATAGCCCACCAAGGGTAGGTGCAGTGAAAGCAGTACCGAAATGCATGGCAGCCCACTTAGCGGCAGTGCAAAATGTCTATTTTGAGGCCAAAGTGAATGGCCTGGAACAGAACATAATGTTGGATACGGGGGCCACCCATAACTTCATCACCCCAAAATGTGCTAGAAAGCTGGGAGTGAAGGTGTGCGACTCCACCAAGTTGTCAGTGTCGTTTGCACAAGGACAAGATGACAATGTAAAGATGGCATACAATGTGCAGGTGCAGGCAGGCGCATGGAAAGCGCGATTGGATTTTATAGTTGTGCCAATGGATACTTTTGAAGTGATTGTCGGGCTCACCTGGGTCGACAAATATCTCATCGCCTTTATGGGAAAAGGTGTGAATAACATGATATTGGATATGCAGGGTACAGGAGTCAATGTGCCATGTATCCGTCCTCATTCGGGGGATAAAATCGTCAGCAAGAACGTCGAAAGCAAAATCCAAAACACGCCACTGTATGCAGCAGGGGCAAGTAACGCCCGCACAGTAGCAGATTGCCGTGGCAAAGCGCCAGAATGGTGCAGTGCAAAGCAGGCAGAGAAGGCAGCCAAGCAAGGGTGCCAAATACACTTATGCATAATGAAGGCCCATGATGCACGTCCAACAAAATGCAAAGTTGGCGAAGCAGAAATACACGAAGTGCTGAAGGAATTCCAAGATGTCTTGCCCGAGAAACTGCCAGCCGGGTTACCACCAAAACGATCAGTAGATCACAAAATAGAACTCTTGCCAGGACATAGCCCTCCAGCCAAAGCTCCATATAGAATGGATGCTACTAAGCTCAAGGAGCTCAAGGTACAACTGAATGAACTAGCCGAAAATGGCATGGTGCGCTCCAGCAAGTCACCGTATGGTGCACCTGTACTGTTTGTCACAAAGAAAGACGGGACAGCCAGGTTATGCACCGATTACAGAGCGCTGAATAAAATTACAATTAAGAATCGATACCCAGTCCCAGTAATGGAGGAACTCTTAGATCAATTGGCGGGAGCAAAGTTCTTCAGCCGGATCGACCTACGATCTGGATACCATCAAATCCGCATCGCCGAAGAAGATATTGAAAAAACGGCGTTTCGCACGAGGTATGGGAGCTACGAGTGGTTGGTATTGCCATTTGGGCTAACCAACGCCCCAGCTACCTTTTGCACGATGATGAATGATATTTTCAAAGAGTATCTAGATGAATTTCTGATCATCTATATAGATGATCTGCTCATATACAGTAAGACTTTGAGTGAGCATAAAGAACACTTAAGCAAAGTTTTTCAAACATTGAGGCTCCACAAACTGTATGCCAAACCAGAGAAATGTGAATTTGCAGTCACCGAAGTCGAGTTTCTGGGCTTTGTTGTCAACCAAAACGGGGTGCAAGTAGACCCCAAGAAGATCGAAGCCGTGCTGAAATGGAATGCACCCCGAACTGTGCGGGAAGTCCGCGAGTTCGTAGGCTTCACACAATTCTGTCGAAAGTTTATCAAGGATTTTAGCAAAATTGCTACTCCACTCACTGATATAACTAAAGGCATCAAGCCTTTTAAGTGGACCAATACCGAAAAGGATGCTTTCGAACAGATGAAAATCGCCATGTGCAGTACCCCGGTGCTTAAGCTGCCAGAATTCAACAAAGAGTTTGAAATCCACACAGATGCATCAGATGGGGCCCTTGGAGGAGTATTATTACAAGACGGGCACCCGGTGGCGTATGAGTCTCGTAAGTTCAGTGATGTAGAACGCAGATGGACCACACATGAAAAGGAAATGCAGGCAGTGGTACATTGCCTTAGAAAATGGCGTCATTATGTGCAAGACAAACATACCAAAGTCCTTACAGATAATATTTCCCTCAAGTATTTTCAGACACAACCTAAGTTGTCACCAAAGCAAGGCCGATGGCAGGATTTCATAGCAGAGTTTGACATTGACATTATTCACAAACCAGGAAAGCAAAACTTGATGCCAGATGCTTTGAGTCGTATGCCGCAGGTAAATGCAGTAAGTGCGGCTAATGGGGCACTATTGGACAAAATCAGGGATGCTCAGAAGTTAGATGCAGCAATCACACGCATGGTTACAGATTTACACAATGGCACTGCAGCCGTGGGTTTATTTGAAATCAAGGATGGAATATTCTACGCCCATCAAAAGGTGTATGTACCCGCTGACCCGGACCTCAAAGCCATGCTCCTTTGGGAAACTCATGACTGTAAACTGGCCGGGCATGGTGGGCAGAAGCGCTCACTTGAGCAGCTTCGACGTCATTTCTTTTGGCCCCGCATGATGGATGATGTCACCGAATATGTTCGTACATGCCCAACATGTCAACTCGTGAAGGCACAGCGAGTAAAACCAGCAGGTTTGTTGAAAACCATGCCCGTCCCGTCAAGGCCGTGGGACATTGTGAGTATGGATTTTATTGTGGATCTCCCGGAGTCCCATGGGTACAATACCATATTTGTGGTCGTGGATTATTTTTCTAAGCAAGCCCATTTTATCCCATCAAAACCACCTCTCACGGCCTATCAAACTGCAAAGTTATATTTTAGTCAGGTGTTTAAATACCACGGGCTGCCAACAGCAATAGTGTCAGACAGAGACAGTAGATTCATGAGCAACATGTGGAGAGAACTGTTTAAATTAATGGATACACAATTACGCATGTCTTCAGCTTATCACCCACAAACAGATGGCCAAACAGAGCGCATCAATCAAGGTATAGAGGACTACATTCGCAATTATGTGCGTGCAGATCAGAAAGATTGGGCAAATTATCTAGACATTTTAGAATTCCATTATAACAACTCTGTGCACAGTGCTACCGGGTACACGCCGTTTGAATTGGCCACTGGAAAGGAAGTCATTACACCTCTCGCCATTGCCACCGGCGACGTGCATGCAGAAGATGCAGATGCAGAGGACTTTTTGCAGCAGTGGCAGAAAAGAATGCGTATTGCACAGCAGAATCTAGAACAGAGCAAAATCAGATATGTGAAACATGCAAACAAAAAGAGGCGCGATGATGAATTTCATGAGGGAGACCTGGTCTTGGTTAGTGCACAAAACATTGCACTCCCCGCCAATCTCACGCCAAAATTCAATCACCGTTTCTATGGCCCATACAAAGTGTTGAAATCTTACAATGGAGTCACCTACAAAATAGATTTGCCTGCTACAGTACACATACATAATGCATTTCATATAAGCCTTCTCAAAAGGTTTGTCCCCGACACCCGTTTTGGGCGTCATGTACCTATGCTTGCAGATGGTAACACACCCGCCGTGACACCTTTCGAACCGGAACTCATACTGAAAAAACGGTTCCGGCAAGAAGAGCCTTACGAACGGATGTACCGACTCAGAAGAGCCTTACGAACGGATGCATAGCTTATGTACATGTGCCTGACAAGAGAAGGAGGACGTTGGATCCTAAGGCAGAAAAGTGTGTATTTGTTGGATATGCACAGGATCGAAAGGCATACAAATGTTACAATCCACAAACTAGGCAAGTGGTTATCTCACGAGATGTGGTGTTTGATGAGCTTGCTAGTTGATACAAAGCAAAGGATGAGGGTGTCATTGAGTCACTTGAAGCTGATGTGCCTGTGAACTTGCCGCAAGCAAGTTCTAGTTCTACTACTATGTCTGGGCCATGGTCAGGACGTTTGAGGCATGAGAGTGTGAGCACTGGGAGTAGTGCTGTGGATGGATAAAGGAAAGAAGAAGGTTGAAGGAATTGGAATAACAGGTTATGAGTAATCCAGTTCAGAGAGTTTGGATGAGGAGCTTGGCATACCTGTTTTATGCACACCTGCTAGTGCAAGGTAGGATAGATATGTGCCACCACATGCTAGAGTGGTAGGTGTTCAGAGTGATCCGCATGCGTTGCGGAGATCCCAAAGGGTCAGATATCCAGTTGACAGGTTGACATATCGTGATTTTGCTATGCATTATGCATATATGACATCTTTGGTGGTGAAGCATGTGGAACCTACATGCTATACAGAAGCTATTGGAAAGCATGTATGGGAGAAGGCAATGGATATTGAGATGGACGCATTGGTTCATAATGATACATGGGATTTGGTTGCATTACCACAGGACAAAAATGTCATTGGTTGTAAATGGGTTTACAAAGTGAAATGCAAGTCTGATGGTTCCATTGAGCGACATAAAGCAAGATTGGTAGCTAAGGGTTATGCACAAACCCAAGGTTTGGACTATGATGAAACATTTAGTCCAGTGGCAAAGATGGGAACAGTAAGAGCAATCATTGCTATGGCTGCAGCTAATGGTTGGGAAATGCATCAAATGGATGTCAAAAATGCATTTCTAAATGGTGATCTAAAAGAAGAGGTTTATATGGCATAGCCAGAAGGTTTTGTACACCCAAAGTATCCCACTCATGTATGCAAATTGAAAAAGGCATTATATGGTTTGAAGCAAGCACCTCGTGCTTAGAGTGGTAAGATGAGCAGATATCTTATCTCCCTTGGATTTTAGATTTCTACAGCAGATTCTTCACTCTATGTGAAGAAGACAGATCATGGGATTGTTTTACTTGTCATCTATGTGGATGACTTGATTATCACAGGTGATCATGGTACAGATGTGATGCATGTCAAGAAAGCATTGAGTGGGCAATTTGACATGAAAGACTTGGGTGAGTTGAGATACTTTCTTGGAATTGAAGTGATCAAAGACCATGCAGGTACATGGTTAGTGCAACGCCAATATGCATTGGATATGTTGGCAAAATATGGCATGACAGGGTGTAAGCCTATGAGAGTACACCTTTGGAGCAAAATGTGAAGTTGTGGGCTGATTTTGGTGAGGAGTTGGATGATCCATCTATGTACAGAAAGATGGTTGTTGGTAGTCTCATTTGCATGACTATCACATGCCCGGATTTGAGTTATGCTATGGGGCTAGTAAGTCAGTTTATGCAGAGCCCCAGAAAACGTCATTTTGATGCAGTGAGATGCATTATGCGATATGTAAAGACCACTGCACATTATGGTCTACTTTATGAGAGTGGTAAAGGCTTGGATATACATGGCTACATAGATGCTAATTGGGCAGGTAGCTCATATGACAGGAGGTCTACTAGTGGATATGCTTTTACACTTGGAAGTGCCGTGGTGAGTTGGAGTAGCAAGAAGCAACCTACAGTTGATTTATCTAGTACAGAGGCTGAATACAGGGGTGCAGCCATTGCTACTTGTGAAGGAATATGGTTAAAGAATCTCTTGGCTAATTTGGGTGAGCCTATTGATGGCAAAGTTGTCATTCATTGTGACAACATGAGCAGTATACAGTTGGCCAAGAATCCAGTATTTTTTGCGCGGACCAAACACATAGAGGTCCATTATCACTTTGTCAGAGAGAAGGTGCTGGATGGTACAGTTGATCTACAGTATGTGAAGACTGACGAGCAGGTGGCAGACATCTTTACAAAGCCACTTAGCAGGGAGAAGTTTGAGTACTTCCGTACTACGTTGGGAGTACATGGGATGAGCTTGAGGGGGAGTGTTGAGAGCCTTGATATCCTAAGCTCATCTACATCTTCATCTATGGCAGTACATCATGAGCTTGAGAGGGGCTGTTGAGATTCAAGCTCGATGTTAGTGTATGCCAGCTATGCTATGTGCTGGCATGTTAGGTAGGAACATGTGTGAGACATAAATGACCGCGTCCAGCTGGTCATAGTGTGTGGACATTAGCTAGGGTTAGATGTGTGTGGACACAACTCATAGGGTGTTGTGTGTATTATGGATTATGGCTTTATGCATTGTGTGAGAAGGGAGATGGCTTCCCTCTATTGTTAGGGTTTGCAATATACATTAGGGTTTGCTCCTGTGTGTGTGTCTCCTCTCCCTCTACCTATTTTTCAACAATCATCTTCTTCTTCTTCTTCTTCTAGCATAGAAAACTCCAGTGAGGCTTTGGAGTGGTTGTTCCTCAACATAATTAGGGGGGGAAATATCTGCAGAGAGATAAGAAAATGGAGAATCATAAGAAAATTTGGAACAAAAAATCCAATATTAGCATGTTGTTAAAGCTGTGTTTATGTTAAAGCTGTGTTTATGTTACACTGACAATTTGAAGGAAACCTCGGTCATTGGCCTTGAATGTACAGGTCTCCAAGGGTATACACATGTTGCACTATGGCAACCAGTCCTTCCTTCTTAGTATGCTTGAAGCCTTGTAGCCGCCCCTTCCAACAATGTAGCATATTCCCCAGTTGACGAACTTGATGTGGTCCCTTAGACCTTGGCTACATGTAGACCTAAGCCCTAACCCTGAATCTTGTTGGAGCCCAAACTCCATTCTCATCTCTTGTGTTATGCAGCACAAGCTCTTCCACCTTCTCCCTAGGTCTTCTCACATTACTAGAAGAGGCCATGGTGGTAGGAAAAGAGAAGAAGGGAAAAGAAAAGCTTGTTTTACAACAGAAGAGTGGAGAGGAGAGAAAGTTTAGGGTTTTCAGTGCAGCAATGGAAAGCTTAAAAGAGGGTTAGAGTTTGAGAATAGGCTTCCTGAACCTAGAGTAGACTAAAGAGGGATAGAGTTTCTGCAGCAATGGAGAGGGAGGGAGCTTGAGAGAGAGAGAGAGAGAGAGAGAGGGAAGGAGCTTGCGAAGGAGGGAGAGGTAACACTATTAGATAAGTAGGAGAGCAGGTGGAGGGAGAAGAAGAGGTGGAGAATGGGGAATGGGGATTCGAGAAGGACACATTAGGGCCAAAAATGAAAAAAATTGGCCCCTATAGGAAAGTGATTAAGATGTTAATTTAGTAAAGGTTTTAGAGGTCAAATGTCTCCAAATATGATGGTTTAGACTAGATTCATGGCTATTTTTGATCTTTAAAGCATATCTTTCTCAAAAGTCACTTTTTTGTGCCATATCTCCCTTGTAATTTGAATATTTTGAATCACTCCTCACTGACATCTACGGATTTTCCTCAAACATCTATGGATTTCACTCCAACATTCTTCCCTCCAAGTGTTTTTCAAGCTTTTCCTACTCATAACCTTATTATGGGCTACCACACCTCCCAAGAAGGAACTCTAAGAATTCACCTTTGGAAGAAGAAATATATCACAACCATCATAGGGGACTTACCAATGCTTTAAGCTCAGGTCCCTTTAGGTCTCCAAGCTCACTTCAAGAGCTTCAATCCTCCAAGCTTCACCTCCCGTCACCGTAGGGTTGCTCATACCACCACACAAGGAAATCTCTCTCTCTCACTTCTCTACACAAGCATACAAGCATAGAGAAGGCACATATACCAGAGTACACTCTCACACTCTCTCTCAAAACAAGGCAAGAGCTCTCATAGCATAAAGGGGGATTGTGTCCATTCATTATGAGAAAATACCTTATATATAATTGGCCCTTATTCACACTTGGGTGCCTAAAACTTACTAACTAAGGCCTTTAATATTACAACTTTTATATAGTGCCTTTGCATGACACTTATTAATGTCCTCAAATGGAGAAGCCTAATTGTTAATCCTAACTAGGATTAACAAACCTAGCCCTAATATAATCTTTCATGGCATCTAATGGCACATTTTTCCCCAATCTTTTAAGAACTTGCAAGTTTTGTTAACAACCTATTCAAATATTTTACAACTTTCATTTACATCTGTTGGAAGTTTAGCTTGGGATATGTCTAATTCAGATAGTCCCTCCCAAAGAAAGTTTCATATGAATATTAAGCTCAATCTTGAATATGCAACCTAGTGTAGGGCAGATCAGATGTTTTTGAAAGATGCAAATGAAGTAAACTGACTTTAGATGGAAGGGAGAAAACACATCGACTTATGGGTTGATGGTAATATCTACCTAAAAGATCCCTCAACTAGAAGGTGTACTTCTTTTTATTCTGTTCATGATCTTATCTGTTTTGTAGGAGATGGTGTAAATGGTCTTCTAGGATACTGTACAAGGTTTTGCCAATCTAGGAATGAACAAGCACATCATATTTTGAACTTCAGCATTGCTTTGATAAATTCTCAAACACATGTTATTGATCGTGAAGAAAACTCAAATATCTTAAAGATTTAAATGAGTACTTAAGTGGTAAATTGCAAAATCTCAAAAACACACCCATTGGGTTGAGAGAAAGGACAAGGCAAATGAACCATATAAATAATTTGTCTGAGACTTTTGGGGCAAGAAAAAGAAAGATGAAATTAGCAAGACAATATGTCACTCAAATTTCTGGTCTAAACATGTATGATTCTGAAGATAGAGTAAAACTTTTGAATGAGACAACAGAGATCATTAAAGTTTTTAAGCTACAAGAAAATTCATCATTAAGAAAAAATGTTCTTAAAGAGTCTCTTAAGGATATCAATTCACTTGTAGATGCTTCACAAATTGTAGAGACATGTGTGACAGAGTGGGCGTAAGTAGGAGGGGATGTCGGGCTTTCTTTGGATTATGGTTTAAAAATTTAAGACATCAAAAAATAAAGGCTTTTGGAACACAATGTTGTCAAAGCACAAAATTAATTGAATCTAGAAATACCTAACTACTTTGGAGATTATTTTCATATAGAGGGATCCATGCCATTTGAAAAACAGAAAAGAAAGTCTAATTTTGAATATAGTGCTTTTAATAACATATGGATGGGCCTAAGAGGAGTGCAAATTTCTATGGTGCAGATGTATGGAATTAGTGTTAATGAATGTAATGGGCATTTGAAATTTGTCTTAAAGTTGGATGAAGCTTAAATTCAAAAGATCTAGAAAATCGAGAGGGTAAGCATTTCTCTTATGAATAGAGAATTGGAGTGTAGCCAAGGTATAAGAGTTACCCATGGTCATAGTGTGCAATTAGAAATGGAGCTGTGGTGGATTAGTTGTGTCCAGGTAGTATCAATAGAAAACCATCAAACACCCTGAAATGGTTTTTTTCTCATACTCAAATTCCTAGAATTATTGAATCTCAAAATGTAGGCGAATGTCTCAATGTTGATGGTGTTGAAAGATTTAAAATTGAATGGCATATGAGTGCAAACTTAAAGGCATTAAAGTCAATGTTTAGTATAAGTGGTGGTGCTAACACTAAACATCCTTGTCTTTATTGTATGGTAAGTATGGGGACAAATGAGTGCTGTAACACAAGGGCTATTGGAAGGCCATCCACAAAAAGTATGGTAGATTTATCAAAATTCAAAAGTATAGAAATGATTTGGGATCCTATCCTCCCTATTCAACTCCGGAATGAGTGGTGTAACACAAGGGCTATTGGAAGGCCATCCACAAAAAGTATGGTAGATTTATCAAAATTCAAAAGTACAGAAATGATTTGGGATCCTATCCTCCCTATTCAACTCCGGAATGGTCATATTTGTACTTTGCATGCTGAAATAAGAATCCTTGATAAACTTCTTTGTCTTCACCTAAACTATGCATATTCAATCAAGCCTTCAAACATTGCAAATGAATGCATAGGTACTTCTTTCAAAGACGTGTTTCCATGGTGGTCAAGTTCACCTGAGGAAAGATTCTAATCTTTCTAATAATACAGGTGATGTTGCAGATCTACCAATGGAAGGAACAAAGGCTAGAAGATTTTCAAGCAATCATGATAAAAAATAGGTAAATGCCATGCGGGAATGTTGGAAAGAGCTTCGCCAATTAACAAAAAATGTACCAAGTAATCCATGGGTAGCAAACAAGGGAATGGAAGTGTGGATGCCACTTGATGAATTTCTCAAAATTCTAAGACAACAAAAAAGAACAATAACATATGCACAAGATTTCAAAGAGCTATCACAAATCTTATTTAGGCAATTAAGCTAGCATGGGGAGAAAAAGATATCACATATTATTTGGTAAGACAAAAAAGTATTTGCATGCTATTTATTTCATCCATTTTCTTTGTATGAAACAAACATGGCTAATATACAATATTCTTACACATGCAGCATATTCTTTATATTCATGGGCCATTCTTTACTGAGAACCAAGAACCACTTACTACCTGGAGTACTTAAGGCATGGAAAAATAACATTATCAACCACGCACATCCTTTTTTAGGAGTACAAGGCATGGAGGAGGACGGACAAGGAGCAATGCATTAAAAGAGGTATTCAGCTTGGTTTTTTAGAAGACAACTTCAAAGAATGATAGCATGAATTCAGTAGGAGAAACAATGCCAGTTTTGAACATAAATATATTGGCAAAAAAGCTCTTGCATAAAAGCAATTTTGACTAGAAATAACTTAAGTTTTTTTACTTTTTTGTCTTCAGCATATCTCCTCTATATCTTCAGCATATCTCCTCTATACCTCAAAAATTTCTTCATATTGTATCCACCAAGAAGGTTGATATCTGTCTTGTTATCTTCAATAGCATAAGATGAATAGCACAAAAAATAACCAGCACTTAAGGCACAAAACCTAGGACCATATCAAAAAAATTTAACTGGAGCTGTCTTCTCCAAGAGTATTAGTTTGTTTGCATTAAACTGGATATGGAAGTATCCCATCAATCTTGAAGGAAATTCAAAGGCTAACATTGGTACATCTGGATTATCTGCCTTGCCAAACTCCACGAAAAGGTGTGGTCGAAGATATCTTGATGCTAAAACTTGCGGTGTTTAGTTAAAGTAGGATGATTGACCAAACAACGTGAAATTATGTTGTCTGACATTGGCAGAATGGCTGAAATTGTGCCATTTAGTTAAAGCGAGAGTTGAATTTATTTCAAAAAATGTGAAAAAATGGCGCTTTCTCTTTTATATGACACATTGCCATGTGTCATGACCATTGAAATGTCGAGTGCCCACATGTCACTGTTACAGTCCATCCATGCGAGATGAATGGGAGCTTGCCATATGTATAACCGTTGGAGCCCACATGTCATGATCGTTGGAGCCCACGTGTGACTCCTCTCCCTTTAATAGCAAAATTCTACCATTTTTTTCATTTTCGTTATCAATTCATGTTTCAAGTGCTACTTTCGGCTCCTTCCCCATTGTGGCCCATCTATAGTGTTTTTTCTCCCTCAACCAAACGGCACGAATAGAAGCCTTTCTTTCTTTTCTGAGCCCACTTTTTTGCACCGTTTGGTTGATGTTGGAAATTCATTTTCTCATCTATTTCTCATGGCAAGAACGAAGCAAATAAAGAGAAGAGTTGGCACAGGCCCCAATGTTGCTTCCAAGGCAGCACGTAAGCCATCTGGGAAGAAAGTAGCAAGCAATCAAGCTGCAATTCAGAAGAAGAAAGTCAAGTCTAGGCTTCATTACCAGCTCAAATCTCTTAGAGAGATAAGAAAAGCTCAGAAAGCCACTAATTTTGTCATCCCAAGGGAACCTTTCATGAGGCTAATAAGGCAAGTTTTAGACAGGCTATATGTAGGCAAATGAAGTCAAAGGTATTTGAGTTTGTCAGATGGCCATTTTGTGCTATTGCTTGTCTACAAGAGGCTTCTAAGGATTTCATCATAGACTTTTTGAATGATAGCTATATTGCAACTGCCTATGCCCATAGGGTGATTTTGATCAATAATGATTTTAGTATGGTCAATAGGATTGGTATAGATTTGACAAATTTTTGCAGCCTATCCCAACTTCTGATAAGAAGGCCTTTGATATCCTTAACAGCCCACCTGTAAGACTTCTCAAGGAGAAGCCTATCTAGGATGAGGATGTCACTCATTTATATGAGACAAGAAAAGTTGAAGATGTAAAGGTTGAGAAAAAGCACGGGAGGCAGGATACACATGGAATCACAATGCTTTCAGAAGATGAGATCTTGAAAGAGGAAATACCAAGGCATGGGGCCTTGAATCACCAAGCAATGGGAAGAGTTCATGGCTGAATGATTGTCAATGTGTCCACATCTGTGGAGGAGAAATAATGCACCATCACTCCTGAAGACAAAATCATGCTTGAAAATAAAAGTCTTGAAATCACTGACTCTATTCTCCTTTGTGGGCTTAGGTAAATTTTTTGCTCACAAGGTTGTGTTTTTGGATGATTTTAAGCTTGGTTTCCTGATTATAATTCTTTTGTTTCAGAGCCATTATCACAAGTTTGCCAAAGGAAATGTCAGATAACCTGTTAATATTAGATCCTATGGTCAATTTCAATTTGTTGAAGGATCTGATAGTAAATTGGAGCATTTCTTCAGTAGGCTGGATATGCCATTGTGCAATATAATTATATTTCCTTATAATGAAAGGTTTGCTCATTTTCCTTTGCGAAGCTTTTAATGAAGGCTTTAGATTATTTTTTTCTTATCATGAATTTTGCTTTGCAATGGTCACTAGAGTCTTATTTGGATTGGCCTTCTTGGAAGATAGGCCATGTTCCTAAATTCTCTAAGGGAAACTCATGGGCAAAGCAAACTGTGAGTCATAATATTAATTTTTTCATTTCTTTATTGAAAATATACCATGTTTTGTCAAATAATGTATTTTTTTACAAATTTTAGCTTATGCAAAGCTATCATTGCATATTTGGAAAAGAAATATGAAGATCTCCAAAGTGAGAATCCTTTCAAGTATTTAAGTCAACAAGTGAGATTATTTCCAAGTATTCCCCTTTCCTTTGTTTCACCATGATTCTGTTATTTAACAAATGTTTGTTTGATAGGTACCTATTTAGCTAGAGTCCACATCTTGTGGATTGAGAGTTATTCCCAAATATGCTTGGAGATTTATTGAAATGGAATACAAAATGACTACATTGACTCCAAGTCTGTAGTACATTTTTTCTCTTCATTTTGGCTTTAATTTTAATTTTTAAATAATTTTTTTGCACTTTCTAGATGAATAACTATCTTGAGTCATGGGTTTAGTGGGTCAAGGAGAAATGTATTTCTTGCATTCTTGAGAAAGCCCCTATGACCCAAATTCCCCACGTCCACAACAAAAAGAGAAGACACATAAAGCAAAGAAGCTAAAGAAGAAAGGCAGCAAACAAGGGGATTTCCATGTATTCTCCCTTAAAGCATGGTCATTTCCTAGAGCCAAAAATTACCCAAGAAGCCCTCCTCCAAGCACACTCCAAAGGAAAAAGGTGTACCTGTGAAGTTCTCTAATTAAAAAGGTGTACCTCTGAAGTTCTCTAATTAAAAAGGTGTACCTCTGAAGTTCTCTAATTAAAAAAAGACTTCCTCTAAGATAAAAAAGAAGAATATATTAGAGGCCAAGGAAGCTTCAAGTGCTAGAAAAGGCAAGTGAATTTTGGAGCCACTGAAGATGATGGAGAAGATGATGGACAGGTGGAGGGGGGATCACACATCCAAAGCTGTAGATACCCAGGTTGAAGAGCCTACAAATGCCCCAGTTGTAGAGCCTTCATCTGAACATGCCCAAAATTCCACAACCGCAGCCCAACAAACTGAGGAGGCCTAATGATTTTTGTCTATTTGAGGATCCCATTACGCATGCTCGCTATGGATCCTTTTTATGTTTATCTTCCAATGTAAAATATTTCCATTTTATGGAGCCTATTTGAGTTTATCTCAATGTAACATCTTGTTATGAGAATAGAAAACCTCTTTTTGTAGTGAAAAGTAGATTTTTGTGATGCTGCCTTGTCACTATAACATTTTCTATGAGATAACATAATTAAGATAACACTTGAATTTTAAGACACACAAATACACTTTTCTACGAGATAACATAATTAAGATAACACTTGAATTTTAAGACACACAAATACACTTTTAAAGTTGAGAAAAAAGCATGTTTGTATTCATCAATTCTCTTCATCTCTTCTCATTGATAATGGCTCAAAGGCTACAATATTTTGGGGCATACATTTGATACAAGAGGTTGATTTTTCAACCCTCTTTCCAATGGCATCATCATTGATCTTAAACCTATAGACAGAGTTTGTACAATCAAGAAATCAAGTGAATCTCTAATATCTTTTAAGGTCTAGTTAGCATTAACAAAACAAGCTGTCTAGGTTCTTGAAAAGAGGAAAACTTGATTACTATTTCAAACTCTTGATAATTTTCTTCAGAGTCAAGGGGGATCGAGCTGTCATGACACTACCTCCACCTCCTATAATTATACCCTAAAACCAAGGATTGACAGGCCATTTGGTAGGAGAGGGCCAATGAATTGGGACTTTCCTTGCACCTTATAGTGTCACCTAGATGAAAGCTTTCCCTTGATTTCCATGTCTCCAAGAACAGAGTCCAAGTCTTGTTTAGTCAACCTTCTTTTTAGCCACATAGTCTTTGTTCTTTGTAAAAACAAGGACTTGAAACAAACAACAAACACATGAAGAGGAACAAACCATGAGAGCCTTATTCTCCTTGAGATCCTTCCTGGTGTCATTGTCTTCTGGATATCTTGTGAAATTTTGGTTTTAAAGCTTAAAATTGTTAATGTATCTGGGATCTCTCAATTGAGTGAATTCAAAAGAGGAATAGGTAGATCTTCAAGCTCTCCATATGAAACTTCTCTAGATGGAACTTTATATTGTGCAAAGTAGACAAACAAACCATTCTTGCTTAAAAAAGATGATGGTTGTTCAGGATATAGAATATGCAAAATTTCCTTATGAATGGCTTGGAATGTGCCACTTAAGCTCTCCACAGGCTGCCATTCAACACATGTTGATGGAAACATGTCTGGAAATCAAATAGCTATATGTTTATTATTTGCTAGGAAATAGCAATACATATTAAAATATTAGATTGCATCACAAAACTTACAGTGTGAATGCATACATGGTTGCACTGCACGGTTCAAGAACATATCCTTGGCCATGTAAACATGTTGAACTTTTGCAAAACATCCATGTCCTGTCACTTTGATTCAATGATGTGACGTTTCTAATGGTTTCTAATGTCCTTTTGTTTAGTTCTCTTTACTCTGTGAGAGCCCTTACAAGATGGAAGCATTGTTACCCAATCATTGACATTTAAAGTCAATGGCTTCCAAACCCCATCTTCTTTCATGTTATAAAATATACAAGAAGTAATAGTGTGAGTAGGTGTTGAGAAGAAGCCATTAAAGCTTGAAGAGCAGAAGAAAAATAATGAAAATAATGTTTGAGAGAAATGGCGGGTATTGTAATGTGTGAGGAATTCAAATTGCCAAAAAGGGATAGTTAATGTACCTTGCTTTTTTGAACCTCATGCAAAAAGAGATTTATTCCACCCTTGAAACTAGCTACTTCACCTCGTTTTCAATGTATTTTGGCTAAATTAGAGCAAGATGGCCATTTTGAAATTGAAAATAAGCCCGAAACCTCTAGGATAGAGGAGACAAGAATGTCATATTTTGTGCACGTGGCAGCTTGTTATTTGTCAGTCTTCCTGAATGAAAAATTTAAGAAAGGGCCTTTTTAAGCCTTGTTGGCCCTAATGAGGCGACGCACAACACCTCAACTAATAAAGATTAGAGATTTGGTATATGGATTTACTTCCAAAACAAGTATATAGGGCATAGGAGCATATTGTAACTCTATCTATGGATGTCATCACTATCTATGGATGATAGTGATGACAAGGAGCCAAGTGATGGAGGATCCTCTTAATGAAAACGACAATGACAATGAGGATGATGATGAAGATTGATCTATTTATGGATGTATTTAGATAGTATTTTGTCTACTCATTGTAATGATGTAAATATGATGTAATATAATCATCATTTATTTTAGTTTAATATACTAAATTTTCTCTACTCATTGTAATAAAGTTTTTGTAATAATATTTTGATGTATAATCACCTATTTTTTCATGGAGTAGTAATAAACGTTTTTTTATTAAGTAAATGTATTTTTCCATGGGTAATAAATTTTTATTTTTAAATTAAGTATATGTATTTTTTAAAGCTATTCTTTGTTGATGGAATAATGGCGTTTAAGGTTATATCATCTCTAATCTAAGAGTCCCTGAATATATAGCAACAAATGAAAAGGTGCATGCCCACACATGGGTGTATCGCTTAGTGTACATTATTATACCTCTTTAAATTTGAGGAATTGCACATGTGTCTATCTCTTAGTATATTTTATACCCCTTCAAATAGGGGCCTAAAAATAAAATCAATTAATCATGAAAGGAAGAGGGTGGAAGGTGGTTAGTTTGTTCATAAATTAGATAAATACTGCACATTCTATATCCAAAATTAATGGGAGGTTTTAGGAATAAATACTTCTTATCTTGTTACTATATATAAAAGGAGAAGATGCGTTGAATTTTCTTATTGCCACGTGGTGAGTTTTTTAAGGTACCTTGAAAAGTACTTTAGGGCTTGTGCCCCATGAGACATTGAAAAGTGGGCAAGCTTGTAGTCTTTACAGGTCTCAGTAATGAAGAAAGGAAAGAGGGGTGAGAGAGACGTTTAATCATCTATACTTTTCAAAACAATGAGCCTCTCTCATGCATTTTAAATCTATGTTTATACTAATATATTAAAAAGATTTAAAATCCTTGAAAGAAAGACATTAGAGAGAAAAGGGTAAATGATTTTGTGTATGATTTTGTGCGAGGCCATAACCAAGAAGGCCAAGGTGAGCTCTCTCTCTCTCTAGGATGAACGATTCCAAAAAGGAGTGTGCAGGATAAATGATTCCATGTGTGTGTGTGTGTGTGTGTGTGTGTGTGAGAGAGAGAGAGAGAGAGAGAGAGCACTTTACTTACAATTGTTTTGTGCACGTTTTCACACACACACACACACATAGTGAGTGTGTGATTGTTTGTAGGGCTAGAAACTGTGTGCGCGTGCAAGGTGGGGTTTGTGTGTATGTGGAATAGATAGATAGATAGAGAGAGAGAGAGAGAGAGAGAGGTTTGCTAATTTTTAATTTATTTTCACAGAGATTCTATTGAGAGAGAGAGGAAAACATATGTGCCTCTCCATGTGTATGGTCAGAGGTGGGTTGTTTTGCAATCTCTCTCTCTCTCTCTGTCTCTCTCTCTCTCTCTCTCTCTCTCGTTTCCTTCTCTACGCATGATAACAAGCTTAGCTTAGGCTGTAGGTACCACACAGACTGCAAGCTTGCCCACTTTTCAATGTCTCATGGGGCATAAGCCCTAAAGTACTTTTCAAGGTACCTAAAAAACTCACCACGTGGCAATAAGAAAAGTCAACCCATGTTAACAAGCTGAGCTTAGGCTGTAGGTGGGGAGAGCATTTATATGATGTGTTTGTGTTTAGTGAGTTGTAGAGAAGACAGGACAAATGGGTGGGAGCTACTACGTGAGCAAGAGAGACAGGGGAGAGGGAGGAAGGGAGAGAGAAAGAGAGATTAAAATGTGTGTGTGTGTGTGTGAGTTGAGTGCTGATCAGCAGGGGAGAGAGGATGGATGGCTAGGAGCTACTTGATCGAGAGAGAGAGAGAGAGAGAGAGAGAGGGGGGGGGGGGCGGAGGGAGATCAAAATGTGGTGTGTGTGTGTGTGTGTGTGTGTGTGAAAGAGAGAGAGAGAGAGAGACTAAAATGTGGTGTGTGGTGTGTGTGTGTGTGTGAGAGAGAGAGAGACGATCAAAATGTGGTGTGTGTGTGTGTGTGTGTGTGTGTGAAAGAGAGAGAGAGAGAGAGAGAGAGAGAGACTAAAATGTGGTGTGTGTGTGAGAGAGAGAGAGAGACGCTTGCAAACCACAATGACCGGCAGGTAGAGAGAGAGAGAGAGATGATCAAAATGTGGTGTGTGTGTGTGTGTGTGAAAGAGAGAGAGAGAGAGAGAGACTAAAATGTGGTGTGTGTGTGTGTGAGAGAGAGAGAGACACTTGCAAACCACAATGACCGGCAGGTAGAGAGAGAGAGAGAGAGAGAGAGCTATGAGTGTATGTGGTGTGTAGAGAGAAAGAAACAGAGGGAGAAAAGAGAGGGAGAGGTTCTTTTCCCTATGTAATGTGAGGAGAGAGAGAGAGAGACATTATATAATGTGTACTTGAGAGAGAGACATTATATAATGTGTATTTGAGAGAGAGAAAGAGAGAGGGGGGGAGAGAGAGAGTGTGTGTGTGTGTGTGTGAGAGAGAGAGAGAGAGGTAGATGTAAAGAGGGAGAGACGGGTGACCACTTTGGGTAATTTATTTGACCGTTGTACAGCTTCCTCATTACTGTCCAAGTTCATTTATTTTACCGTTTACGACCTTTCCTAGTTCTGGCCTGCATATTCGGCACCGTTGACAGTTGTTGATCCTCCTCTGCTTTCCTTCGAGTGCTGTTTCGTCTTACCTCGTTGATCTGCCGCCTGGCCTTCCTGCGTCTCTTGCCGCGATGAGCGAATCGACTGCAAGTCCTACAGACGCAGAAGTCGATTCGACATCGCAGGCTTTGCTGTGCATGCTGCCGATGCACATGGCCACATACGAGCAGCAGTGGCGCACACGTTCAGAGGCGGCGCAGGCCGAGCTGTCACTGAAAAGCTTCTTTGACTGGCTTGACAGCATCTACACTGCGGTAGTCAAGGCCGACGAGGCTTCTCGGACGGAGTTGATGACGGAGTTTCTGTCGATGCTAGGCTCCGGCGAGATGGGAAAGTCCTTGGAGAAGGTCAACTGCGCCAATCGGACGCCGGGGTCATGGAAGGTTTGTGGCCACATCGGGCGCATTATACCCTGCGTGAGATGCCAGCTCGTGCGATACTGCAACTTAAAATGCTGGGCGGACCACGGCCAGCACCACCAGAACCTCTGCAGTTCGCACATTCTCAACAAGAAATCCACCCCGTCGCTTCGCGAGAACGATAAAAGCTTGCTGCCCGATACAACAGCGGCGCCTGAAGCCGGCTCAGGAGCTCCGACAATCCGCAGCCCTGCTCTTCCCGTCTATGGCCTGCTCGAAGATCTACTTACCGGCCTTGCAGCCTCTGCTAGTTCGTCTCCAGCTCGCCCAGTGCCACAGCTTCCCCAGCACCTGCGGTTCTTTTTCCCTGCTGTATACGATCTCCGCAACGTCTTCCAAACGGTTCGCCAAATTCCTGATGACTACAGAGGCACCGTAACGCTGTTCATTAACAGCGCTGAAAGCAATGTAACCGTGCGAGACTTCTTCATTCTCGAGGTCCTTCGCTACTACGGCTCTGCAGGAATCGACATGGCCATAGCCCTCTGGTACTCCGCCGCTCTCACAGCCCCGCAGGATACACATCTGATGCTCACCATCTTTCGGATTCTGCGCACCAGCTCTGTATCAATGGAAGAGCGTCGCGCAGCATATTGCCAGGAATTTCCATCGTCCGAAACGGGCTCCTCTCTGCAAGCCGACTTCGGCATGGATGCCTGGAATTGCTTAACGGAGCTGGTGTCGAACGATGCGTGCAATCGGACGAGGTTTCAACCCGAGAGTCAATATCGAAGATGGAAGGAAAAGAACGACGAACTGAAGCTACGGTGTTGCTTGCCTGCGCACCTCGCTTGCTGGAGAGAATATCAGAGCCGCGGCCTTGTGCTGCCGTTCGGAGCTTTCGACCTCCCTTTCAGTACGCCTAACAGGCTGCGGTACACTGCGAGCTTGGATCTTATCGCTAGGTACAGCAACGACGCTCTCTGCGGCTGGGACATTCCACAGCTCATCGCCACAGGGCGAAGGCAGAGGCGCGCGACTTCCGGCCTGGACCTCTACGGCTGTCTCTTTTTCCACCTACGTGACATGATGCACGAGTTTTTACAGAAGACAGGGAAGTGCTGCGTCCAGCTTCGTCTAACGAATCTCCAGCCGGTAAAGCTCGCTGGGGTCTTTCATGAGTCGGGAACGAAGTTCCACCGGATCGACGCGTGCTCTTTGGCGAACATCGATATTCCATCTCCCGCCGAAACTGTGGAGCTTCTCGGAAAACTGCTGGAAGTGGATGCGACGACGGCTTGGCCGAGCCTTCTGTTAACTGCTACGCTTGCAGACTGGCTGGAAGCTTCTGGCGCAGGTACTGTGGAAACTGCTCGGAGAATGGGCAGGAACGTCAAAAACGCCATGACCTCGATTAATATGGAAAACTCCGAGAGTTTGGCCTATTCTGAGAATGTTCCTGGTAAGCACTCTCTAGCACTGTTGTGGCACTACCTGAAGCCGCTGCCCGCGATTTCCTACTTCGCAGCCTTTACGTTGGTCTTCTCGGGGTACTTCGACACCTTGGGAGTGGAAGAGGCCGCCGTGAAGATGGGCCTACACAAGCAGAGCAAGCACCGGATTGTGCCCCATCGCTGCTGTGTTCCACTAAATGCCGACGAAAGGGAAGAACTGGAACAGGAATTCACCTTGCCTTGGGATGATGAGAAGACATATTATCACTTTCTCTTCTCTGGCTTCACGTTTCGAGAGCGGTTTCACGAGTGGGGCTGGGCGAGCTCCGGCCAGGGCAATGATTCAACCGCGTCGAAAACTCCCTCGGTTACATCGGCCATTGATGATCAGAGGCCCTCGGGGAAACTGGCCATTGAGGAGACCCTGCGTCCCGAGCGTGAGCCTCAATCTGGAGCTCAATTTCTGACAGTCGCAGAGCAGAAGGGAAACAAATCGATGGAAGAGGATCTCATCCATTTGTGGATAAAAGTGCCGCTGCCACCCAAATCCAGTAGGCGTGATGATACACGAGCAGCTCAATCGGCCAGTGAGCAGAATCTGAGCGTTGATGAACGACGGCCTGCACAATATGGAGGTCAAACGCTATCCGAAAGACAGACGGAAAAGGAGCAGGTGCAATCTCAGAAGGCTCAGGAGGACTCCGTCAAACAAGACAGACGGAAAAGAAGGCGCAAGACAGACGGAAAAGGAGCAGGTCCAATGTCAGATCATTAACGGCCTTTCTTGGTGCAAGATCAATGGACTGATAATGCCATTGATTCAAGCATGATTTTCACTTATATCAATCACCCATCTGCTCTGCACAATGTATGAAAGAAGCCGGTAACACGTGATGCGATAGTACACAAGGTAGATAGACCCATATTATCGAGTTCTGGGCTTACATTGCTAGTAATTTGCTACATAAGCTTCGTCTGTTAGTAGTTACCAATGAAAGAAAATCCGATGTATGTCATGCATGATATATAGACATTCACAGTGATTTGAACCCTGCCTATCAATGGGAAAATCATGCAGGGAAGTTGGAACAACACATTGAAATCTACATGCTCTTACAGATGCTATGGAGTGTGCAGCTTGAATTTCCGTCTATTATTTTGAAATTTGAGATGCAGTTTCTTAATGAGGCATCTTTTCGAGATCGCTTTTTACCCGGTTTTGCACCGATTATCAGCTTGGTGATGCGCGTTAGTCCTTGAATGCAGGGTGATGGGGACTCAACCTTCACTGTGTAGGCTGTTGAAGGTTTCAGTTGATGGAGAGACGCAACCTTTGATGTATAGGACGCAGAAGGCTGTTGAAATCCTTTGATGTATAGAGACGCAGAAGGCTGTTGAAATATTTGTAGATTAAAAAGGGCACCAAACTCCAGACCTTATTTGCAGACATTTGAGAGTACATTAGGCCTTATTAACATGAGCCTCAGCTAGCTACATTTGTCTAGCACTTTCAAAATTTGAATCCTAAATCATCACATCTAAGGCCACTGCTTTGTGTGAAATTATTGGCACCAAGTGAAGTTTTTCTACATTTAAAAAATAGCTTCACTTGGGTCTCATGGACAGTAGATTCCTTTCTTCTTTTTCAAGGGTTTTCCCCTCATGGTCTGCTGGGTTTAAGTTGGTGGTTTTAATAAACGGAAAATTGTTAAGAGGGCTTTAATCGTTGCCAGGACTTTTATTGCTCTATGATCACTGATAGCTTCGCTACTACTAATGCGGTGTTTTGCAGATGGAGGGCTGGACTTTTCTCTTGCTGAATCCGAATTATGTGATCTTCATTCAGATTCCAGGAGGTTCTCAACACGGAAAGGACCCTCATGGTCTGCTGGGCTTAAGTTGGTGGTTTTAATAAACGGAAAATTGGTTAAGAGGGCTTTAATCGTTGCCAGGACTATTACTGCTCTATGATCACTGATAGCTTCGCTACTACTAATGCGATGTTTTGCAAATGGAGGGCTGGACTTTTCTCTTGCTGAATCCTAATTATGTGATCTTCATTCAGATTCCAGAAGGTTCTCAACACGGAAAGGACCATAGCCCTGTTCTGGATATGAAAAAAAAAAAGCACATTTGAGCTCTGGATTCTGATGGAAACCTTTCAACTTTTACATTTGGGGAACCCTAAGGGTTGTGATTCCACCTCTCGGTACTTACATGAAGATGAAAAATTTCAAGGAGGGTGCCATTCTTATACATTACTCCTAACTAGTCTTGGTTCTTTTCGTAGGATGCCACGGAGCTTTCACTTTCTATGGACATGAATTACTGTTTTAGACCCTTCTAGTCTACTCAACGGAGTAAATTTTTTATACATATGTCATATAGCGCCTTTGCAGACAAAAGGGGTTTTTTCAATCGTGGATCCTGCATGCTATAGCATGCATGATTACATAAATAGAAATCAGGCACACGTGCTTTTAAATGCGTTTTTATAACCCCCACTTCCCCTTACTTTTTAAAACTAGTTAAAAATCAAAGATGGCTTGCCTTTTGGCCATGAAGAGAATGGCAAAACGATGGAAGAAGAAAGGCAAAATTTGAAGCTGGAAAGCGAAAGAAGAAAAGGATGCAACAAAGCGCGAGAAGTTTGCTTCTAATATGAGGTGAGTGCACACGTTGTGAGGAACAACTGTCCATCGAATGGCAGTGCAACTGGAAAGGTATTCGATTACAAGACTTGAATTTACAGGTTTAAACATTTGATGCACTGACCTGAATTGTTCAATAGCCTCATCCATGATAAAAAATAATGCCGATTGCATCAACAATATAAAGAAAAACACTTCTAGAGTATTTAAAGTTTGTGGGGATGAAGGATATGGGGGGGGGAGGGGAGGTACCTTGTTTTTTTACCAATTTATGGGAAGGAGAATTGTACCCAAATGAATTGATTTGGGCCTTCCAAACATGACCCCATGAACTTCCCCTCGGCACCGTTAACCAAACCATATGCAATATTGTGGTTTCCAGCACACAACTCTATTGTCATGTTTGGCTTGAGTTACAAGAGTGCATGCAACCCACCTGTGGATTGGGGGTCTTGTGGAATCTGCAAACTCTTCTTGCAAGCACTATGCATTTTGTCTATTACATGGAGCATGTGTGGTTGTCTCAATTCTTGGTGGTAGATTTTGGTGTTATGTTTGTCTTTGTCTTTGTTTGTATAGTAAAAGTGTGGAATATCCTCTCTTTGTGGTGGTGGTCTAAAGAATGATTGATTCAAGTACTCAACGTCTAAATTTGTCTGTGCGCCTCTCCAAATTCTATTGAGAACATTGATGAAGTTGGAGTCACGCTGGCGCATTGTGATCTTTAGCTCGTAACATTTTGGTGTGGTTTGCCAATAGCTTGGAGCAATAGCTCCTAATAAATGTAATTGTTCGTTGAAAATCCATGAATCACACAGACAGGGCTTGCTTGGAACAAGTCACCAGACATAATAACATCGAGGACACCAAAAGGCTTATCTTGCACGTGTTTGATGCAGCGCAGACGACTATCAGCCCCAGGGCAAAATTCCTTGAACCTATCAGAGAGATTTCATCAAAAACAACAAAGCGTAGATCTTTATAGTGAGCTAACAATGCATCTAGCTTTTCTGCTGACAAAGATGTAGGTGTGTTTGTTAGCAATGCCAAGTGTAGAGCTGAGTGTATTGTGGTGCCACCTATGTTGAATGCTGCTTTTCCGGTGTAGGCCATCAGCAAGGCAATGCGTGAGGTTCCATCATTCTGAAAGCCCCTCGCATAATGGCCCAAAAGGCCCTGGACTATCAACAACAAGGTGAAGGTTTTTCTAGTGCCAGCTCCTCGAGTCAAGAAAAGACTAAGCGGCTTGTCTGGGTGCAGTCTTTTGCGAAGCATGATGTCATTAAAGATTTGGTATTATTCTTCATTCAACTTTCTGAGCTGTGAGTAGAAATCTGAATTAGGCATGAAATAATAGGTTTTTGAGAGACAAAACTCATGCGGTCTTGCTTTTGCCTTGCACTGCATATCCAGAGCAATATCATATCTTCCATTAGAGAGCTCAATGCTAGCTGTTTAAGTGCGGGATGAAGAGGCTATGGAGGATTTTGCTGGTGTTGGTTTTCCTCACTCAGTGGAGATGTTTTAGTGTACTTGAGCATATTGTGTGTGATGATATCAATGTTTGATTGGTGGGCATCTTTCCAAAATGTGTATCCTTGCAAGCTAGCATCTTGGTTGTCCACGAAAGGGAGGAAAAGAAGGCATTGTTCACGGTAGTGATTCTCAGAGTCTTTTTCCTTGTTGTAAGTGATGAATCTTAAAATGCGTTGCTTGGTCCGTGGTCAGCATGCAGTTCCAAAAATATTGAACATGGTAACAAAGTCTGCTAGACAATATGCAACCATATCAATAGGACATTTGATGTACTTTTGGACACAATCAAGCGAAAATATGTATGCCAGCAATGTCTCTAGTAGTTGGCGTTGCTTAAAGAGTACAGTATGCTCATCGGCAAGAGGGCCCGTGTTCACAAAAACACAATCTCTTGTGGATGTGGTAAGGGGAAAAGATAACAATATATAAACTGCTTGGCTGCGAGCTAATTTGTTGAGTGTTCAAAATTGCATTGCCAACCTTCCTCAGGCACTTAATAGTCTCAGCATTGTTCTCAACACACCATTGAAATTGTTCTTTGATTGTTTTGGTCAGTGTGCTATCCATTTTTGTCATGTATGAAGTGCAGTAAGCCGCTTTGCACCATGAGCATTCAAGACAAACTGAATATATGTGTTTGCTTGCCATAGCTCTAAAAGCCGTTTGTTTAAAATTATTCGTGTATATATCTTGTGGGAGCTGTTTCAAGAAAATGGTTGGCATGGTTATTGATGATCTCAAACATGAAATGTACTTGTCTTCTATCATGCCAAGGCACTCAAGCCATTCCATGAACGTAAGGTTTGTGGAGTGATCCAACTCACACTGAGAGCCTTTTTGATTTTCTTTTTCAAGTCCTTTGAAGGTTGAAGGTGATTTAATTCCCTTGGAAATGGATGCAACAACATTGTTGAAGACATTGGAGGCCTAGGAAAGCCAAATCTACATCCATTACCTTTGTTCTTGCATGTTTTCTTATGCTGGTGAATTTATGCGAGTCAAAAGGACTCCTCCAAATCTTCTGATTTAGTGCTGATATATTTGTCAACAAATGCAACAATGTTTTCATCTGTGTCCTTTTCCAAGGTTGGTGCATTTTTAATCCAAAGCAAACCATGGTCATGCTAGCTGCCACAGTTTTGAAACTTAGTGACAAAGAAGTAGTCTTGGAGTGGGCCAAGTATGCTAGCATCTGCTTGCAAGAGCACTTTTATAGCTTCAAAATGATGAACATAGTAATGTGCACAAGTAATGGGATTGGAGCGAATGAGGCGATGCTCAAATGCAGGGGTATTCTCTTCAGGACCTTGCAAGGTTGGATTCAGCAATTGCTTCCATAGTCTCTCAACTCTACAGAGAAAGTGACAAAGAAAGTAGGTGCCCCTAATTGCCTGATCATTGCAAAAATATTTTTTTTGAGCTTTTCCTTATTGTATGGAGATGTGCGCAATGCTTCAAAGTCTCTATAACCAACCTTTGAGTGCAAATTTCTTTCAATGTTAGTGTCTAGCAGTCACCAAGAGACCGTGTTTTAACTTGCCTTTCCTAAGACGAACCCAAATTGATGACATGACCTTACTCACCATAATCTTCATAGTTTTGAAGAATAAGTTATCAATGGCCAATGCAAAACATCTATCTTGGTGCATGAGTTCCCATTTTGCTATGGTCTGGTATTGGTTTTTGCTTGTAGGTGGTACTTTCTTCGTTTGCCAAAAAACAATTGTGGGAAACACAATTCCTCACAAAATTCATCTTTGAACATGCTTAAAGGGGAGAAGCCTTCCGATGGTGCAACATGAATGATTGAATCGTTGTGATCAACAGCTTGTTGCAAAGGAGAGTACAAACCATGGACAAGGTAGTCTGAAAAAGGCTCTTCACTATCATCCTCCATAGTAAAGTCTTCATTGTGGGAGTGGTCAACATTACCTTATTGTAGAGATGACATATGGCAACTCCAAGAAGGATGTATGGACACTTGATTTGCAATGTATAATGTAGTGGACAACAAGTCTTTTAAAGCTTGCATTGTTTTTAATGGTCTCACAACACCTACCATATAAGAGTGATCATAGCATAGTTTTTGTTTGATACCTACTAGAACAAAGCCCTCTTCGTTGTTGAAGAACCGTGGCAAGACAAGTTGAGCTCACTCCACATTGGCCATAACATTGGCAATGGTGCCTCTAAAGTCTAGTTAACCATCAAAAGCTAGCTCTCCCGAACTTGAGCAAATGCTATACGAATGGAGACCAAGTGTGCCTCAATTGAATTTATGCTTTGAACACTAGGAATCGGCACAATAAAACCTTGAGCTACCAATCTCGCAAGGTTGGGAGGCACCCGCTTGTGTAGAGCAACCATGCACCTGTTGCACACTTTCAAAGTTGCCATTTCACATAAATGCTCACAATCTTTAGGTGGCTTGACAAGTTGCATTGAGAACATGAGTCTATGACATGATGCACATGAATGCTTTGGTGTATCACTAATGGTTAAAATGTACTTTTCTAAGGGAGTTATTTTGCTTTTTACTTTTATGCTTGTTTGCAATGGTGCAGTTTCCAAGTGTTTTGCGTTGACTTTATAGATTTTTTGCACAATAGAATGAAATGGATGCAATGAAGGACACAATAACACGAATTGTTTGGCGATGTCAACAACTTTGAGTGCAACCATTTCTTGAACAATTTCATTAAGCTTCTTTATTTCACTTTCCCTCCATACGCTTGCATTTTTCCCTTCCCAACAACGAGCACGTGAATAGAGGCACCCATGTCAACAAGCATGCTTAAATTATGAGAGGAATTGTCCCTTTTTGAACCAAAGACAATTACTTTAGGTTTATCATTTTGAGACATGTAAAGAGACACCTCAATACAAACATTAAGCTCACAAGCGCACATGTCAATTAGAGTCATTGTAATTGTGATTGAAGGGGAGGAGGTTTCAATCAGTGCCTCAATATCACTATAGCTTACATTTTGCCTAAGACTATCGATAATGGACTTACATGGCAGCAAGACATCATGTTGATTCGTGAAAATAGCTTGGAAAAAAATTCCAAGCACCCATTTTCTAAATTGATCAAGACTCAAAGATGATTTGACCATGTAGTGAATAGCAATAACAACATCCAAGTTCCAAGGATGCAATGAATGGAAGGTATCATCAAGAGACAATTTACAAAGAAACACATCATTTTCAATTAAAGCATCCATTATCAACAAAATTACATTTGGCTAAAAATCAAGAAAAGTTTTTTCGAATAGCTTATCAATCAAGATTGGCTAAATAAGCAAAAGTTTTTGGCCAAAAGTATGGACAAAGGTTTCTTGGAGCACTTATATGACTGCAATTCGGTAGAGCTAGAGCCACAAGAGCACAAAAAACTATTTTTTTCTGCACAAAAGTTAACCACTTTGAGCACGAACAAAAGACACAACCTGTGCCTTGCTATCTATAAAACATTTCCCAAAAAATTAGAAGAATAGGATTCTGATTGTAGAGGTTAAGGAAAGTATCCTCAAATTGTAGCACTTGGTCAACAATCGCAGAAACCGACTTGGCAGCTGTGAGAACTCCACTATGCTCTTGAGTAAGCAAGCCTTCAATACACGGGACCATCAAAATGTCAACGGCTTTACCACAAGCATAACAGTAGCCTCCTTCTGGATCTTGGTTAATTTTCGTATCTTTGCAAAGAGAACACTTCTTTGCCACCGAAGCATCATTGAAGTTGGTAACAAAAAAAATTCCAACCACCTACAAAACACTTGGTTTGAGAGAAAGCAAAGCGACCATACATTAAAGAACCATGCATTCTCTTTACCTCTTGACAATAGCCCATTTCGTGTATTTGGGCTTGAAATGCATTTTGAAGAGCAAAGCCAAGGTTCCTTTTATAGAGGGATTGTTGAGAGATGTAATTGCGGTGTTGTGTGTATGTGGGAAAGCACCCTAAAGGTGCAAGATATTGTGGCAAGATAAGAATGCCACATGTAATATTGAATGGCGTGTGAGTGTTGACCAAAAGAAGTGGAAAAGGGAGTGCCACATCGATGATGACATGTAAAGTGGGATAAGGCTAGAGAGCCTATATCATTGTATGGTTCATTTGAGATATGCAATAGAACTTGTGTTGAGTGTGCAATCTCTCTCTCACTTATGGAGTTCTTAGTGTGGTTCAATCCACCTTAATTATGTTGCTTAATCTATGTCTATCACCATGATCAATCCCATTTTAGAATTGTTAACATGGTATCAGAGCTTGGGTGGGCTCTTGGTCATGGTGAATATTTATGTATAGTTTTTCTTGGTTATGAGTTCTTTGATTAAGCATTATTTCCAGTTATTATGAAAAATAAAATATGCACTCATATTATCATTTGGATTTGCATTTGTGAGGATTTGAGAGGAGATTTGCATTTGTGAGGATTTGAGAGGAATTTGCAACAAGGAGGTTGCATAGAAACTACCCACCAAGAGAGTTGCAAATGGGAGTTTTGCAACAAGGAGGTTGCATAGAAACTACCCAAGAGAGTTGCAAATGGGAGTTTTGCAACATGAAGAGCTTGCTCATCATTAAAGAAGCTGAAAATGGAGATCTCAGCATTATGAAGGCTATGGAGTCTTCATCATCGTCAAGGAGAAGTTGCCAAGAGAAGATATGTTGCTGATTATGCCTCAAGAAGGTTGGTTTTGTGAAATTTTGCCTCTCTAATTTGGTATTTGAGCATGGAAGAATGTTCATATTTAAGAAGGGTTGCTTATTTGTGGGATGAGAAGATCCCATGGTTCTTTGCATTTGGGTAAAGTCTAAGAGATGCAAGCTTGTCAACTTGGTGGCAAGCTATAATGGGCTGATTTGCAGCTCATGTTGGAGCATGTTGAAAGGGCATGGCTCACAAAGTTTCTCATGGAAGATGGGCAACAATGGTGGAAGCACTTATTAATATCTTCTCCTTCTCCTTCTTCATCTTCATCATCATTATCTTCTTCTCTTCCCTCTCTTCTTCACAAAATGACTACAACATAACATTATCTTCTCTTCCCTCTCTTCTTCACAAAATGACTACAACATAACATTTTGTATCATACCGCTCTCACCACTTGAGTTCTAGATCTGAGGATATTGATGAGTCTTATGAAAGGCCAAGGAGACTTCAAACATCAGTCCATTCAATAATTGTAGCAAATACAGTCAATACGCACAATAAATGGATTTAACTTCGAATAACAAAGGGAACCTGGGTACTTATGCATCCAAGAAACAGAAATCATTTAAGTACCAAGAGTATTTTTACTACAGCATGAAAAGGCAGAAGAAAAGATTTCAAGATGGAGGTAGGAAAGATAACCATAAAAGAGGTTCTTGTGTAACATGTGTATATGCACAAGGAGCTTGTGCCTAATAGCAGAGATGACAAATCATCCTTACATGCACACCACGTATATTGTAATCTTCTCAATCTCAAATAAACAAATTTATGTTCTTAGTAATAAATAAGTATTTACTTCGTTCTATGTTTTTTGTTTTATGTGTGCGGATGTTTATCCCTCGTCCTATGAAGAATGGCAACCGATAGAGTGTATCATAGGGATCATGAATGTGGTGCATGCACACATTAGGCAACTGTAGTATGAAGGTAGGAGTGCAGAGAGCCTTGCAGATGCAGGTATTTTCTTTTATGACCATTCCTACTATCTCATGGATAAAACCAAGACCAAAGGATGCCTAGAGAAGCTGCCTCTCCATGCAGAGTCGAACTACATAGATTGGCACATTCCTGATTATCCTATTATGGAATCAATAAAGAGCAAGATTTTCAAAGATGCACAAAGATCACTCCGAGGGAGTATACCAACACGTGTACTAAAAATTATTATGTTCATGCCTATAATTGTCTTTGTTGAGCTTTTTGGAAGGGAGTTGACTGTCTTTTGAATAAAATTTGACCATTTATGTGAAGAATGATCAATCTTTGAAAAGTATGAAAAGACTTAAATTAGTGTTATCAAAATGATGACAATTGTTTACTTTCAAAAAGAATACAGATGTTATACTAATTCAAAAAGAATGCATGCGCTTGGTCATTCAAAAATCTATTATATGGTGGTCACAATAGGCTTACATTAGTTTTGTTAGCATTAATGTTAGTCGGGGAGGAGTCCTTGATCCCCTCATCTTCGTCCTACATATTTGTATCTTTAATCTCCTCCCCATCCTCCGCAATATCTATCCCCTTCTCTTTTTACTCATTTTTCCCTACCTCATCTTTCTCTAGCTCTTCATGCTTCTCTTGCTCCTCCTCCAAAATATTTGTTAGCTCTCCTCATCCTTCTCTTTCTCATCTTGATTCTTCTCCTTCAGACCCTTCTCCTCCTCTAGATCCTTCTCTTTCTCATCTTGATTCTCCTCCTCTAGATCCTTCTCTTTCACTTTCTCTTCATCCTACTCATGCTTCTCCTTCTCTTTCACTACCTCATTCTGCTCATCCTCATGTCTTTCTCTTTAACTTTCTCTTTCAATTTTTGCATCCTTTTTCTCTTTCATCCTTTCCTGAAACCTTTGCTGCTCACTTGGTGGGATTGTTTGTCCACCTAGCAGCATCTCATTCTCATATGGGAAGGCAGGTTGGTTCTTTTCACTCTTCTCCTCTACACACCTAAGCATCGTTCTTTTGATCAAGGTCACCTTGTAACGTTCAATGAAGGGAGTCTTATAGTTCTGCATATTACACAGAAAATTGATCAGTATTTGTGGAGCATTTTCTTGAAACTATGGAAACCTTAATAATTGAAATAATAATTACCTTAGTCCACTTAAGTTGGAGGCTATAAAAATTATCTAATATATACTCATCATGAAATAGGCTCCTCCATACATAGGAGTATCCATCTCTTTGTAAAGGCAAAAGGACATCTTTGATTATTGAATCATAAAGGCTAGAGCTGCAAGTAATCTCTTAATGCACATGTAACATAAACATATCAATTAAGATATACAAGAATAAAATTTCATATTTATAGCTAATAGTGAGCAAGTATATATAAATTATTTAGAGCTGAGAGTGAGGTCAACTTAAAATTTAAGCTCAGGATGTGTGCGTGGTATGGAGTTCATCGTCCATACTATTTTCTTATCTAGTTCTAAGAACACTAGACTCCAATGTTGGCTAAAACAAGAAACCAAAGTTATCTTTTTGAAAAATATACTGTGAAGTGTATCAAACATTCAAACCAACTACATACCCAGATTCATATGGCAAAATAACAGTACTAACTTCAAGAGAATTCCAAAATGAGAACCATATTTGCATGGTCTCCAGTGGAGTACTATTGAGCCTAAGTAGAGGTGAAAGCTGTGAATTCACAATAAACACCTCTGCTCAAGCCTCAACAAGAAGCTCTAATTTTATTAAACTACCAAGAAAAGGAGCACATGGAAGAAAATAAGGAAAAACTAAATTACATTGGAGAGTTTTTATTGTAGAGGTCCATGATTAGGAATAGAAGAGAAACTTAATTCAAACCAACATATATGATTGAGTTAGTAATTTTCTCTTTTGCCCTCATCAGAATGTTGATGTCAACTACATCCAGGCTTAGTTGCCTCTCCCCATCTTCTAGGTTTACAGACACATATACAGGTCCTTTGAAATTCCTCAAGATCTATAAATTCAGAAACTTCAACCTTGTAGTCTCCCTTCTATATTCATTCTCTTCCTCAATATTGTCATCAGGTTTTTTGTCCCACTACTTTTCCTTTTTTCTACCTTTGTAACTCTTCCTACTTAGCCGTTGCCCTAGTGTTCACCTGATGAGCTATATCTCTTATTTTTAAATCTTCCTTTGGCTTTCCAGCAGCACAGCAGGTGGAATCAGTAAGATAGCCCTCATTTTGGGATCCACATAGTCAACTGGATGGAGAAGCTTGTCATATCTCCATCTTACTCTCTTCAGAGTCTCTGAGTCCTTTACCCCATTACTGTCAGCATGTGTGCATGGGTAGCTACAATACAAAGATCTGATCCTAGTACTCTAGAATAAAGTCCTCCGCTACAACCTGAATAAACAACAAAGATACCTTCTTCCACCTCTTATCCAGATCCCATCCTTCACAAATGCCTCTAAACAACTCTTTGAAATGGAGCTATGAGAAAACATAATTTAACACAATCCTGGGACTTTCTGACATCTCTTAAAACTATGACTCTCTGGGAGAATCTCCTATGCCTAGCTTGCTTTAGAATATGTATAGGCTTTCCCTTCCTACTTTTCTTTCCACATACCTTTAAAACAATAATAGGTCTTTTCCCCTACACTCTTGTTGTCTGCTTTATCCTAGCCATCTGAAAAAATGAATTAATCCAGTCAATAGAGAAGCTAAAGAAGAGAACGAGAGATAAATATGTATATGTGGAAAGAAAGGCAGTATATAGAGGGAGTGTAAGGGAGAGAGTTAGAGAGGGAGAGAGAGGGAAATTATCAAGCCAACTGGCTACTATAGTTTTTTTGAAAGAGCTGCAATATAATTAAAACCACAGATAGAGAAGATATGAAAGCAAGGGCAAAAAATGATAGGAAGAGATATAAAGAGAGAGAGAGAGAGAGAGAGAGAGAGAGAGAGAGAGAGAGAGAGAGAGAGAGAGAGAGAGAGAGAGAGGAAAGAGAGAGAGGATAGGAGAGAGAGAGACTCAATGACAAAGAGAGAGAGGATAGGAGAGAGAGAGACTCAATGACACAGAGAGAGAGAGAGAGAGAGAGAGAGAGAGAGAGAGAACATAAAGAGTGAGAGAAGAAGAGAGAGGGGAGGAAAGAGAGAGAAAGCTAGAGAGAGAGAGAGAGCAAGAGAGAGAGAGAGAGCGAGAGCGAGAGAGAGAGAGAGAGAGAGAGAGAGAGAGCGCGCGCTATACTATCTCTTTCCATAAAAAAAAATCATGGCCAATTTTCATGATATAGACAGAGAGAGAGAGAAAGAGAGAGAGAGAGAGAGAGAACATAAAGAGTGAGAGAAGAAGAGAGAGAACATAAAGAGTGAGAGAAGAAGAGAGAGGGGAGGAAAGAGAGAGAAAGCTAGAGAGAGAGAGAGAGAGTGAGAGAGCGAGAGAGAGAGAGAGAGAGAGCGAGAGAGAGAGAGAGAGAAAGAGCTATATAATCTCTTTCCATAAAAAAAAATCATGGCCAATTTTCATGATATAATGACCTCAAAATGTTGGAGAGGCCTTATCGCACCGATTGGCCACTGCCTCTTTGGATTTTTATGTGTGTGTGTGAGAGAGGTAGAGAGAGAGAGAGAGAGAGAGAGAGGGAGGGAGAGGGAGGGAGAGGGAGAGAGAGAGGGAGAATCCATACAAGACAAAAACCTAAGTTGAGTCTAAAAGTTGGAGAGAAAGAGAGACAAAGAAGCACAGAGAGAGAGGGAGAGGCCATGAGAGACACAGACAGGGAGTCTGAAAGCTAGAGAGAGAGAGAGAGAGAGAGAGAGAGAGAGAGAGAGAGACCCACACACACAAAGAGATAGATAGAGCGAGAGATAGATAGATAGAGAGAGAGAGAGGGAGAGAGAGAGACTTAAGGGAGGAGAAGAGATAGGGAAAGACAAAGAAGGGGTGATAGGGCCCACTTACAAGAGTCAAAGAGAAAATACCTGGCACAATGGAGGGAAGGAAGACCCAAATAGAGATGATATCCAGATAGTACACACACCAAATGGGTTAGCCAACCGCCAACCACTGTAGTGATAGAATCCGTTTAGGAGTTTAGTTATGTTTTGTCCCAAGTACCAAGGAAAAGAGTTCCCAGGCCCCCTAGCTGATGCTTCATGCAAACTTCAAGATAGTCACACCACTTGCACACCCAATATGAAATTGCCTATTTCACAAATTCAGCTAACTTTAAAACAATCTTTTAATGAAATCATAGTATCACTAATCATAATCCTCCAAAATATCCGATTGAATTCTAGTTTCCAATCATTCCTTCATCGATGTACTTATGGCATCATTGGCAACCAAAACGCTCACCACCTGTCCACTCAAGGGCCTTTTCAATAGTTCTTAGCTCATAGTACCCAAAAGTATATTCACTTAAAAAAATCGAGATGGACTCTCTATTGAAGATCAGTAAGATCAACCAATAGATCCATATAAAAGAGCCATGGACTCATCTGTTGAGGACCAGTAAGGTCAATCAACCAGATCCATGCCCGAATTCAAAAAATAACTCTTACTCCTTGTTCCAAAATCTTCCTCGACGTATGCATGGGTATCTTTGGCGACCCAGATTCCGAGCACCATATGGTCAACACCCTCTAGCATCCTTCGCAGGTCACCTAGCGCTTCACTCATAGGCCGCTTCCTTGGTCCCTCATCCACTGTATATCGGAAGCTCACCATTTAATCGAACAGAGGCTGGTCAAGTCCTTTGGCCGACCCTGCTACGCGAGACGTCCTCCGTTGACTCTCCGTTAGCTATTGCAACTTTATCAGCTAGGTCTCCCCACGACCTCATTCACAAGACGGTCAAAATGCTTCCCTAGCATTCTTGACATAAAATAGTCATTTAAAAAGAGGTCATAAATACAGTTTCTATAACGAACTCACGTCTATTCCACATCAATACGCATTTCTTAATCCAAGTCCAATCATATGTATTCCCATTGTCCTTTATCCATTCTCATCCAATGACATCATTTTCCTATATCATCCAATCACATCATTTTCCATCTCATCACATCATTTTTCAATCACATCATTTTCCATCTCATCACATCTTTCCACATTTATACTCATCACATCTCATCCACTCGCATCTACCCATATCCACATATCATCACATCACATTCATTCACATCTCATCCATTCATATCTACCCTGATCCACATCACATCACATCACATCCATTTCACCTCACATCTCATTCATTCACATCTATCTCCATTCACATCCCATCACATCTCATCCATTCACATCACATCTCATTCATCCACATCTATCCCAATTCCACATCACATCACATCACATTCATTCATATCACATATCATCCACTCACATCTATCCCTATTTACCTCACTTCACATTTCACATCACATCCATTTCACCTCACATCACATCCATTTCACCTCACATCCATTTCACCTCACATCACATCACATCCATTTCACCTCACATCTCATTCATTCACATCTATCCCCATTCACATCCCATCACATCTCATCCATTCACATCACATCTCATTCATCCACATCTATCCCGATTCCACATCACATCACATCACATTCATTCATATCACATATTATCCATTCACATCTATCCCAATTTACATCACATATCATCCATTCACATCTATCCCCATTTATATCACATCACATCACATCCATTTCACATCACATCTCATTCTTTCACATACACATCCTCATCCATTTACATCACATTCTCACATACACATCCACATCCATTTATATCACATTCTTTCACATAGACATCCACATCCATTTACTTCCCATCTCACCCTTTCACATATCCTCTCATCTCATTCTCATCTCATCATTCACATTCACATCCATTCACTTCACATCTCATCCACATTCATTTTCATTACACCACATCTTATCACATACCATTTATATCTTATCACATACCATTTACATCTTATCACATCCCATTTACATCTTATCACGTCTCAGTTACATCCATTCACATCCTATCGCATCCCATTTACATCTTATCACATCCATTTCACATCGTATTCCCATTTAGTAGCTTTTTCTACTTCGATACCAATAATGGCACTTTTTCTAAATTTTTGCCAATTGCTTGGCCTAGATAAAGGTTCTTTTTCTCGATGACTATATCCGTATTCTTTCTCAATTTCTCAAATGAATTTTATTCAATATTCTTCTTTTGAAAAAAAGAATTCATGGGATTTACAAAAATCATTTCTACCCATATTTTCACTTTTGATAAATAATCATAAACTGAATTATACTAAAAAATTCTCTTTTTCCCATTTAATTTCTTGGACCTCAATTATCATGGGAATTCCTCTTTTTGCATTTAAATTTTTTGCATTCCAATGTCATGGGAATTCCTCTTTTATCATAAAATAAATCTATCTAAAACTCCTCTTTTTTTAAATAAAATATCCATTAATTCAATATGCCAAGAATTTCACTTTTTCCATTTAAATGATTGAATTCCAAATGTCATAGGAATTTCTCTTTTATCATTTAAATATTTCTCATACAAATGATTGAATTCCAAATGTCATAGGAACTCCTCTTCTATCATTTAAATATTTCTCAAACATAAAATAAATTTATCTAAAATTCATCTTTGAATTTAAATAAAATATCCATTAATTCCAATATGCTAGGAAATTCACTTTTTCCATTTAAATGATTGAATTCAAAATGTCATAGGAATTTCTCTTTTATCATTTAAATATAATTACCATAATTTCTTCTTTTCTTAATTATTTAATTATACATAAACCTTTAAAATTAGTTTTCCATTGAATGTGACAAAAATCATTCTTTTAGCCTAGGATATTCAATCCTAGAATATGATAGTATAACTATCTTTTAGTCTTAAATCTAATTTATGGATTTATCTCATAATATTATCATAATTTTCAAGCATAAAAGTATAAAAAAATCATTTTCTTAACCTCTAGCTTCACAAGCCTAGAGTTTGATTTGTGAATTAAGAATTTCTCCATGAGAAGCATCAATTGAATAGAGAATTGGTCATAGGAATGACCATTCTTTGGGGGAGAGAGAGATAAACATAAAAGCATTTTTATTTAAACATCAATATAAAATTTTCTTAATTATTCATTACAACACTTAAGAAAAGCTTGATTGGCATTATAAACACTTAATTAAGAAACTTCTCAAGCTTGAGAGGGATTGAGAAGTGAAAACATTAAGAATAGTAGAGAAAAACCATAAAATTACACTTTACCTCTTGTTTTTTGCTTACATCTCTATCGAAGAAGAAGCCCCCAACCAATCAATTGGTTTGTGTGTTGAAAGGAATGCTCCAAGGATGGTTGAAGAGAGATGCTCCACTCTCTCCAAAAGTAGAGGATTTTTAAGGGATAATAAAAAATATCATTATTTTAGTATAATACTGGCATTCATAGATTTTTTTACAAAGGACTAAGGATCTATTTATAGGTGAGGGAGGCCTCTGACCAAGTCTAACTAGGTTTTAGAATTTTCCAGGTTCAGTTTGGCTGAATTTGGACAAGATTTGGACCTAGTTTGGCTCCCTTTTGATTTGGTTTGATCCAGGAGAGATAAAAATATCACAATTTCTTTGAGTTAAAAACTCCACCACATGTGTGAAATAGGTTCCTCCTTGAAGTCCCCCCTTCTCTTTACCAAGGTGTCAAAAATGTATCATTATACCCAAAATATCTCATTTTTTTAGTAATATCTCATAGTTTTTGGGCATTTACTCATTTTTGGTTATTTTCTTTTATTCATTGGATTTATCTCCTCCCCACACTTGGATTGATCATATTGGCCCATAGGAACCTTAATTGGACCATAATCCAAAAATTTCTAAAAATCTAGATCCTTAGGCTAAGGTCCTTTATACATATTTTCAATTAATTCCAATTTCACATGGAAAGTTCTTTTTGAATTTTTGTTTCACGAGAAACCATTTCAGACACTAGGAGGATTTTTATATCCAAAAATATCTCAATTTTGGATTACTTCTCTCTAGACATTTTCTCTCTCCAGGCCAAAAGAGGATAAAACAGGGTCTTTCTTTTATTTCAGAGAGGGTAATAATTAAAATATCAGAAGGGGAGGTTCTTACACCTGTACACCTCAAAAGCTGGAGGAAGGAATCTTACATCCTACCCCACTTAAAAAACGCGAGATGTCCTCATCTCGCAGCTGGAGGACAACTCTTTCTCTTAAGATGTCCTCATCTCGCAGCTGGAGGACAACTCTTTCTCTTAAGATCTAACTGATTCTGGGGTTCCTTATAGTCTGGTCAACCCAACACAATCCTAGGATAAAGATCCCTTATATAGAACTCATTATTAGATAACAATTCATTCAGATCATATCATTCATATCCTTAACACAATAATGGTCCATCAGATTGGAAATTTTATTTGAACATTCCTCCACCACGGGAATTTCAGTCATGCAGGTTCTCAATTTGTCATCCCTTAGCTTGATCCACTGGGTCAAGTGTTAACAATAGCAATCTGTTAGCACAATCCACTAATCTCATAGGGATTTTCTGAAGTCATATTCATCATTCTAGTTATTATCATCGTCACTAGGATTCATCCCATTCATCCTCATTGTGGCTTTGTTTAACTTATCGCTTTTCAACGAAAATTTAGGAATCATCATTTTTCAATCAGAATCCAAATCAACTCATCAATTCTCAACCATAATTTTAAAATCATATCAACCAGCATTTGAATTGATCATCTGGATGGCATTTTTGCTTATAATTTCAAGGTCTTAGATTTACTCGTATATACTGCCAGTAAAGAGCTGTAGTTATACCCGCGGTATATATGGGTAGTCACCATCCACGGAATTATAAGGTAAATACCATCATGTCTAGGCCTCAAGCAAGTCAAAGATTCCATACATTTGCGATACTTCTATCTGAAGACCCAATTACCTATTTATGAATCTTCATTCTAAATATCAATTTGTATGAATTTCATCACACAATTACAATCTTTTACTAGTACATAAATTTTTGACATTTTTGGCTTCTCGGTTGATCCACTTTAAACACCATATTGGGGAATATGGGAATTTCCCACAAGTTTGGAACACGTGGTCAAAAGTTTGGATTAACCATAACTTGAACACCACTAATCCAAAATGAGCGCTTTATAGCTCTTTAGATTCCATTTTTCAAGCGCTTTCCAACGAAAAAACATCCCTCGCCCAAAAAGCACGGTCGATTCTTCTAGGATATTTCTATTCTAATGTAGTCAAGGTCATCACTAACCAAACTGATCCGACCGAACCCGTAAGTCACATGGTCATAGTATCACTAATCATAATCCTCCAAAATATCCGGTTGGATTCTAGTTTCCATCATTCCTTCATCGGTGTACCTATGGCAACCAGAACGCTCACCACTTGTCCACTCTCTCGGGAGCCTTTTCAATAGTTCCTTGCTTATAGTACCCGGAAATATATTCACTTATAAAAATCCAGATGGACTCTCCGTTGAAGATCAGCAAGATCAACCAACAGATCCATATAAAAGAGCCATGGACTCATCCGTTGAGGACCAGCAAGGTCAACAAACCAGATCCATGCCCGAATTCAGAAAACAACTCTTACTCCTTGTTCCAATATCTTCCTCGACTCACATGTGGGCATCTTTGGTGACCCAGAGCCCGAGCACTGTATGGTCAGCACCCTCTAGGATCCTTCGCAGGTCACCTAGTGCTTCACTCATAGGCCACTTCCTTGGTCCCTCATCCACCGTACCGGAAGCTCACCATTTAAATTGAACCGAGGCTAGTCAAGACCTTGGCCAACCTTGCTACACGAGATGTCCTCCGTTGACTCTCCGCCGTGAGCTGTTGTAACTTTATCAGTTAGATCTCCACGACCTCATTCACAAGACGGTCAAAATGCTTCCCCAGCATTCTTGACATAAAACAGTCATTTAAAAATAGGTCATAAATACAGTTTCTATAACGAACTCTCGTCTTTCCACATTGTTCCACATCAATCCACATTTCTTAATCCAAGTCCAATCATATGTATTCCCATCATCCTTTATTCCCATCGTCCTTTATCCATTCTCATCCAATCACATCATTTTCCATCTCATCATATCTTTCCACATTTATACTCATCACATCTCATCCACTCGCATCTACCCATATCCACATCTCATCACATCACATTCATTCACATCTCATCCATTCATATCTACCCTGATCCACATCACATCACATCCATTTCACCTCACATCTCATTCATGCACATCTATCCCAATTCATATCCCATCACATCTCATCCATTCACATCACATCTCATTCATCTCCACATCTATCCCGATTCACATCACATCACATCACATATCATCCATTCACATCTATCCCAATTTACATCACATCACATATCATCCATTCACATCTATCCCCATTTACATTTCACATCACATCTCATTCTTTCACATACACATCCTCATCCATTTACATCACATTCTTTCCCATACACATCCACATCCATTTACATCACATTCGTTCACATACACATCCACATCCATTTACTTCCCATCTCGTCCTTTCACATAGCCTTTCATCTCATTCTCATCTCACCATTCACATCCACATCCATTTTCTTCATATCTCATCCACATTCATTTTTATTACACTACATCTTACCACATTCCATTTACATCTTATCACGTCCCATTTACATTTTATCACATCCATTCACATCCTATCGCATCCCATTTACATCTTATCACATCCATTTCACATCGTATTCCCATGTTGTAACTTTTTCTACTTTGATATGGATAATGGGACTTTTTCTAAATTTCTGCCAATTGCTTGGCCTAGATAAAGGTTCTTTTTCTCAACGACTATATCCATATTCTTTCTCAATTTCTCAAATTAATTTTATTCAATATTCTTCTTTTGAATAAAAGAATTCATGGGATTTACAAAAATTAATTCTACCCATATTTTCACTTTTGATAAATAATCATCAATTGAATTATACTAAAAATTTCTCTTTTTTTTATTTAATTTCTTGGACCTCAATTATCAAGGGAATTCCTCTTTTTGCATTTATTTATTTGCATTCCAATGTCATGGGAATTCCTCTTTTATCATAAAATAAATCTATCTAAAATCTCTCTTTTCTTTAATAAAATATCCATTAATTCAATATGCAAAGACTTTCACTTTTCCGATTTAAATGATTGAATTCCAAATGTCATAGGAATTCCTCTTTTATCATTTAAATATTTCTCATACATAAAATAAATTTATCTAAAATTCATCTTTGAATTTAAATAAAGTATCCATTAATTCCAATATGCTAGGAAATTCACTTTTCCCATTTAAATGATTGAATTCCAAATGTCATAGGAATTTCTCTTTTATCATTTAAATATTTCTCATACATGAAATAAATTTATCTTTGAATTTAAATAAAATATCCATTAATTCCAATATGCTAGGAAAGTCACTTTCCCATTTAAAATTCATCTTTGAATTTAAATAAAGTATCCATTAATTCCAATATGCTAGGAAATTCACTTTTTCCATTTAAATGATTGAATTTCAAATGTCATAGGAATTCCTCTTTTATCATTTAAATATTTCTCATACATAAAATAAATTTATCTAAAATTTATATTTGAATTTAAATAAAATATTCATTAATTTCAATATGCTAGAAAAGTCACTTTTTTCATTTAAAATTCATCTTTGAATTTAAATAAAATATCCATTACTTCCAATATGCTAGGAAATTCACTTTTTTTATTTAAATGATTGAGTTCCAAATGTCATAGGAATTTCTCTTTTATCATTTAAATATAATCACCATAATTTTCTCTTTTCTTAATTATTTAATTACACATAAACCTTAAGAAATAGTTTTCCATTGAATGTGACAAAAATCATTCTTTTAGCCTAGGATATTCAACCATAGAATATGGTAGAAAGTCCTCTTTTCACGTTATGCATAAGAATGAATTCTGTATCAATTTCTTAAAAATTTTGCCATAGCTCTGCTGCTATTACTAGGAAATTTTAATATTTTTGAAAAGAATAGGACATAGTAATGTAATTATGTTAGTATAACTATCTTTTAGCCTTAAGTCCAATTTATGGATTTATCTCTTAATATTACCATAATTTTCAAGCATAAAAGTATTAAAAAATCATTTTCTTAACCTCTAGCTTCACAAGCCTAGAGTTTGATTTGTGAATTAAGAATTTCTCCATGAGAAGCATCAATTGAATAGAGAATTGGTCATAGGAATGACTATTCTTTGGGGGAAACAGAGATAAACATAAAAGCATTCTAATTTAGGCATAAATGTGAACTTTTGTTAATTGTTCATTACAACAAATAAGAAAAGCTTGATTTGCATTATAAACACTTAATTAAGAAACTTCTCAAGCTTGAGAGGGGTTGAAGTAAAAACATTAAGAATAGTAGAGAAAAACCATAAAATCACACTTTACCTCTTGTTTTTTCTTTTTTCTCTATCAAAGAAGAAACCCCCAACCAATTAATTGGTTTGTGTGTTGAAAGGAAAGCTTCAAGGATGGTTGAAGAGAGAGAGAGGCTCCACTCTCTCCAAAAGTAGAGGATTTTTAAGGGATAATAAAAAATATCATTATTTAAGGGCATGGTATAGTTCACAGATTTTTTTACAAAGGACTAAGGAACTATTTATAGGTGAGGGAGGCCTCTAACCAAGTCTAACTAGGTTCTAGAATTTTTGAGGTTCAGTTTGGCTGAATTTGGACAAGATTTGGACCTAGCCCTTTTGAATCGGGTTTGATCCCACCACATGTGTGAAATAGGTGCCTCCTTGAAGTCCCCCCTTCTCCTTACCAAGGTGTCAAAAATGTATCATTATACCCAAAATATCTCATTTTTTTAGTAATATCTCATAGTGTTTTACTAATAAACCTTGTACTCAATCAACTCTTCATCTTATGTGGGCATTTACTCAGTTTTGGGTATTTTCTTTTATTCATTGGATTTATCTCCTCTCCACACTTGGATTGATCCTATTGGTCCATAGGAACCTTAATTGGACCATAATCAAAAAAGTTCTGAAAATCTAGACCCTTAGGCTAAGGTCCTTTATACATATTTTCAATTAATTCCAATTGCACATTGGAAAGTTCTTTTTGAATTTTTGTTTTAGGGGAAACCATTTTAGACACTAGGAGAATTTTTATATCCAAAATTATATCTATTTTGGATTGTCTCTCTCTAGACATTTTCTCTCTCCAGGCCAAAGCAGGATAAAACATGATCTTTTTTTTATTTTAGAGAGGGTAATAATTATAAGATCAAAAGTGGAGGTTCTTACACCTGTACACCTCAAAAGCTGGAAGGAGGAATCTGACATCCTACTCCACTTAAAAAACGTGAGATTTCCTCATCTCACAATAGCTGGAGGACAACTCTTTCTCTTAAGATCCAAGTGATTCTGGGGTTCCTTATAGTCTGGTCAACCCAACACAATCTTGGGATAAATATCCCTTATATAGAACTCATTATGAGATAATATTTCATTCAGATCATATCATTCATATCCTTAACCAATAATGGTCCATCAGATCGGAAATTTTATCTGAACATTCCTCCACGGGAATTTCAGTAATGCAGGTTCTCAATTTGTCATCCCTTAACTTGATCCACTAGGTCAAGTGTTAACAATAGCAATTTGTTAGCACAATCCACTAATCTCATAGGGATTTGCTGAAGTCATAATCATCATGCTAGTTATTATCATCATCACTGGGATTCATCCCATTCATCCTCATTGTGGCTTTGTTCAACTTATCGCTTTTCAATGAAAATTCAAGAATCATCATTTTTCAATCAGAATCCAAATCAACTCATCAATTCTCAACGAGAATTTTAAAATCATATCAACCAGCATTCGAATTGATCATCTGGATGGTATTTTTGCTTATAATTTCAAGGTCTTAGATTTACTCGTATATACTGCCAATAAAGAGTTGCAATTATACCCTCGGTATACGGGTAGTCACGGTCCTTGGAATTATAAGGTAAATACCATCATGTCTAGGCATCAAGCAAGTCACGGATTCCATACAATTGTGGTACTTCTATCTGAAGACCCAATTACCTATTTATGAATCTTCATATTGAATATTAATTTGTATGAATTTCATCACACAATTACAATCTTTTACTGGTTCTTCATAAATTTTTGACATTTCTTGCTTCTCGATTGATCCACTTTAGCCAATTCACTCTAATACTAGCTGAAAGATCCTTGCCACCTCCGCACAACAAATTTGGGGGTGCTAGCAGCATAAGTAGCACTTCTTGCATGGGAGAGAGCCTCTCACTCGGGGCCTCCCCACCACGGATATCCGGACAAGAGACTAGTCCCTCGGCTCTTCCAAAATAAAACCCGGAAAAACTTCCCTCGCCCAGAAGGCACGGGCGATTCCTCTACGATATTTTTATTCTAATGTAGTTAAGGTCATCACTAACAAAACTGATCCGACCAAACCCGTAAGTCACATGGTCAGATCAAGGAAAAAACTTGCACTTGGATCATAGAGACCAATGCTTTTTTCCTCATCGAGAGGCACAGTCGTTGATTCTTTTCCATAGAACAAATACTATCGGAGATTTAATTAATCTATCGTACGGTAACAGAATAACTAAATTCATGCACCTCATACATATATTCATATATGTAACTAAATTCATGCACCTCATACATATACACATACAAAATATACATATACATACATACATGCAAGAGCTACCTACATACTAACATATATACACACACACATACATACATACTTTCTTACTTACTTAAATAAATATCCTTTAAAGATAAAAAATGTATATATCGATCTGTAAAGTTCCAAACCATGAAAATCTCGATTACAAAGTCTTTTGATCCACATCATACTTATTGATATAATTATATATATACATATATCTACCTAAATTCATACACCTCATACATATACATATACACATACATACATACATACAAGAGCTACCTACGCAGCACTAACATATATACATACATTACATACATACTTTCTTACTTACTTAAATATATAACACAATCTTTTAAAGATTAAAAATGTATATATCGATCTTTAAACTTCCAAACCATGACAATCTCGAATACAAAGTCTTTTGATCCACAAATTATAGCATTCTTCTACGTGTCATCCCGACCTAATGAGAAATCTCCCAGACATGCTTTGGCTACCTCCATGTCATTCTCTATCCCCATATAGTGCCTTTTTAACTCTTGGCATGCACGTCCCAAGCCTCCACATCCCGCAAAAACGTCCAAGACACTATCTCCTTCACTTGAGAAGGTCTCCACTAGCCACCTACAATGAAATACAATCATAAACGTGCATCTAAGTATTTTGAAAAAGTAGCTATGAAAATGAACAGAATGAAAATTGTCTCACCTAAAGAACATAGGAGATCTTTCTGCACCACCTCGAATGTAGCGCTCCAAGACCATCATGCGTTGGAATGGATGCTTCTTATTCTTCTCAAAAATGAAATTTCATTGAGCGTTGAATAGCTTCTTTGAAACATTTTGCCCAGCCTCCCGATCAATAATAGGGACATGGCAATTTACTCCATAGAACATACTAAGCGCCAATGTATCCACCTACCATAACGAGAAAACATTATGTCTGGATATCCATACCACATAACATGTATACACAAAGGGAAATATTTGAGAGATTATGACTTATATTTGAGAGATTATGACTTACCCGTTCTCCATTGTCATACAAATAACTTGATTCCACATGAACAGACATTGTTCAATGCATGACCAATCCAACTTTCTTTCCCATGGAATATATTTTAGGAAGTTGATCCATTAGACTCAAACACACAAACCAACCCTCATCAGCCCACAAACAAATCAACAAAACTGAGTGTGGCACGTATCAATGAGAAGAAACTTGATTCCATGAGGGACACCCATCTGTATCTACATCAACAGCCTGTAAACCAGTAGGAAAGTCAGCCCATACGAGGCGAGCCACTGTATCTGAGGGAGCACCTCTATGAGATAGAGCCTTGGGAATCTTCATCAAGAATTCTTCCACACTACATAAAAGATTTATGATGTTTGGTTTTGGTAAGTATAACTTGGAACACTAATTATATGGTGAAATTATTCTTTTTACCTATCTGAGCCCTCTGAAAGAGTGTGGATGTCTACCAGCAATATGTGTGAAAAACATCTCTCGCCTGCAAGTAAACAAGACAAAAAATGAGATGCATTTCGAAAGCACACACTTCTCAAAATAAATTTGCAATGGAAAGTACTCTTACTAGTCATGTCCATGATGTCACGTTGTCCTGACACCTCCCCCTCTTGAAGATGCTCTGGAGGGTCTCTCTCTTGATCTTCATTTGTGGGGTCTCCCTCTTGAACATCATGCATAATGTCAAGACATCTCTTTGTTCGCCTCTCACATTGCACTTGAGACGATGTAGATGTATGCTCTTGGTGTGATTGTGGCACTCATGACAGTGGTGTGGATGGTTTTGGGGCCACGCGCGAGGATCCAACTACTGGAGACTGGGTCAAGATTGTTGGCTGCGGGGAAGGTATTCTAGAGTCTTCTTGAGTTGGGGGCTCTCTTTCAAGCTCAGATTGGCAATTCTTAAATTCTTCAAGAAATAGATCAAGATAATTAGTAAAAAGTTAAAAATCCCCATACCTTTTTGTATATGTATATGTATGTCGATGTATATGTATCTATGTATAAGCATATGTACATGTATGTGTATGTGTATGTGTATATGCATATGTATATGTATAAACCTGTAGGTATGTATCTATGTATATGTATGTGTATGTATATGTATGTAGGTATATGTATCTATTTATATGTATATGTATGTAGGTATGTATATATCAAAACTTAACAACATTTCTTTAAAATTTGATATGCCAAACCTTAAATGTAACATGAACTATGTATGTATGTATGTATGTATGTACAAATTTGCAAAAAAATTGGACAGCATCTCCTTTGCATTCTCCTAAAATATCCCAAAATAAACTTCAAGTACTTAACAATGTTTCTTTAAAATCTAACATGCCAAATCTTAAATGTAACATGAACTTTGTATGTATATAGGAATTTAGGATATAATTTAGTGTATGTATGTAGGTATGTATTTATGTATGCATATGCATATATACATATGCATATACATATGTATATGTATATGTATATATCTGTATGTATATGTATCTAATATGTATATGAATATGGATAGTTTACATATGTACAGGTAGGAAGGTTTACATAAACATATACATTTACATTTACATGCATATAATTCAGTAGAAAGCAAAAAAGTACTGTTTTCTAGGAGCTCCTCACTTGGAGGCACATGATTTAGAGGATAGTCCAACCACCAAGGACATCTCTTAAATTCCCAATCAGAAACCCCTCTCTCAACCCATTCCTTCGGGTACATTGTTTCCGAGGAATTTGGATCTACCCATTCTTTGATTGCTTCCGTCTCTTCATCCATTAGACCTTGGCCAATGAGTAGCTGCACCCACCTACATATCCAAAATAAAACAAACAGCACTAAAATATTTTTTTAAATGCGTATATGTATTTTCTACAAAAATGTAATGGCATTAGAAGATATATACCTGTAGACAACCCTCTTTGTGGCATTCTCCACCTCAGGTTGCTTTTGGCCTTCTTTTACTTTTCCAATCTTTGCCCACACCTCATGGAAGGCCCGTGGTATGTGTTTCGATCGCTCCTCTTGCACCCATTGCATAAATGGTGGGACATAGATAACATCATCATATACCAATAAACCCTCCAAAATAGAGTCCGCCTCCCCTATTAGCTCTTCCCAATACAACTCTTTCTTCATATGCAGCAACGTTTTTTTGTTATCCCCAAACATCTCTGAAATTACCTTGTCCTTTGCCCTCCCGGTCACATAAGCATTTGAAGCAATTCCGTCTTCCTATTTCAGCATCATACCAAAACCATAAGAGATTAGATGTTAAGGTTAGTTTATGTTAAGGGAGGTTTATTGACATGTCACATACCTTTGAGTTGAAATCCGAGATATGGCGACTGTGTAGAGCTTTTCTTTGGTCAGAGCAACCAATCCCCTTCTTAGACCAATCATCGTTATATACGAGTTGAAAGAATGCATCACCATTGGATGGGTTTGCAATTATGAGCATCTTGTACGCTCTATCTCGAAATGTTTGCTCTACACCACGTCTGGCTTTCTCACATTTTGTCTCATATTCTTGCAACCCCATGGTATGTCTATCAATGCATGATATAGCTTGCTTCACCGCATTTTCAAACGATGTCTACGTATAACGAAAAGGACTCATTATCACTCACACGATTAAAAAACATTCATAATCCGTTTATTAATAAAAGATGGGAAATGCAAACACTACCTTCCACACAAGCTGTGCCAAGATTGTAGCTGGAGCATTGTACCATTGCTCTCCACTTCGTCGCTCCAAACTAAGCTCCATTAAAGCCCACCTCCTTATGTCTTCACCAAGGTAGTCCAATATGGATGATTTGTTTGCCATTCCAAATCGTTAAAACATGAAGATCTCATGTGACAATGTGGGTGTAACACTAGTGTGCACCAATCTATTGTAAAGAGTCACAATGAGCCAAGAACTTAACAATGAATTCACAATGTCCGTAATTAAGTAGAGAGAGATCACTTACTCATTTTGAGATCGTAAAGCCAATAGCAATTCTCCTTCTTGCTTCTTGTCCACAACCAAAAATTGACATTTACCCGGACATGGCGTGAGGGGCTTTGAGAGCAAGCTAGAGAAAACAAAATAAAGATATTACAATATATTACTTTTAATGTTGCACAAAACCACTCTATGGCATTCAAAAGAACATACCTTCACGCACTCAAGACATCCATGCCTTCACACGATGATTGCCATCCCAAACAAGAAACTTCTTACCACTGAGATCCTCCCATTCAGTTCCTCTGATTTCATCCTCCCATTCAGTTCCTCTGATTTCATCCTCAAATCTATCATGTTGTACCACCGAGTTTGGTCCCCATTCTTGCAAGTCTATTTGTGTGACCGCAAAATACATAGAGCTTCCGGGACGTGTAAGTGAAACTAAAAAAGGAGGAGATGCCTCGACATAACCATGGCAGTCAAAGGAATCACGAAACACCTCAAGTTGGCTAGAAATTGTACGGATGGCTTCATTTGGAATCAGCCTGCATAAAGGGACCAATGGGGTAGAGGAATTGCGTTGCACAAAAAACTTAGTGAATACATCACCAAGCAATCCCAATTCAATAGATTTTCCAAGAAGCCTTCTATGGGTCTCCCCTTGACCAGTACTAGATTTAGGAATCTCCGTCTGAGTTGAAGGAGGTGAGCTCATTTTGTTCTCTAACACAAGCGCTTCTTCCTCACATGAACAAGAGAATTATGCGCTTCTGTTTCCTCTCTAACAGGAGATACATGTGAGGACACAGGTGTCCGGGATTGAGCTTCCTCGCTAAGAGTCAAACAAACACGCCCAGATCTAAGTGAGTATCCCCTGTTGTCTGTAAGACACACACACCAAGCCCAAGTAAGCATATCTAAAACATTAAAACACAATCTCAAAATAATCTTGACTATTCACATCATATACCTTTCTTAGTCTTTGCCTGTTGTTTTCCTGCTTTTCGTGGAGCCATCTCTCTCTCTTTTGCCCTGAATATGAGTAGCAAAATAGTTTGAGCTGAATAACATATAGAGATGATCAACCTCACACATAAACCCTACTTCATGTCCATAGGAAAACATCAACCTCACACACAAACCTTACTACATGTCCAAGAAAACATTCAAGATGGTGAAAGCTCTAGAGGCTAGCACACAACTTCAAAGAGTAGATCAGTAAGCTCACAAGGTCGGATACCAAAACCAAGATCGGTCCATAACTATAGGCCCTATTCAAAGAAATGTACCTCTAGGAAAGATACATTCACCCATCATCAACTTGAGGAATATGATCACAATTGTGCCCATTCGTATAGCTTGTAGCCAAACAACTTACACCCAGGATTATATGAAGCAATTGTGCTTCCATTGGCAATGCTACCAATGCTAACTCCTCTATGCAAAATCCCTAGCGCATGCTCAAAAGTGTAGCTCTAGCTCCAACACAATAGCCTATAGAAATCAAGGAGAGGAACAAAGTGTTACGTCCTTAAGATGTCACAAAGAAGGTATTTAAAACCTGAAGAAGACTCTATGGAGAAGTTCCTCCAATTGCTAGAGGAGCAAAATCAAGGTGAAGCTTTAATAATTACTAAGTATGAAAAGTATCACTTGATGCAAAATCAATAAATGTAAAATATTACCATGTATAGGAGCGAATGAATTACTAGGTTAAGATGCTTTAAAACTAGCATGAGGTTGACATAGTCGAAACTTTTTGCAACCATATACCTTACACATTACCTTACTACTACATTAAGGAGCTCTTAAAGTCAATACTACACCAAGTAACTCTTTAGAATACCAAGAGTTTGGGTGTGCACATAGATGCCCTTGTGAGTGTCAATTCCATGTGCAGTGCATGGGCATCAAGGCGACATGCACACATTGAGTCGATCCAAACATGAATGGGAGAAAGTTTATATGAGTAAATTTTGATGAAGGACTTGCAATCCACATATGTATGAATCCACATCTATAAGCATTTAAAGAAGGATATTGGCAAATTGGGCGAAGACCGGAGCACCCCTTGCTCCCATGCTCCAGCCTCTCTAGTCCCCCACGGCAGAGCCGCTGGAGAGGCTAGAGCATGGGAGCAAGGGGTGCTCCGCCTCCACCTCCACCTCCTTCACCAATTCCGCCTCCACCTCCACCTCCTCCATCTCCGCCTTACTGGGCTGCGCCAACACAGGCTCCGGCTTTGCCTCCTCCACAGGCTCCGTATGGCGCTTCCCCTTATGACAGTACTAGTCTTTGAATTCTTGGCTTGCTCTGCGCCCAAGGAGACCTTTAGCACTCAGCAGTTCCCTGCTTTCTTCATCTTTGGAGACTCTCTTGTTGATGTGGGCAACAATAACTACAGCACCACTATCGCTAAGGCTAATAATTTGCCCTTTGGAATTGATTTCCCTACAAGCCCTACTGGCCATTTTTGCAATGGCAAAACAGTCACGGATGTCCTATGTAAAGTTCACAACCCTAATTAGTCTTCGTATTCTAAAGATGATGCTGAGGCTTCGGCTTCCACCTCCTCCACAGGCTCCGGGGCTCCGGCTCCAGCTCTGGCTTCGCCTCCGCCTACATGCACGTGAAATTCACCTGCTCCACCGGCTCTGGCTTCAACTCCTCCACCGGCCCCTTTACTGGCAAATTCGACGGAGCCCAAAGCACCCTTTGCTCCCACGCTCAAGCCTCCTCAGTCCCCCGGCAGAGCCGGGGATGGTCTGCGCGCTAGATTCTGTCGGGGGATTGGGGAGGCTTGAGCATGGGAGCAAGGGGTGCTCTGCCTCCACCTCCACCTCCTTCACCAATTCCGCCTCCGCCTCCACCTCCTCCAACTCCGCCTTACTGGCTGCGCCTACATGCGCCAACAGAGGCTCCGGCTTCGCCTCCTCCATAGGCTCCAGCTTCCACCTCCAACACAGGCTCTGACTTCCACCTCCTCCACAGGCTCCGGCTCTGGCTTCGCCTCCACCTACATGCGAGCGAACTTCACCTGCTCCACCGGGCTCTGGCTTCGGCTCTGGCTTCAACTCCTCCACCGGCCCCTTTACTGGCAAATTTGGCGGAGCCCAAAGCACCCCTTGCTCCCATGCTCAAGCCTCCCCAGTCCCCCGGCTCTGCCGGGGGACTGGGGAGGCTTGAGCATGGGAGCAAGGGGTGCTCCACCTCCTTCACAAATTTCGCCTCCGCCTCCACCTCAATATATATATATGTATATACATACATATATATATATATTGATGTATATATATACATATTTTAGTCTAGGTATTTATTAGATTACACACACACACACACACATATTAAGGTTTATGTAAATACACACACACACACACTAAAATACAATAAAATATATAAATATAGACATGTGTGTGTGTGTATTTACAAAGAGACAAGCCTTTTATAAAAATAATACTTAGAACCAATAAATGTACATATTTGTGTATTTTTTTATATATGGGTGGTTGCAAGATCAGGGTGCCCAGTTTTGTCCACTCAAGTATCCTGTAAATAGTAAAAAAACAGGCATTGGTTAGTTTGGCTAATCTCTCCTAGCTAACAAAGGAATTTCCTTTTAAGTTCTTTTGTTGGAACATTACATGCAAAGTTGGCAATATAGTTGCATAATTTGATTAATCATTAGATAGTCCAAAGTCCTCATTTTCTTAGGTACAAAGTCAATGTATACACCCTGTCCCAAATTTGGACTGATTCCATAACATACTAATATCTTTTACATATAAACTCGTATGAGATTCCCACTTTGCACCTTAGATCTTCACATAATAAAGATATTAACTTGATTTTTTTAGTAAACTTTAAGCTTATTTTCTATTTTAATTAAATATTTCAAGGTCTTTAAAGTGTTATAATATATACCACTTTTTGTACCCACAATAACTACCACTTAAAATGCCCAATCTTGTAGATCAAAAGAGTGGTAGATAGTGAGACATTAGTAGACTGTGGTGGTTAGTCAAAATTGCAAATCCAATGGTTGGATTTTTAATGATCTCTTTTCCAAAATTCTTCCAAGCTGTCAGAAGGCCTGCAAATATTAATAATCTAATTAGTAAAATTACATTTTTGATGTAAATCATCTAAATCCTATAGGGACTAGTGTACTTGTAATGGTGCATTGATGGAAAAAAAATTGGATCACTCTAAGTATTGAAAGATCATTTTTTAATCATTTCATCATATTTTTTATTAGTTTTGATTTATTAGTTTTGATTAATTAGACTAATTTATATTAATTTAAGTTATATTGGGTGCATATGTATTTTCTATTAGCTTCTTGATCTCATTTGAAGTACCTGGCCCCCCTAAATTTACTCTCCAAGCATTGTCCCAGTCCAGCATAAAGTGGACAAAACTGGACACCCTGATCTTACAACCCGATCATATTTGTAGATACATATATATATCTGTGTATTTTTTATGAAAAAAATTTGGTCGTGACCATTCTCAATCGTGATTGCTCCACCTTGTTTTATCATTTCAACCGCCTACATTCTCAATCGTGATTGCTCCACCTTGTTTTATCATTTCAACCGCCTACATTCTCAATCGTGATTTCTCCACCTTGTTTTATCATTTCAACTGCCTTCATTCTCAATCGTGATTGCTCCACCTATTCCTTCGTTTTTATATTTTCATTTCACATTTTCGTCTCTCCAGTCCTTTCTGCATCTTCGTATTGCCTTCCCTATGGAGCACACTATCACCTTTGAGTGGGAGCTTGATGGCTGCTGCATCAAAAAATCTCAAACTTTAATACTTCTCCACCAGACTACGCTTGTCAGTCTCATGGATATCTACAAGGTTTACTGCCTTCATCACACGCCCTTTCTGGAGTGAAAGCTACTAGGACCGATGGAAGCCTACAGGAAATCATCGCTCATTATGATATGGAGGGCAATAAAAACTACCTCGTAGATATTACTCGTCGAGGTAAAACATATATGCGACAATATAGTCCTCTCTGTGGGGGGATTTTTTTTTGCGAGCTTTTTTTGCCGAGCTTTTTGGAGCAATGAACAAGGAGTCCGAGCTTTGCAAAGGACCATGAACTTACTATGAGCTTTGTAAAGGACCAAGAACTTACTTACATATAAATAACAAGCTTTGAAAGATCAACAATATAAATTTCAATCTTTTGATCCACATCATACTTATTGATATAATTACATATATTCATATATGTAACTAAATTCATGCACCTCATACATATACACATACAAAATATACATATACATACATACATGCAAGAGCTACCTACATACATACTAACATATATACATACATACATACATACATACTTTCTTACTTACTTAAATATAAAAAACAATCCTTTAAAGATAAAAAATATATATATCGATCTGTAAAGTTCCAAACCATGAAAATCTCAATTACAAAGTCTTTGATCCACATCATACTTATTGATATAATTATATATATACATATATCTACCTAAATTCATACACCTCATACATATACATATACATACATACATATATACAAGAGCCACCTATGCAGCACTAACATATATACATACATTGCATACATACATACTTTCTTACTTACTTAAATATAAAACACAATCTTTTAAAGATCAAAAATGTATATATCGATCTTTAAACTTCCAAACCATGACAATCTCGAATACAAAGTCTTTTGATCCACAAATTATAGCATTCTAATTATAGCATTCTTCTACATGTCATCCCGACCTAATGAGAAATCTCCCAGACATACTTTGGCTACCTCCATGTCATTCTCTATCCCCATGTAGTGCCTTTTTAACTCTTGGCATGCACGTCCCAAGCCTCCACATCCCGCAAAAACGTCCAAGACACTATCTCCTTCACTTGAGAAGGTCTCCACTAGCCACCTACAATGAAATACAATCATAAACGTGCATCTAAGTATTTTGAAAAAGTAGCTATGAAAATGACCAGAATGAAAATTATCTCACCTAAAGAACATAGGAGATCTTTCTGCACCACCTCAAATGTAGCGCTCGAAGACCATTGTGCGTTGGAATGGATGCTTCTTATTCTTCTCAAAAATGAAATTTCGTTGAGCATTGAATAACTTCTTTGAAACATTTTGCCCAGCCTCACGATCAATAATAGGGACATGGCAATTTACTCGATAGAACATACTAAGCGCCAATGTATCCACCTACCATAACGAGAAAACATTATGTTTGGATATCCATACCACATAACATGTATACACAAAGGGAAATATTTCAGAGATTATGACTTACCCGTTCTCCATTGTCATACAAATAACTTGATTCCACATGAACAGACATTGTTCGATGCATGACCAATCCAACTTTCTTTCCCATGGAATATATTTTAGGAAGTTGATCCATTAGACTCAAACACACAAACCAACCCTCATCAGCCACAAACAAACCAACAAAACTGAGTGTGGCACGTATCAATGATGAAGAAACTTGATTCCATGAGGGACACCCATCTGTATCTACATCAACAACCTGTAAACCTGTAGGAAAGTCAGCCCATACGAGGCGAGCCACTGTATCTGAGGGAGCACCTCTATGAGATAGAGCCTTGGGAATCTTCATCAAGAATTCTTCCACACTACATAAAAGATTTATGATGTTTGGTTTTGGTAAGTACAACTTGGAAAACTAATTATATGGTGAAATTATTCTTTTTACCTATCTGAGCCCTCCGAAAGAGTGTGGATGTCTACCAGCAATATGTGTGAAAAACATCTCTCACCTGCAAGTAAACAAGACAAAAAATGAGATGCATTTCGAAAGCACACACTTCTCAAAATAAATTTGCAATGGAAAGTACTCTTACTAGTCATGTCCATGATGTCACGTTGTCCTGACACCTCCCCCTCTTGAAGATGCTCTGGAGGGTCTCTCTCTTGATCTTCATTTGTGGGGTCTCCCTCTTGAACATCATGCATAATGTCAAGACATCTCTTTGTTCGCCTCTCACGTTGCACTTGAGATGATGTAGATGTATGCTCTTGGTGTGATTGTGGCACTGGTGACAGTGGTGTGGATGGTTTTGGGGCCACGCGCGAGGATCCAACTACTGGAGACTGGGTCAAGATTGTTGGCTGCGGGGAAGGTATTCTAGAGTCTTCTTGAGTTGGGGGCTCTCTTTCAAGCTCAGATTGGCAATTCTTAAATTCTTCATGAAATAGATCAAGATAATTAGTAAAAAGGTAAAAATCCCCATACCTTTTTGTATATGTATATAGATGTATAACGGTATATAGATGTATATGTATGTAGATGTATATGTATCTATGTATATGTATATGTACATGTATGTGTATGTGTATATGCATATGTATATGTATATGTATATGTATATGTACATGTATATGTATATGTATATGTATATGTATGTAGGTATGTATCTATGTATATGTATAGGTATGTATATGTATGTAGGCATGTGTCTATGTATATGTATGTGTATGTATATGTATGTAGGTATATGTATATATCAAAACTTAACAATGTTTTGATATATACATATCTATATGTATGTGTATGTATATGTATGTATGTATATGTATGTAGGTATATGTATATGTATGTGTATGTATATGTATGTAGGTATATGTATCTATTTATATGTATATGTATGTAGGTATGTATATATCAAAACTTAACAATGTTTCTTTAAAATCTAACATGCCAAATCTTAAATGTAACATGAACTTTGTATGTATGTAGGAATTTAGTGTATGTATGTAGGTATGTATTTATGTATGCATATGTATATATACATATGTATATACATATGTATTTGTATATGTATATATCTGTATGTATATGTATCTAATATGTATATGCATATGGATAGTTTACATATGTATAGGTAGGAAGGTTTACATAAACATATACATTTACATTTACATGCATATAATTCAGTAGAAAGCAAAAAAGTACCTTTTTCTAGGAGCTCCTCACTTGGAGGCACATGATTTAGAGGATAGTCCAACCACCAAGGACATCTCTTAAATTCCCAATCAGAAACCCCTCTCTCAACCCATTCCTTTGGGTACATTGTTTCCGAGGAATTTGGATCTACCCATTCTTTGATTGCTTCCGTCTCTTCATCCATTAGACCTTGGCCAATGAGTAGCTGCACCCACCTACATGTCCAAAATAAAACAAACAGTACTAAAATATTTTTTTAAAAGCGTATATGTATTTTCTACAAAAATGTAATGGCATTAGAAGATATATACCTATAGACAACCCTCTTTGCAGCATTCTCCACCTCAGGTTGCTTTTGGCCTTCCTTTACTTTTCCAATCTTTGCCCACACCTCATGGAAGGCCCATGGTATGTGTTTCGATCGCTCCTCTTGCACCCATTGCATAAATGGTGGGATGTAGACAACATCATCATATACCAATAAACCCTCCAAAATAGAGTCTGCCTCCCCTATTAGCTCTTCCCAATACAACTCTTTCTTCATATGCAGCAACGTCTTTTTGTTATCCCCAAACATCTCTGAAATTACCTTGTCCTTTGCCCTCCCGGTCATAAGCATTTGAAGCAATTCCGTCTTCCTATTTCAGCATCATACCAAAACCATAAGAGATTAGATATTAAGGTTAGTTTATGTTAAGGGAGGTTTATTGACATGTGACATACCTTTGAGTTGAAATCCGAGATATGGCGACTGTGTAGAGCTTTTCTTTGGTCAGAGCAACCAATCCCTTCTTGGACCAATCATAGTTATATACGAGTTGAAAGAATGCATCACCATTGGATGGGTTTGCAATTATGAGCATCTTGTACGCTCTATCTCGAAATGTTTGCTCTACACCACGTCTAGCTTTCTCACATTTTGTCTCATATTCTTGCAACCCCATGGCATGTCTATCAATGCATGATATAGCTTGCTTCACCGCATTTTCAAACGGTGTCTACGTATAACGAAAAGGACTCATTATCACTCACACGATTAAAAAACATTGATAATCCGTTTATTAATAAAAGATGGGAAATGCAAACACTACCTTCCACACAAGCTGTGCCAAGATTGTAGCTGGAGCATTGTACCATTGCTCTCCACTTCGTCGCTCCAAACTAAGCTCCATTAAAGCCCACCTCCTTACGTCTTCACCAAGGTAGTCCAATATGGATGATTTGTCCGCCATTCCAAATCGTTGAAACATGAAGATCTCATGTGACAATGTGGGTGTAACACTAGTGCGCACCAATCTGTGTTGTAAAGAGTCACAATGAGCTAAGAACTTAACTATGACTTCACAATGTCCATAATTAAGTAGAGAGAGATCACTTACTCATTTTGAGATCGCAAAGCCAATAGCAATTCTCCTTCTTGCTTCTTGTCCACAACCAAAAATTGACATTTGACCCGGACATGGCGTGAGGGGCTATGAGACCAAGCTAGAGAAAGCAAAATAAAGATATTACAATATATTACTTTTAATGTTGCATAAAATCACTCTATGACATTCAAAAGAACATACCTTCGCGCACTCGAGACATCCATGCCTTCACACGATGATTGCCATCCCATACAAGAAACTTCTTACCACTGAGATCCTCCCACTCAGTTCCTCTGATTTCATCCTCAAATCTGTCATGTTGTACCACCCAGTTTGGTCCCCATTCTTGCAAGTCTATTTGTGTGACCGCGAAATACATAGAGCTTCCTGGACGTGTAAGTGAAACTAAAAAAGGAGGAGATGCTTCGACATAACCATGGCAGTCAAAAGAATCACGAAACACCTCAAGTTGGGTAGAAACTGTACGGATGGATTCATTTGGAATCAGCCTGCATAAAGGGACCAATGGGGTAGAGGAGTTGCGTTGCACAAAAAACTTAGTGAATACATCACCAAGCAATCCCAATTCAATAGATTTTCCAAGAAGCCTTCTATGGGTCTCCCCTTGACCAGTACTAGATTCAAGAATCTCCGTGTGAGTTGGAGGAGGTGAGCTCATTTCGTTCTCCAACACAAGCACTTCTTCCTCATGACCAAGAGAATTATGCGCTTTTGTTTCCTCTCTAACAACAGGAGATACATGTGAGGACAAAGGTGTCCGTGATTGAGCTTCCTCGCTAAGAGTCAAACAAACATGCCCAGATCTTAGTGAGTATCCCCTGTTGTCTGTAAGACACACACACCAAGCCCAAGTAAGCATATCTAAAACAATAAAACATAATCTCAATAGAATCTTGGCTATTCACATCATATACCTTTCTTAGTCTTTGCCTGTTGTTTTCCTGCTTTTCTTGGAGCCATCTTCCTTTCTTTTGCCCTAAATATGAGTAGCAAAAAGTTTGAGCTGAATCACACATAAACCCTACTTCATGTATATAGGAAAACATCAACCTCACACACAAACATCTCCTACTAGTGTGTGCGTGTGTGGGGAGAGAGAGAATAGCATAGACATGAAGTGAAGCCACGGATTATATTGAAGAGCTAGAGTTGCAAAATGGGCTCTTCTGGTTAGAGTGCACATTTGAGGAGCAACCAATAAACCTGAGCTTCCTAGCTTTAAACAAGAGCCATTGAAGGAGCTAATATATATTGGCTGTTCATGGTGGCAGTGATGCAAACCCATTGCAGTGTTTCGTCCGAGAGGACCATGATATAAGCGTAGAAGGACGTGCAGGTGCAAGAACCATTATGCAAGCCTTACTACTGAGAAATGCACCCGAACTCGTCTGCCCATTTCTTCGTCATCATCATTACGATGATCCATAGCCAAATGTGAGCTCAAATTCATTGTGCCATATGTTCAAGCAATGATAACTGCGTACAAGAAATGCACCATTCAAATGGGACTTACATGACTCTCTGTTGTGTGAGCTTGTGCTTTAAAGTTTCCTATTCCTATTGGGAGAAGTAAAGGTAAGCCTAATGTATCTAATATTTGAATGGGAGTAAAGGTGCTAAGCCTAAGGACGTAAAGGTAAGCCTAAGGTATCTAACATTTCAATGGACGTAAAGGTAAGCCTAAGGTATCTAACATTTGAATGGGAGTTAAAAAATTCTATGTTGTGTATAAATTCACATGACCTCTATGCTATGTATATATTATATGGCTAAAGGTTGTGGTAGAACTAAAGTACTTAATGTTTATAGGAAAAGGTAAACATAAGGTACCTAACATTTAGGTTCCTTTAGGTGCCCACCCACCCACCTCCCCTCTCCTATGTGCAAGAGATAAGGAGAGTTCTCAACCATTGTTACCCGCCTACGCTAGAGATAAGGAGAGATACCCGCCTACGCTAGAGATAAGGAATACGCTAGAGATACGCTAGAGATAAAGGAAAAATATCAATGTTTTCGGAATACGCTAGAGATAAGGAAAAATATCACTGGAAAAAAACGTTGCTCGTATTCTGCAGAGAACCTTCCAAACGCATGGGTAAGCGAAACCTTCCAAATGCAAGGATAAGCGACCATGCTCGTGCATTTCCACCTCCCCGGCAGAGCCAGGGGGGTGGAAATGCACGAGCATGGCTTTTAAAGGTCGTCTTCTCCAGCTATTAACGTCGTCTTCTCCAGCTGTTTCTCAAACTCCGCCTCCTCAACAAAACGTCCAGCGACACCTGCGTCTTCGCCTCCACCTCCTGCACCACCTCCACCTCCTCAAACGCCAGCGGCTCCACGTCTACATTTGCTCATACACGCCTCCATCGCCTCTCCTCCAGCATGTCCACTCCCCCGGCAGAGCCTGGGGATGGTCTGCGCTAGCGCTAGCGCAGACCATCCCCAGGCTCTGCCGGGGGAGTGGACATGCTGGAGGAGAGGCGATGGAGGCGTTGCGGCCAGCGCTGCCCCCGTCTCCTCACACTTGACCTCCTCAACATCGTCTCTGCCTACGCCACAAACTGGACGTCCTCAACACCGTCACCACCTACGAAAGCTACAACGTACACCTCCAACGAAGCCGCTGCCAGCGCACAGAAAAGAAGAACAGAGAAAAATCGAGAAATGAAAAAAAAAACTCACCTCTTCTGTTGCAATCGTCTGCCTGCTTGCTGAGTTGAAAGTATCCTTCATGTACCCTAAAAATCTCTTTTCATCGTGTACCCTTTAAACTAAGCACCACATATGTGTGTGTGGCCTAAAACATACTTAGCCTAAAAATAGATACATATACACACACATATACATATGTCTAAAAATGTATTAAGCTATATGTGTTTTATTGTACACACGTACATTTTATAGTTTAGGCTATTTAAATATGTATATATATATTGATGTTAATAAATGTGTGTGGTGTGTGTGTAGCCTACTAGATATATAATCTAATATATTTGTATATCCTAAAATAAGTAAAAGACTAGTCTCTTTGTAAATACACACACACACTAAAATACATATATCCTCGTCGGGGGATTCTTAGCCTAGAATATATACAATATAATAATATAAATATAAACATGTGTGTATGTGTATTTACATATATCCCCATAAGGGGTTCTTAGCCTTGAATATATACAATATAATAATATAAATATAAACATGTGTGTGTGTGTATTTACAAAGAGATAAGCTTTTTATTAAAATAACACTTAGAATCAATAAATGTATATATTTGTGTATTTTTTTATATATTTGTAGATACATATATATTTGTATATTTTTTATTAAAAAATTTTATCGTGGTCATTCTCAATCGTGATTGCTCCACCTTGTTTTATCATTTCAACCACCTACATTCTCAATCGTGATTGCTCCACCTTGTTTTATCATTTCAACCTCCTTCATTCTCAATCGTGATTGCTCCACCTGTTCCTTCGTTTTTATATTTTCATTTCACATTTTCGTCTCTCCTATCCTTTTTGTTTCACATTTTCGTCTCTCCTGTCCTTTATGCATCTTCATATTGCCTTCCCTATGGAGCACACTGATGATGGCTGTAGCAAAAAATCTCAAACTTTAATACTTCTCCACCAGACCACGCTTGTCAGTTCACGGATATCTACAAGGGTTTTTGCCTTCTTCACACGCCCTTTCTGGAGTGAAAGCTACTAGGACCGATGGAAGCCTACAGGAAATCATCGCTCATTATGATATGGAGGGCAATAAAAACTACCTCATAGATATTTCTCGAAGTAAAACATATATGCTACAATGTAGTCCTCTTTGTGCTGCTGATAGTCTTGATTCCAGTGCTGACGACATTGCCCAAGATGTCCGACATTTGGAGAGTTCAGTGGATAAAGAATTAGGGACACAAAACACCCATGTTCATATCTCGAGCTCCTCCTCCGAGAGTGACTTGAATGGCTCAGCAACTATTTTGCAACCAGGTGAAGGCACAAGCAATCCAAATGGTTCAAAGCACAAGATCTCTGAAGATGAATGTATTGCTTCAGAGAGTATACTTTCGGTTCTTCGTAAGAAGGAGCAACCTTCTCTTATGCGTTCATTGTTGGAAAAAGTTACTCGAGTCATCCAAGTCCAGGAGGTGCCAAGACATTATGATGGTGATTCCATCCTAGAGTTTCCACCAACATATGGCAAAATAGGAAATATGGATGGAATGGAGCAAAAATATGATGGTCACCTATGGACACGTCCAGTAACATCAAACATGTCTGTAAGTTGTACCATGCGTATTAGCTATTGTGTTGGTACTTTGGAGTGCCATAGGCTCAGCTGTCCTTTTTACTTGAACAATAAAAGGTATAACAACACCTTCTTTCATGGACATCTGACAAAAAAGATCGCAATTGGACTTTTGACAGAGGATGAGAAATCTAAAATAGTTTGTCACTTTTGTCGCAAAACTGCACATTGTGTGCAAGTGTGTAGATGTATTGTGTATTACGTAATGCCTCGTGACACAACTATTATAAGAATGATGCTCCACACTGGGCTGCATGAACATCCAGTTCAGCTAGGAACTTCAAGGTCAATGTTGGAGCGTGTGAAAATGTTTGTTTCTCAAGTGTTGAAAGCCCAGAGAAGTGCAGGTCCTCGAAAAATACAGATGGATATTGTGAAGGATATGCTGTTTTCCTCCATGATGAATCAAAAGGATGAGCTACCTACAAGTATTGGGGATCATGAGCTCTGCAATTTTTTGGAGGAGTTGAGTCCTCTTGTGGAAAACCAGAGGTGATATTCTGAATTGGAATAACACTCCCAAAACCTGAAACTGAATTTTTTGATCATTCTTTAAAATCAGATTAAAAATCTCAACTATCTGATTCAATCCTATCTTTGCAAAAACTTTATTGACAGAATTCTGATTTGATTTGATTGCTCCTATGAGATAATCTGATCCCCATAAAGCTGGAAAACATGATTTCCAAATAATTTGAAGCTCTGCCCTCTTGACAGGAAAAATTGACCTGGATTTGAATGAGTTTTTCTTCAAATCTGCAACTTCTACTATATTCTGATCATTGTTTCCATGAAACACAAACTGAATAAGCACTTCTCTTCTATCAACTTGGATTTTGGATTCATAAACTGTTGAAAATGAGTGTTTTGAAATTAGATCCTGATTTGAAATCATATTCTCCACCACCACTTCCTCCATTTCCTGTTTTATTTAACTTCTGTTGATTACTTTCTGTTTACAAATCCTTACATCTTCATTAATCTTCACTCCTTCTTGACTGGATTTTATCATTTTCTGATCTGTTTGAACTGCTATATTGAACAAAGGAAAATATCTGATCCCTGAAATATGATTACAACAATATTTGGATGTATTTTTCTACATTCGGTCCTCTCTTTATTGTAAAATTATGTTTTTTAGGTTTAGACGCATTGTATCCCAGGAGAAAAGAAAATTGATGCCGGTAGGAGAGGGCTTTGATAGCATCCTTCTTATACAGAGAAGATCTTGCTATTCATTTATACAAGGTAGCCGTTTCCCAGGACAAGGTGGCCCTGATGACAAATGTTATGTCTTTAAGATGTCTTTGCGAGAGGACCAGCATCATGCGAAAAATTTCTCTCCAAAATCCTATAGTGTTCAAGAGCTATTGACAATTGCCACATGCGAAATGAAAGAGGAGGATACAAAAAGCCAAGTACTATTTTGGAAAATGCTGAATAGCACAATGGAGCAATGTGGTTATGCACCCGCACACTTCTATGGGTTTATGGTTGGCTGATGAAGCAGGGTCCAACTGGTGTGCAGTTAGGACCGTTTTCAATGGGGGTCTGCACAACATTATGGAGGACAGGGAGCGAACGTGCTTATTTCATTGGAAACAAAGTTTGATGAAGCATGCTAAACAATGCGTGAAGGCAGAAAGTCGACAACACCATATTGACTTGTGTGAAGAATGGAGATTGGCAACCAATAAGGAGTTAGCTTTCTTAAAAAGTAAAGAGATTCGTGAGTGGTGGAGAAATGGACATGTTCATGAGGGAAAACTATCAGTGATGGATACGTGGATGAGTTGGTGGGAAGTACGAATAGCGCATTGGGGCAACCTCATGTCAAGGGTGAGAAATTTTATGGAGAAATGATATGTTGTATGGATGTATTTGCATTGGAGTCAATTTTGTGAATTCATGTATGAAACCTCTTGTGTGCAGGGTGGTCTTAAGCTCGATGGATTTAGCACAAACCCCTCAAACAAACTTATCTGAAAGTGTACACGGGAGTTGGCTTGAGCAAACAGGATACAAGGAAAAGGTTAGCTTGTATGATGCGTGCATTTCAGATATGGCAAATGCTTTACTACAAAGTGCAAAGCAATATGCATACCAGATGGGGAAGCACAAAGGTGAGGGACCAAGCTTGAGCAAGTTGCTGGACAGGGTGGCAGCAGCAAGGTCAAGACCGACACCACCACAAGTGGCTCGCATGGTCCATGAAACAGTAGCTAATACTCCTATGTATGAGAAATCAAGGCCTCTACATGGAGATAAGGAGACTATTCAATGGAAGAGGGTGAGGACAACGGAAGTAGACCAATGCTCACATCGTCCAAGTTATGTCATGCAAAGCAGACATCGTCAAAATCGGGGAACAGCAAGAAGAGTAAGTTTTGGAGATAGAGCAAGTCCCGCTTCAAGGGGAGGACCAAAAAGTCCAATGACTGGAGGAAACAAAGATGTCGGACATGAAGAGCCTAAACAACATTATGGCACAATGAGCGGAGGACAAATGCGTGTAAAGGAAGAGGCCGTTGGACGCACAATGTGGGCCATTAGACGAACCCCATTGAACTCAAAAGTCAAATGTTTGGGAGGTATTGATGGAAGACTTAAGTGCAACTCATACATACAGGGAAGCACTATTGGAGTTGTTGCCCCTAGCTTCTACTCAGAGCGACGACATCCTGGTCTGGGAGGGCCAAAGGCTCAAATGATGTGGTTCTGTCCTTCAGATGTTTCACACACATGGCATGTAGATCCAAACATAATATACAAGCCATCATACCTAGATATGTGGAAAGTGGATGTTGGGACCAACATAACCAGCCAAGAGGTAGAGAAATTAGTAAAGGCAGGGTTCAAGTTAGATGTTACTCATGAAGAACCTTTTGTGTCGGGGGTGGGAGAAACGTCCACACAAGCAGCGCGGGCAACAAAGAAAGTGACAAGAGGCCACTTGATGCTACACAGAATACAAAGAGATCAACCAAGTGGAGGCATTGGATTTCCAAAGAAGCAGAAAAGAGGATTGGTAGTGCGGAGGCCATGATAGCAATAGTCCTTTAATGAGAGTGGAATGCAACCGTCCCCCTACTCTATTTTTCATTTGGCATGTGAGAGTGGAGAGAGGACTATTTTATATACATCAAGGTACAACCTTGGTGTACATGTCCTGATTTCATGCAAAGAGAATCTAGAGGAAAGTCTTACGTTACATGTAAGCATATCTATTTTGTCTTCTTACGAGTTTTGGGATTACATAAGAATGAGGATATGGTAATGCATCAACCGACACTATCACCAGAGGAAGTGGACAATATACTATCACGTCCTCGAAGCAAGGATGTTTGTGCCTATACTTAAGCTTTTATCAAGCCTGTTTGTGCCTATACTTAAGCTTTAATCAAGCCTCTCATGTTTGTGCCTACTTAAGCTTTAATCAAGCCTTCCATGTTTGTGCTTACTTAAGCTTGTAAGGAAATGTGAAGTCAATCTTTTTGTAAGAAAATTTGAACCAATATTATTTTTGTCTTGCTTTGGGATGGAGTATACTGTCACATACTCTAAAGTCTTATTGTAGGTAGCTTGCGACGCTATGGTAAAGGAGTTGTACCAACCATATATCTTCTTGTAAGGAAATGTGAAAATCTTTTTGTAAGAAAATATGAGCCGGGTATACTTGTTTTTACTTGTGTTAAAATAAACATTGGAAGAAAGGTACATAGATAGATATTTTTGTGCCTATATTTGAGTTTCTTGGACATAAAATGTGTGTTTATATGTAGGAAGGTAGGTATGTAGGTATGCATGCATGTATGCATGCATGTATTGTACAAATGTGTGTATATATGTATGTATATATGTAGGAAGGTAGGTAGGTAGGCAGGCAGGCAGGTAGGTAGGTAGGTAGGTAGGTATGTATATATGTAGGAAGGTAGGTAGGCAGGCAGGCAGGTAGGTAGGTAGGTAGGTAGGTAGGTGTGTTTGAGAATATACATGTATATATGTGTGTATGTATGTGAATGTATTTATTTCTCTTTTACTATATAAAAGCTCACCAAAATGTATCATTTTTCTTACAAGCTCACATAAAACTATCTTATCTCCAAAAAGCTCACCAAATAAAGCTCGCAAAAAAATCAAACCCCTGTTTCAGTAATCAAAGATGTCTTTGTGCCTTTACACAAAGAGATGAATACTCCTATGTATGGAGGAGCCTATTTCATGCTAAGTATATATTAGATAACTTTTATAGCCTCCAACTTAAGTGGACTAAGGTAATTATTATTTTAATTATTAAGTTTTCCATAGTTTCAAGAAAATGCTCCATAAATGTTGATCAATTTTCTGTGTAATATGTAGAACTATAAGACTCCCTTCATTGAACGTTACAAGGCGACCTTGATCAGAACGATGCTTAGGTGTGTAGAGGAGAAGAGTGAAAAGAACCAACCTGCCTTCCCAGATGAGAATGAGATGCTGCTAGGTGGGCAAACAATCCCACCAAGTGAGCAGCAAGGGTTTCAGGAAAGGATGAAAGAGAAAAAGGATGCAAAAATTGAAAGAGAAAGTGAAAGAGAAAGACAGGAGGATGAGCACGATGAGGTAGTGAAAGAGAAGGAGAATCATGAGTAGGATGAAGAGAAAGCGAAAGAGAAGGATCTAGAGGAGGAGAATCAAGATGACAGAGAAGCATGAAGAGCTAGAGAAAGATGAGGTAGGGAAGAATGACTAAAAAGAGAAGGGGATAGATACTGCGGAGGATGGGGAGGAGATTAAAGATACAAATATGTAGGACGAAGATGAGGGGATCAAGGACTCCTCCCCAACTAACAATAATGCTAGCAAAACTAATGTAAGCCTATTGTGACCACCATATAATAGATTTTTGAATGACTAAAGTGCATGCACTCTTTTTGAATTACTATAACATCTCTTGAAAGTAAACAATTGTCATCATTTTGATAACACTAATTTAAGTCTTTTCATACTTTTTAGAGATTGATCATTCTTGACATAAATGGTCTTTTAATCAAAAGACAGTCAACCTACTTCCATGATGGTAGCAGGGTCAAAAAACTTTGCATAGATTTTCATTATGTAATGCTGAGACCAAGATTGAAAGAATTTCTCAGATATGGTCTTCCATGGCTTATCAGAATGTTGAAGTTTTCTTAGACTAATTTGAGCAGAAGCAGGTCTTGACCAAGACCAATTTTATTTTGTGTATAATTAGCAACATTGTTATGTACATCCCATAGAGTCTCATCTAGATAAACTTGAAGTACCACTTTTCACCAAGCCATACCATAATATTCAACTACCTATAAACGCATTAAATACCCTATTAATAGATGATACTCCTTTAAAGGGAATGTATAATCGAATGTACAAATGTATCACCTATAGACGCATTCAATACCCTATTAATAGATGATACTCCTTTAAAGAGAATGTATAATCAAATGTACAAATGTATCAAACCCTTACCATTTGGGGAGATATTGATGATCTCTTTTTGGAAGAAAGGGTACTCCCTTGGATGCCAGGCTTGGAGAATTTCGTTGGCACAATGCAAGATTATGTAGAAGAGAATCCATTCATGTAACTCAAGCCTACTTTTGATGGTGCAAGGCCACTATATGTACAAAAAAAACATTAATATGACTCAATTAATGTAAACCATAAATTTTAATTTTCTCTATTGTGTATTCAAATCTTTGTTTCATTCATAATGTCAAAAGAGAGTACATATGGTTTGATACAAAAACTATCTTGGTATGATACAAGTGTGTATTTTGAAAGCTTTGTTTCATTCATAATGTCAAAAGAGACTACATATGGTTTGATACAAAAAGTATCTTGGTTTGACATAAAAAGTATCTACTACCAAAACGTATATGAGAAATAAGTTACTGAGGAATTAGTTTCACTTTGCTGTTGAGATATTTACATAAGAGTGTTTTCTCTCTTCTCAACAAAACCTTTCTTCCATTGTGAGAAAAGAAATTGTGATGGAAGCTCTTGTTGACATTCCTCTAGGATATCCTTCCTTAGTTGCTATAGATTAGATGAGTCGTGTAGTGCAATGATTGTGAGCAAGGTAGAATATTCATCATAAACTTCAATGTCTATTACTCTATCATGATCCAAACTTGCATCTTCTTGATCCAATGGAACAAGCTCTCCTTTGATATAGCGAGACCGCTTATACCAAAATGAGATGATAAATGTTTAAGTTGCTATCATATACTTAACATTTAATGTCTCTAATGCAATCTAACAATGAATCTAGTCATGCACTCTCTTGTTCCTAGAAGCTTATCCAAGAATACTGAATCTAGATTTTTGCAAGTGAGCATAGTCTTTGAAATTCTAACCTGACAGTACTTAAAAAGCTCAACAAAGACAATTATAGGCATGAACATAATAATTTTTAGTACACGTGCTAGTATACTCCCTTGGAGTGATCTTTGTGCATCTTTGAAAATCTTTCTCTTTATTGATTCCAGAATAGGATAATCAGGAATGGGCCAATCTATGTAGTTCCACTCTACATGGAGAGGCAGCTTCTCTAGGCGTCCTTTGGTCTTGTTTTTATCCATGAGATAGTAGGAATGGTCGTAAAATTAAATACATGCATCTGCAAGACTCTTTGCACTCCTACCTTCATACTACAGTTGCCTAATGTGTGCATGCACCACATTCATTTTTCCTATGATACACTCTATTGGTTGCCATTCTTCATAGGAGGAGGGATAAACATCCGCACACATAAAATAGAAAACACAGAGTGAAGTTAATACTTAATTATTACTAAGAACATCAATTTATTTATTTGAGATTGAGAAGATTACAATGTAGGCAGTGTGCAGGTAAGGATGATTTGTCATCTCTGCTAGGCACAAGCTCCTTGTGCATATACACATGTTGCACAAGAACCTCTTTTATGGTTATCTTACCTACCTCCATCTTGAAATCTTTGCTTCTGCCTTTTCATGCTGTAAAAAAAGTACTCTTCGTACTTAAATGATTTCTCTTTCTTGGTTGCATAAGTACCCAAGTTCCCTTTGTTACTCGAAGTTGAATCCATTGATTGTGCATATTGACTATATTTTCTACAATTATTGAATGAACTGATGTTCGAAGTCTCCTTGGCCTTTCATAAGACTCATTAATATCCTCAGATCTTGAACTCAAGTGGTGGGAGCGGTATGATACAAAATGTTATGTTGTAGTCATTTTGTGAAGAAGAGAAAGGGAAGAGAAGAAGATAATGATGATGAAGATGAAGAAGGAGAAGGAGAAGGAGAAGAAGAAGATGGCGAAGAAGAAGAAGAAGAAGAAGAAGAAGAAGAAGAAGAAGAAGGTGAAGAAGAAGAAGAAGAAGAAGATGATGATGATGAGAGGAACGGGAAGAAAAGAGAAGTGGAGAGAAATTCAAATTTTCCTCTTCTTTTTCCAAAGAAAGTGTACTTGGTCCTACATCTTTATAACTATTGTCAGTCACCTTCTCCGAAAAGTGTATTCTTTAATAGCTGAATGTGTATATTCACTTATTATATTATAATTTTTTTCTCATTTTTATATGAATATAGCTATTTTTCAACGTTACGTTGCCTTCTTGCTCATTGGTCAGCTTCTATTTTCTCTCTCTTCTAAAAGGCCCTCTAAATGACCTCCAAAATGTCCTAATGATCGGAATCATGGCCATCCTAGGTCTCGGTGCAAAAGTATTCTCAGAGTCAATGCCTAGCAAGGGAAAGAACTATCTGAATCATGGCCATCCTAGCTGTCAGTGCAAAAGTGTTCTCATAGTCGATGCCTGGTCGTTCGCCTAAGAATAACCCTTAGCCACAAGTCTGTGTTAGACTTTGTGCATCTCAGTGTTGTAAGGCTTTACTATTTAATGGGTATTTTAGCTATTTCTCTTATTTTTAGGAAGTCATAGCAATCGGCCAGCTCACTCCCTTCACTAAGGGGCCTCACATATTCACTTGATGTAATCCAATCCCAAGAACAAGTTCAACACTACTTGTTGGCTATTGCCATTGTAAAGCTTCATGCTATTATAAAAGGTGATCTTTTCCACAAGCTCTCTCTCCTTTGCTCCCTCTTCTCTCTCTTGTTTTTTCTACTCTTCTTCTTGTGCATACTCCAACATGGTATCAAGATGTTGAGCTCCCGGCTCTCCAATTCTAGGCAACTTTCTTCCTTCTTTGTTGGCATTTTTTGGAGCTTGATCTACACCTCTGTTTTTTGCAAGGTGGCTGCATTTGCTGATTTCTCAATCCCTCTTCATTTGCGTTTTCTATTTGTTGACTGCCATTGCTACTATGCAACGTGCTGAGCATCAAAAGCAAGCTTCAAAGTGTTGTTTTCTCCAATTTTGTGCAAGAATATGAAGGGATGTTCTTTAGTCCTAGACAACATTAGCTCAAGGTGTTCTGTTTGCATTGTGTGGAGGTTCCCCCGCCGACAAGCAGCTCTTTCTGTTCCTCTTCCTCCCCGGCTTCCCCTCCCTCCAATTGGGTGTTTTTGTGTGATTTGGTGGACTATTCTGTTGCTGTTCAACCTCTTTCTCTCTCCAATTTGAGAGGGGGCTGAATGGTCTCGGTGCCTCGCTTCATTGGAAAGTGCTCGAGGGGAGTCTTGGAGTGCTGAGATTTGTGTACTTTGTTGCTATGGATATGGCTCCCTCATGTTCAAACAAGAATGATCTTAGCTCCCTTCTCTTGGAAGAAGACTCAACCTTGTTTCTCAAGGTAAGATGAAGGTGTCTCTTGACCAAGAACTTACTTCAATACAGAAGATGTGGGAAGAGAGTACATCTTCCCAAGGATTATTTGTCCAAGAAGAAGGACAAGACCAAGGGAAAGTCTTCATCTGAAAAGAAGGGAAAAAACACCACACACGACAATATACAAATAATTCTAGTAACACATCTAAGGCTCCCGGGGTGCTTCGAGCTCGGGAGGACAATATGGGTACTTCTCTAGTATACATGTAGTTTCCCCATGTTCTTCTAGCCAAAGGAGGCTTATAGGTAGGAGGGGGCTTGTAGCAGTTCTATATGTTGGTGCATGGGAACTGTGACTTGGATTTCCAAGCATTAAAATTTGGCTTCTCTAGTATACATGCAATTTCCCCATGTGCTTCAAGCCAGAGGAGGCTTGTAGGCAGGAGGGGGCTAGTAGCAGCTCCATTTGTTGGTGCACGGGAACCGTGAATTGGAGTTCCAAGCATTAAAAATATGGCAACACATGATCATCTTTGGTATAGCAAAGAATCATTATGGACTAGATCTATTTCGAGTTCATTGTTCGAGGCTTTTGGGATGTGATGTGAACACCATCCACTATTGGGGATTATGGCCGCAGTGTGTCCAACAACTCATCATCTTAATCTTAGAGTTTACTCCACAATTGTGTGGGAGTTCAGAGCTAAGAAAAGTTCCTTGCTGTTTATGGTGCCATTTTTATTTTGACGAAGTAGGTTGGTGGGTGCTCTCTCCAAGGTGATTTCGGTATCTGCATTTTTGTTTTAAGGAAATAGGTTGGTGGTTGCTCTCTCCAAGGTGATTCTAGTATCCACAGTACTGGAGGTTCCATGGTTGCATATTCATTAGCTTATCTTCTTCAGACTCTTGCATACTATGAGCTGCTACAGAGGGGGTGTTAGAATTTGTGCATATTAGTGTTAGAAGGCTTTCCCTATTTATTATTGGGTATTTTAGCTATTTCTTATATTTTCAAGAAGTCGGGAGCAGTCGGCCAACTCACTCCTTTCATTATTAAAGTGGTCTCACATATTCACTTGATGTAATCTAATCCCAAGCACAAGTTTAATACTACTTGCTAGCTATTGCCATTGTAAAGCTTCACATATTCACTTGATGCAATCTAATCCCAAGCACAAGTTTAATACTACTAGCTATTGCCATTGTAAAGCTTCACATATTCACTTGATGCAATCTAATCCCAAGCACAAGTTTAATACTACTTGCTAGCTATTGCCATTGTAAAGCTTCATGCTATTATAAAAGGTGATCTTGTCCACAAGCTCTCTCCTTTGCTCCCTCTTTTGTCTCTTTTTTTGATGCTTTTGCCTTTGCATACTCTAGTTCTTTGGCCTTGTGATTGTCCACAGACACATTGGACTTATAGTTGGTCTTGTAGACCCACTTGACACCAGACTGAAGGTTTCGATGGTCTTGGAATAAACTCCCAAGTCCCATTCTTTTCTATGGCCTCTAGTTCCACTTCCATGGCTTTCCTCCATTGTCTCTTGGGAGAGATCTTCGTTAACTGAAGTAGGCTCCTTGTCGTGAATGATACAAGACATCAAGGCATAATTTACATATAAATGCTCTTTTGACTGACTTTTGTTATGAACTCTGTGCGATCTTTGAGGTCCATCCTTCGTGGTCCACTCAGAGGGATTCTTTGTCACACTAGACTCTTGAATGGTATCCAACAACCACTTTGGTACCCAAACAACCACTTTGGTACCCAAACAAAATGCAGAGCCACCTGTTATTGTTGTGGAAAATCTCCAACCTCGGGACATAGTTGTTTCCATCCAAATTTCGGTCCAATGGGAACATCGAGAGGATGGGGACCATTATGTAGTCTACTACCGTGCCTCCCGGTCCGTGTATGACACCCATGTGGGAAGCATGTCAACCCTCCTGAATCGGATGTCTTCTTGTTCTCCTTGATTAGTGCCTTCATAGCCGTCTCAAGAGCCTCGAGTTTCTCTTGGAGACTCGAGGCCATTCCTCCAGATCACTATGCAGTCCTTCCCACAGACAGGGAGGAGAGAGAGAGAGAGAGAGAGAGAGAGAGAGAGAGAGAGAGAGAGTTATGTTGCTGCCTTGGGGGCCTGAGCAAGGATGGGTGGGGAAAGGGGGGCCAGCCAGCGCAGAGACTAAAGCGACGGGCGAAGGCGGAGACCAGTGGGAGAGGAGGCTAGTCAACGCAGAGACTGAAGCGACGGGCGAAGGGGGGCCAGTGGGAGAGGGGGCCAGCCAGCGCAGAGACTCAAGCAACGGGCAAAGGGGGGCGACCAGTGGGAGAGGAGGCGGAGACTGAGCAAGGGTGGGTGGGGAAAGGGGGCCAGCCAGCGCAGAGACTAAAGCGACGGGCGAAGGGGAGCGACCAGTGGTGGGAGAGGAGGCGGAGGCTGAAGCGCGACGGGCGAAATGGCAGGAAGCGGGAAAGGGGAGCGATGGGTGAACACTGGGAGAGGAGGCAGAGACTAAAGCGACGGGCAAAGGGGGGCGACCACTGGGAGAGAGTTGTGGCTGAGAGAGAGAGAGAGAGAGAGAGAGAGAGAGAGGATAGGAGAGAGAGACTCAATGACAGAGAGAGAGAGAGAGAGAGAGAGAGAGAGGGGGGGGAAAGAGAGAGAGAGGATAGGAGAGCGACTCAATGACAAAGAGAGAGAGAGAGAGAGAGAGAGAGAGAGAACATAGAGAGTGAGAGAAGAAGAGAGAGGGGAGGAAAGAGAGAGAAATCTAGAGAAAGAGAGAAAGCGAGAGAGAGAGAGAGAGAGAGAGAGAGAGAGAGAGAGAGATACTATCTCTTTCCATCAAAAAAGTTCATGGCCAATTTGCATGATATAATGACCTCAAAATGTTGGAGAGGCCTTATCACACCAATTGGCCACTACCTCTTTGGATTTTTATATGTGTGTATGATAGAGGCAGAGATAGATAGATAGATAGATAGATAGATAGATAGAGAGAGAGAGAGAGAGAGAGAGAGAGAGAGAGAGAATCTATTATTTTTTTATAGAACTAACTCCACACAAGACAAAAACCTAAGTTGAACATAGAGAGTGAGAGAAGAAGAGAGAGAGAGAGAGAGAACATAGAGAGTGGAGAAGAAGAGAGAGGAGAGGAAAGAGAGAGAAAGCTAGAGAAAAACAAAGAGAGAGAGAGAGAGAGAGAGAGAGAAAGCTAGAGAAAGACAAAGAGAGAGAGAGGAAAGAGAGAGAAAGCTAGAGAAAGACAAAGAGAGAGAGAGAGAGAGAGAGAGAGAGATTATCTCTTTCCATCAAAAAATTTCATGGCCAATTTGCATGATATAATGACCTCAAAATGTTGGAGAGGCCTTATCGCACCGATTGGCCCACCACTGCCTCTTTTGATTTTTATATGTGTGTGTGACAGAGGCAGAGATAGATAGATAGAGAGAGAGAGACCGAGAGAGAGAGAGAGAATCTATTATTTTTTTATAGAACTAACTCCACACAAGACAAAAACCTAAGTTGAACATTATGTCTCATGGATATCACAAAAGAGCTTGAGAAAACGTGTGTCGAATTTGAAAGACACAGAAAAACAAAGAGAGAGAAAGATATATATATATATATATATATATAGAGAGAGAGAGAGAGAGAGAGAGAGAGAGAGACCTTTGCCTGTAGACATAGATTAGGATTGAAAAGGAATAGCTGATGATGAGGATTGAAGGAAAAGCCATAGAGCTTCCAGGTGCAAAGAATGGTTGAAAAATACGAAAAAGAGAAAACAAAGGCTTAATAGTTGTACAATTAAAAAAATAAGGTACTATATTAAAGGTGGCTCAATTTTCAGGTCCATGTGGACACCAATCATTGGTCACATATTAATGCAAAATCCTATTGGAACTTCCATTCCCACATGCGATGACTTAATTAGTCAAAGGGTACACTTTTTAAATGGTTAGTTATTTTTTTGTAAAAGTGAATTTAAGGAGAGAGAGAGAGAGAGAGAGAGAGAGGGAGAGGTGGTGAGAGAGGCAAACAAGGAGTCTGAAAGCTAGAGAGAGAGAGAGAGAGAGAAGCGATGAGAGACACAAAGAGGGAGTCTAAAAGCTAGAGAGAGAGAGAGAGAGAGAGAGAGAGAGAGAGAGAGAGGGAAAGACAAAGAAGGGGTGACAGGGCCCACTTACAATAGAGTCAAAGAGAAAATACCTGGCACAATGGAGGGAAAGGAAGACCCAAACAGAGATGATATCCAGATAGTACACACACCAAATTCTGGCCCGAGTAAGTAACAAAACTTAATTTTAATTTTTTAATTTAAAGACACATCAGATACTGGTACACAATTTAGAATATTGACAAATGGTGCGCATAGAGCATTCTAATAAATATAGAATCATCCTATCACACCAAATGGCTATGAATATATTTGTGCTACCTACTACTAGAGACATTAGAAAGAGAGAAATGATAGGATGAGAGAGAGAGAGAGAGAGAGATGTAAACAGAAAGTTTGTGAGAGGTAGAGAGTAGGTGAGAAGAGATAAAAAATAAATGAATATATATATATACATATATATATATATATATAGAGAGAGAGACAGAGAGAGATAAACATAAAGTTTGTGAGAGGTAGAGAATGGGGGAGAGAAGAGATAAAAATGTATATAAATAGATATATATATATATATATATATATATAGAGAGAGAGAGAGAGAGAGAGAGACATGTAAACAGAAAGTCAGAGGTAGATATTAGTGGGTGAGAGAAGAGATAAAAAATTATATAAACAGAAATATATATATATATACATATATATATATATATATATATATATAGAGAGAGAGAGAGAGAGAGATAAATAGAGAGAGAGAGAGAGAGAGAGAGATACCTGTTTCTGAATTTGGGCATGGATCTGGTTGATTGACCTTGCTGGTCCTCAACGAATGAGTCCATGGCTCTTTTATATGGATCTGCTGGTTGATCTTGCTGATCTTCAACGGAGAGTCTATCTAGATTTTCTTATGTGTTTATATTGCTAGGTACTATGAGCTAGGAACTATCGAAAAGATCCCTGAGTGGACAGGTGGTGAGCGCTTTGGTTGCCAATGATGCCATAGGTACACCGATGAAGGAATGATTGGAAATGAGAATTCAGTCGAATATTTTGGAGGATTATGATCAGTGATACTATGGTTTCATTAAAAGATTGTTTTAAAGTCAGCTGAATCTATGAAACAAGCAATTTCATATTGGGTGTGTAAGTGGTGTGACTATCTTAAAGTTTGCATGAAGCGCCGGCTAGGGGGCCTGGGAACTCTTTTCCCTGGTACCCAAGACTAACCAAATTCCTAATTGTTAAAATGGCTTGAGAGCTAGACTGGGAATATTGTGCACGTACATCGTCCGAGCTAGTGTAGTTTAGTTTTTTATCATGACCTCTTGCATCTTCATTTAAAATTTATGGCTATAAACTACATATAAAGATAATATAAATACTTCATTTACACATCAAGAAGATTTAAAATGAACAACTAAAAACTTTACTTAGTTTTGTAGCTTCAAAGACATTTCATGAATTGATTACTCCTTTGAAATGACACGTGATAAGACAGAAACTAGTAGTGTTTAATCCTTCACTCCTTGAAGTGCTTGCCCATGGACTAAGCTTCATGTCTTTTGTAAGGTCTTCAATTCATGTATCCACCTTCTCACTTTGACTTTTAGCCAAGCCACTAGATTCATTTAACCTTTTAGAGGTCTTCTGCCCCTTTCAAAGCTTTATTCTCCCACATTGAAAAGATTCTATTATGAATATCCCAAATTTGTCCTGTAGGAAAAGCAAGCGGAAATAGAGGATCATACATTTTGAGTCCATAATTAATAATTTCTATTATTCAGTTATCTCCCTTGTTTTTATTTTGTTGAGTTGGGAGTGCACTTCCGCAAAGCTCACCACTAGAAGTGATGATGTCAGATTCCTAGTTGTCATCTAAAGAATTAGAATCCTCCTCACTCAACAAATTTCTATTTTTATGAGATGTCCTCTCACCTCCAGAGCTTGTAGACATAGAGGTCCTTTTAACTTTCCTCTGTTGCCCTCCTTTCCTATAAGAGTTGTAAGTAGAAGACCTTGGAGCCTCTTGGGGGGTGATCTCTAAGCTAGCAACATTAGAGGCTGCACTAGTTGGAGTCCAGAAAGGTCCTAAGCTCACTAATATATTGTCATATTTTTCCAAGGCACAAGTGAGTTGCAAATGACCACAAAGACCCACTTGAAGATTATTTCGGTTCACTAGAAACTCTCTGATGTTGTTCATATCATCAACAATAAAATAAACAACATTGTCTCTCTCTTCCCCTATATAATCTACCTTTAACACTTTAACACGAGACTTTTAACCTCTAAGAATATTACCCTTGCTAGAATGCTTAGAAAAATGATGAAAAACGACCACCATTGAGCCCAGAAAGACTCCACTCATATTGAAGATAAGAAAGAGTTTTAATTAATGTGCCTATTGAGAGTTGAGGTCTATCTGATGTGCATTTATAAAACCATGGGTGTATAGTAAGTTGTATCATCAACCCAGTCCACTCACGTTGAAGATAAGCAAGAGTTTTAATTAATGTACCTATGTTGAGCGTTGAGGTCTATCTGGTGGTGCATTTATAAAACCATGGGTACATAGTAAGTTGTTGTCTTTGTCCTACCTCTCACTAGAATATACATAGGTTCATACTCCTTTTTATTATCTTCTTCATCTTCATCAATAGAGGACGATGATGAAGCTATAAATCTCTGTTGGTTGAATGCTTTAGTTGTCACAATACCCCGGGAAGGAAAAGTGCCAATGGTCCCAAAACTTGGTCACATTTGACTTTGCACTTATTTCTCTTCAAAAGCATCTAGCATTGTGTTGGTAGGCTTGACACTTGCAGCACCATCTCTCTTCTCATGTTGTTGTGAAGCCTCCACTTGTTGGAAGAGGGATCTTTTCCCGAGTAAAGTAGTAGCTTGGGCTTACTTTAGAGTTTTTTTAGAATGTTCCTTTATGTTCTTCTTTGTAACTTGTATTTATTGAGGTGAATAAAATCTTGGAGCCTTAACAACAAGCCTCTTAGAGGACTTCTTCATTTCATCACCCTTACTTTATAGACATAAAGAAATAAAGCTAGCAAAACAATTATTAGTTGATTCAATCAATCAAATCCAACAAAAATCAACAAGGTGGAGCTAACCATTAAAGTGAGCCACAACAAGGCTATCACATGCATATCAAAACAAAAACATGGAAGAAATAGAGTAAAACAAGCTTCTACAACAACAACAAAAAAAAAAGAAATTGGAAGACATTAAAAGTACACCAAAATTTAGATAAGATTAACAAAAAAATCTCCTTCTATATGACTGAAAAAGAAGCATTTAAGAATGAATTAAGAAATAAACTAATTTTTGTAGCAAAAAGAAAATAAGGAGAACATAAGAGGACTGACATTGTTGTAAAGCAATATGGAAAAGGTCCAAAGGGAGAGATGAGGCGGGATGAACTTGTGGGCCTAGATTTTGATGCACCACATCGATATGGTTGCTAGGTCATTGTAGAGGAGAAGGAATAAGAAACATCATCAAGATTCAAGGTAGAGATAAAGCCTTTTAGGAAAATACTGAGTGTAGATTGTTCTCAACATTTAGTTTATGTGCAAACTCAATACACTGCATCGAGTTCATGGGGAACTGGATGTAACAAAATCAAATAAAGGAAAAATTGAAAAGTTTGAATGGAGGAGAATATCTTGCTTTACATAAAGGCCGCCTTCTCTTCTGTCCACCATAATCATATCAATAGATTTCAATAGTCACAACTTGATATAGACAACATATAGAAGCTGCGAAGCATGAAATCAAGCAAAGAAATTGCCCGCTATGTAGAAAAAGTGATAGCAAAAAGATATACGCAAGCAATAAAGTTCCCAAGCAGAAAGTGATCGTTTTTTTTGGGTTGAAGTTCCTTTAGAGCTATTTTTCTAATTAAGAAGTTACTTTATAATTATTACATCATGATCACTATTTTTTCTATGCTTATGCAAGCATAGTTGATGAACTGCATCAACTTCTCCACGTAAACCCGATGTCGTGTAACAAGTTTGTGGTAACGTAATGCATAACATCACATTTGAGTGGAGAAATTGATGCAGTACATCAAATTTGTGTAAGAGTCTATGTTTTTTGGGCCTAAAGTGGTAGTCGTCTCATACGGGCACCATGCAAGCTTTTTTGGGTTCACCGGTAACTACATGACTACCAATTAGACTGTCGGGGACATATAGAACACACACTAACACTAAGGTTTTAGTACAATGGCACCCCAAAGAAGTGGCTATACACCCTATCAGGTGCCTATAAATTATTGGTCCAACTGCACAAGGTGGTAGTGCCTCTACATATAGCTCTTCTACAGTTAGGTATAGAAATAACTCATTGTACATGCATGTAGGCTAACTGATAGTGTGCTAGCGTAATCAAAAAACCATCTCATATGCATGCTCTAAAAAATAAAGAGTTCATGCAAATTGATGCAATGCATCAACCTTGTATACAATTTTTTTCAAATGTAAATTTGATGAAATGCATCAACATACAAAAACAAAACTTCTTAAAGTTGGTGCATTGCATCAACTTTGCCAAGTCACCCTAATGTTGTGTATCTTCTTAAAGTTAATGCATTGTATCAACTTTTCTAAGCCACCTTGATGTTGTGTATTTTCTTAAAGTTGATATATTGCATTGACTCTTCCAAGCCACCTTGATGTTGTGTATTTTCTTAAAGTTGATATATTGCATTGACTCTTCCAAGCCACCTTGATGTTGTGCATCAGCTTGATACAAAACATCAATTTTGTGTGGGAAATTTGATGCAATATATCAACTTTTTATATACAAACAAGTTGATGCAATACATCAATTTTTTTATATACAAACAGCTTGTTGTATAAAAAGTTGATGCAATACATCAACTTTTTATATAGAAACTTTTTTTTAAAAGTTGATGCATTACATCAACTTTTTTTAAAAGTTGATGCATTACATCAACTTTGCATACATAAACAGAGTCTTTAAAAATGGATGCAAAGACTTTGTTTGTGTATGCAAAGTTGATGCATTGCATCAACTTTTTCGTACAAACTTAACGTTGTGTGCATCAACTCAATGCACCACATCAAGTTTCTGTGCCAAAGTTGAGGCAATGAATCAACTTTGTGTATACAACAATTTTGCTTTCTTATTAAAAAAACACACTAGAACTATGTCTATTCGTTGTGTAAACTTTTGTTTAAGAAACATACTTTCGAGACTTTATTTATCTTTTAAGATCTATTTCAAACTAGTTATTTTTATTAAAATTTTGTTCATTTTGGTAGACATAAGTACATTCTATAATAGTTTTCTAACATCTAAGTTAAAACTTTTTATCACTTTAAACAAATATTAAGAATGTTATGTTCCAAAAATAAATCTTTTAAGTAATAATACGAAAAAGGAATCTTTATGAAATATTTTTAATGGTCAAAATTTTGTGTACCTTGTTATGGTTAGACTTGAAAGTGTGAATCACTCTCCTTGTTGATTTTTTCTTGTGTGCCAAAATATTGCTCTCTCTCTTTTGTTATCTCTCTCTCTCTCTCTCTCACATGATGCGAGGTGACCAAAGGAGCCTCTCAACCTCCTATGTAGCCTCATAGTTTCAAAAAAATAGATATTTAGTATTTTAATTCTATGGTTTCTTAAACAAGTGCCACCTTAATTATGTATTAAATTAATCATTTTCTATATGATTACCACGCGGCTTGTTAGGCCCTCATTTCTTATTTGTGATCCAAGAAGGAAGCCATGAGGAGAGAAAATCCGTTGGTCATTTCCCTTACACAAGTGGGTGGAAACTCATCCCCTACCACTGCATTACATTCAAAGGATCTCTCATTCTCATCCCTTGCCACCACATCACATTCAAAGGATCTCTCATTCTCATCCTATTTCCTATTTCCAAGGGTTAAGAAAAGTTAAAAATAGAGATAGAGCAGTGGACACTCCAAGCCATGGGCAATCACTAGGCTTATCTTTTACATCATATGAAGCTACGAACATAAAAAGGAATCCTTCCTTTGCTTCTCCAAGTAAATCCTCCACACCACAAGTAACAAATGATGGTAGTGATGAACATAATTCCTTGGATACCATTGAGAAATTGACATCATCTCTAATGTATTGAGGTAATACCTACCATGGGTTGAAGAAATAATCTTTCTTGTGTGCAAATAGATAATTAAGGGATTTAGTTAAGAAAGTTTGGGTTATAGAAGTCTTGAGGGGATTCACTCATAATAAATGGGAATGTCACTTGCATGCATGAACTTTAAGAAAACCCCCTATATATGATGTTCATAAGTTGATAACACCCCCCTACTTAATCTTATAATGATACCTTTAAAAATGATAATATTGTGACATGAAAATTTGATATCTTTCATTTTCAATTTTGTACATATTTTGATGGTTTCTCACAATGGTAATAAGGTGGAAGCTTGTCCAAGAAGATTGTGGCACCCACAATGGAATAACGGCATGGTGATGCGACGGCTTGGCGGCTACCCTGATAACAGCATTCTATCTTCAAATATAATGGTTTTACTTGATTTAGGGTGCACACATTGTAAATGCCACAAGTATGCTTGATAAATATTTTGGTATGGTAGATAGGCTAGTGATGTGGAAAATAAAAGTGGGCCTTCATGCTCACATGGATTTTAATTGTATTATTAATGTAGTATTCACCATAAGGCTACAAGTTGGGGAGTGTGGAAGGCATGTGGAGGAGTGTGTGTAGGTGCATAATTGGGAAAGATTCTTCTAGAATGCCTATATGGAAGAGGAGAATTCTGCCATGTGTAAGTGGGATCTCCACCTACATGCCACTTAGACTTGGCTATTATCTCATCACACTTTCAAGTCAAAAAGTCTTCAATTTAATAATCAATAGAAGACTTAGCCTAAGAGGACAATTGATGGTGACATCTACCCTTATGTCACTGAAGGGTTGAAGATTTTTATGTTGTAATTTGTAACAATGGAAGAGAGGGTGATTCTCCACCTATAAAAGGAGCCCTCCTCTCCCTTTCAAATCAATGAATGAAGCCTCCTCAATTGAGCATTTTGTGTCATTGCGATTCTCTTATCTTCAAACCCTTATTCAAACACTCTCTTTACATGTGAATGTCTCATTTAGCATTAGCTCCTCATGCTTAACCTAATTTTGGACCTCTTTGATGATTCATGATAAGTGGGATAAGGAGTTATTATCTTGGTGGGCCTGTGACTTCTCAAGGTAGCTCTTGCCTTATTGCCGCCCTCCTTTGGAGGTACCAATGGTGCAGTAATGAGCATGTGGAAAGATTTTGGGGACCATAGGTAAATCTTTACGATTGTCCGCTAAGCAATGTTAACCCTTACCCTCTAGCTTGAATTAAGAAGGAGATGAAAGGAAAGAGGCTATGTGAAAATTGAGGTTTCATGCAAAGAGAGGGAAGTGCAGTTTTTATGGTCTAATATCCAAATTGATCATATGGCTAGGAAGCTATTTATATGCTCTTTCCACTCATTTAATTAATTTCTTAATCCTATACTTCATTGATGATCAGAATCTCTCCCAAAGTTGCTAACTTTTAGGCGAATTTGGGCAATTTTATAGTCTTGTAGTAAAATGCTCATAACTTTTCGCTCAGTTGTCCGTTTGCAAAACTTTTTATATAGACGCAAAGCTCTCTTCAAGCTCTACGTATGTATGTAATCATCTTTTATACAATCTTTATGAATTTAAAACTGTAATTCTCTGTGTAACTCTACTTTTATAGAATTTTGGCCATTATTTCTTCTTATAATGATTAATTCCTCTTAATCTTTTATCAAAAATAAAATCCAATGTATCTTATCCTATTGTAAGTGATTGATATATTCTTTTACTTTAAGATGTTCCATCCAAATTGCCCAATTCAAATGGATGGACCTTACCAACATTCCCCGTATGTTTCCGTTCACATAATCCTGAGTCGGAAGATTTTCTTCCAAACAAAGAATTGCCCTCTTGTTTGGAGCTACAAGATTGGTAGAAATTCTTGCTTCTCCTGAGCCTTTCATCTTTCCTTCCATGAGTTATGATCTCACCTTTGATGTGTTTATCTTTATCTTAACCTAGGGAGAGAAAGGGAGGTGAGGAGGCTGTGAGGTTTCATACAAGTGTGTTTTGATTCTAAGAAGTGACCGAAGTCAAAACCCCAACTTTGTGTCACATCTTTTGGTGGAGATGGCGGGCGTTTTACTTAGAATTATTCTATTTTAACCTCAAGGTCCCGTATGATTAAAGAAAAGTTATTTTGAAATATGTAAATTTTCTTGTTGGTGCTACTCATCTTTTGGTGCACGATGTTCAACATTGCGGTGTTCCAAGGATCAGAAAGAGAAGACTCGGGGAGAGTTATCTCTGAGAGTTTAATCAAGCATGCCGCTTGACGGGTTGGTCTATGAAGGAGAGGACAAAAATACTTTCAGATCTCTTGGAGGGTGTGGCCTTAACTTGGTAGCATGAGACTTTGCCAAAGAGGAGTCCAAGAATGATTGGGAAAGGTTGACAAAAGCAATGAAGGAGAGATTTGGGATAGTGGAGTCACCAAATGGAGTCACCAAATGAAGGAGAGATTTGGGATAGTGGAGTCACCAAATGCTTTACTATTGCAATTGGATCAGATCTTCCAAAAGGAAGGAGAGTTACTTTCTGCCTTTTGAGTGAGGTATGAAGCCTTGTTCATCAAATATCAATAAGCTGCTTTACATATTGTTGCTTCTTCTTTTTCACCTTCTCTGGGAGATTCAAAGATTTCTTTAGCAATGGAGCACCTTAAGATGAGCAAGTTTATCATGGCTTTGGATCCCCGCCTGCATGGAAAAGTTCTTAGCAAAGATTCCACTAATTTTAAAGAGGCTCTTCGTATTGCTTTGAAGAAGAAGGACACTCTTCATATTGAGTCCACATTCCAATCTTCTCTGAGTATGCCAACCCCACCCATGAGTAGAGATAGCCTCAACATCTCAGATACAAGCTCCATCCTTGGATCATAACATTGCACAACTTATGGCAGAATTTGCTGATTTGAAGTTACACTTAGTCAACGCAAGGCCACCTAGGGTTCCACGAGTTGAGGATAGACCTAGGGATAGAAGTAGTGTCACATGCTATGAATGTGAAGAGAAGGGGCACTATCGCACTGAGTGTCCAAAATTGAGGAAAAGAGAGGATAAAAGTTTAGCACTTTTAGAGGAAACATGCTCAGAACAAGAAGAGGAAACATTGATTCTGTTAATGGCAAAAAGGGGTCGTAAAACTAGGAGCCAAGAAGAAGAAGAACAAGAAGATAAATCTGAAGAAGAGGATAAAAATAATAAGAAGAAGATGAAGTCCTCTAGGAGAAAAAATGGACAATCTGACTTTCCTCTTGGACAAGGATCTCTTAGATATGACCTCTTAATAGATCTTAGGGAGAAAATGGCACAAATCACATTTGGGCAGCTTTTGGCACTCTCTCCAAAGCTCAGAAAGGAATGGGGTAAGCTGGCTAAGCACAAGGGAATCTAAGAAAAAGAAGAAGAGGGATAGTGGGACTCCTATGGCTCAAAAGGTGGATATTGATGTAGGAGATGATGTGCCTGTGATTGATGTCATCATTGAGGGGCAAACAATTTCTAATGCATACATTGATGGAGGTGCGTCAATCAATGTCATGAGTGAAAAAACAATGAAAGATGCTGATTAAAGTTGTCTTCTACTAACAACACCATATTGGGGAATATGGGAATTTCCCATAAGTTTGGGACACTTGGTCAAAACTTTGGATTTGCCATAACTTGAACACCATTACTCCAAATTGTGCGCTTTAAAGCTTAATAGATCCCTCTTTTCAAGTGCTTTCCAATGATAGGTCACATGATAGGGTTTTGAGAAACTTATAGACATGTTAATCGGATCCCACCTTTTTAGTATTACAAAAATGGGACTTGGGAGATTCCCAAACTCACGAATATGGTGTTTAACTCTCCCTATCGCATCGAGCTTGCTGATAATACTAGGGTGAAAACCTTAGGAATTGTCAGGAATTTGGGAGTGGATGTATGTGGTATTTCTGTGCCTACAACTTTCTAGGTCATTCCTACAAAGCCTGATGCTAAGGCTTACCCATTGATATTGGGTAGGCCATGGCTTTGCCAAGTGAAGGCAATTCAAAAGTGGGAGATAGGTGATCTTATTCTACAAGGTGAGAATAAGAAGGTCCACTACAACATCAAGAGTCGTCGCGCAAGAAAGTGGTAAGAGGTGAACCTTCAACTTCCAAAAGTTTGGAGTCAGAGTCATCCGATGAAGAGGAGACAAGTGGTAGCACCGAGGATTCCATCTCAGAAGGGGAGGTGGAGGAAGTTGCATTTGGTTTTTCCCTAGGAAGGGATAGAGGGGATGCTGAAGACAATGGAGACTTGGAAGGGGAAGCTTCTTCAACCATGTTCAAGAAAGGAGATGTGGACCTCACTAGTCTTCACCAAAACAGAATGAACTTCTTCTTGATGAGTCCATAGCAGATACTGAAAGGAAGAAATTTCCTAACCTTTTTGCAACTCACAAGTACACCAAGTTACCCTAGCAGAGCACAAGATTGATCTCAAGCCCCAAAGTAAGCCAGTGGTACAACGGCGGCTAAGGCATTTGGGAGTAGTGCAAGTGGAGGTGCTTAAGAATGAGGTAACTAATTTGCTTGAAGCTCGATTTATTTTTCTAGTAGAGAATTCAGAGTGGATTTTCCCAGTTGTAGTCACTCCCAAAAAGGGTGGAAAATGGCATGTGTGTGTGGACTTTTGTCCTCTGAATGCATGAACAAAGAGGGATTATTATCCTCTACCCTTTCAGGATGAGATTTTGGATCAAGTTGCAAGTCATGAGTTGTATTCAGTGTGTGATGGATACTCTGGATACTTTCAAGTCTCAATTTGTGAAGAAGATCAAAGGAAAACCTCATTTATCACCCCTTGGGGAGTGTATGCCTATAGGGTGATGCCATTTGGCTTGACCAATGCACCAGCAACTTTTCAACGCTTCATGAGTCAGGTATTTGCACCTTACTTGGGAAAGTTTATAAGGGTCTTCCTAGATGATTTTTGCATTTATTCAAGCTGCATGGATCACTTGGAAAACTTGAGGTTGGCCTTGCAAAGTATTGATGATGCAAAAGGGTGTCTTAATCCTGGAAAATGCCGCTTGTTGGCACGAAGGAAGGTGGTTCTCTTGGGACATGTTAACTCAGAAGAAGGCATAGAGATGGATCTTGAGAAGGTGCAGGCAATTGTGGCCCTCCCACCACCTATCAATGTAAGGGAGGTAATAAGGAGGATTTTGGGTAAAACAAAGTATTACCAACGCTTTGTTGACATGTTCTCTGAGAAGATGTATCCTATAAATCTATTGACAAAGAAGAATGTTTCTTTCCAATGGGGGCCCGATCAAATTCAATCTTTTTCTTTGCTCAAGGAATGCATGAGTCAAAGTCCAATTGTGCAGCCTCCTAGATGGGGGGAGGACTTTTATGTGAACCCAAGTGTCTCATCACATTCAGGTGGTGTTATACTCTTGCAAAAAGGGAGAGCAAGGGCATATGCAACCAATGTATTATGCAAGCCGAGGAGAGGTATGGTGAAATGGAGAAAGGTGGTTTGTCTCTTGTTTTTGCAATAAAGAAGTTCAGGTCATACTTGTTATCTCGCCCTTTTTTCTTCCTCACATCTCAACCTTCTTTACAATTCTTGGTCCGCAAACCCAATCCTGCAGGAGGGAAGTTTGCAAAGTGGATTTGTGAGCTTCAAGAATTCTCTTTCACTTTTATTACAGAAAACAACACTAGGGCATCTCTTGCAAATTTGCTTACAAGGAAGGAAGAGGAAGAAGGAACAAGGATAAAGGAAGAAGTATATGAAGATTTGGAGACACCACCAACTGCTTTCACTATGCATTTTGATGGAGCCTTTATCCCTTCCAGACAATGTGGGACTGGGGGGATAGCTTTATTTAATCCAGAAGGAAAAGAGATATGGGCCAAGGGTAGGGAATTTCCAAAGGCTATATCAAATAATGTGGCGGCTGAGTATAATGCATTAATTTGGGGATTAGAAGATTGCATAAAAGATGGAATTAAAGAGGTAAAGGTTAAAGGGGATTCGCAATTGGTCATCCGATAAATGAAAGGAGAATATAAGGCAAGGAGTCCTAGTCTCCAAGATTTGAATAAAAGAGCAATGGAGTTAAAAGAAGCTTTTGAGTTTTGTAAATTTGTGCATGTTAACAGGAAGGATAATCAAAAGGCTGATGAATTGGCTACTAAAACTTTGGCTTCTTTCAAAGTAGCTATTCTTGCATTAATGGATACAGGTTGGCTTGAGCTCCAAGATGTTCAACACTATTTAGATACAGGATACTTCCCTCCTGGATTGAATCCTCAACACAGAGGCAAAGGCTTACAAGGAAAGCTCATCCTCACACAATTCTAGGGGATGTTCTTTACAAGCAAGGTAAGGATAAGATTCTTAGGAGGGTAGTGAGCCTCGAAGAATCTAAAAGGATTATGGAATTATGTCATGAATGTTCAGGTCACTTTGCCTTAGCCAGCACAACTCGGAGGATCCTTAACACACAGGGTATTATTGGCCTCGACTCAGTAAAGATGTCTATGAGTGGTGCAGAAGCTGTGAAGTATGCCATGCATATGGGCATAAGCAATTTGTTCTCGGACCCTTAAACCCTATCCTAGCATATGGTCTATTTGAAAGGTGGGGATTAGATTTTGTGGGCCCACTTCCTCGTTCCTCACATGGGAAGTATTACATATTGGTGGCCACAGACTATGCAACAAGGTGGGGGCAGAAGCAAAGGCCATGGTCAATAATAAAGCAATGTCTATGGCATCCTTTCTTAGGGAATACATATGTGCCCGATTTGGGTGTCCATTAGAAATCCTTACGGATGGGGGGAGGTCTTTCAGGAATGACTTGATTGAAGCTTTGGTGCAGAAATTAAAAATAAAGCATGCTATGTCAACTCCCTATTATCCCCAATGTAATGGTTTAGTAGAAAAAACTAATGGTGCAGAAATTAAAAATAAAGCATGCTATGTCAACTCCCTATTATCCCCAATGTAATGGTTTAGTAGAAAAAACTAATGGACTGCTTTATGGATCTTTGTCTAAGCTAGTGAATACTATGAAGAGAAAGTGGGATGTGCATTTGCCAGAGGTCCTATGGGCACAGGACAACTCGTAAACTCTCTCTTGGTTTCACACCTTTTCAGTTAGTTTATGGAATGGAGGCTTTTTTGCATTGGAAATCACGAGCCTTCGCACATCTTTTGCATGCTTAAATAATGAAGAAGAAACACATGCCCAATGCCTAGTACAACTGGAGACCTTGGATGAGAGGCGACTTCAGGCACTTCAAAATTTGAAGACTGCACAACAACAGCGCAAGGCAAGGCATGACACTATCATGAAGAAGAAGAAGAAGCCAGAACTCAAGCAAGGAAGCTTAGTCTCATGAGGTATGATGGCCGTGTGGAGAAACGGCTAGATAAGAAGCTTCTTTGACGCTGGGAAGGCCCCTTGAGGATAAAGCAAAAGTTCAAAAATAACACCTATCTTTTAGAGGATGCAAGTGGCCAGGAGGTTCTTGGACGTGCCAATGAGTACCGGCTAAAGATATTTTACCCTTAAGCACCATGGCTAGCAGACCCCCAAGACAAGCATGGAGGATCTGCTAAAAGAAAAGATGTGACATGGAAAATTGATATCTTTCATTTTCAATTTTGTACATATTTTGATGGTTTCTCACAATGGTAATAAGGCGGAAGCTTGTCCAAGAAGATTGTGGCACCCACAATGGAATAACAGCATGGTGATTCGACGGCTTGGCGGCTACCCTGATAACAGCATTCTATCTTCAAATATAATGGTTTTACTTGATTTAGGGTGCACACATTGTAAATGCCACAAGTATGCTTGATAAATACTTTGGTATGGTAGATAGGATAGTGATGTGGAAAATAAAAGTGGGCCTTTATGCTCACATGGATTTTAATTGTATTATTAATGTAGTATTCACCATAAGGCTACAAGTTGGGGAGTGTGGAAGGCATGTGGAGGAGTGTGTGTAGGTGCATAATTGGGAAATATTCTTCTAGAAAGCCTACATGGAAGAGGAGAATTCTACCATGTGTAAGTGGGATCTCCACCTACATGCCACTTAGACTTGGCTATTATCTCATCACACTTTCAAAGTCAAAAAGTCCTCAATTTAATAATCAATAGAAGACTTAGCCTAAGAGGAAAATTGATGGTGACATCTACCCTTATGTCACTGAAGGGTTGAAGATTTTTATGTTGTAATTTTTAACAATGGAAGAGAGGGTGATTCTCCACCTATAAAAGGAGCCCTCCTCTCCCTTTCAAATCAATGAATGAAGCCTCCTCAATTGAGCATTTTGTCATTGCCATTCTCTTACCTTCAAACCCTTATTCAAACACTCTCTTTACATGTGAATGTCTCATTTAGCATTAGCTCCTTATGCTTAACCCAATTTTGGACCTCTTTGATGATTCATGATAAGTGGGATAAGGAGTTATTATCTTTGTGGGCCTGTGACTTCTCAAGGTAGCCCTTGCCTTATTGCCGCCGCCCTCCTTTGGAGGTACCAATGGTTTTACAGCGGTAATGAGCATGTAGAAAGACTTTGGGGACCATAGGTAAATTTTTACGATTGTCCACTGAGCAATGTTAACATTTACCCTCTAGCTTGAATCAAGAAGGAGATGAAAGGCAAGAGGCTATGTGAAAATTGAGGTTTCATGCAAAGAGAGGGAAGTGTAGTTTTTGTGGTCTAATACCCAAATTTGAACCGGTAATTACTCATCACTCAAGTATTGGTTTCCAAAATTGATCATATGGCTAGGAATCTCTTTATATGCTCTTTCCACTCATGTTACTAATTTCTTAATCCTTTACTTCATTGATGATCAGAATTTCTCCCAAAGTTGCTAACTTTTAGGTGAATTTTGGCAATTTTATAGTCTTGTAGTAAAATGCTCATAACTTTTCACTCGGCTGTCCGTTTTCAAAAGTTTTTATATAGACGCAAAGCTCTTTTCAAGCTCTACATATGTATGCTTTTATACAGTCTATATGGATTTATAACTTTAATTATTTGTGTATCTTTGTTTTTATAGACTTGGTTAGTTTCCTTAGGGGTGTTCAAGAAAGTGAAAGTGAATTTCTACTTATGGATCACAGTCATGAAAATATTGATTAGATGTTTAGCACATTTTCAAAAAAATTATCTCACCACAATACCTTTACTTTTCCAACCATGATGACACTTACAGAGAAGGCTTACACACCAAAGCCATTGGTATAGAATTTGAAGGAGACAATAGATTTCAAGTTTTTTGATAATGGGCCAAGGATGGAAAAAAGGAGGTGCTTGGAGTGATCTAAGTTATCAACGTGGCTTTTTGATTAAGCCTACAAAAGAAAGTGGACAAACTTCATTGTATGGAAAGATTTTCTCTACTGATTCAGAGTGGCTTTTTTCAGGAAGCCTTAAAAGTCTAGAATTTATTTCAGACCTGGTCATGTATGCTTCAAAAATGGCACCCTTCGAAATATTAAAGAAAGAAAACAAGGCAAGCAAGGTAGATCGTGCTATGGACTTTCAAGGGTGCATGATAGAGAGAAGATCACTAATCGACGAGGCAAAGCAATATGTAGGAAAGCACAATGTACAATGGTGGGACACATTCTTTGAACAAAAACAAGAAATACTTGAAAGGTATATCAAAAATTCATGGAATCTAGCTAGTTCTTTTTGGTGGCCAACTATTGCTAAAAAAACCACTTATTTTACAACACCAATTCATGTAGAGATTGATAAACTTCTTTATGGGGAAGCAAGAGAGATGTACACAAGAGCCAGATGATCAAAAGAAAGGAAAACAAGACTTCAAGAATTGTGGAGTGGTGATTCACAAGACATAAAGGAGGATACCCTTGTGGCTACCCTATAATGCTTTAAAACATCCATTCTGGATTAGGAAGGTAATAGCTACTAATAAAGATGAAATTGGCAAGCATAAATTATCACTAACAGTGCATTGGACGAGAACAAATCATGCAAATGCATTTGAGGAAAATTATAGCTTGGAAATGGTAAATACAATAAAAGGAAAGGGCAAGCCCAAGAGGGGAAAGAACACTGCTAGTACTACTATAATACTACTTGATGAAGTAAATATTTTGTGTATGATTTTACTCTCACAAAAGTAGATTACTTGAGAAATTTAACCATTTATTTTTTACAAGATAATATCCCTTGCTTTAGTGACCTCAGCTTCGTAACACATCCTCAAGTGTGCTAAAATGAGAGCAAACCCAAGTAGTCTTAGCTTCACGTGTTCACATAGAAGAACAAAATGTCTTTCTGGATAGTGATGAAGAGGATGCCTCATCTACCTCCCCAGGGGAAGCCACACCAACTAGTCATAGTGATGGTATAGGTAGCAGATGAATGAGGAGCCATAACTAAAGAGAATGTGGGGGAGAGGGAGAGCTTCAAACCCTAGCAAGAAAACACACACACACAAGAGAGAGCAAGACACAAGAGAGAGATGGATGGCTGAATTTTCTTCTATCTTCATCTTCTCTACTCAACCAACATAACATAAAGATAAGAGTACACACTATATGGGTTAGTACTCAACTACTACAATATACAAGGGTCGGTCCATAATGTGAACCCGACTAAATGAGCTGGTGCTATAACTATGCCAGTCTCTAGTAATCCAAAATGGTTGTCACCACATAGCATGGCCGCCTATCACCCATAATCTCAACAACCATGCCAGTGGTGTAGATGCGAAAGCTATCACCCAGGCGGGTCATCAATGTTTTTTGTAGCACTAGTTGAGCTGGATATCTCAACACTCCCCCTCGATCTCAACTCCACACACTGGAATCCAAGTAAGCTCCTAAAGCTGTGGAGCTTCTCTATGCCCAATGCCTTTGTGAAGATGTCAGCTACCTGATTCTCTGTAGTACTGACATATACCAGATCTACATCTTCTGCTAGAACCTTCTCCCTCACAAAGTGATAATGCACCTCAATGTGCTTTGTTCTAGCATAATATACTGGGTAATTGGCCAACTATATGTTGCTCATGTTGTCACAATATATGACAACTGCCCTATACATAGGCTCTTCCATGTCACCAAGTAGCTTCTAAAACCAAGCTACCTCACAAGCTGCCATAGTAGCAGCACCCCTGTACTCTGCCTTTATACTCGATAAGGCAACTATTGGCTGCTTCTTACTACTCCTACTCATAGCAGCACTCCCAAATGAGAACATAAAACCACTGGTAGATCTCTTGTCTCTGTAATACTACCAACCCAATCACCATCTGTGCACCCATGCAACTGTATCTCTGTGCCAACCTTATAAAAAGGTCCATAATGAACCGTGGACTTTATGTACCTGAGGATCCATCTAGCCACATCCAAGTGTGGCTTCCTGGGGGCCTGCATAAACTGACTCACAAGTCCAACAGCATAGCTCAAGTCTGGCCTTGTAATGGTCATGTAGATCAAACTACCCACTATGCGCCTGTATGTAGTGGGGTACTCCAAAAGCTCACCTGTATCTACGGAAAGCATTGTGTTCTGCTCCAATGGCACTGAAATAGGCTTTTAGCCTATCATACCATACTTGGACAACATGTCTAAGCCATACTACCTCTGCAATAGCAAAATGCCATGAGGTGATCTCACCACCTCTATGCCCAAGAAATACCGCAGCTCAACCAAATCCTTCATCTCCAAGTTTTGCTTCAAATGCATCCTGACATCTAGTGATAATCAAGTCATCCACATAGATGACTAATCGCATGATCCCTCTATCTGTCTTTTTCACATATAGTGAAAAATCTACATCGGATATCTGAAATCCAATGGTAACAAGATACTCCACAATCTTCTTTGACCATGCTCTAGGTGCCTACTTCAAGCCATACAAGGCTTTGCGTAACCTGCACACAAAATTTGGATGTGCATCACTCTCATAACATGGTGGCTGCATCATGTAAACTTCTTCTTGCAAATCACCATGCAAGAAAGCATTCTTTACATCCATTTGATGTAAAGACCAACCCTTCGCTACAGCCATAGCAATGACAGCTCTCACAGTTGCCATTCTTACAAACCGGGCTGAATGTCTCCTCATAGTCTATGCCATAAGTTTGTGCATAGCCCTTGGCAACCAATTTTGCCTTGTACCTGCTCACTGAACCATCAGCATTGTGCTTGACTTTATACACCCACTTACATCCAATTGCCTTCTTTTCCTTACGCAAAGGCACTAACTCCCATGTTGCATTTGCATCCAATGCTGAACCATCAGCATTGTGCTTGACTTTATACACCCACTTACATCCAATTGCCTTCTTTTCCTTACGCAAAGGCACTAACTCCCATGTTGCATTTGCATCCAATGCTGCCATCTCCTCATCCATGGCATCTTCCCATTTCTTATTTCCAATTTCCTGCTCAAAGCAAGTGGGCTCAACCTCCTATATTGCTTTTACCATGTAAGCATAATGATGGGCTGTATATCCATCACATCTCAACCTGTCAATAGGGTATCTAGCCCGCGTAGACCTGCATACACCTAGATCTCTACTAGGTGTCCTCAAAATAGCCTTGGTTCTCCTTACACCAAGAGTAACCACCACAGACGGAATGCGAAGCTCCTCATCAAGGCTTTGCTTAGAGCCACTAGAGTCACCATCCACATATGAGTGACCTGTTGACAGATTAGGCACAAAAGGTCGATCTACCTTTTCCTTCCCTTTCCATGATACATGTGTACCTGCATCATTCCTCAACTTGCCTGACCATGGGCTAACATTGAATCCACTGCTCGAGGACTCACCACGTCCACTCAGCACCTCTGATTGCTGCTCTACATGTGGTGCAACATCAGCACTTCTTATATCTACATCATCTGCTATTGTTGCCTTCACTACTGATGCATACCAGCTACTCATCTCATCAAAGACAACATCTCTGCTTACTCGCATCTCATGAGTGGTAGGGTTATCTAGCATCTATAACCTTTTGCTCCATAGCATAACCAATGAAGATGCATTTCTCTGCCTTTGGATCGAACTTTGTTCTCACTTTATCAGGAACATGTACATATGCAATGCACCCAAACACTTTCAAGTGAGACACATCTAGTCTTCTGCCTGTAAACTTCTGTTTAGGAGTCATACCATGAACAATTGCAGTGGGTGTCCTATTCATAATGTACATAGCAGTTGCTATTGCTTCTGCCCAAAAGTAATGTGGCATATTCTTTTCAGCCATCAAGACACATGCCACTTCTGCAATGTGCTTGTTTTTTCTTTCTACAACACCATTCTATTGTGGAGTTTACTTGCACATAAACTGCCTCTTGATTTCCTACTTTCTCAAGAAATCACTGAACTCATTGGAGAAATATTCTCCCCCACCATCTGATCTTAGGCATTTTATTTACATGCCTTTTTCCTTCTCGATCAAGGCTTTAAATCTCTGAAAGTGGGCAAACACCTCACTTTTCTCCTTGAATCATGAAATAAACCCACACTTTCCTAGTGTGGTCACCAATGAATGTAACATAGTACCTGCAACCTGCAAAATTGTTGCAATCTTGGTTGGTCCCCATACATCTGAATGTATGACATCCAATGGCCTTGCACTGACATGCTTTTCATGTGGAAAAGCATGTTTGGCCTCCTTACCAAGTTGACATGCTTCACATACCTTATGCATACCATCAACCTTAAACTTTGGCAAACCTGCCAACAATATTTTTGGCCTGCATAGACTTCAATCGTTGTACATTCACATGACCAATGCGCTTGTGCCATATGTCAATATCTGCAATGACACATGTTCCATGCGCAAACATGGCTGCCTTTATCTCAGGCATGTTCACATCCAAATTAAACATCCTACCATTTCTGTTACCCTTTGCAACCAAGCAACACTTATTTTTGAAGTCTTCCACAAAACATCCTTGAGGATTAAACCTCACTTGTAGACCCTGTTCAACCATATGTCCAACAAAAACCAGGTTCTTTGTAATATTTGAAGAACATGAAGTACATCAGCCAAGTACTTCATTTTTCCATCCTGCATAGACAATGGCACTTTACCAACATGTGCAATGGGATGTGCAGTATCATCACCTATTCCTACATAGCCTGGTTTTTTCATTTTCTGCATATCTCTAACCACTCAGCATGACTGGTCATGTGGTTAAAGGCACCAGAATCTACATACCATATATCTTGAGATCCTGACACATCCCCTATTATGGAACTAAGCATGTGTTGCATCACAAACAGCTACTCACTTCTGTCACCACCTCCATGTTTGCTGGATGATGCATAGTTGCCTTGCTGCAACTTCCCACTTTTAATGTCATTCTGCTTTTTGTAGCAGTCCTCTGCAATGTGTCATGGTTTGCCAGTAATAGCACTCTATTTTAATTTCTTTGCCAACCACCTCGGCCTCTTTGGCTCCCCCTACCTCTAGAATGGCCTCTTCCACCTGTGTGTATGATTGCTGCTGTGAATCATTGGACTGTTGTTGTGCAGAATTCTAATTTCCTTGTCGGCCACCACCTTGGCCTCGACCATGGTCTCTACCTCTGCCTCTACCTGAATTAGAGTAGAAGGCCTGTTCCAATGTGTTCTTGCTTTGTGAAGAAGAATCCTCACCTAAATCCTTTTCTTCTATCATCAGCATAGATATCAAGTCCCAAAAGTTGGGAATATTCTCCCTAACTTCAATGGAGGTCTTGAATGGCTTGTACTCTTTGCCAAGCCCATTCAGACAAACACTCACCAAATCATCATCCTCCACTGATACATTGATAGACCCAAGGTATTCAACAATTCCCTTGATCTTTAAGGCATATTCATTGATGGACATGCTTTTCTTTTCCACAGTATGCAACTCTTGCTTTAACTGTAACTTCGTTGTCTTTGTGTTAGCCTGGAACATCAGATTCTGTCATGCAACTGTGGAGTGTTTGCATCCTATATGTGTCCTATCTTAGTGTCTATGACACTAATTGAAAGCCAGTACATGACTTTTCTTGCACCTTGATTCCAATCCTTGAATGCCTTTATATCTGCAGGAGTGGCATTCTCCTCAGACAACTCTGGAAGCTCCTCATTATCTCCTTTTACATAATCCCAAAATCCTTTACCCATTAGGAAATTGGTCATTCTGAACTTCTAGGCATGGAAGTTATTCTTATCCAGCTTCTCACTAACAATCTGATTAATTTTGTCATACATGTCTTCCTACAGCAATCAAATAACCTGCAACCAAACAACTTTTGTCATACATGTCTTCCTATAGCAAATCAAATAACCTGCAACCAAACAACTTTTGTATGCAACTTGTAATACAATAGTATCTTCTATAACTGCTGCAGCAGCGGCACAGCATGTGTCACCAAACGTGACCAAAGTACATGTACACACACCTAGTATCAACAATACATGTGAAAACCCCGTCTGCACTTCCAAAATGCACTGTTGCACTGAAATAACCAGATTTCAAGCAGAAATAATTCTCTACTAGAACTTCTAGAAAAATGCCAAAAATACCCTGTAGTGACAAAATGGGGCCTGACGCACGAAACATGAATCTTGTAAAAAAAACTAGTCCAATAAGACAGTATACCTTTCATGTAGCTTCGCGAAGACAACTCCTCAATTAGAGATGTGTAGCTCCTAGAGCTAGTGAGGGGGTGTTGTACCTAAACCAAGAAGGAGAAAGGAATGATGGTGCTCTTACCCGTGTAGTACCGCTCCCTTCCTTGCTTGTTCTTGCCTCTTGCTTGTTCTTGCCTCCTTAGCTCTCACACAAACCAGGCTCTGATACCATAAAGAGAATGTGGGGGAGAGGGAGAGGGAGAGCTTCAAACCCTAGCAACACACACAAGAGAGAGCAAGACACAAGAGAGAGATGCATGGCTGAATTTTATTCTATCTTCTTCTTCTCTACTCAACCAACATAACATAAAGATAAGAGTACACACAATATGGGTTAGTACTCAACTACTACAACACACAAGGGTCCATAATGTGAACCTGACTAAATGAGCTGGTGCTACAACTATGCCAGTCTCTAGTAATCCAAAACGGCTGGTCACACAGCCTGTCATCCCACTGGCCACATATCACACACATAATCTCACCAACCATGCCAGCGGTGTAGATGCGAAAGCTATCAGCCACCAGTGAGGCGAAAGCTATCAGCAAAGTGAGGCGGGTCATCAATGTCCAACGTAACACTAGTTGAGCTCAATATCTCAACAGTAACTATGACATGACATGTATGTCTAGAAAATAGCTCCTTTTTTTAGAGTTGTATTGATTTCTTTTTCTGGATTGAAGATGGAAATGACAAATGGTCTCTATTTTGGTATATTTTTTAAAACTTGTTAGATTTTCAGTTGTAATCTCAAAAAGTAAGCAAAACGAAGTATTTTTTCCATTTTATTTTTGTGAAAAATGTGCAAAGTGCCCTAAATATTGTCATTTTTGGGCGGTGTTGCACACATGCATAGACAGCTTTCCAAAAAGAGGTAAAACAATTGGCCCTTTTTTATAGAATCTTTGAAAGATGCAAAATGTTTCTCATTTTCAAAAAATATTATCTATTTTTCTTGCAGCAATGTTTAAAAAATTAATAAATTAATTGATTTGATATAAATGACCATACAAAACTCATAAAGAAATTGGTTGGTGTTTGTTGGAAGATGTCATTTTTCTTACAAGTTTTTGATTTTTTGTGCGGCTACTTTTGAGAGAAATTAGGATGCTACAAGCAAGACTTCTAGGATACCAAGGAAATGGATTCACAGGCTCATGTCTCTCCGTATCAACCTCATTGTCCGCCTTTAAAGCTTTAATAAATTCTTGTTATATCTTATTTTTAATTTATATTACAAATCGACCATTGGCATTTACTCGAAGCACCATAGGCAAAGACTTGTGTAGAATTACAAGAAATTCATCCCTAAGGATAATTTGTTGCTTCTTCTTATTATAGTATTGTTTGAACATGGGCTCAAGGGGTTCACCCAAAAATATGTAAGTATACCACGTGAGTTCAAATAATGAAGGGGTTTTTTTGTTCAACATTTTAAGATAAATCTATAGAAATACATTTACATAAGGGATTTTTTAAATTGACTTTGAAAAAAAAACCCGTAAGTCCATAAAGAAAAAGGGATCGATTTATTCATAAAAAATTCACAGGTAAGGGGTTTTTCAAATACCCCTTGAACGCATGTGATACATAGGGTTTCTTAATAGTGCACCCCCCAAGAATATGGGGCTCTTTGTGAGACGAAAGGTCCCTAGCCGCCACTTACTTCTTTCTGAGGCTTCCCACCACCTGTTTTTGCTTCTACTTGTAGCTTCTTCCACTTGTTCTTGAGTCCATCACCTAAAGTGCGTATGCTAGGTTCGACCGTGCGAGAATCGATAAACAAGTAGGAAAGTTTGTAAAATATCAAATACATGAACTTGGGGATGTGAGTGAAGCTATCAAATTCTACAATAATAAAACAAGTTACCTCCTAAATTTGCAAGAAAAAATATACCAAACTTTTTAAACCTCCCATAAAATATGAAACCTTAAGTTATAGAATATGGAAGTATTTATCTAATAATTTAAAGGGGTATAAAATTTAGTAAGAGATACAGATGTGTAATTTCTCAAATTTAAGAGATTTAACTACATTGGGGAAGATTGTCATTTAGTTGCAAACGTACAATTAAGTGACAACTTTCATATTCTCTCTAGGAGAAAGTCATTTAAGAACTTCATGGCATTGGCTTAAACTCGGTCCCAACCACCCTCTTCATGACATAACCTTCAACCAAATTCAAAACATTCCGTTACAGGTTCAACTCGACGTCTTAAATTAAGTTAACCTTAGTTTAAACTCAACCTACAATTAAACTAGGGTTAACTTAAATCAAAACAGTGAGTCAATTATGTAGTTTCCATATTTGCTAATATGTTACTTTTTAAGGCAATGTTAAGGTAGGCTATACTAAGATTTTAGTTTTAAAGAATAAGTAGTTAATCTCTTGCTTGATTATAGAGAGGACCATTAATTAACTTGTAAAACATCATCATCATTTGGTTCTACATCTACATGTTACTTTTCTTCAAACCATAAGGATTGGAACAATTGAAAGATCCCTTCCCCCCTCTGCACAACGAATTCAAGGGTGCTAGCAAATGGAAGTAGCACTTCTTGCGCAGGACAGAGCCTCTCACTCAAGGCCTCACCCACAGATATCCGGACAAGAGACTAATCCCTTGGTTCTTCCAAAACCAAACACGCAAAAACTTCCCTTGCCCAAAAAGCACGGGCAATTCCTCCAGGATATTTTTATTTTAACGTAGTCAAGAGCCTTAACTAATCGAACTGATCCGACTGAACCCGTAAGTCACATGGTCAAATCAAGGAAAAGACTTGCACTTGGATTGTAGAGACTAATGCTTTTTTCCTCATCATCAAGAGGCACAACCGTTGATTCTTTTCCATAGACGAAGGACTGTCCAGGATTTACTTCATCTACCGTACCATAACAGAATTGAGTCTCATTTTAGGGATCCATCAGTCCAGCTTCATCCAGCCCCATGGGCTAGCCAACTTCCCTAACCATTGTAGTGATGGGATCCAATTAGGAATTCGGTTATATTTTGTCCTGGGTACTAGGGAAAAGAGTTCCCATGCCCCCTAGAGCCGGTGCTTCATGCCAACTTCAAGATAGTCACACCACTTACACACCCAATATGAAATTGCCTTTTTCACAAATTCAGTTGTCTTTAAAACAATCTTTTCATGAAACCATAGTATCACTTATCATAATCCTCCAAAATATCTGGTTGAATTCTAATTTCCAATCATTCCTTCATCGGTGTACCTATGGCATCATTGGTAAACAGAATGCTCACCACCTGTTCACTCAAGGGCCTTTTCAATAATTTCTAGCTCATACTACCCGGCAAAATAATCACATAACAAAATCCAGATGGACTCTCCATTGTTCATGTGATCAGCAAGATCAACCAACAGATCCATATAAAAGAGCCATGGACTCATCCGTTGAGGACCAGCAGGGTTAATTAACCAGATCCATGCCCGAGTTCAGAAAACAACTCTAACACCTTGTTCCATTTTCTTCCTCGATGCACGTGTGGGTATCTTCGGCAACCCAGCAACCCAGAGCCCAAGGTCAGCACCTTTAGGATCCTTCACACGTCACCTAGCACTTCACTCATAGGCCGCTTCCTTGGTCCCTCATCCACCGTACCGGAAGCTTACCATTTAAATCGAACCGAGGCTGGTCAAGACCTCAATCGACCTGCTACGTGAGACGTCCTCCATTGACTATCCGTCAGCTGTTGTAACTTTATCACTGTTGTAACTTTATCACTTAGGTCTCCACGACCTCATTCACAAAATGGTCAAAATGCTTATTCAGCATTCTTGACATAAAACAGTAATTTAAAAACAGGTCATAAATACAGTTTCTAATGAACTCTCATCTTTTCACATCGTTCCACATCATTTCCCATTATTCCACATTCTTCTAAATCAATTCACTTTGCTTAATCCACATCCAATCATATTCATGAGTGTTAGCTTCAAGGAAAAATGTCCCCCACACACACCTTCATGGCAAGAGGCCAAAATGGCAAAAATATCCTCCCTGCTAGGAACTTCGGCTAAAAAAAGGGGGGAAATGAAAAGGTAGTGAAATGTAAAAGGAGGGAAAGTAAAAAGTTAAACATAAAAAAAGGAAAAAAATGAAATTCGGTTTTCAAACTTCCATGTGTTGACTACAAGGTACATCTGACATGAAAGAATAGTTTATGACATGAAATCTGACATTTTTCTATTTTTTAAAGTCATAGGCTCTATTATTTCATTGTCCTAAGAGATTTGGGCAAAGATATGACAAAAATATCCATGTTACATGGATCTAGAATCCGAGCTCTCTCATTGGTCAAGCCACTCTTTTTTTATTCACTCTATAAGGGAAAAAATGGAGAGTCCATATTTCTCCTAATGGAACATGCAAATAGATGAAATACATATGTTTACATGCCAGAAAAGGCTTCTTATTCTCTTCTCTCTTCCTCTTCTATCATTTAAATTAAATTACCATAATTTTCTCTTTTCTTAATTATTTAATTATACATAAGCCTAAAATTAGTTTCCATTGAATGTGATGAAAATCATTCTTTTAGCATAGGATGACCAATCCTAGAATATGGAAGGAAGTCCTCTTTTCATGTTATGCATAAGAATGAATTATGTATCAATTTCTTAAAAATTTTGCCATAGCTCTGCTGTGCTACTATTATTGATAATTTTTAATATTTTTTAAAAGTATAAACTTAGTAATACAATTATGATAGTATAACTATCTTCTAAACTTAAATCCAATTTATGGATCTAAATCATAAGATTATCATAAATTTAGAAGCATAAAAGTATAAAAAGCCACTTTCTTAACCTCTAGCTTTAGAAGCCTAGAGTTTGATTTGTGAATTGAGAATTTATCACAATGAGAAGCATCATTTGAATAGAGAATTGGTCATAGGAATGACCATTCTTTTGGGGAGAGAGAGATACTCATAAAGAATATCTTAAATTAAGCATAAAGAAAAACTTTTCTTAATTATTCATTTCAACTCTTAAGAAAAGCTTGATTTCCATTATAAACACTTAATTTAGAAACTTCTCAAGCTTGAGAGGGGTTGAGAAGTGAAAACATTGAGAATAGTAGAGAAAAACCATGAAATTACAACTTACCTCTTGATTTTACTTGCTTCTCTATCTTAGAAGAAGCCCCCAACCAATCAACTGGTTAGTGTGTTGAAAGGAAAGCTCCAAGGATGGTTGAAGAGAGAGAGAAGCTCCACTCTCTTCAAAAGTAGAGGATTTTTAAGAGATAATAGAAAATATGAGTAGTTTAATGTAACAGTGGCATGGTATAGCTCAAAGATGAGAATACAAAAGAATGAGGATCTATTTATAGGTGAGGGAGGACACTAACTGAGTCCAACTAAAGAGTTCTAGAATTTTTTAGCTTGAGTTTGGTTGAATTTGGACAAGATTTAGACTAGTTTGCCTCCCGTTTTGATTTGGTTTGATCCAAGAGAGAGAAGAGGTAAAAATATCACAATTTTTTTGAATTAAAAACTCATCCACATGTGTGAAATAGGCGCCTACCTCAAAGTCTCCCCCCTCCTTACCAAGGTGTCAAAAATGTATCACTATTCCAAAATATCTCATTTTTTTAGTAATATCTCATAGTTTTTAACGAATAAACCTTCTTGTACTCAGCCAACTCTTCATCTTATGTCAGCATTTACTCATTTTTGGGTTTTTTAATTCTTTCTTGGATTAATCCTATTGGTCTATAGAAACCTTAATTGGACCATAATCCAAAATTTTCAGAAAAACTTGACCCTTAGGCTAAGCTCCTTTTTACATATTTTTAATTAATTCCAAATGCACATTGGAAAGTTCTTTTTGAATTTCTATTTCAAGGGAAACCATTTTAGACACTAGGAGGATTTTTATATCCAAAGATATCAAAATTTTAGATTATCTCTCTCTAGATATTTTCTCTCTCTAGGACAAAATAGGATAAAACGGGATCTTTCTTCTATTTCAGGAGAGGTTCTTACACCTTTACACCTCAAAAGCTAGAGGGAGGAATCTTACATCCTACCCCACTTAAAAAACGCGAGATGTCCTGATATCGCAGGTGGAGTATGATCTCTTTCATCTTCTTCTTCCTCTTCAATCGCTTCGTGCATTACTGCCTTGGAATTGAACGGCTAATTTGGGAAGATTGCTCTTTGACTTCCCCTATTCTGAGACAGAGGTCTTGCATTATTTTTTTGATTGAAACTACAGGTTGGTTAGAGGGTCTACCTCTAGGATTTCCCTAAAGAACCTGATTACTCTGGAAGGAAGGAGCTAGAGTCTAGAATCTTGGTCCCTGATTTCCCTGCCCTGAAAACCTTAATCCAAAAGGAGTTGGGCAATCCATATTGCGATGTCCAAATCCGTGAAAGTTATAGCATTTCACTTCCTTGTTCAAGGGTGGAACTTTTGAAGTTGAATTCCAGGGGATTGAGTTCTGGGTGGGAAAAGGACCTTTCTTACTTTCCATATCCTGAGCTTGATTTTGTTGTCTCTTAGGTGGTGGCGGAAGGCTGGAATCACCTTCTGGAGCTAGAAATCTTTTGAAAGATGATGATGCTGGCTTCGGCAGCAGGACCTTGACATCATCAAAGGCCTTGGCGAGATCCTTCGCCCTCCGCACTACTTCGGCCATGGAAACTGACTTGGCATTCTTCGATAGGATATTTAAAGGTTCATTCAGCCCCCGAATGAACCTAGCCATCAGCTATTCTTCATCCAGCGGTGGCAAGTATTTGAGGAGGAGAGCGAATGCTTGGTGATACACTTCAATAGTTCTGCTTCCCTGGGTTAACTCTAAGAATTCGTTCATCGTGGTTTCCAAAAAGCCGGGAGTATAGAATCTCTTCCTTAAATAAATTTTGAGATCATTCCATGTCTGGGTGTTCTGATCGAGATGGTTTGTCTCGCAGTGGTTTCTCCATGCCACTTTGGCTATTTCTACTATCTTCAGTCTTGTAAGAGCCATTTTACTTTTCTCATTGTACCCGATGACATTGAAGTATTCTTCCATTGCTTTGATCCACCACAGCCTCGCCCAAGTTTTTTCCTTCACCCTTTTAAGGTCCAGGCTACGATCTATGAAGAGTTTTACGAACATCTAAGTCGAGCTCTTCCTGATCGAGTTAGGGGTTATCAATCCTACCACGATGACCTCGATCCATGATCCTATCAGTACGAAATTTCTTGTTAAGTCCCTTTATTTATAATTCAAATCCAACTTTAGATCCAACTGATTCTGGGGTTCTTTAGATTGGTCAAGCCCCCCACAGAATCATGGGATAAAGATCCCTTCTACCAGAATAGAACTCATTATTAGAGAATAATTCATTCATATTCTTAACATAGTAATGGTCCATCAGACCAAAAATTCCATCTGAACATTCCTCCACGGGAATTTCAGTTATGCAGGTTTTCAATTTGTCATCCTTTAATTTGAGCGAGTGGGTCAAAGGTTCAAACAACAGCAATCTGCTAGCACAATCCACTAATTTCATAGTGATTTGCTAAAGTCATTATCGCCATTCAAGTTATTAATATCGTTACTGGGATTCGTCCCATTCATCCTCATTGTGGTTTTGTTCGACTTATCTTTTTTCAACTAGACTTCAGGAATCATCATCTTTCAATCAGAATCCAAATCAAATCATCAATTCTCAAAACCAGAATTCTAAAATCATATCAACCAGCATTAGAATTCATCATCTAGATAGCTTTTTTCAATATAACTTCAAGGTCTTAAATTTACTCGTATATATTGTTAGTAAAGAGCTGCAGTGATACCCATGGTATATACGGGTAGTCACTGTCCTTGGAATTATAAGATAAATACCATCATATCTAGGCCTCAAACAAGTTTCACATCCACATCCATTTCACATTTAGTAACATTTTCTATTTTTGATACCGATGTGACTTTTCTAATATTTCTGCCAAATTGTTTGGCTTAGGTAAAGGTTCTTTTTCTCAATGGATATTTTCATATTCTTTCTTAATTTTCTCAAGTGAAATATATTAAATGTTTTTCATTTTGAGTAAAAAATTCGTGGGATTTACAAAAATCAATTCTACCCATATTTTCCAATAATGCTCAAAGTTCAACTTTTGATAAATACTCATAATTTGAATTATGCTAAAAATTTCCCTTTTTCCATTTAATTTCTTGGATCTCAAATATCATGGGAATTTCTCTTTTTACATTTAATTGATTGAATTCTAAATGTCATAAGAATTTCTCTTTTATCATCAATTAAATTTATCTAAAATTCCTCTTTTTTTTAATAAAAATATCCATTAATTCAACATGCCAAGAATTCCACTTTTCCCATTTAAATGATTGAATTCCAAATGTCATGGGAATTCCTCTTTTATCATTTAAATATTTCTCATGCATAAAATAAATTTATCTAAAAATCCTCTTTGAATTTTAATAAAAATATCCATTAATTCAATATGTTGAGAGTTTCACTTTTTCCATTTAAATGATTGAATTCCAAATGTCATGGGAATTTCTCTTTTATCATTTAAATAAAATTATCCTAATTTTATTTTTTCTTAATTATTTAATTATGCATAAGCCTTAAAATTTAGTTTTCCATTGAATGTGATAAAAATCATTCTTTTAGCATAGGATGACCAATCCTAGAATATGGTAGGAAGTCCTTTTTCATGTTATGCATAAGAATGAATTATGTATCAATTTCTTAAAAATTTTACCATAGCTCCGCTGCTATTATTCAATATTTTTGAAAAGAATAAACTTAATAATACAATTATGATAGTATAACTATCTTCTAAACTTAGATCCAATTTAGGATTTAAATCATAAGATTATCATAATTTTAGAAGCATAAAAGTATAAAAAGCCACTTTCTTAACCTCTAGCTTCACAAGCCTAGAGTTTGATTTGTGAATTGAGAATTTATCAATGAGAAGCATCATTTGAATAGAAAATTGGTCATAGGAATGACCATTCTTTTGGGGGGATAGAGATATTCATAAAAAACATCCTAAATTGAGCATAAAGATAAACTTTTTTTAATTATTCATTACAACTCTTAAGGAAAGCTTGATTTGCATTATAAACACTTAATTTAGAAACTTCTCAAGCTTCAGAGGGGTTGAGAAGTGAAAAACATTGAGAATAGTAGAGAAAAACAATGAAATTACAACTTACCTCTTGCTTTTACTCTCTTCTCTATCTTAGAAGAAGCCCCCAACCAATCAATTGGTTAGTGTGTTGAAAGGAAAGCTCCAAGGATGGTTGAAGAAAGAGAGAAGCTCCACTCTCTTCAAAAGTAGAGGATTTTTAAGGGATAATAGAAAATATGAGTATTTTAATGTAATTCTAGCATGGTATAGCTCAAAGATGAGAATAAAAAAGAATGAGGGTATATTTATAGGTGTTGGAGGCCACTAGCTGAGTCCAACTAAGTTCTAGAATTTTCTAGCTTCCATTTGGCTGAATTTGGACACGATTTGGACCAGTTTGGCTCCCTTTTTGATTTGGTTTGATCCAAGAGAGAGGAGAGATAAAAATATCATAATTTTTTTGAACTAAAAACTCATCCACATGTGTGAAATAGGCACCTACCTCAAAGTCTCCCCCCTCCTTACCAAGGTGTCAAAAATGTATCATTATTCCAAAATATCTCATTTTTTTAGTAATATCTCATAGTTTTTAACTAATGAACCTTGTACTTAGTCAACTCTTCATCTTATGTTAGAATTTGCTCATTTTTTGGCATTTTCTTTTATTCTTTGGATTTATCTCATCCCAACACTTGGATAAATCCTATTGGTCCATAGGAACCTTAATTGGACCATAATCCAAAATTTTCAGAATAACTTGACCCTTAGGCTAAGGTCCTTTATACATATTTTTAATTAATTCTAAATGCACATTGGAAAGATCATTTTGAATTTCTATTTCAGGGGAAACCATTTTAGACACTAGGGAGATTTTTATATCCAAAGATATCAAAATTTTAGATTACCTCTCTCTAGACATTTTCTCTCTCTAGGCTAAAATAGGGTAAAGCATGATCTTTCTTCTATTTCAGAGAGGGGAATAATTACAAGAACAGAAGGGGAGGTTCATACACCTTTACACCTCAAAATCTTGAGGGAGGAATCTTACAACAATTATGGACTATCCAATCTTCCATAGCAAAATCCTTAAAGAACTCACTACAAGAGGCAGGGCCATTATCCACGCTTTTTTCGACGTTTTAGAACTAAGCTTAAAATCCCCAAAATATAAAAATATGCATCGAAAAAAGCATCAAAATAGAAACGTTGAAATAAGTGCTGATATATGCGTCGAAATAATGATATTTTCTGCGCTTTTTTCGACAACTTTTTTGATTGACATTTCAACTGTTATTTTGACGGAGGCAAGAAACTTTCGACGCTTTTTTTTCGAACGGATGCAGGAAAGTTTCGATGCTTTTTTCGACGGATGCAGGAAACTTTCGACGTTTATTTTGATGCGTGCAAGTATTAATTTTTTTTTTTACATAATGGCGCATCCAGTTGCAATCTTATAGCTGGATGCACCATTATGCCAAACTTATAGAGTACCAAAGGCAACTATACTTTGATGTGAAGAACGAAGCGAATTTGTTAAAAATGTTGGAGTGCCATAACGTTTTTGATTACAAAGTATGTACAAAGTAGGTACACAATTCACACAAGTACAAACAATGGCCAAATTATATTGCAAGATGTGAAATTTACATATCAACCTCTGACGAGATAAGACAAAGTTGCATAAAGTAGTTGCATAAAATTGCATATAAGCCCTACAAGCTATACTCGATGACCAAAATTGCATAAAGTAGTTGCATACAAGCTATACAAGCTCAAACAAAGATGTGAGCTGACCAAAATATGTATGTACAAGAGGAAAGACATGGGCAAGGCTACTCTATGCGGAGCCCTCACTCAAGGTCAGGCATTGGTCCCTACGAAAACCATACAAGATGCTTTTTTTTTATACAAAACAACGATCTAACATGACATGGCAAAGCACGTATACAAATCATAAGGTTAAGGCTTGCCGCACTTACCATATCTACAATGCGCCCCCAATTGAGGTTGGCACCTTCTTGCTTAAGCTTCTCTAAAAGAAAGTAAGTGTTATGGTGGGCGAGCAATGTCCTCATCTTCTCCCACTGCCGGCCAACCAACCACTTGATTCGAAAAGTACCAAAACAACAAGATAAGTGTTGATACTTACAAAGTAGACATAACATCAAATGAAACATACAAGATAAGCATTGATACTTACAAAGTAGACATGGATTGCATCCCAACTATCGCTTCCAAGGTGAGAGCTTCCTACGCTCTCCATTTCGGCTTTGGCTGCATCCTCTTGTTGCTTGTAGTGTTGCGGATTTTGAAAGATCCCTGCTCCATCCGTGCAACGAATTCGGGGCCTCGCCCACGGATATACGGACAAGAGACTAATCCCTCAGTTCTTCCAAAACCGAACCCAAATAAACTTCCCTCGCCCAGAAAGCATGGGCGATTCCTCTAGGATATTTTTATTCTAACGTAGTCAAGAGCCTTAACTAACCAAACTGACCCGACCAAACCCGTAAGTCACATGGTCAGATCAAGGAAAAGACTTACACTTGGATCATAGAGACCAACGCTTTTTTCCTCATCGAGAGGCACAACCGTTGATTCTTTTCCATAGAACAAGGACTATCCGGGATTTACTTCATCTATCCTACCATAACAAAATTGAGTCTCATTTTAGGGATCCATCAATCTAGCCTAATCCCATGGGTTAGCCAACCGCCCCAACCACTGTAGTGATAGAATCCATTTAGAAATTTGGTTATGTTTTGTCCCACGGATACCAGCGAAAAGAGTTCCCAGGCACCCTAGCTGGTGCTTCAAGCAAACTTCAAGATAGTCACACCACTTACACACCCAATATGAAATTACCTATTTCACAAATTCAGCTGTCTTTAAAACAATCTTTTCATGAAACCATAGTATCACTGATCATAATCCTCCAAAATATCTGGTTGAATTCTAATTTTCAATCATTCTTTCATTGGTGTACCTATGGCATCATTGGCAACCAGAACGCTCACCACCTGTTCACTCCAGGGGCCTTTTCAATAGTTCCTAGCTCAAAGTACCCGAAAATATATTCACTTAAAAAAAATCCAGATGGACTCTCCGTTGTGTTGAAGATCAACAAGGTCAACCAACAGATCCATATAAAAGAGCCATGGACTCATCCGTTGAGGACCAGCAAGGACAATCAACCAGATCCATGCTAGAGTTCAAAAAAACAACTCTAACTCCTTGTTCCATTTTCTTCCTCGATGCACATGTGGGTATTTTCGATGACCCAAATCCCGAGCACCGTATGGTCAACACCCTCTAGGCTCCTTCACAGGTCACGTAGCGCTTCACTCATAGGCCACTTCCCTTGTCCCTCATCCACCGTACTGCCGAAAGCTCACCATTTAAATCAAACCGAGGCTGGTCAAGACCTCGATCGACCTTGCTACGCGAGACGTCCTCCGTTGACTCTTCGTCAGCTGCTATAACTTTATCACTTAGGTCTCCCACGACCTCATTCACAAGATGGTCAAATTTAATGATTCCCGAGCATTCTTGACATAAAACAGGTCATAAATACAATTTCTAAAACGAACTCTCATCTTTCCACATTATTCCTTATCATTTCTCGTTATTCCACATTCTTCAACATCAGTTCACATTGCTTAATCCACATCCAATCATATGTATTCCCATCGTCCTTCATCCATTCTCATCTTCTCACATCATATCACATCACATCACATCCATTCACATCTATCTCGATTCACATCACATCACATCACATCTCATTCATTCACATCTATCCCAATTCACATCACATCACATCGATTTCACATCACATCTCATCCATTCACATCTATCTCGATTCACATCTCATTCATTCACATCACATCCATTCACATCACATCACATCCATTCACATCACATCTCATCCATTCACATCTATCTCGATTCACATCACATCATATCTCATTCATTCACTTCTATCCCTATTCACATCAGATCACATCACATCTATCTCGATTCACATCACATCATATCTCATCCATTCACATCTATCTCGATTCACATCACATCATATCTCATTCATTCACATCTATCCCTATTCACATCAGATCACATCACATCCATTCATATCACATCTCATCCATTCACCTCTTATCACATTGTATTCTCATCTTATTTGCATCGTATTCACATTTAGTAACATTTTCTACTTTCGACACCGATGGGACTTTTTCTAAATCTCTGCCAATTGCTTGGCCTAGTTAAAGGTACTTTTTTCTCGATGGATATTTTCATAATCTTTCTCAAACTTCTCAAATGAATTATATTCAATATTCTTCTTTTGAGTAAAAGATTCATGGGATTTACAAAAATCAATTCTACCCATATTTTCCAATAAAATTAATAATGCTCAAAATTTCACTTTTGATAAATACTCATAATTTGAGTTATGCTATAAATTCCTCTTTTTTCATTTAATTTCTTGGATCTCAAATATCATGGGAATTCCTCTTTTTGCATTTAATTGATTGAATTCCAAATGTCATGGGAATTCCTCTTTTATCATAAAATAAATTTATCTAAAATTTCTCTTTTCTTTAATAAAAATATCCATTATTTTAAATATGTCAAGAATTCCACTTTTACCATTTAAATGATTGAATTCCAAATGTCATGGGAATTCCTCTTTTATCATTTAAAATTTTCTCATGCATAAAAAAATTTATCTGAAATTTCTCCTTAAATTTAAATAAAAATATACATTAATTCAAGTATGTCAAGAATTCCATTTTTACCATTTAAATGATTGAATTCCAAATGTCATGGGAATTCCTCTTTTATCATTTAAATTTTCTCATACATAAAATACATTTATCTAAAACTCCTCTTTAAATAAAAATATTCATTATTTTAATATATCAAATTTTCTCTTTTTCCATTTAATTACATGGATCTCCATTATCATGGGAATTCCTCTTTTTGCATAAAAATAAAATTACCAAAAATTCTTCTTTTCTTTGATTTATTAATTATGCATAAATACTAAAAAATTAGTTTCCCATGAATTTGATGAAAATCATTCTTTTAGCATAGGATGTCCAATCCTAGAATATGGTAGGAAGTCCTCTTTTCACATTAAAAATGAGCTAAGTATTAATTTCTAAAAAAAAATCATAGCTTCGCTCTACTATTACTGATAATTTTCAATATTTCTAGAAAGAATAAGACTTTGTAATACAATTATAATAGAAGAACTATCTTTGAACTTAAATCCAATTTATGGAATTAAATCACAAATTTACCATAATTTTATTAACATAAAAGCATAAAAAGCCATTTTCTTAACCTCTAGCTTAACAAGCTTAGAGATTGATTTTGAATTAAGAATTTATCAATGAGAAGCATTCATTTGCTTAAGAATTAGTCATAGGAATGACTATTCTTTTGGGGGGAGAGAGATATACATAAAAAGCATCCTAATTAAGCATAAAGATTAACTTTTTTGTGATTAATCATTAGAATTCTTATAGAAAGATTGATTTGCATTGAAAACAATTAATTTGAAACTTCTCAAACTTGAGAGGGGTTGAGAAGTCAAATCTTTTGAGAATAATAATGAAAACCATGAAATTACTTCTTATCTCTAGATTTGTCTTGCTTCTTTATCTTAGAAGGAAGCCCCCAACCAATCAATTGGTTTAGTATGTTGAGAAGAAAGCTCCAGGAGTTGTTGAAGAGAGAGAGAAGCTCCAGGTTCTCCAAAATTAGAGGATTTTTAAGGGATAATAGAAAATATCATTATTTTAATATAATACTGGCATGGTATAGTTCACATATTTTTTTAAAAAGACTAAGGATCTATTTATCGGTGAGGGAGGCCACTAACCAAGTCCAACTGGGTTCTAGAATTTTCCAGGTTCACTTTGACTCAATTTGGACAAGATTTGGACCAATTTGGCTCCGTTTTTTATTTGGTTTGATCCAGGAGAGAGGAGAGATAAAAATATCATAATTTTTTTGAATTAAAAACTCATCCACATGTGTGAATTAGGTGCCTACATCAAGAGTCCCCCTCTCCTTACCAAGGTGTCAAAAATGCATCATTATTCTAAAATATCTGAGTTTTTTAGTAATATCTCATAGTTTTTAACTAATAAACCTTGTACTCAGTCAACTCTTCATCTTATGTGAGCATTTACTCATTTTTGGATATTTGCTTTTATTCTTTGGATTTATCTCATCCCAACACGTGGATTAATCCAATTGGCCCATTGGAACCTTAATTGGACCATAATCCAAAAATTTCTAAAAATGTAGACCCTTAGGCTAAGGTCCTTTATATACATTTTCAATTAATTCCAAATGCACATTGGAAAGTTCTTTTTGGATTTCTATTTCAGGGGAATCCATTTTAGAAACTAGGAGGATTTTTATATCCAAAGATATCTTAATTTAGGATTATCTCTCTCTATATGTTTTCTCTCTCTAGGCCAAAATAGGGTAAAACAAGATCTTCTTTTTAAGAGAGGGGAATAAATACAAGAACAGAAGGGGAGGTTTTTATATTTTTACACCTCAAAAGCTGGAGGGAGGAATCTTACATCCTACCCCACTTAAAAAACGCGAGATGTCCTCATCTCGCAGGTGGAGTATAATCTCTTTCATCTTCTTCTTCTTCAATCACTTCCAGCGTTACTGGCTTGGAAGTGGATGGCCAATTTGGGAACATCTCTCTTTGACTTCCCCTATTCTGAGGTGGAGGTCTTGCATTACTTTGGATTGAAACTGAGGGTTGGTTAGAGGGTCCTATGGGATTTCACTGATTTTGGCAGAAAGGAACCTGATTGCTCTAGAAGGAAGGAGTTGGAGTCATGAATCTTGGTCCCTATTTTCCCCACCTAGAAAACCTTGATCCAAAAGGAGTTGGGCAATCCATATTGCGATGTCCAAATCCTTGATAGTTATAGCCTTTCACTTCCTTGTTAAAGGGTGGAACTTCTGAAGATGAATTCCAGGGGATTGAGTTTTGGGAAAAAGACCTTTCTTCCATTCTGGAACTTTTCGAATATCTTGAGCTTGACGTTGTTGTCTCTTAGGCGGTGGAAGGTTGGAATCACCTTCTAGAGCTAGAATTCTTTTGAAAGATGATGGTGCTAGCTTCGACGAGACCTTGACATCAAAGGCCATGGCGAAATCCTTTGCCATCCGCACTGCTTCGGCCATGGAAATCGGCTTGAATATATGTGAATGGATGATGTGTGATGTGAATGGATGGATGATGTGAATGGATGATGTGTGATGTGAATGGATGTGATGTGATGTGATGTGAATCGGGATAGATGTGAATGAATGAGATGTGATGTGAATGGATGAGATGAGATGTGAATCGGGGTAGATGTGATGGGATGTGAATCGGGATAAATGTGAATGAATGAGATGTGAGCTGAAATGGATGTGATGTGATCTGGATCGGGATAGATATGAATGGATGAGATGTGAATGAATGTGATGTGATGAGATGGAGATGCGAGTGGATGAGATGTGATGAGTATAAATGTGGAAAGATGTGATGAGATGGAAAATGATGTGATTGGATGAGAATAGATGAAGAACGATGGGAATACATATGATTGGACTTGGATTAAGTAATGTGGATTGATGTGGAAGAATGTGGAAAGACGAGAGTTCGTTATAGAAACTATATTTATGACCTGTTTTTAAATGACTGTTTTATGTCAAGAATGCTGGGGAAGCATTTTGACCGTCTTGTGAATGAGGTCGTGGAGACCAAAGTGATAAAGTTGCAACAGTTGTTGACAGAAAGTCAAATGGAGGACGTCTAGTGTAGCACGATCGGCCGAGGTCTTGACCAGCCTCAGCTCGATTTAAATGGTGAGCTTCCGGTACGGTGGATGAGGGACCAAGGAAGCGGCCTATGAGTGAAGCACTAAGTGACCTGCGAAGGATCCTAGAGGGTGCTGACCATACGATGCTCGGGCTCTCGATCGCCAAAGATACCCATGTGTGCATCAAGGAAGATATTGAAACAAGGAGTAAGAGTTGTTTTCTGAATTCGGGCATGGATCTGGTTGATTGACCTTGCTGGTCCTCAACGGATGAGTCCATGGCTCTTTTATATGGATCTGTTGGTTGACCTTGCTGATCTTCAACGGAGAGTTCATCTAGATTTTCTTATGTGATAATATTGTCGGGTACTATGAGCTAGGAACTATCGAAAAGGCCCGTGGATAGGTGGTGAGCGTTCTGGTTCCAATGATGCCATAGGTACACTGATGAAAGAATGATTAGAAATGAGAATTCAACCGGATATTTTGGAGGATTATGATCAGTGATACTATGGTTTCATTAAAATATTGTTTTAAAATTGAATCTATGAAATAGGCGATTTCATATTGGGTGTGTAAGTGGTGTGACTATTTTGAAGTTTGCATGAAGCGCCAGCTAGGGGGCCTGGGAACTCTTTTCCCTGCTACCCGGGATAAAACATAACCAAATTCCTAACTGGATCCCATCACTACAGTGGTTGGGCGGTTGGCTAACCCATGGGACTGGATGCGGTTAGGCTGGACTGATGGATCCCTGAAATGAGACTCAATTCTGTTATGGTACGATAGATGAAGTAAATCATGGACAGTCCTTGTTCTATGGAAAAGAATCAACGACTGTGCCTCTCGATGAGAAAAAAATTGTTGGTCTCTATGATCCAAGTGCAAGACTTTTCCTTGATCTGACCATGTGAATTACGGGTTCGATTGGATCAGTTTAGTTTAGTGATGACCTTGACTACGTTAGAACAAAAATATCCTAGAGGAATCGCTCATGCTTTCTGGGCGAGGGAAGTTTTTCCGAGTTCGGTTTTTGGAAGAACTGAGGGATTAGTCTCTTGCCCGAATATCCGTGGGTGAGGCCCCGAGTGAGAGGCTCTGCCCTGTGCAAGAAGTGCTACTTCCACTGCTAGCATCCCAGAATTCGTTACGCGGAGGGGACAGGGATCTTTCAGCTGCTGTGCTACTTCCACTGCTAGCATCCCAGAATTCGTTACGCGGAGGGGACAGGGATCTTTCAGCTGCTGGTATCAGAGCAAATTGGCTAAAGTGGATCAACCGAGAAGCCAGAAATGTCAAAAAATTTTGAAGTACCAGTAAAAGATTGAAATTGTGTGATGAAATACAAATTGATATTCAGAATGAAATTCATAAATTGGTAATTGGGTCTTCAAATGGAAGTACCGCAATTGTATGGAATCCTTGACTTGCTTGAGGCCTAGATATGATGGTATTTACCTTATAATTCCAAGGACCGTGACTACCTGTATATAGCGATGGTATAACTGCAGCTCTTTACTGGCAGTATATACAAGTAAATCTGAGACCTTGAAATTATAAGCAAAAATGCTATCCAGATGATGAATTCAAATGTTGGTTGATATGATTTTAGAATTCTAGTTGAGAATTGATGAGTTGATTTGGATTCTGATGAAAGATAATGATTCTTGAATTTTGGTTGGATGAAGATAAGTTGAACAAAACCACAATGAGGATGAATATCCCAGTGATGATAATGGTAACTAGAGTGACAATTATGACTTCAGCAAATCACTACGAGATTAGTGGATTGTGCTGACAGATTGCTGTAACTGTTAACCTTTGACCCAGTGGATCTAATTAAGGGATGACAAATTGAAAATCTGCATAACTGAAATTCTCATGGAAGAATGTTCAGATGAATTTTTTGGTATGATGGACCATTATTGTGTTAAGGATATGAATGATATGTTCTGAATAAATTGTTATCTGATAATGAGTTCTATATGAAGGGATCTTTATCCAAAAATTCTATTGGGTTTACCAGACTGTAAGGAACCCCAGAATCAGTTGGATCTTAAGGGAAAGAGTTGTCCTCCAGCTGCGAGATGAGGACATCTCACATTTTTTTAGTGGGGTAGGATATAAGATTCCTCCCTCCAGCTATTGAGGTGTAAAGGTGTAAGAATCTCCCCTTCTAATCTTGTAATTATTCTCCTCTTTGAAATAGAAGAAAGATCTTGTTTTACCCTGTTTTAGCTTGGAGAGAGAAAATGTGTACAGAGAGGTAATCCAAAATTGAGATATTTTTGGATATAAAAATCCTCCTAGTGTCTAAAACGGTTTCCCCTTAAACAAAAATTAAAAAAGAACTTTCCAATGTGCAATTGGAATTAATTGAAAATGTGTAAAAATGACTTTAGCCTAAGGGTCTAGATTTTCAGAAATTTTTGGATTATGGTCCAATTAAGGTTCCTATGGGCCAATAGGATCAATCCAAGTGTGGGGAGGAGATAAATCCAATGAATGAAAGAAAATACCCAAAAATGACTAAATTCCCACATAAGATGAAGAGTTGACTGAGTACAAGGTTTATTAGTTAAAAACTATGAGATATTACTAAAAAAATGAGATATTTTGGTATAATCATACATTTTTGACACCTTGGTAAGGAGGGGGGGAGACTTCAAGGAGGTGCCTATTTCACACATGTGGTGGAGTTTTTAACTCAAAACAAATTGTGATATTTTTATCTCTTCTCTCTCCTGGATCAAACCAAATCAAAAGGGAGCCAAACTAGATCCAAATCTTGTCCAAATTGTGATATTTTTATCTCTCCTCTCTCCTCTCTCCTGGATCAAACCAAATCAAAAGGGAGCCAAACTAGGTCCAAATCTTGTCCAAATTCAGCCCAACTGAACCTGGAAAATTCTAGAACCTAGTTGGACTTGGTTAGAAGCCTCCCTCACCTATAAATAGATCCATAGTCTTTTGTAAAAAAATCTGTAAACTATACCATGCCAGTATTACATTAAAATAATGATATTTTTTATCCCTAAAAAATCCTCTACTTTTGGAGAGAGTGGAGCCTCTCTCTCTCTCTCTTCAACCATCCTTGGAGCTTTCCTTTCAACACACCAACCAATTGATTGGTTGGGGGCTTCTTCTAAGATAGAAGCAAGAAAAAATAAGAGGTAAAGTGTAATTTTATGGTTTTTCTCTACTATTCTCAATGTTTTCACTTCTCAACCCCTCTCAAGCTTGAGAAGTTTCTAAATTAAGTGTTTATAATGCAAATCAAGATTTTCTTAAGATTTGTAATGAATAGTTAAGAAAAGTTTATATCTATGCTTAATTAGGATGCTTTTTATGTTTATCTCTCTCTCCCCCAAAGAATGGTCATTCATATGACCAATTCTCTATTCAATTGATGCTTCTCATGGAGAAATTCTCAATTCACAAACATGTTAGTAAATTATGGTAATCTTATGAGTTAAATCCATAAATTGGATATAAGGCTAAAAGATAGTTATACTATCATAGTTACATTACTAAGTCTTATTCTTTTCAAAAATATTGAAAATTGTCAGTAATAGATAGCAGTGGAGCTATGGCAAATTTTTTAAGAAATTGATACATAATTCATTCTTATGTATAACGCGAAAAGAGGACTTCCTACCATATTCTAGGATTGAATATCCTAGGCTAAAAGAATGATTTTCATCACATTCAATGGAAAACTAATTTTTAAGGTTTATGTATAATTAAATAATTAAGAAAAGAGAAAATTATGGTAATTTTATTTAAATGATATATCCGATTGAATCCTAATTTCTAATTTTTCCTTCATCGGTGTACCTATGGCATCATTGGCAACCAGAACGCTCACCACCTGTCGACTCCGGGGCCTTTTCAATCGTTACTAGCTCATAGTAACCGGAAATATTTTCACTTATAAAAATCAAAATGGAATCTCTGTTGAAGATCAGCAAGATCAACTAACAGATCCATATAAAAGAGCCATGGACTCATCCGTTGAGGACCAACAAGGTCAATCAATCAGATCCATGCCCGAATTTAGAAAACAATTCTTACCGCTTGTTCCAAAATCTTCCACGATGCACGTGTGGGTCGGCGACCCAGAGCTCGAGCACCATATGGTTAGCACCCTCTAGGATCCTTTGCAGGTCTCTAAGCGCTTCACTCATAGGCCGCTTCCTTGGTCCCTCATCCATCATACCAGAAGCTCACCATTTAAATCAAGACCTCGGCCGACCTTGCTACGCGAGACATCCTCCATTGATCCGTCAACTGTTGCAACTTTATCAGATAGGTCTCCACGAACTCATTCACAAGATGGTCAAAATGCTTCCCCAGCATTTTTGACATAAAACATGCATTTAAAAACACGTCGTAATTACAGTTTCTATAACGAACTCTCGTCTTTCCACATTGTTCCACATTAATCCTCATTTATTTCATATGTATTCCCATTAACATCACATCATTTTCCATCTCATCACATCTTTTCTCATTTATCCGCATCAGTTCTCATCACTCGCATCATCTACCCATATCCACATCTTATCACATCATATTCATTCACATGACATATCACATCTATCCCAATTTACATTGCATCTCATTCACTCACATCCCGATTCACATGACATCTCATTCATTCACATCCCGATTCACATCACATCACATCTATTCACATCCATCACATTGATTTGCATCACATGCATGACATCACATTCATTCATATCCATCACATTCATTAATTCATATCCACCGCATTCATTCTCATAACCATCCCATCACATACATTCTATCCACATCATATCACATCACTTCTATCCGCATCATATCTCATTCATACACATCTCATCTCATTCATCCACATCCATCCAATCGTTCACATGTACGACTACTCACATCTATCCATACATTCATATCTATCACTTCACATCCACATATATTCATGTCACATCACATCTCTTTACATCACATCACATTCTTTCACATACACATCCACATCCATTCTTTCACATACATCCACATCCATTCTTTCACATACTCATCCACATCCATTCTTCACATACACATCCATATCCATCCTTCACATACACATTCACATCCATCCTTCACATACACATCCATATCCATCCTTCACATACACATTCACATACACATACACATTCACATACATTCTTCACATACACATCCATATCCATCCTTCACATACACATCCACATCCATTCTTCACATACACATCCACATCCATTCTTCAGATACACATCCATATCCATCCTTCACATACACATTCACATCCATCCTTCACATACACATCCATATCCATTCTTCATATACACATTCACATCTATTCTTCACATACACATCCATATCCATCCTTCACATACACACTCACCTCCATTCTTTCACATACTCATTCACATCCATTCTTCACATACACATTCACATCCATTCTTCACATACACATCCATATCCATTCTTTCACATACTCATTCACATCCATTCTTCACATACACATTCACATCCATTCTTCATATACTCATTCACATCCATTCTTCACATACACATTCACATCCATTTTCATCACATACACATTCATATCCATTTTCATCACATATCATCCACTCACATCCCATATCATTCATTTACATATCCCGATTCACATGACATCACATCTCATCCATTCATTCACATCTCATTACATCCATCCATTCATTCACATCGCATCTCATCACATCTAATCACATCACATTATATCCATTCATTCATTCACATCTATCTAATTCACATCGCTTCTTATCACATCTATTCACATCACATCTCATCACCTCTACTCACATCACATCCATCCATCCATTCATTCACATCTATCTGATTCACATCACATCACATCCATCCATTCATTTACATCACATCTCATTATATCTATTCACATCACATCTCATCACCTCTATTCACATCACATCCATCCATGCATTCATTCACATTTATCTAATTCACATCACATCTCATCACATCTATTCACATCACATCCCATCCATCCATTCATTCATATTTATCTGATTCACATCACATCTCATCACATCTATTCACATCACATCCCATCCATCCATTCATTCACATTTATCTAATTCACATCACATCTATTCACATCTATTCACATCACATCCCATCCATCCATTCATTCACATTTATCTGATTCACATCACATCTATTCATAGAATTTAAGAGAATTCTAATTTTGATATAAAAACTTTTTATGCATCTATTTATGCATAAAAATCAATTTTAATGGGATAACACTTTTGAAATAAAAAAATTCCTTTATGCATCTTTCTATGCATAAAAATCAATTTTAATGAGGATAACACTTTTGAAATTAAACAAAAAATCCTTTATGCATCTTTTTATGCATAAAAATCAATTTTAATGAGAATAACACTTTTGAAATAAAAAAATTCCTTTATGCATCTTTCTTTGCATAAAAATTAATTTTAATAATTAATATCAGTGATATCCATGCATATTCATAGGTGAATATTTACATGGAGTAATCAGAATATTTCTTTTAGATGCAAAAATGGTGGGAATTACTCTTTTGGAAAAACATAAAAACAAACTTTCTTTTCCATAAAAATCTAGAAAATTTTGCCATAACCTCCTTTGTATGGCTGACCAATTCTCATTTCTATCATTCTTTAATTGACTTAAATTAACCCAAATTAGATTCATAGAACTCTAATCTACACAATTTTCTAAATTCAAGAGAATAAACAATAAGAAGAGTTTAATTAATCCTTTAGTTAATCTTTCTAGGATTAAGAAAGGCTGGAATGTAAAGAAGAGAAAGGGGTGGCCTTTTCATTAAGGCATAGCATTTGAATTTAATTCAATTTACTGCAAAACATAAAAATCAAGACAACCATAGATTTAAAATTAAACAAGTAAGAAAATTAGCTTACATAGAGCTTGTAATCTCTCCTTTAGCTTGGTTTCTACTCTTGTTTGAAGCAAGAGTGGCCACCAATTCACTTTGGAGACAATTAAGCCAAAAACAATTGAATTATTAAAAAAATTCAATGTAAATGGCTTAGGAGATAGGAGCAGAGTAACAGTGCATAAACACCATTAAGCTTTTAAAAAGGGAGAGGCTTATATTTATAGGAAAAAGTGAGCCTCTAACCAAGCAAATGGATTCTAGAATTTTCCAGATCAGTTTGGTCAATTTTTGACCATTTTTGGGTCAGTTTAGCTTACTTTTTGGATCTAGTTCAAATAGGAGAGAGGAGAGATAAAAATATATCATTATTTTAGAGTTTAAAACTCCTCCACACATGTGAAATAGGTGCCTCCTTCATGAGGGGAGATCCCCACACTGAGGTGTCAAAAATGCATCATTTTCTCTAAATATCTCTTAATTTTTAACTAATAAACCTTGTATTCAGTCAATTCTTCATCTTATGTGAGCAATTACTCATTTTTGGGGGTTTTTCTTTTATTTTTCAATTTATCTCCTCCCTACATTTGGATTAATCTTATTGGTCCATAGGAACCTTAATTGGACCATAATCTAAAATTTTTTGAAAATCTGGACCCTTAGGCTAAGGTATTTTATACCTATTTTCAATTAATTCCAATTGTACATTGGAAAGTTATTTTTGAATTTTTATTTCAGGGGAAACCATTTTAGACACTAGGAGGATTTTCATATCCAAAAATATCTCAATTTTGAATTACCTCCCCTAACATTTTCTCTCTCTAGGCCAAAACAGGATCTTTCTTTTATTTCAGAGAGGGGAATAATTATAAGATCAGAAGGGGAGGTTCTTATACCTGCACACCTCAAAAGCTAGAGGGAGGAATCTGACACTCTAATCTGGTTTAATGCATCTTTTAAGAATGACATCTTAACATGTGTTATGCAACAACAAGTGTATCGATCCTTAAGCTTGCGCACAAAGTATGGCTTTAATTTCTCAAAAGCTCGTTGGTAAACTGGTGCCTATGGATGAATCTCCTTAAACAACAAATATAGTTCAACCTGTAATACAAAACCATTGTATAGCAAGTTAAACATTTGGTTTGAAGCTGGTTTGTAGTTATAGGTTCCTAGGTGTATGCAACTGGTTCACCAACCGATATCTTATTGGTTTAACACCGGTAACATATTGTTTCAAAATCGGTGTTGTCTAAAGCAAATATGATCTTTACCTTATATCTCATACATGTTGCATAGAGCTAATGTTCCAAACGGTATCATAACGGAATGGTACAAAACAATGGTACCCAAGTTCTCCTTCCGATCTTTACCCGGTATCATACCAGTGTTCAACCGGTATAATACCGGTTAGAAAATGTACAGAGTACATTAGAGGAGGATACCATGCTCTTAAGCCAATATGATAGTAGTGTTTAACCGGCCTGGTCTTTTCCCTATCAGTAGTGTTAGTTGTATACAACTATCATTCCACAACTAGTATCATATTGGTTTGGGAGCAGTGTGATACTGGTGAAAAGCCTCAGGAATGATTATTTTTTCTATAGCCAAGTGTATAAAGGTTGTTTTTGATTGGGTATCTTACTAGTTTAACACCAATCTCTTACCAGTTTTCTTGGGTTTGGTTATTGCCGCCCCAAGTTGAAAACCATTTTGAACCATGGCCTCATGAGGGAGGATGGTTTCTTTTTATTTGCTAGATTTTCCAATACTTTACTTCCCCAAGTAGTCCAAGATCTATTGGTTGACTGACTGGAAATCTGACAGTCAGACATAATACACATAGACACACGATAAAAGAAGGAAATTTGACAGTCAGTCATAATACACATAGACACACGATAAAAGAAGGAAACAACACACATACAAGGATGACAGAATTCCTCTTTTATCATTTAATTATTTCTCATGCATAAAATAAATTGATAGATAAAACTCCTCTTTGAATTTAAATAAAATATCCATTAATTCCAATATGCTAAGAATTCACTTTTACTATTTAAATGATTGAATTCCAAATATTATGGGAATTCCTCTTTTATCATTTAAATAAAATTACCATATTTTTCTCTTTTCTTAATTATTTAATTATACATAAACCTTAAAAATTAGTTTTCCATTGAATGTGATGAAAATCATTCTTTTAGCCTAGGATATTCAATCCTAGAATATGGTAGGAAGTCCTCTTTTCACATTATGCATAAGAATGAATTATGTATCAATTTCTTAAAAAATTTGCCATAGCTCCACTACTATTACTGACAATTTTTAATATTTTTGAAAAGAATAAGACTTAGTAATGTAACTATAATAGTATAACTATCTTTTAGCCTTATATCCAATTTATGGATTTAACTCATAAGATTACCATAATTTACTAACATATTTGTGAATTGAGAATTTCTCCATGAGAAGCATCAATTGAATAGAGAATTGGTCATATGAATGACCATTCTTTGGGGGAGAGAGAGATAAACATAAAAAGCATCCTAATTAAGCATAATATAAACTTTTCTCAATTATTCATTATAAATCTTAAGAAAAGCTTGATTTGCATTATAAACACTTAATTTAGAAACTTCTCAAGCTTGAGAGGGGTTGAGAAGTAAAAACATTGAGAATAGTAGAGAAAAACCATAAAATTATACTTTACCTCTTATTTTTGCTTACTTCTCTATCTTAGAAGAAGCCCCCAACCAATCAATTGGTTAGTGTGTTGAAAGGAAAGCTCCAAAGATGGTTGAAGAGAGAGAGAGAGGCTCCAGTCTCTCTAAAAGTAGAGGATTTTTAAGGGATAAAAAATATCATTATTTTAATGTAATACTGGCATGGTATAGTTTAGAGATTTTTTTACAAAAGAGTAAAGATCTATTTATAGGTGAGGGAGGCTTCTAAAACGAAGTCCAACTAGGTTCTAGAATTTTCCAAGTTTAGTTTGGCTAAATTTGGACAAGATTTGGACTAGTTTGACTCCCTTTTGATTTGGTTTGATCCAGGAGAGAGGAGAGATAAAAATATCACAATTTTTTTAAGATAAAAACTCCACCACATGTGTGAAATAGGTGCCTCCTTGAATTTTTCCCCCCTCCTTACCAAGGTGTCAAAAATGTATCATTATACCAAAATATCTCATTTTTTTAGTAATATCTCATAGTTTTTAACTAATAAACCTTATACTCAGTCTCAATTGTTCATCTTATGTGGACATTTACTCATTTTTTGGTATTTTCTTTTATTCATTGGATTTATCTCCTCCCCACACTTGGATTGATCCTATTGGCTTAATTGGACCATAATCCGAAAATTTCTGAAAATCTAGACCCTTAGGCTAAGGTCCTTTATACACATTTTCAATTAATTCCAATTGGACATTGGAAAGTTCTTTTTGAATTTTTGTTTCAGGGGAAAGCATTTTAGACACTAGGAGGATTTTTATATCCAAAAATATCTCAATTTTGGATTATCTCTCTCTACACATTTTCTCTCGCCAGGCCAAAACAAGGGTAAAACATGATCTTTCTTCTATTTCAGAGAGGGGAATAATTACAAGATCAGAAGGGGAGGTTCTTACACCTTTACACCTCAATAGCTGGAGGGAGGAATCTTACAACATGGAGATACTCAAGTAGTTGATAATAGTAGTAGAAATGACGCACAAAGAAGAAGAAGAAGAAGACTTAAAAGAATCTCAATACTTCGAGTCTAATTTATACATACATCTGGTTTTGTTCTGTTTATGATTGCAACATATATTATGTAATCATACACCATACTTTGCAGTTGATCTGCATTGGGAGGAAGTGGGCTTGATGAGGAGGTGGGCTTCATCTTCTTCGGTGGTCTTCCTTCTCCTTCGTCTTCTTCTTGAATGTCATTTGGTGAGAGATCTATTCTTAGAAGTTGTACCTTTGGAGGCAACAATTATGGAGAAACACAGCTCTTTCTTGTCCTCATTAGGTATATTTTGCCATAAGGAGGCGATTAGTATGGTTCATCTATTCCTACCGCCGCAAGAGCCTGGGCGCTGTGTATGACAAGTAGTAGGGACATCTTAGCACTTGACACCCATGCCCCTGACCAAACACCCGCAAAGCAAACTATTTCTCCACCAAAACCACTTTTTCAGCATTCAATGGCACATCATATCAACCACAAAACTTGGAGAGTACTTTCAATGTGAATAAAGGAAATTTTGAATTGTCTTTTGAGAATTCTTTATGAAATATAATGATCTATGCATCAAAATTGTAAGCATCACGATTCAAGTCAACTTACTATCAATTATAAGCAAGTTTCATAAAATGTATGCATCTTTTGATGATTCAAATGTCTTATATATTGAGCAAGACTAACATCCTTTCAATGACTTTTTGATTTTGAACTATTAGCACACCAGATGATCTTGAGCCTCTTCGTCTCTTTAGGAAATCATCATCATATACAAAAACCTACAAGCAATGTAATACGTTTAATACAAAATACATGTAAAATTAATACTAATAGCTTAAGAAATTTTTGGTGCTGTTACCTGTTGATTTTCATCACCTATAAGCATTTTGCTAGTCCACAAAGGAATCGTAGATTTACTGTCATCATCATGTACAGTAGCTATTGTATATTTTTCCATATCTACAAACCAAGACGGTCTGCAATTATTGCAACCTCCTCCTCGGAAGGCAATTGCCTTTCATATGCTCTAGCTTCATTAAACATGTCCCTTAATATATCCTTTCCATGCAGATACTCAGAGTCATGGACTACAAAATCAACTAGGATATGTTTGTCAACTCCTTGCTCTACCCACCCCATGTCTGCTTCACTATAATTTGCTAAAGCAGCAAAGCAATAGTCTTCACGAATATTAAAATGATGCATAATGTCTGTCAATAATACATAATCACACTGGTATGTCATAATAAAGCTAGACAAATAAGGAAGTGACAAGTCCCCCTATTCCTTCTCATTAGGTGGACTAGCTTCCAATGAGATTATGCTCATGGGTGCTGCTGCATTGACACTGATGACAAGGGATGTACTAGTGGGAAACGTTTTCTTTTCAACCTATGCCCTCTCCTCTGGTGGATCGATAGCCACCTCTTCTTCAACTACATCATCCTCGATTCGCACTTGGCTGCTTGGTAAATCTATTGTCTAGGCTCAGAGTCTTTGATAAGGAGATGCAGAAAACAAAGAAATCCATAACTGTATTGGATAAGGCAACACTTCTTTGAATGTAATGGGCATTTCTCCTCTACTCTATTGCCGCAGCTAGGGATCTTTTCAAGACAGCGGTTGAGCCTTCCTTTGTTTGTTGCAAAATCCGATGGATGAACATATTGTTACCATCGGATGCCACGATGTTTCCAGAAACTATCTATTCATATTTATGCTCCTAGTCACCGAGAACAATCCTAGAAATCTTGATAATTTTCTCAAAAAAAGGAAATTCTGCATTGAACATTATAGACAATTAAGGAGCACGGTGGTGGGCATTGTATGGAACATATGCAACTTTTGTATGCAAGAATCTTCTGCCTCGTCACTAGATTCCAAGAGAATGTCCAACTCAGGAGCCAACATGCCTAATAAAACATTTCAATTAATTAGGAAGAGCACGCTTAATATACAAGGGGCTAGTACCAAGCTATAAGGGGCTTAGGCGATGCATGCAAGCACCTTGTCGCTTAGTACTGACCATAAAACAAAAGGATACAAAAGGGGTCAGTATCAAGCAACTAGGGGTGTAAGATTCCTCCTCAGCTTGAATAAGGAATAAGCTTTTACCTCAATCCCTTGTGATCATTCCCTTATTTTGAATACAATAAAATATTAGTTTTTCTTATTTTTGTCTAGAGAGAAGAAAAATTCTAGAGAGAGATAATTCAATATTGAGATAATTTTGGATATAAAAATTCTCCTAATATCAAAAATATATTTCCCTGAAACAAAAGTTCAAAATAAATTCTCCAAGGTACATTAGGAATCAATTAAGAATGATATAAAGGACCTTAGCCTAAGGATCAAGATTTTTAGAAATTTCTGGATTATGGTCTAAGTAAGGTTCCAATAGACCAATAGGATTGATCTAAGTGTTGGAATGAGATAAATCCAATGAATAAAAGAAAATACCTAAAAAGGAGTAAATGCTCACATAAGATGAAGAGTTGACTGAGTACAAGGTTTATTAGTTAAAAATTAAGAGATACTACTAAAAAAAGGAGATATTTTGGAGGAATGATGAATTTTTGACACCTTGGTAAGGAGAGGGGGACCTTTGAGGTAGGCGCCTCCTTCACATGTGTGGGAGGGTTTTTAATTCAAAAATATAATTGTGATATTTTTATCTCTCTTGGATCAAACTAGATCAAAATGGGAGCTAAACTAGTCCAAATCTTGTCCAAATTCAGCCAAACTGAAGCTGGAAAATTCTAGAACTTAGTTGGACTCAGTTAGTGGCCTCCCTCACCTATAAATAGACCCTCATTATTTTGTATTCTCATTTGTGAGCTATACCATGCTAGTATTACATTAAAATAAGCATATTTTCTGTTATCCCTTAAAAATCCTCTACTTTTGGAGAGATTGGAGCTTCTCTCTCTCTTCAACAACTCTTGGAGCTTTCCTCTCAACTCACTAAACCAATTGATTGGTTGGGTGCTTCCTTCTAAGATAAAGAAGCAAGCCAAACCTAAAGGTAAGAAGAATTTCATGGTTTTTTTGTTAATATTCTCAATGATTTCACTTCTCAACCCCTCTTAAGCTTGAGAAGTTTCTAATTAAATTTTTTAAATGTAAATCAAGCTTTTCTTAAGAATTGTAATGAATAATTAAGAAAAAGTTAATCTTTATGCTTAATTAGAATGCTTTTTATGTATATCTCTCTCTCTCCCAAAAGAATAGTCATTCCTATTACTAATTCTTTAGAAAAAGAATGCTTCTCATTGATAAATTTTTAATTCAAAACCATACTCTAAGCTTGTTAAGCTAGAGGTTAAGAAATTAGCTTTTTTACGCTTTTATGATAATAAAATAATGGTAAAATCTTATAAGTATTTCAAAAACTACTTTAAGTGATTCTAAATGTAAAAGCGATATTCCTATCATTTTGGAAAAAGAAAAATAGTAGAAATAGCCTAATCTAGTAGATTAATCATAATTGAGATTATGATTATGGCTAAATCTTTGTTTTAATTCCATAAATTGGATTTAAGTTTAAGAATAGGACTTTTATCCTAATTGTATTACAACGTTTTATTCTTTTCTAGAAAAATTAAAAATTATCAGTAATAGCAGCAGCGAGGCTATGGGTAAAATTTGCATAAAATAAAACATATCTTATTTTTATGCATAATGCTAAAAGAGGACTTCCTATCATATTCTAGGATTGGTCATCCTATGCAAAAAGAATGATTTTCATCATATTCATGGGAAACTAAATTTTAGTGTTTATGTATAAATAATAAATTAAAGAAAAGATAAATTTTTAGTAATTTTATTTTTATGCAAAAAGAGGAATTCCCATGATAATGGAGATCCATGTATATAAATGGAAAAAGATAAATTTTGTTATATTAAAATAATGGATATTTTTATTTAATTTTAAGAGAAATTTTAGATAAATTTATTTTATGCATGAGAAATTTTAAATAATAAAAGAGGAATTCCCATGACATTTGGAATTGAATCATTTAAATTGTAAAAGTGGAATTCTTGGTATAATAAAAATAATGGATATTTTTTATTTTAATTAAAGAAAAGAGAAATTTTAAATAAATTTATTTTATGATAAAAGAGAAATTCCCATGACATTTGGAATTCAATCATTAAATGAGAAAAAGAGAAATTTTAAGCATATTCAACAAAAAGGATAATTGTATTTAGTTAAAAGAAGAATTTTTATGGTATTTAAGTAGAGAAAGGTTTGAATTAAATTTTGGTGACAAAAGAGGAATTTTCACCATAATTCCACCTAGAGAATTAGGGATGATAAATTAAATTGGTAGAAGATATTTTATGTGGATAATTCACCAAATTGATATTTACCTAAAATTAGATTAAATGAAAGAAGAGTATTTAAATTTCATAAAAATCTGATATTCTCATATAAAACCATTTCTTAATCTATTATGGTTAAGAAGGAATGAAATTCATAAAGTTGAAATTTTCTTACGGTTAGAAGTGCAGTAGATGTTTATCAAAAGAAAATCCTTGGAATCGAATAATTTTGGTTAGACCACGACTGTGAGAGGGACGGCCAGTAAACTACTTGTCCATCTCTCGATCTGAATCAAGCAAAAACCTTGTGACCAATTCTAGTTCTTAAATACAAAGAATAGACTACCGTTGAATTAGCATAGTTTTTCTTTGACCGAAATCACCAAGAATCTAGTTGGACATCCAGTCAAATGATGGGTAGATTACCTTGATGAGAGATCAATGATTCTCATTATGAAAATATAGATTAAGGAAAAAGGGTTTTGTGAAACCAATGTCAAACCGAAAATTTTACTTCCATAGAACCTCTGTTTTCTTTTAAAGAATAATTTTACACCGATCATTTGAGGAAGAATGGATGCCCAGGATGTGTATGAGGAAGAATGTCCATGTGGATGTGTATGAGGAAGAATGTCCATGTGGATGTGTATGAGGAAGAATGGATGTGGATGTCTGTGAAAGTTTTCTCGAAAATAACAGGAATGTGGATGTGTATGAGGAAGAATGGATGTGGATGTGTATGTATGGATGTAGATGTGTATGTGGGAGAATGGATGTGGATGTGTATGTGAAAGAACGGATGTGGATGTGTATGTGGAAGAACGTATGTGGATGTGTATGTGTATGTGAAAGAATGGATGTGGATGTGTATATGGGAGAATGGATGTGGATGTGTATGTGAAAGTATGAATGTGGATGTGTATGTGGAAGAATGGATGTGGATGTGTATGTGGAAGAATGGATATGGATGTGGATGTGTATGTGGAAGAATGGATATGGATGTGTATGTGAAAGAATGGATATGGATGTGTATGTGAAAGGATGTGATGTCGATGTGAGTGAATGGATGAGATGTAATGTGATGTGAATCCAGATGTGAGTGAATGAGATGTGATGTCATATGAATTGGATGTAAATAAATGATATGGGATGTGAATGGATGAGATGTGATGTGATGTGAATTGGGATAAGAATGAATGAGATATGTGAAATGATTGTGATGAGGTGTGATGTAAATTGAAATAGATGTGAATGAATGAGGTATGATGGGATGATGCGAGTGGATGAGAATCTGTGATGAGGGTAAATGAGGAAAGATGTGATGTGATGAAAAATGATGTGATTGGATGAGAATAGGAATACATATGAATTGGATATGGATTAAGTAATGTGGACAGATGTGGAACAATGTAAAAGACGAGAGTTCATCATAGAAATTGTATTTATGACCTGTTTTTAAATGACTGTTTTATGTCAATAATGCTGGGGAAGCATTTTGACCATCTTGAGAATGAGGTTGTGGAGACCTAACTGATAAAGTTGCAAACAGCTGACGGAGAGTAAACGGAGGACATCTCGTGTAGCAAGATCGGCCGAGGTCTTAACCAGTCTTGGTTCGATTTAAATGGTGAGCTTCTAGTACGGTGGATGAGGAACCAAGGAAGCGGCTTATGAGTGAAGCACTAGGTAACCTGCAAAGGATCCTAGAGGGTGCTGACCATACGGTGCTCGGGCTCTGGGTCACTGAAGATACCCACATGTGCATCGGGGAAGATATTGGAACAAGGAGTAAGAGTTGTTTTCTGAATTTGAGCATGGATCTGGTTGATTGACCTTTCTGGTCCTCAACAGATGAGTCCATGGCTCTTTTATACGGATCCATTGGTTGATCTTGCTGATTTTCAGCGGAGATTCCATTTTTGATATGTGAATATATTGCGGGTTACTATGAGCTAGGAACTATCGAAAAGGTGTTAAGAACTTGTGGTGCTCATGCTAGGTGACACAAGTGGAGGAGAGAGAAGACACAAAGTCATACAAGAAATCTCTTGCTTATTAAAGTGCTTACAAATGCAATTGGGCTCTACTCTCACACCAATTGTGAAGAGTTCCCATCCTTTAAATAGGAGGAGGCCACCCCTTTGGGGTGCCTTTATACACGACCTTAATTTCAACCATCCAATATTGTGCCCAAGACTAATGGTTACAATGCCTATATTCTAATACCCCCCTCAATACCAGCTATAAATGCTTGGAATGGGTGGTATTGCACATAGAATCCCCCCCTTAATCTATGGATGGAGATGCCTTTATAAATAGGCATACAATGGTGTTCATGGTGATGTGATTTACTAGGGTTTACTGAAAAGATGCAGGGGGGAAGAGAGCTTGAGCTCTTGCAAGCACACACACACACTCACAAAACCCTAATAGAAAACACACAAGGTGAGAGGTTGAAAATCTTCTTTCTCAACCAAGCTACCTCACATGCTGCCATAGCAGCTCCTCGATACTCGGCCTCTGTACTCGATAGAGCAACCGTAGGCTGCTTCTTGCTGCTCCAAGTCACAGCAGCACTCCCCAAAGAAAACATGAATCCACTGGTAGATCTTCTATCTGAGATACTACCAGCCCAATCAGCATCTGTGTACCCATGTACACATATCTCTGTCCCAGTCTCATAGAATAGTCCACAATGCAAAGTAGACCTCACATACCGCAGTATGCGTCTCACTGCATCCAAATGCGGTTTCCGTGGAACCTGCATAAACTGACTCACCAACCCAACAGCATAGCTCAAATCTGGTCTGGTGATCGTCATATAGATCAAGCTTCCTACTATGCGCCTATACATAGTAGGATCCTCCAAGATCTCTCCTGAATCTGCACTCAACTTGCCATTCTGATCCAATGGCACAGAAATAGGCTTACAGCCTGTCATACCATACTTGGACAACATGTCCAAGCCATACTGTCTCTGCAGTAATCCAATACCATGTGGTGACCTAATCACCTCAATGCCCAAGAAATATCTGAGCTCCCCCAGATCCTTCATCTCAAACTTCTGTCTAAGCAAGATCTTTACATCAAAGATCTCTGCATCATGGTCCCCCGTAATGATCAAGTCATCTACATAGATGACAACAAGCACAACTCCTCTATCACCATGTCTCACATACAGCGAGAAATCTGCATTGGCTACATGAAAACCAATAGTGACAAGATATTCAGAAATCTTGTCAGACCATGCTCTTGGTGCTTGCTTTAAGCCATACAAGGCTTTCTTCAACCTGCAAACATGCTCGGGGTGACCCACATCCTCATAACCAGGTGGCTGCAACATATACACCTCTTCTTGCAAATCCCCATGCAAGAATGCATTCTTTACATCCATCTGATGTAAAGACCATTGCTTTGACGCAGCCACTGCTATCACAACTCTCACTGTTGCCATCTTGGCAACTGGGCTGAAAGTTTCCTCATAATCAATGCCATATGTCTGCGCATACCCTTTGGCTACCAATCTAGCCTTGTACCTATTTATGCTTCCATCACTGTTATGTTTAACTTTGTACACCCACTTGCATCCAATGGCTTTCTTGCCTTCAGGCAATTGCACTAAATCCCAAGTTTCATTTTCATATAGTGCATCCATCTCCTCATCCATAGCTTTCTCCCAACACACATTTCCAATAGCCTCATCAATGCATGTGGGCTCTACAACCTGCACAACCTTTGCCATATATGCATAGTGATGTGCCACATAACCATCATAAGTAAACCTCTGCACAGGGTTCTTCACTCTACCAGATCTTCGCAGCTTTTCATTCATGGCTTTCATAGCCTTCTTTACACCAGGTGTTCTCATAGCTGGGATCCCAAGCTCCTCATCAAGGCTCATATCTGAGCCACTAGACTCTCCATCAACATGAGAATGCCCTGCAGAAATGTCAGGCATACCAAGGGGCTCAACCACTTTCTCTTTTCCTTTACGTGATGTAGTAATCACATTTGCAGGGCTGGTATTATGACGCAGCCTGCCACTCCATGGTCTATCAACAGACCCACTAGATGAGGACTCTCCTGGTCCACTCAAAGACTGTGATTGCTGACCTGCATTCTGTGCAACCACACTTCCACTCACATCAGCCCCAACAGCTTCTTTTTCAGCAGCATACCAGCTGCTCATCTCATCAAAGACAACATCCCTGCTTACCCTCAACTCACGTGTAGCAGGGTTATAACACCTGTATCCCTTTTGCTCAAGGGAGTATCCAATAAACACACATTTTTCAGCTTTTGGATCCAGCTTAGTTCTCAGCTCATCTGGCACATGCACATATGCAATGCATCCAAAGACTTTCAGATGAGACAAATCTGGTTTTCTGCCAGTAAACCTCTCCTCTGGAGTTACATCATGTATGGCTGCAGTTGGAGTCCTATTCATGATGTATACTGCTGTAGAAACAGCCTCAACCCAATAGCAATGCGGCATATTCTTCTCTTCCATCAATGCTCGCGCAATCTCAGCAATGTGCCTGTTTTTCCGCTCAGCAACTCCATTTTGCTGTGGAGTGTATCTACATGTAAACTGTCTCCGAATACCATTCTTCTTCAAAAATTCAGAGAACTCATTGGAGAAGTATTCTCCCCCTCCATCTGCTGACCTTAGGCACTTTACATATTTCCCTGTTTGCTTTTCAACCAAAACTCTGAAATTCTGAAAGTGAGTGAACACCTCACTCTTCTCCTTCATGAAATATACCCACACTTTCCTTGTGTGGTCATCAATGAAAGTGACATAGTACCTGCAGCCTCCCATAGACACGGTCTTCGTAGGACCCCATACGTCTGAATGCACAACATCTAGTGCATTTTTGCTCACATATCTGTTACGTGGAAACACATGCTTTGTTTGCTTCCCAAATTGGCATGCTTCACAGATTTTATGCATACCTTCCACTTTAAATTTTGGCAGCCCTGTCACAATTCCTTTTGTCTGCATAGACTTCAATCTCTGCACATTCACATGTCCAATTCTTTTATGCCATATGTCTGTGTCTGCAACAATTCCTGAACCATTTGCAAACATCGCAGCACTCATCTCAGGCATGTCTACATCCATTGTAAACATTCTGCCCACTCTGTTGCCTTTTGCAACCAACCTGCACTTGTCTTTAAAATCTTCAACATAACATCCATCAGGGTTAAACCGAACCTGCAAACCCTGCTCAATCATCTGGCCAACTGAAATCAGATTCTTTGTTATGTTCGGTACATGAAGTACATCTGCAAGGTACTTCACTTTGCCATCCTGCATAGACAATGGCACATCTCCAACGTGCGCAATTGGATGAGCAGTGTCATCCCCTGTTTCCACAAAACCTGGTCTTTCCGGGTTCTTCATCTCCTTGAACCACTCCCCATGACTCGTCATGTGGTTCGAAGCGCCTGAATCCACATACCATACATTATCTTTTTGTGCTGCATCAACATTTTCAGACATGGCATTCACGACATGCTGCATAACAAACAACCTCTCATTATCCTCATTATTTCTGCTTGAGGATGCATAGTTGTTTTGCTGCACTTTCCCATTTTGCATGTCAGCTTGCTTTTTATAACATTCTGCCTGCACATGTCTAGGCTTACCACAATAATAGCATTCACGTGCATCATTATATTGCCTTTGCCAATTTCCACGACCTCTTTGACTCCCCCTGCCTCTGAATTTGCCTCTTCCACCTGCGTGTTGTTGTTGTTGTTGATTCTGGGACTGTTGTTGCTGCTGCTGCTGCTGTTGGCCATAATTCTGATTACCTGTTCGGCCACCTCCTTGACCGCGTCCATGGCCTCCTCTACCTCGTCCTCTTCCTGAACTCGTGTAGAAGGCCTATTGCTCTGAACTGTTTTTGCTTTGTGAAGATTGTTGGTCTTCTAATAGTTGCCCAATAGCTTCACTCCCGCGAAGAAAGCTCCTCAATCAGAGATCGTTTGCCGGTGCCTCCCGTAGAGCTCCCGACAAGGGTGTAGTCACCAACACAAATAGGGAAGAGTAGTTGAAGCTCTTACCCTCGTACCGCTTCCTGTGGTTCTCTTGCTTGCAGCTCAGCCCTTAGCACGAACCAGGCTCTGATACCATGAAAAGATGCAGGGGGAAGAGAGCTTGAGCTCTTGCAAGCACACACACACACTCACAAAACCCTAATAGAAAACACACAAGGTGAGAGGCTGAAAATCTTCTTCTTCTCTACTCAACACTCAACACACCATATACAAGAATAAGAGTACACATAATATGAAAGGTACTCAACCAATACATACACGGGTTCTCTATAGTGTGAACCCGACTAAATGAGCTGGCGCTATAACTATGCCAGTCTCTAGAATGGCTGTCACACAGCCTGTCATCCCACTGGCCACATATCACCCAAGATCTCACCAACCATGCCAGTGGTGTAAGTGTGGGGCCTATCCCCCAGGCGGGTCATCAGTGGGGCCACCGCCTCACTAGACGAGCTCGATATCTCAACATTTACCAAATACCTAGAGCTTCAAAGGTTAATAATGGCCTTTGAGTCTTTAGTTGTTGTCGATGACGATGTACACCTTAATGCGGGTGCACTCCACTCTTTACGCTTGCTTGTTCATCTTTCCACTTTGACCTTTCAAACAAGTGTTCAAGGGAATGGGTTTGGGAGGGTCTTACCACTTGTCTTAATGATTTGACAAGAGTAGTGTCTACTCCACTAATACAATGAGAAGGTACAAGATTATTTAGAGTGATTAAGGAGCTGATTTCATGGCTCATAATGACAAGAAACACTCTTCTTGACTCATGGCTTATACATGTGCCAATGTCTCTTACATAAACAATGCCAAGAGAGCTCATGCAATGTCACTGAAAAAATGAAATAGAGGCATGTTAGGATGCATTGACCTCTTCTTAGGTTCAGCTTACATGCTAAACACAATGAGTTCATAGCGGAATAAGAATGCATTAAACCATTAATGGGTTTCACATGGCTTATGGGATGCCATTGCACCATACTTGCATGGAACAAGCTCAAGAAATAAGCGGAAGTTGAATAGAAGCACCCAAAATTGATGTGCTTACCAAAAACCTTCATAATAGAAGATTTGCTGATGAAGAAGCTGATGTAGAACTGTTGCAAAAACTTCCCGCTTTGATGGTTATGCCCACCAAAAACACTCTCCAAGCTAATAGTCACCACACCGAGAGCTTTATTGCTTTGAGTAAATTGTTGTTGAAGACGCCGCTGTCACGTAAAAATTTGAAAAGTGTTTTGAGTCTGTGTACGTATGGGATACATGGTTTGCGAATAAACTTTGCCCTGAATGCCCTGGCAAATGTACAGACTGAATGGTTTTGCAGTGAGCTAGTACACGCACGTTTTTTTTTTTGGGAGCAGATGCTGGAGATTTAGAAGTTTTTTATTGCAACAGTATGGTGTGCGGGTGGTTGTCAAATGCAGGGCACCAACTTGAATGGTCGTATTTTGGTAATTATGATGCAGCTGAAGACGTGTGGGAAGATATTGCATGAGTTTTGGAAAGTGTGGGCATAGTATGTTCACCTGAAGCAAGGAGAAGGAGGGGCCATTGTAGCATTGTGTGGCCATCTCATTGAAGCTTTAAAATAAAGAATATAATGATATAACGTGGCCAATAATTTTGGAGACCATGTGGAAGCCTTACCTTGCTGCCAGCGTGCCACCTCTGGAAGGTTGGCGAATCGTGGAGACGGCAAAACGGTGTAAAGAGAAGATGGCCGCCTCGTAGATTGGAGAAGATAGCTTGGCGGGTATTGTAGCAGCCAACAGAGGCGAGGAAAGTTGCCGCCTCGTTGTAGAGGAGAGATCGCCTTGCTAAGGCGCTGCAGAGCGTGCAGGTGAAGAGGGTAGCCGCCTTGTGCGATAAGATGCGGCTCTGGGATTCGGCAGTCCACGAAAAATAGGAGTCGCCCTCTGGGAGCACGGCTCGCGGGTGATTGTGGCAACTGCAGGCTCTCAGTGATCGTGGAGAGCTAACGGAAGGTGGAGCAACCGCCTTGTACTACGAGGCATGGGGGGTGATTCTGCAGCGACCAGCTCTAGAAGTGTGGAGTTGTCGCGTGTGTGAAGCGACAGGCTGGTTTTGTTTGAGGTCACAGGTAGCCGCCTTGTGGGAGAAGAGGCTCTCGGGGGAGAGTGGCTGGTGGACCGCAGCCCCGTAGGCGCTGAAGATAAAAGCCGCCTCTGGCTGGTGATGTTTGGAAGGGACAGCGTGGCTGCAGACCTCTTGTGTGAGCGAAGGAGAGACGTGGAGTCGGGTGACTTGTAGTGGAGTTGCCGCCTGGTGAGTGCTGGGGGTCGCGCTGGAGTCATCGTGTAGAGGCTCGTGAGTGAGAAGAGTTGCAGGCGAAGGAAGTGGCTGCCTTGCAGGAAAGAGACTTCTTAGAAAAAGGTGCTGCAGAGAGGAGAGGATAGCGACCAGAGTAGGGGAGTAGCAGGGACAACTGGCTGGCGAGGTACTGTGAGGAAGCCATCTCAAGTGTTGATGGCACGTAAAGAAGCTGCAGAGGTGGCTGGTAGTGCTGAAGCCTGATGGGAGACGGGCTGGTGAGGACTGTTGCCGGATAGAGGGAGTGAGGTGTGCAGGGACAGGCATGGCTGGTAGGCCACCTTTGTGAAAATTGGTCATGTTGAGAGCTGGGCTGCTGGTCGTGACACAAAGAGAGAGAGCTGCTGAAGTCGAGGGTTGCTGGTGGGGCGCCCTCTGAAGAGTGATTGAGAAGTGGCCGATTTTTGTGTGGGTGGTGACTGCAGGCAGAGAGTGGATGCTGACCAGAGAGAGCGCCTTGGGTGTTGTGTGTTGGCTGCAGTAGAGGTGCTGATGTGTGGGCTGGAGACAAGTGGGACTCGCCTACGACACTTGGTAGGCAGCAGGACAAAGAATCGACGGGCTGCAGAGGAAGTTGAGGGTTGCTGGGCGTCCTCTGCAGAGACCGGGAGACAGAGGCTTGGTTGTCAGACGCAAGGGTGAATTCCCTTGGCAGTAAATCCTGGCCAGAGTCTTGGTTCTTGGTGTAAATTGCTGAGTTTGTTTGAAGTGTAGTGAAGATGGGATTGGATTTCCCAAAGTTGTATGGTGTGGATGGTGCTGTGTATGTTTTTGCTGGATGATCAATTGTCTATCGTGGTTTTGAGCTATCTTTCTGGTGTGGGTGGGTGGTGAACTATGAGAAGTGTTCCAACCGGTGGTTGGTGGTGCCTCCGTTGTGTTAGTATTTTCAAAGTTTGGGAGGTGAAGGGCTATAGAGGCGTGGTCTTTTTTCTTTTTTTCACCTCACATGCTTTCTGGTGCCTCCACAAAGGAGAGCTCAGATATTTCTCTTGCCTACGAGGGTGTATGCCTGAGAGTGAGAGATTGAAGGAAGGTGTTTCCACTTTTTGTCTTTGGTTTGAAGGTGAAGCTTGGGGATAAAAATGATGTCGTATCCGGATTTTTTTGGTGGTTCTAATGAAGATGTAGCAGATTTTCTTGAGAGGTTCGAGGTTGCGTGCATTAGCAACCTTGTTGATAATGAAGAGCAGGTGTTGAAACTTTTGAGGATCTTTTTGAAGAGTGATGCTAGAGATTGGCTCAAAGGTTTTGAAGCAAAGGAAGCTAAGGCTGTACCACCTAGTGTTTTGACATTAGACAGGTTGACAGAGGCTCTTTTGGAGCGGTTCCACAGCGAGTTGAAGACTCAAGTGTGCTATGGCAGGAACTCAATGATTTGCGACAGGGACAAGGACAAAACGTGGATGATTTTTTGCATGTGTTCACAGGGTTGTGGGATCGATGGTGCTTTTCTTTGCGGAGTGAGGCTCCCCCAATGTTTGTGAAGAAAGGATTGTTTGTAAGTGGTTTGCTTCCTGCGTTGAAGCTCAAGGTCGAAGGGAAGAAACCCAAAAAGTTTGAGGATGCTGTGCAGATTGCAAGGGACAAGGAGTGGAAGATGAAGAAGATGGCAGAGCTCGGTATGCATTCAGAGGGTGTGCATGAGGATCTCTTTAATGCTGGAAAGGATGCCAAATGTTTTTTGCTGGAAGGAATGCCTTCAAGGCCAAAGCAGGTGAATAAATATATGCTTGATAAGCCGTCAGGGTTCTTTTCGTGGTTGAAAGGGTGTCCGAATGAGGATTCCATACAAGTTAAAAAGCCAAAGCAAAAGGAGTGCTTGACAGGTCTTGAAGAGAAGCCATCGTTTTTGGAAAGCGGGGTTGTCAACGAAGATGTTATTATGCCAAATGAAGAGATGGAGGTGCCAATTTGTGTAGAGGAAGAGATGTCCTTGCAATTGTATGTCGATGCTGTTGTGGAAAGTGATTTGGAATGCTCTTTTGGTGATGACTTGCTTGTGGCTGCGGATGTTGAACATATGTGTGATGACACACCCATGTGGGAGGATAAGCAGGTTCTTTTGGCCAACGAAAAAGATGCTTTTTATAATGATATTTGTTTTGATGATTCTTCTATACAAACCATTACCAAGGAGGATAGGGTAGAGAGCTTTTCACTTGAGGATGATGATGTGAGTGCTTATATGTGTGGACAAGATGTGGACCATGAGCTGATTGCTTTGAAGAATGAAGAGGAGCAGGTCATTGCGGACTTCTTGGATGAGCATGTTTATGATTGTGAGAATGTGATTGATGTTGTGGATGTTTCCTTGTCTGATGAGCCAAGTGATATGGATCTTATGCATGAAGATGAAACCTGGATGGGCATAGACAAGAATGTTATGGATGATTGCTTTGATGTGACTTTGGACAGGAAAGATGATGCTCCCTTGTATGCTTTGATTAGAGGATATGTTCACCTGAAGCAAGGAGAAGGAGGGGCCATTGTAGCATTGTGTGGCCATCTAATTGAAGCTTTAAAATAAAGAATATAATGATATAACGTGGCCAATAATTTTGGAGACCACATGGAAGCCTTACCTTGCTACCAGCGTGCCACCTCTGGAAGGTTGGCGAATCGTGGAGACGGGAAATGGTGTAAAGAGAAGATGGCCGCCTCGTAGATTGGAGAAGATAGCCTGGCGGGTATTGTAGCAGCCAGAGAGGTGAGGAAAGTTGCCGCCTCGTTATAGAGGAGAGATCGCCTTGCTAAGGCTCTGCAGAGCGTGCAGGTGAAGAGGGTAGCCACCTTGTGCGATAAGATGCGGCTCTGGGATTCGGCAGTCCACGAAAAATACGAGTCGCCCTCTGGGAGCAGGGCTCGTGGGTGATTGTGGCAGCTGTAGGCTCTCGGTGATCGTGGAGAGCTAACGGAAGGTGGAGCAGTCGCCTTGTACTACGAGGCCTGGGGGGTGATTCTACAGTGACCAGAGAAGTGTGGAGTTGTCGCGTGTGTGAAGCGACGGGCAGGTTTTGTTTGAGGTTGCAGGTAGCCACCTTGTGGGAGAAGAGGCTCTCGGGGGAGAGTGGCTGGAGCGCATACGCAGGCGCTGAAGATAGAAGCCGCCTCTGGCTGGTGATGTTTGGAAGGGACAGCGTGGCTGCAGACCTCTTGTGTGAGCGAAGGAGAGACGTGGAGTCAGGTGACTTGTAGTGGAGTTACCGCCTGGTGCTGGGGGTCGCGCTGGAGTCATCGTGTAGAAGAGTTGCAGGCGAAGGAAGTGGCCGCCTTGCAGGAAAGAGACTTCTTAGAAAAAGGTGCTACAGAGAGGAGAGGACAGCGACCAGAGCAGGGGAGTAGCAGGGACAACTGGCTGGCGAGGGACTGTGAGGAAGCCATCTCAAGTGTTGATGGCACGTAAAGCAGCTGCAGAGGTGGCTGGTAGTGCTGAAGCCTGGCGGGAGACGGGCTGGTGAGGACTGTTGCTGGATACAGGGAGTGAGGTGTGCAGGGGCAGGCATGGCTGGTAGGCCACCTTTGTGACAATTGGTCGTGTTGAGAGCTGGGCTGCTGGTCGTGACACAAAGAGAGAGAGCTGCTGAAGTCGAGGGTTGCTGGTGGGGCACTTACTTTGTTTGAAGTTTTCACTTTGTTTTGTCTACACACTCTAATATCTTAATAGTACACTAAAGGTTGTTTGATTTATGACTCTAGCTTGTATCATAAATTGATTTTTTTCTTGGTTAACTATTTTTTAAACGTAAAAGTGATAAAGAAATAAAAACACGATCGTAATTTTGGGCCCAAGAGCTAGGAAAAAATGTTATTCTCTCTTAAAAAAGAATTTATTTTTTCATTCTTATAAAAAATAAAATTCTTGAAGAAAAATGAGATTAAGCCCTAACTCGATGTAGAACATAAAGTAGTCGAACCTTTAACCCAACACAAAAATATACTTATACTTACTATGTGTACAATATTACTGCTTGTGAATACATTTGATGAGTAAATGATAAGACATGAAAAAAAAGGTAAGAATTAGGTGAACTTCTTCTCTAAATCCTAAGGTACTAACTCAGACTACTCTGTCATTGAGAAAGGGTAGGTATCAGGGAAAAGGCATCCCAAAAAGAAGCTTTACAATCAAACTCTCAACCATCTACTCGGGTGTAGTTTGGCAAGGCAATAGTTTAGAAATGGTTCGAAGCATAACAATGATAGTGTAATAACACTTGTGGATTCAATGCATTTAACAATACTTATTGATGAATACATCATCATTCATCCCTTGATGTCGGAAGCGAACTTGAGCAAGTTGGAGCATAACAGTGATAGTGTAATAACACTTGTGGATTCAATGCATTTAACAATACTTATTGATGAATACATCATCATTCATCCCTTGATGTCGGAAGCGAACTTGAGCAAGTTGGAGTGTGAATGGCCTCCCTCAATGGGAGCCTTTCTCACCACCTCACTAAAGTGTTTAGCTTTTGTCCGGGCATTTTGTCCGAGTGTCCCATCCATGAGAACACGAACGCCGGCCTCCACATGCTGTCTAGAAAAGGCGCCTTCCTCGGTCCTTTTGAGCTCAATGCCCACGCCCCAATGCTGAGTGATGAGCCTTGAGTTGGTTGGTTGCTCAGCCGCGCGTGGGCACGCCAATATGGGCACGCCCATCCAAAGGCTCTCAAGGGTGGAGTTCCAGCCACAGTGGGAAAGGAAGCCGCCCACGGCGGGGTGGGCAAGCACGGCAATCTGGGGGGCCCAGGGGACGATTAGTCCTCGCTCGGCGGTACGGGATTGGAAGCCATGGGGCAACACGTCACTCAGCTCTCCTTTCACGATAGTAGCATCAGAGCGGATGACCCATAAGAAGGGCTGTTCGCTCGCTTCCAAGCCATGCGCCAATTCACAGATCTCCTCTGCAGAAAGCATCACGTTGCTGCCAAATGACACGTAGATAACCGATGACTTGGCCTGCCCGTCCAGCCACGTCAAGCTGATTTGATCATTGTTGTGGTGCTGCGTGCTGTCCACGTGGTGGTGGATGAGGGGGCCTATTGCGTACGCCTCCATCCCCACCACCTCCTTCAAGCCTTGGAACGCTTCCCTCTCCAAGTCGTATACCGAGTGTATCAGCACACTTCGCGCATCCTTGGCACGTGCCGCTGCCGTCAGAAACTGTTGCAGCACTGGGTTGGCCGCGTCCGCTTCAGCACATCGGAACTCCATGGGCACCTCGTCTAAAGGGAACCGCGGGAGCCCAGGTACGCAGTCCAGCAAGACCCCCGTCTTTTTCTTCCAGCTCGAAGGATCACCTAAGGTTCAAACTAAGGTTAGCAGCGCATATATTTAATCCATAAACAACAACATCAAAAAGCATATTATTTACAGCTCTATATTGCGATGAATATCACTAGAATATTCGAATTTCTGCTCTTCACTAGGGTCACGAGAAAGTGGTAATTGGAGGTATTTCCAAACTCTGGTTGTTTGGAGGTGTTTGTGATATGATGGTAGCTGGGGATTATTTGCTCTGGTCAATTTTGTTTGTAAATTTATATCGTTTGGGATTTGAAGGTGAGCAGCACTAATGAGAATAATCAATCCATTCAACTGGTTAAAGACAAGAATGGGGTTGGCGTTAGACAACAGTACCCTTATTGCAGCATGCATAGCCTCTGGAAATCAGCTCCGGAAGAGCTAAGATGCAGAGGTAGGAAGTGGCAGTGGCTGTCCAGTAATCAACCCTTGGGACGCCGAATTTGTCAGCCACATCCTGTGTCCAAGCCATGATGCTGTCGGAGATGATACAAGTGGCTGGTTTACGCTCGTCGACGAGCCTCTGAATGAGCTGCTCCAGGCCTTCTTGCATGACCGAAGTCGTGACGAAGAGGTCGCTGTAGTTTGCAGCCTCGGGAGAGAGTCCGTCCGGGACAATCTCCAGCCGGACGGACGGGTGAGGAGGTTTGATGCGGCCCCTATTGGCGTGGGTGGAGTAGCTTCTAGCAAAGCAGACGAGGGTTACAGAGAAGCCGGCAGAGATGAGGGACTTGGCCAGCAACAAGCAGCCGTTGACGTGGCCAAGGCCCGGCCCGGACACAAGGACAGCATGAAGCAGGGGAGACGACTGGGAGCCCATCACAAGCAAAATGCTGTTTCGTCCCTAAAGAGCTAAAGAGGGCATATAAGAAGATGCTTGGCAGGGCTTGTCACGCCGCTTGTGCCTACTGCTATATTGTGCAGTGCACCCGTCTTATAAAAGCACCAATTATATGCTTGTCCGGATCAGAACCGCATCATGGCTTCGGTCACGGCAGACGTAAGAAAGTTGGACTCGACCTTTTGTTTTTGTTTTTCGAGCAGGGGTCATCAGAAACGAGCAAGCTCGTTCTGAGAGGGGGGAGAATCGGTCTATGTGCGTGCACCACTGTTCGACAAAAGTCCTTTTTTTTAAACCCAAGGCTTCACCTAGGATTTTTATTGGGAAAATAAAAGAACAAATTTTCTATTCAGTCATGAAATTTTTGAACAAGTTACAATCTGTCAATGGCTCTAACAATTCTGCTCCTCATATCTATATCACTAATAGCCACCCCATCTTCCATCAAAAGATTCCACTCATGAGAGTAATGTATTACTAGTGTTGGACCCGCCTCTAACAATTCTGCTCCTCATATCTATATCACTAATAGCCACCCCATCTTCCATCAAAAGATTCCACTCATGAGTAATATATTACTAGTGTTGGACCCGCGTGTTACTTCGATGACCAAGGTTCTAGAAAAGAACCGGTACAACCTCTCTATCTTTCTATCCCCCCCTCTCTAGGCATGCCCCCATCTCTCTCTCTCTCACACACATACACACACACACATACACAAATGCACATGACTCTCTCCATCTCTCTCTCTCTCACGCACATGACTCTCTCCATCTCTCTCTCTCTCACGCACACACACACTCTCAAACATTCGAACTCTCTCTCTCTCTCTCTCTCTCTATAACACACACACACATGCATGCACACACTCCCTCTCTCTTCTCACACTCTCCAACACATAGAAGCTCTCTCTCTCTCTCTCTCTCTCTCTCTCTCTCTCTCTCTCACACACACACACACACACACTCACACATACACACATGTAAATATTATATACAATATTATGTTTTAGATACATATACCTATACATAGACACATATACCTATACATACATATATACGTTGTCGTGACGTGGGCGGTGTCGCTGGGAAAGCGCGAGGCTTCTGGCTGTGAGAGTAGCTTCTAATCCCAGCAAGGAAACATAAGATATATCTTTTTAAGGGGCATATGACATCTCCATTTCAAGATGACTCTTGATCTCATGAAAACCTGCTTTCAGATTCCAACAACTCACAAAGCAAAAGATGGCATATGGCATATATACATCATCACATAATTTCCAAAACCCAAGAAAACAAATTTGACAACCAGTCGAGAAGCACCTTCACTACCACAACAGATTCAGCCTACTCACAGCTGTAGGGGAATGATTCCCGGCTTTCTAAAACCACCAAAAATGACACCACAATATACCATCAATAAACTGGAACTCAACAAAGAGTATTTGCCACCTTACACCCATCATGGCTGAGATGCCTTCATTTTATGGTTGTCGTGGACGCCCCCCTCACCTTTCTGCTTGCAGCCGGCTCTCCTCCTAGTTCCCAAACACTGTAGCTTCTGCGCATTCAGCTGCCCACGCGTCTGCTAGCTTCAGCTGCAGACACCAAAGGCGGCCTTCCCACAGGTCTCTCACCACCTCAGCACTTAAGGGCCTTCTCCTCTTGCACCTGCAGCCTGAATCACCTCAACGGCTCTAGAGGGAGGGCTATTAAACCGACTCACCTTTTGTCTGCGCCAGCATCTCTAGTTGCCCCAGTCTTCGTCAGCTTTTGATACACGAGGCGGCCCACCCAAGAGCCGCTGGCTTTCTTTTTCTGTTCACTCCCGACTCTCAGCAAGGTGAATTCCCACTATCCCTGGTTGTCAACCCTGTTTTTCACCAGCCCGGCCCTTCCTCGCCTCTGCACTGTTCACGCCCGTCAGCTGCCTTCACTACTTGCTGCTTCACCAGGGGCGACCCCCTCCTTTGACCTGTCTCACGTGCTGCGCCCACTTGCTCTCTGCAAGCCCGCCACTTCACGACTGCCCACAGTCGGATTCTTCACCCGGGAAGCTCCCCGTTGGCCTCTACACCAGCCACACACCAACAACCCAGGCCTGTCAGCCTTCGCCAGTCATCTCGCTGCCCCACAGCGCTCCTCAGCTGCGCATCACCCCATAGTCACCTGCAGCCACCCTTTTTGCTGCGCATCCGTTGTGGCCTACCGTTTTCGCCCAAGAGAGCCCCCCCCCCACACACACGGCGAACCCCACACTTCACACTCTGGTTATCAGCAGCGCCCCACCCTCCACCTGGCTCTTTATCAGGCGGCGTCCTTCCTTTTCTACTGCAGCAGCTGCAGCGTCCCCAGTCGCCTTCACATTCACCCGCGCCCAAGCCCTCTGGCACAAGACGACTGCTACCCTCTCCTCACTGCCCTTCCTGCCGAATCACCCCGCCCGGGCCTTCCTCTACCCGTCAGTTTTTCTTCCCCGCTGCGCCAGAGAGCCTCCATCCAGAAATCGCCTTCACGTGCTGGCCGATTTCGAAAGCTCCTCGCTGGCTTCTATGGAAACATCCATGTGGCCCTGCTTTATTGGCCATATTAATGTATTATTTTTCATTTACCTAGAAGATGGCCACCATCAAGGCTTTCACACTCATCTAAAGGCTACCTTAGCCCATTAATATTAACTGCTCCATGCTCCACACACCTCGTAATGCAACCTCGAGTGGCCGCTTATCCTTGGAGACGCATACACATATCCAGACATCCGAGCAGCTGACATCATCTCCATCGTCTGACCTCTCACCCGGACAGGCTGCAACAAGCTCAAGCCAATACCGTCAACCCTTAACACCTGGCGACGCCCTCAAAAGCAAAACCCTCCACACGTCATACATCCCATATGGCACTTAATCCCATGCATCTGGATTTGTATTTAATGGACTCACATGCATGGTTTCACACCATAGACGTGCCGTGACACGACATCCACCCCCTCTAAACTTGCACATCCTCTGGTATGTGCCACACAGGTCCTGGAATTCAGTGTCCATGCATTATTTGCACACCAACATTGGTATATGTACAAGCCTCAGCAATCACATCTGAATGGTTCTGCTTTCCCACCTGGATCAAATACCAATCGCTTTTGGCATATGTGCCATATCCTTTGCTCATATGAAGCCCTATCCTCACTTAGATTCCCTGCATATGCATGATTACCCTCATCACTCAAAGTGGGATGCTCTTCAAAATGATTTGCTTCAAAATTTTCCTCAGGCCATGTTTGAAGCCTTTGCACCACATATTGTATGGCCACACCAAATAACAACTACATTAACAGCATGGAACACACACTTGGTAACATCTCATCCAAATCTACCGTGCCCGGATCCAGCTCTAATAAACATTCATTCTTCTCATCCAAAGACGGGAAAGCATCAACACATACAAAATCCAACAAGGCATCATCGAGAATAGCCTCCACATATGAATCAATCTCATCACAATCATTTGGCTTACATAACACCTGCACATCCTCACTTGCAACCAACAGTTGACTAGCATCAAGCATAGAAGAGCCCAAAGCTGATGGGGATCTATTATATACCATGAAATCATCCAATGCATCACCTAAGATAGCATCCAATCCAGGATCAATCACATTGAAGCCATTATCATCTTGCAATCCCACATGTTGATTACCATGAACATTCATACCCCCATAACTATATCCATTTGGTTGCTCATATGCAGCCTCATGAGGCTCTGTGACCACACTTTGCATATCCTGCATGTTATCTCCCAGTATTTCTTGATACCTGTCTGCAGATGGGCTTAGAATTATGGGTCCTTCACCCAAGTACCCTTGAATCTGTATGTTATTGAACCCTGTATGATTCAAAAAGACAGATTCAATTTCCCTCTCCAAATCATCATCATAAACAGGCTTCCAAGCTTGAGATTGTTGCTCACAAATGTGGTTGCAAGGTAACCCTGACACTGATGACATAGCATCACCCTGTTTATTGTTGGAACACCCTGTTAGCATTCCAGAATAACCCAAATCCAAAGAACCTTGGCAACCAGCTTCAGAAGCAACATCACTGTTGGAATCACCCATATCACTCACCCCCTCTAAATCAATCACACATACTTGTGGCCCGTCTGCATATTCATGTACATCATCCTGCTTATAAGCATCATAACCAGATAAGAATGCAGTAATGATAGCATCTTCTTCTTGTCTTAGATCTTCAAACTCTGCAATCATGCTTTCAACAAGAAGCATTGGTTCCTGCTGTTCTTCACACATATGATACGACACCTGAGGAATACCCTTCAAATGAGCACTTTCGTCATGAGAATCCTCATGTTTACACAGCTTACATGCTTCACAGTCCTCTTCCTTGTGTACTGGGTCTTGAGCACCTATCCTGAAGCTCTCTGAATCAAGTGTCTCCTCAAGCATAGGCATACATACTTCATGTGGTATGATCATAGGACCCTGTATGTCTGCACCCTCAAATAAGGAAGACAGATTATACTTGCAGAGTTCACCCATTGCATCTTTATGAGGCTGTAGCAAAGCATCCCTTTTGGCACTGTGAAGGCCTTGTTGCTCACTAATGGCTTTTTGCAGTCCCAATTTAGCATAAACAGCCTCCACAATCTCTGTATCAGCCTTGAATAGCAGTTGATTGTCCTCCATAAGACATGCATCGACAACCGCTTCTAAATTGGCTCGGATTGTTGCTGGAACACTATCACAGCTCACATTATACCTGGAACTCACATAAATAAGTGCATCTGCAAAATCACTCCATCGTTTGGAGTGATACTCTGCTAGTTCCAGCACTTCATCTTTTAAATCAGGACTTACAAGGTATGCAAAAGATGCAATCATCATGTTTTTTGGAACCCCTTGATTCCTCATCTCTGTCTCATAACACCTTAGATAGCTTTCTGAATCATAACCATCAAATATATTGACCCTGTCATATACCAATTGCACCGCAATTTCCACTGCTTCCTGAATTTGCTTTTCTTCTTCAATCTTCCTGAACCGCTCTTCAAGCTCTTTCATCTCTGCATATAAATGCTCCATTTTGCTAGCCATCTCTACATACTCTCACCCTAGCGGTTTCACGTCGGGTTCACCAAAGCACCAAAGCTGTCGTGACGTGGGCGGTGTCGCTGGGAAAGCGCGAGGCTTCTGGCTATGAGAGTAGCTTCTAATCCCAGCAAGGAAACATAAGATATATCTTTTTAAGGGGCATATGACATCTCCATTTCAAGATGACTCTTGATCTCATGAAAACCTGCTTTCAGATTCCAACAACTCACAAAGCAAAAGATGGCATATGGCATATATACATCATCACATAATTTCCAAAACCCAAGAAAACAAATTTGACAACCAGTCGAGAAGCACCTTCACTACCACAACAGATTCAGCCTACTCACAGCTGTAGGGGAATGATTCCCGGCTTTCTAAAACCACCGAAAATGACACCACAATATACCATCAATAAACTGGAACTCAACAAAGAGTATTTGCCACCTTACACCCATCATGGCTGAGATGCCTTCATTTTATGGTTGTCGTGGACGCCCCCCTCACCTTTCTGCTTGCAGCCGGCTCTCCTCCTAGTTCCCAAACACTGTAGCTTCTGCGCATTCAGCTGCCCACGCGTCTGCTAGCTTCAGCTGCAGACACCAAAGGCGGCCTTCCCACAGGTCTCTCACCACCTCAGCACTTAAGGGCCTTCTCCTCTTGCACCTGTAGCCTGAATCACCTCAACGGCTCTAGAGGTAGGGCTATTAAACCGACTCACCTTTTGTCTGCGCCAGCATCTCTAGTTGCCCCAGTCTTCGTCAGCTTTTGATACACGAGGCGGCCCACCCAAGAGCCGCTGGCTTTCTTTTTCTGTTCACTCCCGACTCTCAGCAAGGTGATTTCCCACTGTCCCTGGTTGTCAACCCTGTTTTTCACCAGCCCGGCCCTTCCTCGCCTCTGCACTGTTCACGCCCGTCAGCTGCCTTCACTACTTGCTGCTTCACCAGGGGCGACCCCCTCCTTTGACCTGTCTCACGTGCTGCGCCCACTTGCTCTCTGCAAGCCCGCCACTTCACGACTGCCCACAGTCGGATTCTTCACCCGGGAAGCTCCCCGTTGGCCTCTACACCAGCCACACACCAACAACCCAGGCCTGTCAGCCTTCGCCAGTCATCTCGCTGCCCCACAGCGCTCCTCAGCTGCGCATCACCCCATAGTCACCTACAGCCACCCTTTTTGCTGCGCATCCGTTGTGGCCTACCGTTTTCGCCCAAGAGAGCCCCCCCCCCACACACACGGCGAACCCCACACTTCACACTCTGGTTATCAGCAGCGCCCCACCCTCCACCTGGCTCTTTATCAGGCGGCGTCCTTCCTTTTCTTCTGCAGCAGCTGCAGCGTCCCCAGCCGCCTTCACATTCACCCGCGCCCAAGCCCTCTGGCACAAGACGACTGCTACCCTCTCCTCACTGCCCTTCCTGCCGAATCACCCCGCCCGGGCCTTCCTCTACCCGTCAGTTTTTCTTCCCCGCTGCGCCAGAGAGCCTCCATCCAGAAATCGCCTTCACGTGCTGGCCGATTTCGAAAGCTCCTCGCTGGCTTCTATGGAAACATCCATGTGGCCCTGCTTTATTGGCCATATTAATGTATTATTTTTCATTTACCTAGAAGATGGCCACCATCAAGGCTTTCACACTCATCTAAAGGCTACCTTAGCCCATTAATATTAACTGCTCCATGCTCCACACACCTCGTAATGCAACCTCGAGTGGCCGCTTATCCTTGGAGATGCATACACATATCCAGACATCCGAGCAGCTGACATCATCTCCATCGTCTGACCTCTCACCCGGACAGGCTGCAACAAGCTCAAGCCAATACCGTCAACCCTTAACACCTGGCGACGCCCTCAAAAGCAAAACCCTCCACACGTCATACATCCCATATGGCACTTAATCCCATGCATCTGGATTTGTATTTAATGGCCTCACATGCATGGTTTCACACCATAGACGTGCCGTGACACGACATCCACCCCCTCTAAACCTGCACATCCTCTGGTATGTGCCACACAGGTCCTGGAATTCAGTGTCCATGCATTATTTGCACACCAACATTGGTATATGTACAAGCCTCAGCAATCACATCTGAATGGTTCTGCTTTCCCACCTGGATCAAATACCAATCGCTTTTGGCATATGTGCCATATCCTTTGCTCATATGAAGCCCTATCCTCACTTAGATTCCCTGCATATGCATGATTACCCTCATCACTCAAAGTGGGATGCTCTTCAAAATGATTTGCTTCAAAATTTTCCTCAGGCCATGTTTGAAGCCTTTGCACCACATATTGTATGGCCACACCAAATAACAACTGCATTAACAGCATGGAACACACACTTGGTAACATCTCATCCAAATCTACCGTGCCCGGATCCAGCTCTAATAAACATTCATTCTTCTCATCCAAAGACGGGAAAGCATCAACACATACAAAATCCAACAAGGCATCATCGAGAATAGCCTCCACATATGAATCAATCTCATCACAATCATTTGGCTTACATAACACCTGCACATCCTCACTTGCAACCAACAGTTGACTAGCATCAAGCATAGAAGAGCCCAAAGCTGATGGGGATCTATTATATACCATGAAATCATCCAATGCATCACCTAAGATAGCATCCAATCCAGGATCAATCACATTGAAGCCATTATCATCTTGCAATCCCACATGTTGATTACCATGAACATTCATACCCCCATAACTATATCCATTTGGTTGCTCATATGCAGCCTCATGAGGCTCTGTGACCACACTTTGCATATCCTGCATGTTATCTCCCAGTATTTCTTGATACCTGTCTGCAGATGGGCTTAGAATTATGGGTCCTTCACCCAAGTACCCTTGAATTTGTATCTTATTGAACCCTGTATGATTCAAAAAGACAGATTCAATTTCCCTCTCCAAATCATCATCATAAACAGGCTTCCAAGCTCGAGATTGTTGCTCACAAATGTGGTTGCAAGGTAACCCTGACACTGATGACATAGCATCACCCTGTTTATTGTTGGAACACCCTGTTAGCATTCCAGAATAACCCAAATCCAAAGAACCTTGGCAACCAGCTTCAGAAGCAACATCACTGTTGGAATCACCCATATCACTCACCCCCTCTAAATCAATCACACATACTTGTGGCCCGTCTGCATATTCATGTACATCATCCTGCTTATAAGCATCATAACCAGATAAGAATGCAGTAATGATAGCATCTTCTTCTTGTCTTAGATCTTCAAACTCTGCAATCATGCTTTCAACAAGAAGCATTGGTTCCTGCTGTTCTTCACACATATGATACGACACCTGAGGAATACCCTTCAAATGAGCACTTTCGTCATGAGAATCCTCATGTTTACACAGCTTACATGCTTCACAGTCCTCTTCCTCGTGTACTGGGTCTTGAGCACCTGTCCTGAAGCTCTCTGAATCAAGTGTCTCCTCAAGCATAGGCATACATACTTCATGTGGTATGATCATAGGACCCTGTATGTCTGCACCCTCAAACAAGGAAGACAGATTATACTTGCAGAGTTCACCCATTGCATCTTTATGAGGCTGTAGCAAAGCATCCCTTTTGGCACTGTGAAGGCCTTGTTGCTCACTAATGGCTTTTTGCAGTCCCAATTTAGCATAAACAGCCTCCACAATCTCTGTATCAACCTTGAATAGCAGTTGATTGTCCTCCATAAGACATGCATCGACAACCGCTTCTAAATTGGCTCGGATTGTTGCTGGAACACTATCACAGCTCACATTATACCTGGAACTCACATAAATAAGTGCATCTGCAAAATCACTCCATCGTTTGGAGTGATACTCTGCTAGTTCCAGCACTTCATCTTTTAAATCAGGACTTACAAGGTATGCAAAAGATGCAATCATCATGTTTTCTGGAACCCCTTGATTCCTCATCTCTGTCTCGTAACACCTTAGATAGCTTTCTGAATCATAACCATCAAATATATTGACCCTGTCATATACCAATTGCACCGCAATTTCCACTGCTTCCTGAATTTGCTTTTCTTCTTCAATCTTCCTGAACCGCTCTTCAAGCTCTTTCATCTCTGCATATAAATGCTCCATTTTGCTAGCCATCTCTACATACTCTCACCCCAGCGGTTTCACGTCGGGTTCACCAAAGCACCAAAGCTGTCGTGACGTGGGCGGTGTCGCTGGGAAAGCGCGAGGCTTCTGGCTGTGAGAGTAGCTTCTAATCCCAGCAAGGAAACATAAGATATATCTTTTTAAGGGGCATATGACATCTCCATTTCAAGATGACTCTTGATCTCATGAAAACCTGCTTTCAGATTCCAACAACTCACAAAGCAAAAGATGGCATATGGCATATATACATCATCACATAATTTCCAAAACCCAAGAAAACAAATTTGACAACCAGTCGAGAAGCACCTTCACTACCACAATTCAGCCTACTCACAGCTGTAGGGGAATGATTCCCGGCTTTCTAAAACCACCGAAAATGACACCACAATATACCATCAATAAACTGGAACTCAACAAAGAGTATTTGCCACCTTACACCCATCATGGTTGAGATGCCTTCATTTTATGGTTGTCGTGGACGCCCCCCTCACCTTTCTGCTTGCAGCCGGCTCTCCTCCTAGTTCCCAAACACTGTAGCTTCTGCGCATTCAGCTACCCACGCGTCTGCTAGCTTCAGCTGCAGACACCAAAGGCGGCCTTCCCACAGGTCTCTCACCACCTCAGCACTTAAGGGCCTTCTCCTCTTGCACCTGCAGCCTGAATCACCTCAACGGCTCTAGAGGGAGGGCTATTAAACCGACTCACCTTTTGTCTGCGCCAGCATCTCTAGTTGCCCCAGTCTTCGTCAGCTTTTGATACACGAGGCGGCCCACCCAAGAGCCGCTGGCTTTCTTTTTCTGTTCACTCCCGACTCTCAGCAAGGTGATTTCCCACTGTCCCTGGTTGTCAACCCTGTTTTTCACCAGCCCGGCCCTTCCTCGCCTCTGCACTGTTCACGCCCGTCAGCTGCCTTCACTACTTGCTGCTTCACCAGGGGCGACCCCCTCCTTTGACCTGTCTCACGTGCTGCGCCCACTTGCTCTCTGCAAGCCCGCCACTTCACGACTGCCCACAGTCGGATTCTTCACCCGGGAAGCTCCCCGTTGGCCTCTACACCAGCCACACACCAACAACCCAGGCCTGTCAGCCTTCGCCAGTCATCTCGCTGCCCCACAGCGCTCCTCAGCTGCGCATCACCCCATAGTCACCTGCAGCCACCCTTTTTGCTGCGCATCCGTTGTGGCCTACCGTTTTCGCCCAAGAGAGCCCCCCCCCACACACACGGCGAACCCCACACTTCACACTCTGGTTATCAGCAGCGCCCCACCCTCCACCTGGCTCTTTATCAGGCGGCGTCCTTCCTTTTCTTCTGCAGCAGCTGCAGCGTCCCCAGCCGCCTTCACATTCACCCGCGCCCAAGCCCTCTGGCACAAGACGACTGCTACCCTCTCCTCTTTGCCCTTCCTGCCGAATCACCCCGCCCGGGCCTTTCTCTACCCGTCAGTTTTTCTTCCCCGCTGCGCCAGAGAGCCTCCATCCAGAAATCGCCTTCACGTGCTGGCCGATTTCGAAAGCTCCTCGCTGGCTTCTATGGAAACATCCATGTGGCCCTGCTTTATTGGCCATATTAATGTATTATTTTTCATTTACCTAGAAGATGGCCACCATCAAGGCTTTCACACTCATCTAAAGGCTACCTTAGCCCATTAATATTAACTGCTCCATGCTCCACACACCTCGTAATGCAACCTCGAGTGGCCGCTTATCCTTGGAGACGCATACACATATCCAGACATCCGAGCAGCTGACATCATCTCCATCGTCTGACCTCTCACCCGGACAGGCTGCAACAAGCTCAAGCCAATACCGTCAACCCTTAACACCTGGCGACGCCCTCAAAAGCAAAACCCTCCACACGTCATACATCCCATATGGCACTTAATCCCATGCATCTGGATTTGTATTTAATGGCCTCACATGCATGGTTTCACACCATAGACGTGCCGTGACACGACATCCACCCCCTCTAAACCTGCACATCCTCTGGTATGTGCCACACAGGTCCTGGAATTCAGTGTCCATGCATTATTTGCACACCAACATTGGTATATGTACAAGCCTCAGCAATCACATCTGAATGGTTCTGCTTTCCCACCTGGATCAAATACCAATCGCTTTTGGCATATGTGCCATATCCTTTGCTCATATGAAGCCCTATCCTCACTTAGATTCCCTACATATGCATGATTACCCTCATCACTCAAAGTGGGATGCTCTTCAAAATGATTTGCTTCAAAATTTTCCTCAGGCCATGTTTGAAGCCTTTGCACCACATATTGTATGGCCACACCAAATAACAACTACATTAACAGCATGGAACACACACTTGGTAACATCTCATCCAAATCTACCGTGCCCGGATCCAGCTCTAATAAACATTCATTCTTCTCATCCAAAGACGGGAAAGCATCAACACATACAAAATCCAACAAGGCATCATCGAGAATAGCCTCCACATCTGAATCAATCTCATCACAATCATTTGGCTTACATAACACCTGCACATCCTCACTTGCAACCAACAGTTGACTAGCATCAAGCATAGAAGAGCCCAAAGCTGATGGGGATCTATTATATACCATGAAATCATCCAATGCATCACCTAAGATAGCATCCAATCCAGGATCAATCACATTGAAGCCATTATCATCTTGCAATCCCACATGTTGATTACCATGAACATTCATACCCCCATAACTATATCCATTTGGTTGCTCATATGCAGCCTCATGAGGCTCTGTGACCACACTTTGCATATCCTGCATGTTATCTCCCAGTATTTCTTGATACCTGTCTGCAGATGGGCTTAGAATTATGGGTCCTTCACCCAAGTACCCTTGAATCTGTATGTTATTGAACCCTGTATGATTCAAAAAGACAGATTCAATTTCCCTCTCCAAATCATCATCATAAACAGGCTTCCAAGCTCGAGATTGTTGCTCACAAATGTGGTTGCAAGGTAACCCTGACACTGATGACATAGCATCACCCTGTTTATTGTTGGAACACCCTGTTAGCATTCCAGAATAACCCAAATCCAAAGAACCTTGGCAACCAGCTTCAGAAGCAACATCACTGTTGGAATCACCCATATCACTCACCCCCTCTAAATCAATCACACATACTTGTGGCCCGTCTGCATATTCATGTACATCATCCTGCTTATAAGCATCATAACCAGATAAGAATGCAGTAATGATAGCATCTTCTTCTTGTCTTAGATCTTCAAACTCTGCAATCATGCTTTCAACAAGAAGCATTGGTTCCTGCTGTTCTTCACACATATGATACGACACCTGAGGAATACCCTTCAAATGAGCACTTTCGTCATGAGAATCCTCATGTTTACACAGCTTACATGCTTCACAGTCCTCTTCCTCGTGTACTGGGTCTTGAGCACCTATCCTGAAGCTCTCTGAATCAAGTGTCTCCTCAAGCATAGGCATACATACTTCATGTGGTATGATCATAGGACCCTGTATGTCTGCACCCTCAAACAAGGAAGACAGATTATACTTGCAGAGTTCACCCATTGCATCTTTATGAGGCTGTAGCAAAGCATCCCTTTTGGCACTGTGAAGGCCTTGTTGCTCACTAATGGCTTTTTGCAGTCCCAATTTAGCATAAACAGCCTCCACAATCTCTGTATCAACCTTGAATAGCAGTTGATTGTCCTCCATAAGACATGCATCGACAACCGCTTCTAAATTGGCTCGGATTGTTGCTGGAACACTATCACAGCTCACATTATACCTGGAACTCACATAAATAAGTGCATCTGCAAAATCACTCCATCGTTTGGAGTGATACTCTGCTAGTTCCAGCACTTCATCTTTTAAATCAGGACTTACAAGGTATGCAAAAGATGCAATCATCATGTTTTCTGGAACCCCTTGATTCCTCATCTCTGTCTCGTAACACCTTAGATAGCTTTCTGAATCATAACCATCAAATATATTGACCCTGTCATATACCAATTGCACCGCAATTTCCACTGCTTCCTGAATTTGCTTTTCTTCTTCAATCTTCCTGAACCGCTCTTCAAGCTCTTTCATCTCTGCATATAAATGCTCCATTTTGCTAGCCATCTCTACATACTCTCACCCCAGCGGTTTCACGTCGGGTTCACCAAAGCACCAAAGCTGTCGTGACGTGGGCGGTGTCGCTGGGAAAGCGCGAGGCTTCTGGCTGTGAGAGTAGCTTCTAATCCCAGCAAGGAAACATAAGATATATCTTTTTAAGGGGCATATGACATCTCCATTTCAAGATGACTCTTGATCTCATGAAAACCTGCTTTCAGATTCCAACAACTCACAAAGCAAAAGATGGCATATGGCATATATACATCATCACATAATTTCCAAAACCCAAGAAAACAAATTTGACAACCAGTCGAGAAGCACCTTCACTACCACAACAGATTCAGCCTACTCACAGCTGTAGGGGAATGATTCCCGGCTTTCTAAAACCACCGAAAATGACACCACAATATACCATCAATAAACTGGAACTCAACAAAGAGTATTTGCCACCTTACACCCATCATGGCTGAGATGCCTTCATTTTATGGTTGTCGTGGACGCCCCCCTCACCTTTCTGCTTGCAGCCGGCTCTCCTCCTAGTTCCCAAACACTGTAGCTTCTGCGCATTCAGCTGCCCACGCGTCTGCTAGCTTCAGCTGCAGACACCAAAGGCGGCCTTCCCACAGGTCTCTCACCACCTCAGCACTTAAGGGCCTTCTCCTCTTGCACCTGCAGCCTGAATCACCTCAACGGCTCTAGAGGGAGGGCTATTAAACCGACTCACCTTTTGTCTGCGCCAGCATCTCTAGTTGCCCCAGTCTTCGTCAGCTTTTGATACACGAGGCGGCCCACCCAAGAGCCGCTGGCTTTCTTTTTCTGTTCACTCCCGACTCTCAGCAAGGTGATTTCCCACTGTCCCTGGTTGTCAACCCTGTTTTTCACCAGCCCGGCCCTTCCTCACCTCTGCACTGTTCACGCCCGTCAGCTGCCTTCACTACTTGCTGCTTCACCAGGGGCGACCCCCTCCTTTGACCTGTCTCACGTGCTGCGCCCACTTGCTCTCTGCAAGCCCGCCACTTCACGACTGCCCACAGTCGGATTCTTCACCCGGGAAGCTCCCCGTTGGCCTCTACACCAGCCACACACCAACAACCCAGGCCTGTCAGCCTTCGCCAGTCATCTCGCTGCCCCACAGCGCTCCTCAGCTGCACATCACCCCATAGTCACCTGCAGCCACCCTTTTTGCTGCGCATCCGTTGTGGCCTACCGTTTTCGCCCAAGAGAGCCCCCCCCACACACACGGCGAACCCCACACTTCACACTTTGGTTATCAGCAGCGCCCCACCCTCCACCTGGCTCTTTATCAGGCGGCGTCCTTCCTTTTCTTCTGCAGCAGCTGCAGCGTCCCCAGCCGCCTTCACATTCACCCGCGCCCAAGCCCTCTGGCACAAGACGGCTGCTACCCTCTCCTCTTTGCCCTTCCTGCCGAATCACCCCGCCCGGGCCTTCCTCTACCCGTCAGTTTTTCTTCCCCGCTGCGCCAGAGAGCCTCCATCCAGAAATCGCCTTCACGTGCTGGCCGATTTCGAAAGCTCCTCGCTGGCTTCTATGGAAACATCCATGTGGCCCTGCTTTATTGGCCATATTAATGTATTATTTTTCATTTACCTAGAAGATGGCCACCATCAAGGCTTTCACACTCATCTAAAGGCTACCTTAGCCCATTAATATTAACTGCTCCATGCTCCACACACCTCGTAATGCAACCTCGAGTGGCCGCTTATCCTTGGAGACGCATACACATATCCAGACATCCGAGCAGCTGACATCATCTCCATCGTCTGACCTCTCACCCGGACAGGCTGCAACAAGCTCAAGCCAATACCGTCAACCCTTAACACCTGGCGACGCCCTCAAAAGCAAAACCCTCCACACGTCATACATCCCATATGTACACAGGCACTTAATCCCATGCATCTGGATTTGTATTTAATGGCCTCACATGCATGGTTTCACACCATAGACGTGCCGTGACACGACAACGTGTATTTAAAAATATAAATACACACACACAGACATAATTTTTAATTAATTTTGATTAAATTTTAATGTGTGGAGATGGGCAATAAGGTGTGCTCACTTTTCAATATATAGATAGATACACACACACACACACACACAGATGTGTGTACATATACATACATACATACATATGTATGTATGTAAATAAATAAAAACACACACACATATACATATATATTTTTAATTTAATTTATATTTTATTAAAAGCTACTTTTTATTCTCTATCTCCCGCTCTCTTTCTCTCTCTTTTCACCCTCTCCCTCTTTACACCTCTCTCTCTCTCTCTCTCTCTCTCTCTCTCTCTCTCTAGGCTTGCGCGCCATCTCACTCTCTTAAACACACACACACATAGATGCAGATGTATGCACATGCATGCACACACACACACACACACACACACACGTGTACACACTCATACATGCATTAATGCAAACACACACTCTCTCCTCCCACATAAACTATCTCACACATATAAATTCTCTCTCTCTCTCTCTCTCTCTCTCTCTCTCTCTCTCTCTCTCTCACACACACACACACACACACACACACATGTACATACACACCCTTTCTCTCTCACATACACATGCACACACTCTCAAATGTTGAAACTCTCTCTCTCTCTCTCTCTCTCTCTCTCTCTCTCTCTCTCTCTCTCTCACACACACACACGCGCGCACGCACGCACGCACATGTACAAACTTGCATATGCACTAATGCAAGCAAACACTCTCCCCCCCCCACACACTCTCACACATACACTTCCATGTCTCTCTCTCTCTCTCTCTCTCTCTCTCTCTCTCTCTCTCTCTCTCTCTCTCTCTCTCTCTTTCTCTCTGACTCTCTCTCTCTTTTATATACATACACGCACATACACACATATGCACACGAACACACTCTCTTTCTCATGCACGCCATGCACACACACACACACTCTCTCTGTCACACACACACACATGTAAATATATATTATCTATAATATTATGTTTTATTATATTTAGAGACATATACTTATATACACATGGTATTTATAAAAGAAATAAACACACATATACATATATTTTTAATTAATATTAAATTTAAATACCTGAGAACACACTCTCTTTCTCATGCACGCCATGCACACACACACACACTCTCTCTGTCACACACACACACATGTAAATATATATTATCTATAATATTATGTTTTATTATATTTAGAGACATATACGTATATACACTTGGTATTTATAAAAGATATAAACACACATATACATATATTTTTAATTAATGTTTAATTTTAATACTTGAGAATGCATGGTGAGGTGTACTCACTCTTAAATAAGTATATCTTACATGCAATGTCTTTTGTCTTTTCTTTTGCATGCTAATGTGTGTGATTATGTGTGCACATACCCACGTATGTGTGATTGTGTAATGTCTACTTCATGCGTGCATGTGTCATGCAAGTGTCGATAATGTATATATGCTAGTGTGTGTATGGTGTGAGTGTGTGTACGTGGTGTGTATGTTTGTGTTTGTGTGTATCCATAAGCGAGTGTGTGCATATACATGTGTTTGAGAATGTAAATATATCCGTGTGTACATCTTTTTTTGTCTATATGTGTGCATGTGCACATGCATATGTATGTGTGAGTGTGTGCATGTACCATGTGTAAATATTTTACATCTATGTATACATGTGTGCATGCATGTGTGTGCATGTCCATGTCTGTGCACATGTACTTGTGTATATTAGTGTATATATGTGTGTATATGTATGTGCTTGTGTGCATGTATGTATATGTTCAAGCTTGAGTGTGTGTGTGCACATGTGTCCATGCGTGCGAGTGTGTGTATGTGTGTTTGTGTGCATGTGTGCGTGTATCATGTGCTTGTGTGTGTGTGTTGTGCGTGTGTGTGCATGTGTGTCCATGCGTGCAAGTGTGTGTATGTGTGTTTGTGTGCATGTGTGCGTGTATCATGTGCTTGTGTGTGTGTGTTGTGCATGTGTGCATGTGTACGCGTATCATGTGCTTGTGTGTGTGTGCACGCACATACATGTGTGTGCATGTGTACGCGTATCATGTGCTTGTGTGTGTGTGCACGCACATACATGTGTGTGCATCGACATATAAATAGATCTATTTACATTAGGCAAAATATAGACTCATTTTTGCCCCTTAAGGATTTCCACACCTCCTCTCTTTAGAAAAATGGTCTCATGGTGAATTTTTTGCAAATCAACTCAAAAGTGAGCGGAGTTTGGACATTTGAAATCTACTCTTCGAGACCTTTCCAATGATATATAGCATGATAAGCAATTTTGAATATTCAAGAAGTTCCCAAATTTGTGATGATGTGGCATGTAACATGTAACATGTAACATGCCACATCATCACCAATTTGGGGACTTCTTGAATAATCAAAATTTTTCATCATACTATATATCATTCAAAAGGTATCGATGCGTAGATTCCAAATGTGCAATCTCCGCCAACTTTTGATTTGATTTGTAAAAAATTCACCATGAGCCCATTTCTCTAGAGAGAGGAGGTGTGGAAATCCTTAAGGGGCAAAAATGAGAGTCCATATTTCACCTAATGTATATCCATGCTTACATACCTATAGATACATACATATATACATATATGCATACATACAATGTGTGTGTGTGTGTGTGTGTGTATTTATCTATGTATGTATAGGTATATATATTATCTCTGCTACACATGTATGTGTGTGTGTATGTATATTCTCTCTCTTACACATGCACATAATATAATATTAAAAGATATATATGTGTGTGTGTGTGTGTAGAGGAGGGGGGAGGGTGGACAATTTGCTCTCTAATGTATTATATATATATATATATATATATATATATATATATATATATAGATAGATAGGAAATGTTTTTGGCACCCCTATGCTAACTCCTTATCTCTTGGTGCAAACCAAAATTAATACACAAGGTATAAAATACACCCCTCTCCCTCTCTCTCTCCCTCTCTCCATGCAACTTAAAATTAATATACAAGGTACAAGAGATACACCCCTCCCCTCTCTCTCTCTCTCCCTCTCTCCATGCATGAAACAATTACAATAGATTATGTCATGCAAATTACAATTGATGATTCAAAATATCAATTTACAATAGGCAATGTCATGCAAACTACAATTGATGATTCAAAATATCAATATAAACCCTCCATTACTAGAGTCTCATTCATACAATGTCAGAAGAATATGCCATAAGGATCATAGTTCAAAAGTAGATGCGATGAGAATATAGCTCAAAATAACAAAATAAAACCTCCATTCCTAGAGTCATTAATAAATAACAAAAGAAGCTGTCATGAGAATTGTAGTGCAAAATAAAACCTCCATTCCTAGAGTCATTCAAGTATGTGGACGCATACTCGAGCTCCTGATTTTGTTATGTGGCCCTTCAGAAGGAAGGGGCTATGATGGTGCGATCCAATTTGGATGATATGTCGGGATTGGCATAAAACGTGGAGGAACATGGTAAGGAAAAGGTGCATTAGATGGTTGTGGATAAAATAGAGATGGCATAGATGGGGAGGGATGTGCATATGGCCTAAGACCTTGCTTCCATGGTGGTAAAGGTCACAAAGTTTCCATCATAGGTTCCACTTGTGTCCTTTGCAATGCCTCTGTCTCCTTGCCAATGAATTTATTGTCACCGAGGTCTTCAGGCATATCTTCAAGCCCTCCCAACTCAATTTAATGGCATATCGAATCATCCTCAATGCTTATACAATTGTTGGAGCATCTTCTTTCATGACTTTGCCATGCTACCTATCCTTGCAAAGCAATCAAGAACTAGGTCCCCCTCTCTGGTGAAAGTTCCAAGTAACCAGCTACAAAGTGAAAAAAAATATATACATTCCCTACCATCTTGAACATGATTTTACAAATTCAAATTATAAAAAATATCTTTCTTGTTTCATACCTTGCAGTAACTACTACTGGTCTCTCAGCTAGACCTCGTAGAGGCTTACGGTCCCTACCCATTATTAGATTGGGTTCTTTCATGTTGCAGTATTCACACTCTGAGAAACAACAATGGAATGTGGCCCAAAACCTTTCCCATCCATTGCATCATTTCCATTTTCTTGGATATATTGTGGGCTATATGTACTTGGTGGATTGCGTACAAACACTCCAATTAAGTATAATGGGCACCTACCCCACAGTTACAAGTTAGACATTTTTGTTCAAACCATTGAAAAAACTATTATATACTTATATGTAAACATAGTTTGTGTAGGTCACATCCTCAGTTCTATCATCATCAATCTGATGGTAAGCTCCTTGCATCTCTAAATACAGTGTCCGTTTGGAGAGAGAGAGATTGTGAGATTTCGCGACCTCGACAATGGTTGGAAGATGATTAGGATTGCTTGCTGTGAAAAATGTCCCGTTATCTTTTAAAAATTCATTGGCTAACACACATGTTGCAACCACAAGGTCCTTCGTCCATGCATTCCATCTAGGCACAACGGGATAATCCGGATCCACAATCAATAATGTAGGGAAATCCTCCCACACTAAAGAGCATCCCTGAACTGCCCACGGTCGAATGAACAATACTCCCATACTTGTTGAGACCCCCAATAAACCTTGCCATATGTGTGGCCCTCCTACAAACAATCATGAAATATCAAGGCCAATTGTTATGGGTTTCAAAAGACACAAAGCAATGATCTATTTGTTTGAATAATTGATACACTCACAATGAACTAGATCCTCCTACAATTGTGTCGGCCACATACACTATGCTTTCTTCTATCACCATATGTCGTGGATGAATATCTTGAGATGCTATTTTAAATCCAAATAGAATATTAAAAACCATGAAACTTACAATATAATATTTTAAATATTGAGATGCAATTTGAAATCAAAATTATGAAACTTGAAATGATTAAAATATTCTTAGAAAGAGAATAACTTACTAGGTGGAGGACCAGCAGAACTAGCTCTATCCCTATTGGAGTGCGGTGATCAAGATCTCGACTGTCTTTTTGTCGAATTTGTAGATTTGGAGTGCACCTCATTTCCCTTCTCTGATGGGCCAAATTGTGATGGAGACTCCTCTCTCTCTCTTCTTCACTACTTGACTCCCCTTGTTGGCCTTTCCCCTTCTTCTTTTGAGCTTTTGCCTTTTTTGTTGGAGGCCTCTTACCCCTTTTGGAGCTTTTTTGGTGCTTGCTATTTGCTTTGCCTTGTGACACACGTGATTTTGCTTTATCTTTGGAGCTTTTACTTCCATGAAGCCCTACGATAATACTTGTCATTATTACATGATGTCAATATGCATTGTTGTAAAGAAATGAATACTACTTCACTTACTTGTCCACAAATCTTTCTCTTCAGGTGGATATGTGTTGTTTTCATATTCCAGCCACCATGGGCACAATTCCCATTCCTCTGTCCTTGTGAGATCCTCAATCCAAATCTCAGGATAAATCCATGTCTCTTCCACCTGACTAGTGACCCATTCTTTGGCTGGATGGTGGAGGGAAGGGACATCAACTTGCTCTTTAAATGTTAGCCACCACCTATTTGAACATACGGCAGCATAAATATAATGTATACATATTCAAAGTACTAATGTATGTTCATTTCATTTCATATAAAACTCATCATGTGGTTGCCATCATGTGCGGGCATAGCATCTGCTCAATAAGAAGGCTTCATAAAATAGAAAGCCATGATCCAAACGCATGTGTAAAATGATTCTTTTTGCACTCCTTGAGGTAAGTCAAGAATGGTTCATCTCCAAGATCCACTGCATCCTCGTCTCGTGATCCTTTTGAAACTCTGCAGACTCACACTCAATAGCAAGCAATATCTCCAATGTTTGTTTCAGGCAATACCAATAAACATATTTACACAAGAAAGGCCAGAATGTATGGTCACTATGACCATAACCTGCATCTACCATTGCTTGTTTTCCACCCACAAATTACTTGTACAATCTTTGCCTTCCTGATGTAATTAAAATAAAATTATAAGGGTTGTGTGCAAGAGAGATATATGCATGTTCTTTCAACCTTATGTATTGGGCACTTACTTTCTCTCAGGCAAGATTGAGTGGCCCAAAAGTTGTAACTTGTCCATGGTCAATTGATGGCCTTTCATGTTCCAATCTTAGTATTTGAAAATTACATCGAAGAATCCCTTTCCATTATTGGCAGGATTGGAAATGGCCACCAAGAGATACCCCATTTTGGTGAAGACCTTTTCTACATCCTTCAAATGTGTTTGGTATGCCTTCTCCTCTTCTTCTGTGCGATCGCCTCCACTGGGCAATTGATGTGTCCTCGCATTTAATGTTGTTTTGAACTCCTCCTATTTCACTCAAGCATGAAAGCTTCATATATTAAGATGTAAATTTTCAAAAGTAAAGCAATTGCTACAAATAGGCAAGAAAAAATAGCATACCTAGAATACAAATTGGCACAACAAGGTCATGGGCACCTTGTACCATCTTGACTTTGGCTTGTGCTTATCACATGTCATAATGAGTTTAGCCCATTTTTGCTTCTCATCTGCGAGCTTATCGAGTAAGGTGGTTGGGTTGGCAAGCCCAAACCTTTGCATTAAAAATATATCATGGGCTAGTGTTTGAGGCACATACACGCGTGTCACTCTGCTTAAAGTAACTCATACAAAGTCAAAGACTAGCTACACTATAAAATACATGCAATAATTTTAGGTCAATTCATGAAGTCACGTGTTTAGGTTTGCCAGGCATATTAATAGCTTCGCCTCCTCTTCCTCCTTGGTGAAGGCGATGACATGACAATGAACTAATGGATATCTTTCGGGGAATTTATCCCACTCTACAATCAAAGGCAAGATCAAACCAACATAGGTAATGGAAATAAAAGAGTAAAGCATTGAGATAGAGAATACTTACTTCTAAATATTGCATTAGTCCATGCAACCCTGTGGTTTCCATCCCATACGATAAGTTTCTTGTTATGAAGGTGTTTCCACCTCTGTGAATCAATCGTCTCTACAAATTATGAATTTAGAATTAGAAATATAAATTTTAAAGTGTAGAATGCATAATGGTAGATGTGTAGGCTATTTTATAGCATCAATGATCATTTATTGATGTAAAGTTGGTCATTGGAGTCATTTTGTGCTTTAAACAGCTTAAGATTACAATGCGTGGATCCCGAGGGCCTGAGTGGGACTATGTAGGAGAGTTGAAGCATGGTAGATACACATCTCATGTTAAGTGTAAGTCCTCAAATAGTCTCACCCTCTCCCTTTGCCTCGCATTCTCTCCGTGTAGCCCACTTCCTCCCCATCTCATAGAGTTATGGCGAACCATACCTTGCAATCTGATCTGGTAGGTTTACTTGCGCGTTCAAGGGCAACAGATGAAGGTAGCAGAAGGGATCCTTTACAGATAATGAATCCGAACTTGGAGGACCCAACTTGTACTGCCATTAGGGATTATGAGAGACAAAGAAAGAGGAAACAACGAGAGAAGAAAAAACTTAAGCAGGTTCAGGTTCGAGAGCTTGCCTTTGAGGAGGAAAAGAAGAAGAAAATCTCGTCTGAGATTATGGCACTGTTCAAGAGGAGGACTGAAGGAATCAGTACAGAAGATAAGCAAGAAATTTGGAATCTAGTATCTCATCATCCTGTCGTGCAAGCAGTGTGTCCAGAGGAGTCTACTATTCAAAGTGCAATCATGTGCAATGTTCGTAACACCTTGGCGCTTGTAAAGCAGTCAAGCTGTAATGATGAGTTGTATTTGAAGCATACAGCATTGTCCATGATGTTGAATTCAAAGGAGAACATGCAAATGTCAAAAGTCTCGAGACTCCTTAAAGTTCCGCGTCGATCCTTGTACAAGGCTAAATTGCGGGTGACATCGAATGTTGACGGTGGAATGTTTTCATTGGCTGCATGTCAAAAACATGCCCGTCTCGTAGCACAATCACAGATGAAATGAAAGAGCTGGTTTACACATTTTGGAGGGATGAGACACGTGTATCCCCTAACAAAAAAGATGTTTGTCGAAAGAGGTTGGGGAGAAAAAATTACATAAAGCACCCTGTACACCTCCTTGATGAACCTCAGGTAATTGATCTAACCAAAGCACCATTATTCGAGTACACTAAAAAGCATGTGAAACTTTACAGTTAGCATACTGGTTGTTATTTACACTATGGTTGTTTATGGTTTATTCTAGCTAGAACATGCTATACTGTATATTCTAGTTCAAATCTTCAATATGTTGATCACCTTACAGAGTGTGTTATTTATCATATTAGTAATGCTAATTAGTATACAAGCCATACCTGGAGGCACACTGTAAATGCTAGTTAGCAGACTGTGTATGCTAGTTAGCATACTCTATGTGCTAATTAGCACACTCTACATACTAGAACATGCTATATTGTATATGCTAGTTCAAATCTTCAATATGTTGATCACCTTACAGAGTGCGTTATTTATCATATTAGTAATGCTAATTAGTATACAAGCCATACCTGGAGGCACACTGTAAATGCTAGTTAGCAGACTGTCTATGCTAGTTAGCATACTCTATGTGCTAATTAGCACACTCTACATGCTAGTTAGTATACAAGCCATACCTGGAGGCACACTGTAAATGCTAGTTAGTAGACTGTGTATGCTAGTTAGCATACTCTATGTGCTGATTAGCACACTCTACATGCTAGTTAGCATGTAAATGCTAGTAAGCATGCTGTGAGTGCTAGTTCGCATATGGTAGGTGCTGTGATTAGCATACTGTAAGTGCTAGTTAGCATACTCTAAGTGCTAGTTAGCATATTCTAAGTGCTAGTTAGCATACTCAAGGTGCTAGTTAGCATAATGTAGGTGCATCTTAGCATACTGTAAGCACTCTGTATGTGCTTATTAGCATACTGTGAGTGCTAATTAGCATACTTTAAGTGCTGGTTAGCATACTGTAAGTGCTACTTAGCATACTGAATATGCTAGTTAGCATAATGAATGTGCTTGCTAGCATACTGTTTGTGCTAGTTTAGCACTGTTTGTGCTAGTTAGCATTGTTTGTGCTAGTTAGCACACTGAATGTACCAATTAGCTAACTAAATGTGCTACTTAGCATACTGAATGTACCAATTAGCCTATTGAATGTGTTAGTTAGCATACTATCAGTGCAGCTAGTTAGCATTCTGCAAGTGCTAGTTAGCATACTATGAGTGCTAGTTAACATACTGCACATGCATGGAAGCATACTGTAAGTGCTAGTTAGCATACTATAAGTGCTGGTTACATACACTATGCTTCCGTGCATGGCCTGTATACTAATTAGCATAACTAGCATAATAACCGCCTTCTAACTCTCATAATTGCAGGTTGAGCTCTTCTACAGATTCAAAGAAAAGCATCCAGATTGCAAAATAGGTATGAGAATGTTTGAGATGATGAAGCCATTTTTTGTACGGCGGCTGAAAGATAGATACACATGCTGCTACGAATATCATGTGCAGATGTCCTTTTTAAAGGACACACTTAACCATATGCGGTCTCAGTCATTCGGGCTGCATGGAGCCCAATGCAGATGTACATGCAGCATTTGCGTCAGAGGTGATGAAACTAGCAGGGATTGCATGGCTTTATGTCAAACTTTCAAAGGTGTCACACATCTATGGGAGTCAGTTCTCTGCCCGAAGCAGATAGATGCTGGTTACCACAATAGTGAGTGTTTGATGGGCGAATGTAAGAAATGTGGTGTGAAAAAGCTAGAAACATGCTGCTTAGAGACACAAAGCCCAGGTAAGAATATCTTTGTAAAATTGTTTGCATATGTGGAGGCAACAGATAAGCACGGAGACAAAAAAAAGAGAAAAGATCTTGTGACTAAAGAAATGCAGTGCTGGGAGTTTCTTCAACTCTTACAGACCAAGCTGAAGGTTTTTATCAAACATAACTATATCGCTCGATGGCAACAAGCACAACAGTTCAAGGATTGTATTCTTAGATTTCCTGACGATGTGGTTGTGTCGGTTGTAGACTTTGCAGAAAACTATGCATTCAAGGAGCAAAATGAGATTCAATCCATGCATTGGCACACTCAAGTCAAGTAACTATTTCTGTGCACATAACATACTACCGCAGGGAAGGGGAAGTAGTCAAGAAAATCCACTTCTTCATATCAGATGACAAAGTGCATGACACATTGTTTGTCCAACATTGTTTTATGCTGCATTGTGGCTGCTACAGAGAGAAGGTGTCACTCCAAAATGTCACTGGGTCTGGTCAGATGGTGCTGCCTCACAGTTTAAGGCTGCTAGGCCTTTCTATTTTGTTGCAAGGTATGCTGGACTGACAGGAATGCAGATGAGCTAGTTCTTCTTTGGATCAGGACATGGCAAGGGAGAGCATGACGGTGCAGGCGCAGTTGTTAAAAGATCGTTGACACATGAACATCTGAAGCCTAATGGGGCCACTTTAAAGTGTGCTGCAGATGTGGTTGCCTATTGCCAAGCCAACCTATCAAAGGGAGCAGCCATCATATCCTCTAAAAGAAAGGGAATGTGCCCGTGTGTTTTGGGAGATCAAAGTAGGTGATGTAAACAGGGAGGTTAAATGGAATTGTGCCATGGTTGAGAAGTCTCGCACCTTGCATGCTTTTCGCGGTCACAACCGGCACGATATGCAACTGCCATTGCCACAAGACCATTGGCATGCTTTTGTGATGCATGCATGAACCATAGTGGGAATCGTTGCACTAACAAATCTCATGTGCAGCCTTGGGATTATCACATTCTGATGCCATTGTCTGATGAAGTTGAGGATGAAGAAGACACTCCGACTGATGATGCCCTTGAAGGACAGATCATTGGATATGAAAAATTTGTGTATGAAGGCCACCATGATGCATTAAGTAGTGCTTTGTGTGTTGGTGACACTTTTGCAGTGAATCCGGATGCTACAACCAATGATGAGAATGTAGACTTTTACTTGGTAAAGTGCATTGCAATAAAAGAAAAGGCAAAACAGGGTTACATTGATGAGTGGAACAATGTAATTGACAAAGGCTCTTATGTCGTGCAAGGATTGTATTACAAGCAAGTGGATGCATACACCTTCAAACTAGACTACAATCAACCTGTTGTTCACATACTTTCAAATCTTGTACGTTGTATCAAGATACCCATGTAACACATGCAAAAGAGAAGGCAAATGTACACAATCACCCCCAAAGATTATGAAGCAATCTATAACAGCATGCCATTCAGTTTTTGACATGAGCGTCATGATCTTTTATTCTATTTTGTATCTTGTGTATGCTTACTACTACCACAGTATATGCTAATTGTGTACTAACAAGCTTCTACAAACTGTGTGCTAGCTAGCATAAAGCGTATGCTAGCTAGCATACAGTGTATTCTAACTAGCATATAAAGTGTATTCTAACTAGCATATAGTGTATGCTAACTAGCATATAAAGTATGCTAACTGGTATATAAAGTGTATTCTAACTAGCATACAGTGTTAACTAGCATATACTGTATGCTAACTCGCACAGTATATGTTAACTGTATATTAACTACCTAATTTATATTGTGTTCTTACTAGCATATAGCGTATGCTAACTAGCATACAGTATATGCCAACTAGCATATAGTGTATGCTAACTAGCATATAGTGTATGCCAACTAGCACAGTATATGCTAACTGTATGCACACTAGCTACTATATAGCGTGTGCTTACTAGCATACAGTATATGCTAACTAGCATATAGTGTATGCTAACTACCACAGTATATGATAATTGTTTAATAACAAGCTTCTACATAGTGTGTGCTAACTAGCATAAAGCGTATGCTAACTAGCATACAGTATATGCTAGTTAGCATATACTATATGCTAACTAGCAAACAGTATATGCTGACTAGCATATACAGTATATGCTGACTAACAAGCTTCTACAAAGTGTGTGCTAGCTAGCATAAAGCGTATGCTAACTAGCATAAAGCGTATGCTAACTAGCATACAGTGTATGCTACAGTGTATGCTAACTAGCATATATAGTATGCTAACTAGTATATAGTATAGGCTAACTAGCATATACTGTATGCTAACTCGCACAGTACATGTTAACTGTATACTAACTACCTAATTTATATTGTGTGCTTACTAGCATATAGCGTATGCTAACTAGCATACAGTATATGCCAACTAGCATATAGTGTATGCTAACTAGTATATAGGGTATGCTAACTAGCACAGTATATGTTAACTGTATACTCACTAGCTACTATATAGCGTGTGCTTACTAGCATACAGTATATGCTAACTAGCATATATTGTATGCTAACTACCACAGTATATGATAATTGTTTACTAACAAGCTTCTACATAGTGTGTGCTAACTAGCATAAAGCGTATGCTAACTAGCATACAGTATATGCTAGTTAGCATATACTGTATGCTTACTAGCAAATAGTATATGCTGACTAGCATATACAGTATATGCTAACTAGCATATAGTGTATGCTAACAAGCACAGTATATGCTAACTGTATACTAACTACCTGCTATATAGTGTGCTAACTAGCATACAGGATTATGCTAACTAGCATATAGTGTATGCTAACTACCACAATATATGCTAACTGTATACTTGCTACTTTATAGTGTGTGCTATCTAACAAAAAACCCAATACATAATTCTGTAACACATAAAAATGGAATAGTAGGAGGCAACTGTTGAAAAGATCATCTCATCATTAACTTCCAGCATCAAATAACATTACATAGGGTTTAATTTTACAATGAGTCACACCTGCTAAAAATATTTAGGCCTCCTCAGAGGGCGTTTATAGTGACCAGGCTTTTTTGCTCCCTCCTTTTTCTCCGCTTTCTCCTTTTCCTCTGCTTTTTCCTTTCTCTTTGCTTCTAGGTCGCCTCTCTACTGTTCCTTTTCTTTTCTTTCCCTCTCCAGCCTAGCTTTCTCCTCTCTCTCTGCTTGTAGGTCATCTTCCTTTTGTTTGCGATGACGAAGTTTTACTTGTCTCTCAGCCTCTAGCAACTAGCAACTTTCTCCTCTCTTGACGAAGTTTTGCTTGTCTCTCAGCCTCTAGCAACTGTTTGATGATTGCATCAGAGAAGTTATCAGAGCCTGTATCAAAGAAATTGTCAGCCACATATGCTGCCCGATCATCCGACTGTAGCCAAAGAAAAAGCCAGTCTTTCAAAGTTTCTATAAGAAACTGTTGTCTCTCCTCAACACTCTGGTCCTCTAGCTTCGGAGTAACGAGCCAAGCTTGTGCTGGGTTTTGAAACACTTTGTAGAGGCTATCATCAATCAGAAGCGTGTTTTGGGCATTGTACGCCGGATTGTATTTCCAAAACAAGGCTAAATCTTTCATAAACAGAGGTTTATTCAAGATCTGCCAGGGTTGCGGACTACAGTGCTCTTGCGCAAAAAAACTAGCAATCCTTGGCACCTGCAATTTAAAAACAGCCCTGCAAATATTCATGACTTTACGATGCATGCTTGTGCTCCAAATATACACACTGAAGAACTGAAGACACCAGTCCAAAAACATGTGGTTGTCCTTGCAACACCTGCTTATCCTCTACATTGTATTTTAACATTTCATCTGCATATGCAGGGGGCTTTTCGCCGAAACGAGTCTCTACCACCCTCAGCAAAAGACCGTTGAGATCTAGTAAAAGAGCCCTTTTTTCATCACACAGTCGCTTAGGCACCCATATTGGGTCTGGAAGAGGATACCATTCAGCATATATAACCTCCCCTCATGGGTGAACATAATTTAGGCGCTCAAAAATTCTACGGGCACGTTGTGAATATCGTTCGAGTCGCTTTTCAATCTCCAATTTTTGTCTCCTTATCTGCCAGCTTTGCGGACTCACCATTTTCGTAATTTCTGCCATTGCATGGCAACATTTACATTAGGCAAGGCAATTAATGCCAGTTTCTCTTCCTCTGCAAAGAAACAGCGATACGAAGTGAAGAAGTTCATAGATTGGCAGAAAATTATAATGGACTGTTGCTCAACATTATATTACACAAAGACATTTTCACCGGGAAAATAAAAAAAATTACATGACAGCCACAAGAGGCATTAGGTTTTCAAAATGGCATAGCCATAAGAGTGAAGGGCATAGGTATGGGAACACTAAGTAAAGGCTAAACAAGTGAACAGTGACAGTTGCCTGCTTATAGTACAGAATCTGGGCAAAAAAGGAAAGGTCTTAACACAGTTTTTTGCAAGCTCTTGAGCGGGTGGAATTCTTTTCACCTTTGGTGCTTTCAGCTTTGTCCTCCATCTTCTTTGGGGAACCATAGCCGTTGCTTGCAGTTTCTTCAGGTACCTCTTTCGGGCCCACTTTTCTCTTTGCCTTAGCCTTTCGCAAAAAACCCTTGAGAGGGCTGTTATTACCAACTTCCTGCGGGTCCTCTATGCTATTAGTCTTCAATGTTTCCCCTGATGCACTGGCACTAGCCATTGTCTGCTGAGAAGTTTTTACTGTGTCAGTTACAGCAGGCATGGCACGCGCATGAGGAACCATGACAAAAAAATCATCTTCTTCTGATTTACTGCTCACGTCACCGCCTTCTTCTGTTGTTTTCATGCTTGCACTTTGCATTTGCTGGGATCTCGCATCTACTCCTTCATTCATTGTATCTCGCTCACCACCCTTCTCAGTCGAAGGGTTCTCAGTTTTGCAGCCTTTCCCTTACCTTTGGTGTCATGCACACTGCCCACATCATGTAGGGGCTTTGAGAGGCCTGCAACAAAAAAATCTTTGATTACACCCTTTATAAGCATGTCATGTATGCTACATAGTATGTTTCATATGCTAACTATGTGTGCAGCTAGGCCAGTATGCTAATTAGCATTCCCGTGTATGCTAGCTAGCATAATCATATATGCTAACTAGAATATCAAGTATGCTAAAACAAGCATACCAGGTATGCTAACTAGTAAACCTTATAATCTCTAAGCAATTCAAGTGTACCCAAAAGCTTCTATGTGCTTACTAGAGCACAGTATATGCTAATTAGCATATCCAACATGCTTAAAAGCATATCAAGTATGCTAATTAGCATATCCAGTATGCTAGTTAGCATACAGGATATGCTAATTAGTATATCCTGTATGCTAACTATCATTCTAGCTAGCATATCTGGTATGCTAATAAGCATATCCAATATGCTAACTAGCATACCTAGTATGCTAACTAGTAGACCTTATAACCTCTAAGCTAATCCAATATGCTCCAAAATGCTTACTAGCATATAAAAATTGGTAATTATCATATCCAACATGCTTAATAGCATATCAAGTATGCTAACTAGCATATTCAGTATGCTAATTAGCATAACCAGTATGCTAGTTAGCATACAGGATATGCTAACTAGCATATCCTGTATGCTAATTAGCATATCCTGTATGCTAATTAGCATATCCTGTATGCTAATTAGTATTTCAGATAGCCAATATGCTAACTAGCATACTGGATATGCTAATTAGCATTCAATATGCTAACTCCGGTATGCTAATAAGCATACCCAATATGCTTACTAGCATATTGGATATGCTAATTAGCATCCACTCATCCAACTAGCATATGGGTGGTTGCAAGATGAGGGTACTCACTTTCGTTCACTCTCTCTAAAATTGGGACATCCATGCATCTCGGGCGGAGTACCTCGATCGTGATAGTGCCGTGAATTAAAAGACGACACGTGCCTCCCGAGCCTAAATCGACATATCTCGATCGAGATGCCAACTAATGCCACGCTAGCAGGTCCGGGTTTCCAGGCGTCATCCATGTCACCAATACATGTCACCGCCACCACATTATCTCGATCGAGATATCTATGCCACTCGGATCCACATCAGGGCCACGCTGTATCCCCCTAGGCATATTTGACTAGCACATCTCCATCGTCCACGTATCTCGAACGAGAAATTAACATCAAATCGTGACCATTCATTGTTCGAGGTAATGGGATACAATCTCCACCGTCCCCATATCTCGATCGAGATACTGAGATCAAATCTCAACCGTCCAAATATCTCGATCGAGATCTTAAGATACAATCTGCACCGTCCAAATATCTCGATCGAGATACGTAGATGCAATATCCACCGTCCAATTATCTCGATCGAGATACGTAGATGCAATATCCACCATCCAATTATCTCGATCGAGATACGTAACGCAATCTATACCGTCCATTCACGTACGTTGGAAGATGCGATCTCGGCCATTTAAATATCTCGATCGAGGTATATAATGAATCTTGACCGTCGACATACCTTGTCGTGGTAATGACTTTAAATCGTGGCCGTCCATGTACCTCGAACAAGATAGTAATATCAAATCTCAGCCGTCGATCCTTCCCCAACCCTAAAATTAGGTGTGTATCTTGGCCGTATGTTGCACTAACCCTAATATCCAGAGCGTCAATCTTGCAAACCCTAAATTGCATGATGTTACCGAACCTCGATCGAGGTTATAAAATCGGAAAACTTTTTTTTTGCCTCATTGTCACAAGTCGTTTTCACTCTCCTTGCTCTCTTGATTTGAATTAGCATTAGTGAGTCCATTAGCATTGTTTTATAGCTTCATTAGTGCTCCTTAGCACTAAGCATTAGACCCTTCACATTAGACCCTTCACATTGGACCTTTGTGTTTGGCTTAGGTTTTAGCATGGAGTCACACGAGGAGGGCCACGAGGAGGGCCGCTCATCTATTGCGGACCTCATCGCGGATATAGACCGCGAGTTAGCAGCTATCCGTAGGAGTGCTAGAGACACACCGTCTTCAATACATATCGTGGCAGACTTGGAGGCGATGCTTGCGTCCCTTCGTAGCCTTCACGATATTGTTTATGTAGATGAGTGGATAGCCCACCATCGCACTGCTCCTGTGTCACATGGCCTGACATATCGTCAGGTCTGTGATCTTGCTCCTATTAGGGATGGAGCCTACCTAGATCTTTTCCTCGATAGTCGTGGGATGAGGCCTGGGGAAAGCCCCTTACTATTTTGCGGTGTTCGCATCCTCATATGGCGGCACATATCTATAGTCGATATGTTGCCGCATATGGGAGGATGCCGAACAACCGCCAGATTCCCATATACTTTGCAAAGCAGTTATATGCAGAGTTTGTCTTAGGGGAGGAGGTGGATTACACCAGCCATCGTCCGGGTGGTGGTGCTAGCCGAGGCCGTCTCCAGGACCAGGGTAGGTGGCCTCCACCAGCCCTTCGTGTATCCAGCACGTGGTGCGCCTGTTCTCACGATCTATACCGACGACGACAGATGTCGAGGTATTTACATATATATTACGTCTTAAGTTTTTTTGGTCATTTATCTACATGTTTATATATACTTTTCTATATTTTTACATGAGCAGCATGGTTGATTGTGTCACGTAGTTTCCCACACCTACCACTGAGAGACTCACTCAGGAGTTGGTAGAGGCGAGAGCGGAGATTGACCGCCTCAGAGCTGCATTACAGATGGCAGAGGCAGCTACTGCAGAGGCACAGCATTTGAGAGAGTCCGACATCTAGCAGGTAGGTTTCTCTTGCACGTAAAAGAGTTATAATTAAGGTCCTAAGTTATAAATTTCTTTAAGTAATACCTAATGAGAGACTAATCAATTATTTTAATGCTTTACTTTTTTGCGTAGGCTCGGACCGAGGTAGAGAGTTCTAGAGCTGAGGCACAGCATCATCAGATTATGGAGCAGATTGCCCAGCATAGGGCAGAGCAGTTGATGCTGCATGTTCGAGAGTTTCGTAGATCCTCGGACGTGACAGTGCCTTACCTACCTTTATATCCACGGCCTATCTCACAGAGGTTTTTCGACGACCTCTCCCGCAGGATGCACCACCCTTCCTACGCGATGCGTGCTGCGCTTTATGTATCGAGGACATTGATAGTACAGGTGGATATGCCCTGGGATGTGGACATATTTTCCACTTGTCTTGCATCACCCAGGAGCTAGTCCGGTTCTCAGCATGCCCCTCCTGCCGTGCACGCGTCGACCTAGCGACATACAGGGTTTTGAGCATCGATGATCTTCACCCAGGCCTCGTTCGAGTAGATGCCAGGACTGGCAGGCCTATTGATTTTACATCAGCTATTGACTTGGGACTCGACGCCTTCGACGATAGAGCCCAGGCCTGAGGTGCCTCCTAGAGTGGAGCTCACATGAGTTCGATGCTTACCAGAGAGTCCTCCATGAGAGCCAGATCACAGCATATGAGCGCGTGGGTGGTGGTGGCCCTAGTGGCACCTCGGGTGATGGTGCTAGCAGCAGTGCTGCTTCTCATGAGCAGCGTGTCCTTAGAGCAGAGGAGCTTACACGAGCAGAGTGGCAGACACGTACCATTACAGATTATAGATTTTGGGTTTACAGACAGAGGCGTCTTGCATTAGCACGACATAGAGAGAGAGAGAGGGCCATAGCAGCTTTTGGGACTCGTGAGCTCCCGAGTACACCGGCACCAGCTCACGATCCTGCCTTTGAGGCAGACCTCCCCGCAGACATTCGACGACCCCCGCAGCCGGCACAGCCTCCTCGACGTGCACAGCAGCCTCGACGCGCACGTTGACCGGCAGTTAGAGATGACGATTTTGATTGGGTTGCCGTTGATAGTGACTAAACTCAGACTAGCTGGGTTAGCTCACTTACATTGTACTTAGATTTTTGGGCAGTGACTAACCTCAGACTAGCTGGGGTAGCTCATTTTCATTCTGATGTACTTATTTGATGTTTATATCATTATGAGTTTTTTCATTATTGAGTATCATTACATTTTAGTTGATGTTCTTGATTTTATTATATTTTTTAACACTTTGGCTATCATATTGTTTGTTGAAAATCTCCATGCCATCGTACCCAAACATGCTCCATGCCATCGTACCCAAACATGCTCTGCTGATGGGGACCAAACTTTGCAAGCATGGGAGGGGCACCCACCCCCACATGCTTGCAAAGTTTGGTCACAATCAAAGCATGTTTGGATTGGTAATTAGCGCCCAGTGCGGGTTTTTGAAGTCTCTTGGTGCTTAAGAGGCCATGGAAAATCCGGGCCTTCCCCATACCATCGTACCCAAACATGCTCGATGGGGACCAAACTTTGCAAGCATGTGGGGGTGGGTCCCCCCCACATGCTTGCAAAGATTGGTCACAATCAGAGCATGTTTGTATTGGTAATTAGCGCCCAGTCCGGATTTTTCAAGTCTCTTGGTGCTTAAGAGGCCATGGAAAATCCGGGCCTTCCCCATACCATCATACCCAAACATGCTCCGATGGGGACCAAACTTTGCAAGCATGTGGGGGTGGGTCCCCCCCACATGCTTGCAAAGTTTGGTCACAATCAGAGCATGTTTGGATTGGTAATTAGTGCCCAGTGCGGGTTTTTCAAGTCTCTTGGTGCTTAAGAGGCCATGGAATATCCGGGCCTTCCCCATACCATCGTACCCAAACATGCTCCGATAGGGACCAAACTTTGCAAGCATGGGGGGGTGGGTCCCCCCACATGCTTGCAAAGTTTGGTCACAATCAGAGCATGTTTGGATTGGTAATTAGCGCCCAGTCCAGATTTTTCAAGTCTCTTGGTGCTTAAGAGGCCATGGAAAATCCGGGCCTTCCCCATACCATCGTACCCAAACATGCTGATGGGGACCAAACTTTGCAAGCATGGGGGGGGTCCCACCCCCACATGCTTGCAAAGTTTTGTTACAATCAGAGCATGTTTGGATTGGTAATTAACACCCAGTGCGGGTTTTTGAAGTCTCTTGGTACTTAAGAGGCCATGGAAAATCCGGGCCTTCCCCATACCATCATACCCAAACATGCTCCGATGCGGACCAAACTTTGCAAGCATGTGGGGGTGGGTCCCCCCCACATGCTTGCAAAGTTTGGTCACAATCACAGCATGTTTGGATTGGTAATTAGCGCTCAGTGCGGGTTTTTGAAGTCTCTTGGTGCTTAAGAGGCCATGGAAAATCCGGGCCTTCCCCATACCGATGTACCCAAACATGCTCGGATGGGGACCAAACTTTGCAAGCATGTGGGGGTGGGTCCCCCCCACATGCTTGCAAAGTTTGGTCACAATCAGAGCATGTTTGGATTGGTAATTAGCGCCGAGTGCGGGTTTTTCAAGTCTCTTGGTGCTTAAGAGGCCATGGAAAATCTGGGCCTTCCCCATACCATCGTACCCAAACATGCTCCGATAGGGAGCAAACTACTTTGCAAGCATGGGGGGGTGGGTTCCCCCCACATGCTTGTAAACTTTGGTCACAATCAGAGCATGTTTGGATTGGTAATTAGCACCCAGTCCGGATTTTTCAAGTCTCTTGGTGCTTAAGAGGCCATGGAAAATCCGGGCCTTCCCCATACCATCGTACCCAAACATGCTCTGATGGGGACCAAACTTTGCAAGCAGGGGGGGTCCCACCCCCACATGCTTGCAAAGTTTGGTCACAATCAGAGCATGTTTGGATTGGTAATTAACGCCCAGTGCGGGTTTTTGAAGTCTCTTGGTACTTAAGAGGCCATGGGAAATCCGGGCCTTCCCCATACCATCGTACCCAAACATGCTCCGATGGGGACCAAACTTTGCAAGCATGTGGGGGTGGGTCCCCCCCACATGCTTGCAAAGTTTGGTCACAATCAGAGCATGTTTGGATTGGTAATTAGCGCTGAGTGCGGGTTTTTCAAGTCTCTTGGTGCTTAAGAGGCCATGGAAAATCCAGGCCTTCCCCATACCATCGTACCCAAACATGCTCCGATAGGGACCAGACTTTGCAAGCATGGGGGGGTGAGTCCCCCCCACATGCTTGCAAAGTTTGGTCACAATCAGAGCATGTTTGGATTGGTAATTAGCGCCCAGTCCGGATTTTTCAAGTCTCTTGGTGCTTAAGAGGCCATGGAAAATCTGGGCCTTCCCCATACCATCGTACCCAAACATGCTCTGATGGGGACCAAACTTTGCAAGCATGGGGGGGGACCCACCCCCACATGCTTGCAAAGTTTGGTCACAATCAGAGCATGTTTGGATTGGTAATTAACGCCCAGTGCGGGTTTTTGAAGTCTCTTGGTGCTTAAGAGGCCATGGAAAATCCGGGCCTTCCCCATACCATCGTACCCAAACATGCTCGGATGGGGACCGAACTTTGCAAGCATGTGGGGATGGGTCCCCCCCACATACTTGCAAAGTTTGGTCACAATTAGAGCATGTTTGGATTGGTAATTAGCGCCGAGTGCGGGTTTTTCAAGTCTCTTGGTGCTTAAGAGGCCATGGAAAATCCGGGCCTTCCCCATACCATCGTACCCAAACATGCTCCGATGGGGACCAAACTTTGCAAGCATGTGGGGGTGGGTCCCCCCCACATGCTTGCAAAGTTTGGTCATAATCAGAGCATGTTTGGATTGGTAATTAGCGCCCAGTGTGCGGGTTTTTGAAGTCTCTTGGTGGAAATCCGGGCCTTCCCCATACCATCGTACCCAAACATGCTCCGATGGGGACCAAACTTTGCAAGCATGGGGGGGGCACCCACCCCCACATGCTTGCAAAGTTTGGTCACAATCAGAGCATGTTTGGATTGGTAATTAGCGCCCAGTGCGGGTTTTTGAAGTCTCTTGGTGCTTAAGAGGCCATGGAAAATCCGGGCCTCCCCCATACCATCGTACCCAAACATGCTCCGATGGGGACCAAACTTTGCAAGCATGTGGGGGTGGGTCCCCCCCACATGCTTGCAAGGTTTGGTCACAACCAGAGCATGTTTGGGTACGATGGTATGGGGAAGGCCCGGATTTTCCATGGCCTCTTAAGCACCAAGAGACTTCAAAAACCCGCACTGGGCGCTAATTACCAATCCAAACATGCTCTGATTGTGACCAAACTTTGCAAGCATGTGGGGGGGACCCACCTCCACATGCTTGCAAAGTTTGGTCCCTATCGGAGCATGTTTGGGTACGATGGCATGGAGATTTTCAACAAACAATATGATACCCAAAGTGTTAAAAAATATAATAGAATCAAGAACATCAACTAAAATGTAATGATCCTCAATAATGAGAAAACTCATAATGATATAAACATCTAATAAGTACATCAGAATGAAAATGAGCTACCCCAGCTAGTCTGAGGTTAGTCACTGCCCAAAAATCTAAGTACAATGTAAGTGAGCTAACCCAGCTAGTCTGAGTTTAGTCACTATCAAGATAGAGATCTAGTCAGCACAGCACCCTCTCTAGCTCTCAACTGCTCTAGAATGCTCTCATGGTCATCCACTCGAAGCCAAAAACGAGGGTGAGAACTGTGTTTTCGGCTCTTTACTCGAACAAGAGTGAGCCTGGTAGCAACCACTAGATGAGAGAACTGAAATGCCTCTAACTCCCACTTCCACTACTGGAACTCAAGACTCCCCCGATGAAGTCGAATCTGCTGGTAGAACCGGCCTGCCACAATCATGCTATGGGCGTCATAAGAAAACCCATGATCATCCACTGTATCCTGGTCAAGCATGCACTTTGGCCTAGTGCAACTCATCAGATAGTAGTCTACTCCCTCGCTATTTCCCTCACTGGCAATAACAGCAAATACATCACCCTCCTGTAGCAAATCTGTCAGGTCATCATAACTGACCATGAACGCAGGACCTGTGTGCTTATCAGACACCACTGTGGATGTGAAGGATGCTCGGGGGAGAGGAATGTCTGTATCCATGCATCTGCCCATCCTCTCGAGGCACAATGTGACCAATCGCCATCCATACATGCTCCACAGAAGCATGCAAACCGTCGTGTGTAAATCGTGGGGGCCGCCATGCACGTGCTCCTGATGGAATGTAAGCCCAAGGTGCCAGGTACTGTGTCACAATCATGGGAGGCTCTACGGTCAATCATGCCACCATCCACATGCCAAGAAAATCTCCTGACAATTTGAGCATCACGTTTGGGGTACGATGATGCTGCACTCCCACACAAATGTTGGGAGCACCACTCGACTACGTGGCCCGCATCTCTGAACCATTGAGCATCCTGTCGCAGCTGATGACGCCTCAAGGCACGTTTCACACACGCGCCCGCACCATCATGCTCTCCCTTCCCGTGACCAGTCTCAAAGAATGACCAAATCACTGGGATACTAGACTGCACATGCCACCTATAAATCCATAAAAGATAGTCTTAGTTATTGTTTTCTTTAAGATGTTCTAGTGAATTTAGTTTAATTGTAAATGTAAGAAAGCCATAAGTACTACCTATAGAGCCAATAGAATTGACGTGATGACTTGAACTGTGCGCCACAACCATCCGACCAAACCCATTGCTGGACATGTCTGATCCCACAATCTCCTAAAAAATTGTCATGGAGACGAAAACAGTGTTGCACAAAATGTGCATCATGTGAACGATCATTCACTGATATAGAAATGATACTCTCGAATAATGACACGGGTCTCGGGGGTACTCGCTATCCCATCTACATGAGCCTCTGCATGTTGATAGCTAATGTGGACCATAATAGCAACATGGTGAGGTAAGCAATACATACGTTTAGGACACAAAAAAGCAAATAAGTAATGTAGCTCAAACATAAGACAAATATTACAAAATATAACTATTACCTGCTCTGAGAAGTAATACTCAGATTGTATCTCCTGAAAAGGTGTGAAAGTGTAGTTCTCTGCAAAATCAATCACATAGACGACCACACCAATAGGAAACTCTGCTAGGCATGCTCGGAACTGACGATCCTGCCACTTGGCACAATGACTGTGCCGTATGTAGGGGTAGATCTGCTCCCTAAATGTGGCTGTGAAGTGACAACGTGGTGTATGTTTGTCCACGAGCTGCAACTTCCTGGACTGTCCACCACTCTGGAGCTGGTGTGTCACATACTCATAACGTTGCCATGCCACTATCTCTTGGTCACTTGCATCAAGATCTACCATCTGTAGATGTGCAAGTGAACCACATGATGTGCAATTGCTCTCCACACAAGGCATCCTATGGAACTGGGCATCCTCCGTGCGTGCACACAAAAGAGAGTGGATGAAATCACGTGGACTACGAGGCAACTCTCTATGCCCACTAAGAGAACGGAACACATCATAAAAAAGTTTGAACTCAACATGGTAGCGACAACAACATGTGTCACGCTGACGTGAGTACCTCACAAACCAAGGCTTACACCTTTGCCCAATTTTAAGCTCTGGATACGAAGCCACAAACTGAGAATACAACTCAGTTTGGGTCATTTCAAGAAAGCAAGCACCGTGCTCAATGAACACTCCTCTTGTCACTCTCTTACGCAAAGCTTTCTTGAAAACTGGCGATGCACGACAATTCTCCTCCCAAAAACTTTCTATCAAGGTTCTAGTGGTTTCATCTAGTAGGCGATCATGCCTAGCTACACGACCACTACTCGCCCACATAGCACCAACCTCATTGGCATCTAAACTTTGTCGCCTAATAGACCCAACTCTAAGTGCGTGTGGTGCTTTGGAAAGGATGCGAGATGTGGCACTAACCTTACCCTTCATTTGGGAGCTACTTATAGCTGCCATAATAGCCCGTCGAGCAGCCAAAGCATCCGCAGAGTTCCTCTTCTTGTTAACTATATAGGAATGACGAACACTTTGTAGCACCGCCATGCCAGCTCTCCTCTCTCTTCGACCTCCAATGTCGGAAAGCGCCCTACAGTTGGCCATGTTGGGCAGATCAATCAAAGCATCAAGCACACATGCCTGTGATGAAGGTGTGAGGTCTTTGAAATAGGAATGGAAGATTGCATGGGCACGACGATGTGCCCCTGACTTTGATAGTTCTTTCCTATCCACACGAAGGGCGCCCAAAGGAGGGGGGGTGGGTTCTTGTAGAAGAGAGGACTGAAGAAGGGCGGGTTCATGTGGATTATCTAAACTAAGGGGTAGTGGAGGGGAAGAGGGCGTAGGGAGAGGAAGTGGAAGAGGAGGAGCAAGGCTTGGATCATCGCCAACAACGGAAGGTGTTGCTCGTTGACGTGCTCTCCACTCTCTCTTTCTCTCACGAGCTACCCTTCTCCTCTCCTCCTCTTGAACTTGGTGGATGGGGGGGAGTCTAGTCCTATCACGTTTTCGACTCCTACGACTTTGAGAACCCATTCTCAAGGAAGCTAAGAGAGAAAATATTATAAAGGCTCAATGATGGGATAGTACTATAGATGTGTGATTATATAGGAAAAATAGCTTATCCACTTCAAATCTCATTGGATTTCCTATCTAAGATTGATTGGATAACTAAGATAAACATAAAGATAATTAAAGATAAACTATTATCCACTTAAAAATTAATATTATTTATAATATTTATTAACAAGTCTAAATATTTATCATTACTAGATATATAAATATATCTTTTATTTTATAATTATATAACTGCTTTTTTTAAATAAAGTATTTTTTTCAAATTTTATTCAAAGGTTTATTCTACATAAAATTTTTTTAAGAAATATTAAATTAATTTTTTTTAAATTAATAATATGATCTTTAATAATATTTTTATTTATCTAATCCCAAAATATAATCCTTTAAAATTAGTGATTTTAAATTCTTTTATTTAATAAGTTATATATATTTTATTATTTAAATTTCTATATTCTATTTCTCTAAATTACTAAATTAACTTTTCCAAAAATATGTTTTTGAAAAAAGAGGGGAGGTGGGAAGGAGATGCCACGTGTCACAAGCGTGTATGACACGTGGCATTCTCTTGACATGTGGCACTATTATGGTTGATGTGGCAATTCCATGATGTGGCATGCCATGTCACCATGTGCGAGGTGGCATGCAAAGGTGGCAAGATGATGTGGCATTAATGATGACTAGGATGATGAGGTGGGGAGTCAACTAGGTTGACCATGTTGACATGGAGGGTGGAGGTGGCAAGCTGCTTATGTGGATCCTCTCGATGCTCATGTGGACATAAAGTGGCATGCATATATAAGATTTGTGCCTACCCAAGTCTCACACATGGAATGAAACCTAAGCTGTGAAGTTTACCAAGCCTAGATTTCCAAACCTAACTAGGATTGGTTTTAGACTTGAAAAGGGGAGAGTGGACACAATATGGGAATTTTCACTTGGGAGGATTGAAAATGGACCTTCCCATACTTAATTCAAGCCAAAATTTTTTTAATAAATTCATGGCAACAAGATTATTGATCCCTTGAGTTTTTAGATTGAAAGATTCAATATTTAATTTTCTAGAATTAAATTACTATTGATTTAATGGGCCTCTGACAGTCTTAATAAATTTTCCAAAGTAAATCTACAAAAATCCAACCGTTAGATTTGTAATTTTACCTTATACCCACATTATACTAATCTTTCCCAATCTAATCATCACTAGATCTATACAATTTGAGCATTTTAAATGGTAGATGTGGTGGGAAGATAAAATAGTATGTTTTTTAACAATTCTAATACATTTTAAATAATATAGAAAATAGTAGATCATCTATTGCAAAGCAATGATGTGGATGCCTGGCGAAAGATGGAGCTTGAAGTCAGAATAGAGACAACCAAAGACACCATAGAGGCTATGGGGTTTCCTCTTCGTGAAGATGACCCCATAGATAGTGACATAGACATAACCTGTAAACTGGTAAGTGTCCGTAAGTTTCATCTCTGCACTTTATGTTTGGTACATGTGCTCAGGTAACTCATATACTTACCATGCTCTTTTTGTCTTGGTTTTGTAGGTTGAGTGGAAATTGCAAAATCCAAGGTGCAGGACTATGAAAGCCAACTTGAACTTCTGATGCACATGCAGTCCAAGCTACAGGGCTCGTTTCTCCAAACTGCCCTAACTAATCTAGCCCTTGCTAGTTTTATGAAGGATAGAGAGGTGCAACACAGCATCGGAACAAACCTCTGTACTGGCTGTGGTCTGCCCCTTGAGGTCCAACCATTCCTTGCAATGGTCAAGCTCCCTTGTGAGCATAATTATCACCTTCTGTGCTTTGCTGCTACATGCTCCCTTGGGACCGTATGTAGGGCTCCCTTCTGCAAAAAAAGCATACCTACCGCATGGTTGTGCAACCTTGCAACACAACAACATCCAACCACACCAGAGATTGGTAAGAAACCATACTTGAATGTATGCTTGCTAGCTAGCATACAGGACATAGTCTGCAAGCTTGATCATATTGGGAATAAAAGGTGTGCTAGTTAGCATAATGAATATGCTAATTAGCATGCCAGGTATGCTAGTTATCATACTAGATATGCTAGTTAGCATATACAGTATGATAGTTAGCATATACAGTATGATAGTTAGCATATTGCATATGCTAATTAACATATCCAGTATACTAGTTAGCATACTAGATATGCTAGTAGGTTGCTAACTAGCATATACCGTATATGCTAGTTAGCATACCCTGCATGCTAACTAGCATCCTCGTTAGCATACTCTGTATGCTAACTAGCATCCTAGTAAGCATACCCTGTATACTAACTAGCATAGCATATATGCTAGTTAGCATACCCAATACGCTAACAAGCATACCGGATATGCTAATTAGCATATCAAGTAGGCCTACTAGCATATCAAGTAGGCCTACTAGCATATCCAGTATGCTAACTAGCATGCTAACTAGCATATCGGATATGCTAAAAAGCGTATCCAGAATGCTAATAAACACAACGGATATCCTAGTTAGGATACTGGATACGCTAACTAGCATACAAGATACGCTAATTAGCGTAACCAGTATGCTAACTAGCACACTGGATATGGGTGGTTGCAAGATGAGGTTATCTAGTTTCATGTAGTGGGCGCCCTTGGCTTTAGCTAGAAAACAAGCATTTTTTCAAGATGAGGTTATCTAGTTTCATGTAGTGGGCGCCCTTGGCTTTAGCTAGAAAACAGGCATTTTTTCAAGAAGAATAGCCAATCTCTCATAGTTAGCCAAGGAGTTTCACTTCAAGGTCTTCTAACGAAACATCATATGCAAAGTTGGGCACCTAAAACTATAATCTGATCGAATATCCAATAATTACAAATCCCCTTTTCTTTGGGAACCAAGTTTGTATACAGGCCCTGTCCTACGTTTAGACAGGTACAATGAATGTGAGTAAATTGCCTATAACTTTTACATTATTACTCATATGATGTTCCCACTTTGCATATCACAAATACAAATAACATAGAGCTTAACTTGATTTATCGAGTAATTTTTGATGGCCTGCAACTCCATCTCAGCTGCTTGCAACCTCTGTCTCATGGCCGTGACAATAGGAGTGACCTTCGCATTTTTTGCATTCAAAGCCCTAGCAAGTTCCAGGCCCTCTTGCACTTTGTTTAGATCTATTTCTCATAATGTAGCTGTGTTTTCATTTGAAGGACAGCTGCCTTCATGCACTGCCATTCCTCCAACCCACAAAATGAAGAAGCTTCCATCTCCTGTCGACTATCTTGATGAGGCTGAAGTGTGGCCTTGGTAGATTTGGCAGTACTCTTTCCTGCCAATGCCATGTATTCCTCGCAGATGTCAGCAGACTCATCCTCAATTTTTGAAGCTGGAAGCTGAAGATTGCGTAGTCTCCACTTGTTAACATGGCCCTCATAATAGCCCTTCTCTCGAATATCCTTCAAGTACTGCACTGCAAACTCGGCCCAATTGAACCTAATGGCTGTCCCGCTTGCAATCACGGCAGGACTGAATTCTTTCACGAAACCCTTTGCAAATGCAGAGGAAATTTCCATGTTGGTTGGGGCCTTCTGGTATACATTATAGTGCAGTTTCATCATCGACTCATACATTTCGATGTGGATGGTGCTGCATTTGATGCGGTACTGGCTGGCGTGCATGGAAAGGCCATAAGCAGCATTGAACTCTACCAAAGTTGTACAGAATTTTTCCTGCATGGGGATCACGACCTTCGGAGCTTTCCATCGGCCTGCACACATCAAAGGGAAATGTGCTCCACTGTAAAGGGAAATGTGCTCAACTATATTGCATGGAAATGTGCTCAACTGTATTGCATGGAGCTTCTTGTGGTACTAAAGCCGAAAGTAGAAGAGAAAACACACAGAACCCACACAAGAGAGAGAGAGAGAGAGAGAGAGTACCCGAGAGGGACATTGGGGAACCTTGAGATCGCTTTGCGCTTTTGCAGGGAGATGGAGAAGCAGAAGGGGCTCTGCATTTTCTGTGTATAGGAGAAGGGGCTCTGCATTTTCTGTGTATAGGAGAATGCGAATGCGCCGCTTGCTTGCGGGCTCCATGGTGCTCTGGCCTTTGCACTTCATCACCCCACCACTTTGCTGTAACGCCTGTGCTAACTGGCTTCAAAGACTAGCTCGTAATTCAATATACCACAACTTTCATTGATTATTCTTTTTTTTTTAAGTGCTCATTTGAGCTTTTTGTATCAGCCAGAAGTTTTAAATATGATTACTAATATAGTGACTTACATGCCTAAACTTATGCTAACTAGGAATGCTTGTTCACACATGTGAACTAGCATAAAAAGCGTAGCACGTTAACATGCTTCTACCCTTTATTCTCACTTCATCAAACACATGCACATATGCAATACACTTAAGTACTTTCAAGTGAGACACATCCGGTCTTATGCCTCTTGTAAACTTCTGTTTAGGCATCATACCATGAACAACTACAGTGGGTTTCCTGTTCATAATGTACACAACAGTTTCTACTACTGCTTCTGCCCAAAAATAATGTGGCATATACTTTTCAGCCATCAAGGCACGTGCCACTTTGCAATGTGCTTGTTTTTTTTGCAACACCAACTTGCATGTAAATTGGCTCTTGATTCCCTACTTCCTCAGGAAATTGTTGAACTCATTGGAGAAATATTCTCCCCCCACCATATGATCTTAGGCATTTTATTTGCATGCCTTTTTCCTTCTCGACACAAAGGCTTTAAATCTCTAAAAGCAAGCAAACACCTCACTTTTCTCCTTCATGAAGTAAACCCCCACTTTCCTAGTGTGGTCATCAATGGATGTAACATAATACCTCCAACCTGAAATTGTTGCAGTCTTGGTCGGTCCCCATACATCTGAATGTATGACATCTAATGGCCTTGCATTTTCATGTGGGAAAGCATGTTTGTCCTGCTTACGAAGCTGGCATGCTTCACATAATTTGTGCATACCATCAACCTTAAACTTTGGCAAACCTACAACAATATTTTGGGCTTGCATAGACTTCAGCCCACTGTACATTCACATGACCAATGCGCTTGTGCCATATGTCAATATCTGTGATGACATCTGTTCCATGTGTAAACATGGTTGCTTTACTTCAGGGCATGCTCACATCCAAAGTAAACAGCTTACCATTTTGGTTACCCTTTGCAACACCAAGTAACACTGATTTTTGAATTCTTCCACAAAATATCCTTAAGGATTGAACCTCACTTGCAAATCCTGGTCAACCATGTCCAACAAAAACTAGGTTCTTTATAATATTTGGAACATGAAGTAAATTTGCCAAGTACTTGATTTTGCCATCCTGTTGAGATATCGAGCTCAACTAGTGCTACGACGGACATTGATGACCTACCTGGGTGATAGCTTCCACATCTATACCACTGGCATGGTTGGTGTGATTATGGGTGATATGCGGCTAGTGGGATGATAGGCTGTGTGGTGACAACCATTTTGGATTACTAGAGATTGGCATAGTTATAGCGCCAGCTCATTTAGTCGGGTTCACATTATGGATCGAGCCTTGTATGTTGTAGTAGTTGAGTACTAACCCATATAGTGTGTACTCTTATCTTTATGTTATGTTGGTTCAATAGAGAAAAGAAAATAGAAAAAAATTCAGCTATTCTATCTCTCTCTTGTGTCTTGCTCTCTCTTGTGTGTGTGTGTTTGCTTGCTAGGGTTTGAAGCTCTCCCTCTCCCCCACATTCTCTTTATGGTATCAAAGCTTGGTTCGTGTGAGAGCTAAGGAGGCAAGCAAGAGGCAAGAATAGGTAAGGAATGAAGCAATACTGCACGGGTAAGAGCACCATCATCTCTTTCCCCTACTTGGTTTAGGTACAGCACCCCCTTTACCTCTGGGAGCTACACATATCCGATTGAGGACCTATCTTCCTTGGGAGCAGAGGTACAAGGCAAGTATAATATCCTACTGGACTAGGTTTTCTTAGCTAGATTCACGTTTTGGGCGTGTTATGGGTCCCGTTTCGTCACAGTAAGGTATTTCGGTAGTTGGAAGTTCTGGCAGAGAACTGTTTCTACTCGAAATCTAGGTATTATAGTTTAGCAATGCATTTTGGAAGTGTAGAAAAGGTTTGCACATGTATTGTTGATACTGGGTGTATGTACATGTACTCTAGTCACATTTGGTGACACACAGGAGGCTGTGTTGAAGTACCACTGCAGGAGATACTGCTATATTACAGGTTTCATACAGAAGTTGTCTATTTGCAAGTTATGCTGGAGGAAAACAAGTCTGACGGAATTAATCAAATTGTTAGTGAGAAGCTGGATACGAATAACTTCCATGCCTGAAAGTTCAGAATGACCAATTTCCTAATGGGTAAAGGATTTTGGGATTATGTAGAAGGAGACAATGAAGAGCCTCCAGAGTTATCTGAGGAGAATGCCACTCCTACAGATATAAAGGCATTCAAGGATTGAAATCAGGATGCAAGAAAAGCCATGTGCTGGCATTCAATTAGTGTCACAGACACTATGATAGGACACATATAGGATGCAAACACTCCAGTAGTTGCATGGCAGAATCTGGTTCAGATGTTCCAGACTAACACAAAGGCAAGGAAGTTGTAGTTAAAATAAGAGTTACATACTGTGGGAAAGAAAAGCATGTCCATCACTAAATATGCCTTAACGATTAGAGGAATTGTTGATTCCCTTGGGTCTATCAATGTATCAGTGGAGGATGATGTTTTGGTGAGTGTTTTGTCTAAATGGGCTTGGCAAAGAGCACAAGCCATTCAAGACATCCATTGCACTTAGGGAGAATATTTCCAACTTTGGGGACTTGATATCTATGCTGGTCATAGAAGAAAAGGCTTTAGGTGAGGATTATTATTCACAAAGAAAAAACACATCGGAATATGCCCTACTCTAATTGAGGTTGAGGCAAAGGTAGAGGCCGTGGTCGAGGCCAAGGTGGTGGCTAACAAGAAAATCAAAATTCTGGACAACAATAGTCCAATGATTCACAACTGCAATTATACATAGGTGGAAGAGGCCAATCCAGAGGTAGGGGGAGCCAAAGAGGCCGAGGTGGTTGGAAAAGAAATGAAAATGCAAATAGCATAGAGTGCTTACTGTGGAAAACCAGGACACATGGCAAAGGACTGCTACAAAAAGTAGAATGACATTAAAAGTGGGAAGTTGTAGCAAGGCAACTATGCATCATCTAGCAAACATGGAGGTGATGACATAAGTGAGTAGTAGCTGTTTGTGATGCAGCACATGCTTAGTTCCATAACAGGGGATATGTCAAGATCTCAAGATCTATGGTATGTGGAGCATATCCAAGTATAAAGATTCTATACCACCCAGTTAATCTTAGAAATCCTCTGACTTCTTGTACTGTCTTGGGCTCTGGCTAATCCACAACTGCTTGGATTTTAACGGGGTTAGGAGAAATCCCATCCTTAGATACTATAAATCCCAAGTACTCGACATGGTCAGAAGAAGAGAAAGTGCACTTGCTCTTTTTTGCAAAGAGTTGGTGTTTCCTTAGGATCTCCAGGACTTTGCGCACATGATCTTGATGATTAGCTGCATTCTTAGAGTATACCAAGATGTCATCGTCACGAAGAAGACAAGAATAAATTCATCCAAATATTCTCTAAGAATGTCCTGCATGAGGCAATTAAATGTTGCTAGGGCATTTGTCAGTTTGAATGGCATGATTGTAAATTCATAATGCCCATATCGAGTATTGATGGTGGCTGTCTTGGGGATATCTTGATCTTTAATTCTGATTTAGTAATATCCAGATTTGAGGTCTATCTTTGTGAACATTTGGGTTCCACTTAGCCCGATCCAAAAGTTTATCAATCCTAGAAATAGGATATTTGTTTTTAAATGTTAACTGATTTAATCCTCTGTAAATCAATACGGAGTCTAAATGTTTCATCTTTCCTTTTCTTAAAGAGAACGGGCGCACCCCAAGGTGAAACACTAGGTCTTATGAATCCTTGCTCTCTAGCAGCTATCTGAACTGCTCCTTTATAGTTCTATGGCTTCTAGAATTGGCATCTTGTATGCACGCTGGGCTACTAGTTGAGCTCTGGGAGTTAGCTCTATCTCATGATCTACTTCACGAGTTGGAGGTATCTCAGTCAGCTCTTCTGGGAATACATTAGCATAATCACTTATCCATTCTGGTTCCTTAGCCTTGAAGTTTCTGTCTACTAGATTCATTTTAACGACATAGGCAGTTTGCTTCTTTTTGAGTCCCTTCAGCAATTTAGAAGCTTTTACTAACTAACAGAACTAGGGATCTAGAAATTCCAGCTCCTTGAACTTAATTCCCGTGAAGGTCGACGAATGAGATGGTTCCATTGTGACAGTGAATATCAACCTAATTCTTATGGAGCCAATCCATTCCAAGGATTGGCTCCATTGTGACAGTGAATATCAACCTAATTCTTATGGAACCAATCCATTCCAAGGATTTCGTCATAGGTTCCCAAGGGTAAGACTCTGAACTGGCATTCTGTCACATTCCCATCTAGATTAAATTGAATGTGGTCTTTCTCATGGTGTGTGATAAGAATCTTCCCACTGGCCAATTCTACTTGCATAGTTTTCCCTGTTTTTTGATCTAGGACTAACTTACGCAAGCATCCACGAGAAATAAAAGAATGTGTACCTCCTGAATTAATCAAACACTTAAAGTGCTTACTCTTGTACTCTGCTGGAGTTTGAAGGACTGAGAACTGATGATTTTTCCCTTGATGTTCAATGGCAGCATAAATCTGTCCTCTTTCTTCCTCCACTACGTCAGCTATTGTGACGGCTTTGGTTGTTGTCCTTTGGGGTGGAATTCTCTCTCTCTGGCTTCCCTAATTCTGGGAGGGTGTTCTAAGACTACTTTGCATTGAAGCTGTAGGCGGAGCTGGCACTCTTTTGGGGTTGCCTTGATTTTGGCAAGAGGGACCTTGATTCGATTGATACGAAGGAGTTGGTCTCGGTATCCTAGGACCTTGGCTTCTCTGGCCCATTGTCATAGAAGGAGTTGGGCAATCCTTGAGATGGTGTCCAAAACCTTGACACCCAAAACACCTGTTCTCACTTCAAAGCTCATCCTTCTGCATCCTGGAAAGAGCCAGAGTTCCAAAAAATGTGCTTCGAGGAAAAGGCCTTCCTTCCATTCTAAAACTTCCCGTCTCCTGGTTCTAATTGGGACCTTGATGTCTTTTAGGAGGTGGAAAGTTGGAAGTGCTCCCTAGAGTTTGGAATCTTTTGAAGGACGAGGGAGCTGGCTTTGGCAGGACCTTGACAACAAAGGCCTTGGTGAAATCCTTTGCCATTCGCACTGCTTCGGCCATTGAAACTAGTTTAGCATTCTTTACTAGGGTATCCAAAGGTTCGTTCATTCCCCGAATGAACCTGGCCATCAGCTGCTCTTCATCTAGCGGTGGCGTGTATTTGAGGAGAAGAGCGAATGCCTGGTGATATTCCTACGTGGTATGGCTTCCCTGGGTTAGTTCTAGGAACTCATTCATCTTTGTTTCGAGGAAGCCTGGAGGACAGAATCTCTTCTTGAGGTATGCTTTGAGATCGTCCCATGTTTGGGTGTTCCGATATAAACGGTTTGTCTCACATTAGTTTCTCCATTCTACTCTAGCTATTTCTTCAGCCTGGAGCCACTTTACTTTTTTCATTATATCCATTGACATCAAAGTATTCTTCCATGGCTTCAATCCACTTTTCCATAGCCTCACCTAAGTGTTCCCCTTCACCTTTGAAGGGACCTGACTGAGATCTGTGAAGAGATTTGCGAACATCAGGGTTCTTCCTCATCCGTGAGAGGATCTAGCTATCTGCAACACGTCTCATGATTCTGCCTTCATCGTTAAATTTTTATTTGACTTTGTCTCAAGATCCTAAGACTTAAGAAGTTAAAAAATAATTAGTTTAAACAAGGTAATCGTTCTTACTAAAGATCTACGACATACGTCTGAGAAAATAGATCTTATTTCTTTAACATCAGGGTCAAGCTCTTCCTCATCTATGGAGTGAGAGGATCTGGCTGTCTGCCAACACGTCTCATGATTCTGCCAAAATGATATATTGTTAAATTTCTATTTGACTTCGTCTCAAGATCCTAAGACTTAAGAAGTTAAAAAATAATTACTTTAAACAAGGTAATCATTCTTACTAAAGATCTACGACATACATCCGAGAAAAAAGATCTTATTTCTTTAAACTCGATATTATCTGATGGTCAAAATCACTTAGACAACTGGAAATTTTTCACAAAACATTCTTTATTTACATAAGGTTTGCAATATATACATAAAGCAACATGGCTCGAGAAAATCAATGCCTCAATGGTTTACGCATGAGATGGCGAGATTGGTGGGCTATGGACATGGGCTATGGACATGCCGTGATACAATTGTTCCCTTACTGCTATTGGTGCTACAATCTTACTTCTCGGGATAAAACGGCTAAGAAGTCTGAAAAGTTGACAAGTTATCCTAAAATCTTGAGGTGTGGGGTGATAAAGGATAACACCACGAACCACCTTTAACCTTAACAATACCATGGCTAATGAGACATTCTGCGTTAGCATCTGGCAGGCTGGTTGCAAGAGGCATGGATATATTGTGCTGCAAACCACTTATGATGTCATCTCTCAGCTGGGTTTGAAAAATATAGCTCCTCAAAATGATTAGCAAGCCTTGCCCTGCTCTTTTGAGTCATAGTGGAAGAGAGGATATGCGCAAAAGTGAAAGCAGTCATATCGTGAGTTTGAGTAAGATCGGGGATACCAGATCAATATGGGACATCCATCTATAAACTCCAATTCATCAATTAAATTTCTTCATCAATGAAGCTTAATCTGAATGAAAATACAGCATGTGAATGCATCTTTCTAGGATTTTATTATAGAATTTAGAGAAAATTCATCTTTGATTCTTGAGTTTTCAAACAAAGCTCTGGTACCAGCTGTGAGACCCCTACCACCTCTGCGCATGAAACTCTAGAGTGCTGGCAATGGAAGTAGCAACCTTGCGCATAGGGAAGAGATTCCCACTCGGGGCCTTGCCCACAAATGTCTGGACAAGAGACTAATCCAGCGGTTCTTCCAAAACCAAACCCGGGAAAAACTTCCCTCGCCCAAAAAGCATAGGCAATTCGTCCACGAAAATCTTCTATCCTTTGTATTCCGACCGAACTCGTGGGTCACATGGCCGAATCAAGGAGGAACTTGCACTTGGTTCATAGAATTCATCGGTTTTTTTTCCTTAAGCGAGGCACAGCCGTTCACTCTTTCCCATAGAACAAGAATCTTCCTGGGAATTACTTTAACTATCGTAACTTAAACCTAACTGATTGTTCTATAGGAATCCACCAATCCAGCCTAACCCCAACTGACCCATGGGTTAGCCAACTTCCCAACCACTGTATTGGTAGGACCCCTTTTTATAAAAATTAGGTTTTGTTTGTCCCGAGTACTAGGGAAAAGAATTCCTAGGCCCCCTGGCCAACACATGCAATTTTATAAAACCGACACACCACTTACGCACCCAATATGATATAAAAGTAACACTTTTATATAAAAAAAAATCTTTTATGCATACTTCTATGCATGAAAATCAAATATGATAAAAGTAACACTTTTATATTAAAAAAATAATCTTTTATGCATACTTTTATGCATAAAAATCAAATATGATAAAAGTAACACTTTTATAATAAAAAATAATTTTTTATGCATACTTTTATGCATAAAAATCAATAATAATGAAAGTAATACTTTTATAATAAAACTAAATTTCAATAATCAAAATGCATCTTCTATGCATGAAAATGATACTTTAGAGTATAAAATCATAAGGATTACTGTTTTAGAATAATGAAAGATAATACTTATTTCCAAAAATTTTAAAAAATTTTTGCCATAACCTCCTTTGTATGGCTGACCATTTTTCAATTTTTAAGTCTCTAAATTTAATTAGAAATGCACCAAGAGTATTTAAATCATTCTAAAGTAACATTTTTCTACTTATTTAAGAGAAATATTATGAAAAACTTGATTTTATTCATTAATCATTCATCTAGGATAAAGAATGGTTGGATTTACTAGAGAAGAGAGGGGAGTGCCTTTTGCAATGAGGCATAACATCATTTGCAATGTAGAGAAGACAAAAATCATAAAAAACCATAAAAAGAATATAAAAGAGAAGAATCTCCAACTTACATTGATAATTTGAGAGCTTTCCTTTGGCTTGATGGTTTGAGGGTTCAACTCTTGTTTGAGACAAGAGTGGCCACCAATCTTTTGGAAGAGGGAAGGTCAAAAACTAATGAATTATGAGTAAAATTCATTGTTTTTGGCACTTGGGAGAGACAGGGTAACAGTGCAAAACACTATTGAGTTTCAACAAAGGAGAAGGCTTCTATTTATAGGAAAAAGTGAGCTTCTAACCAAGCCAACTGATTCTAGAATTTTCGAGATCAGTTTGGTCAATTTTTGACCATTTTTAGGTCAGTTTTGCTCACTTTTTGGATCTAGTTGAAACAGGAGAGAGGAGAGATAAAAATATCTCATTATTTGGGAGTTTAAAACTCATTCAAGCATGTGAAATAGGTTCCTCCTTCATGAGGGGAATTCCCCCATGCAGAGGTGTCAAAAATGCATCATTACTTCTAAATATCTTCCTTTTTTAACTATTAACCTTGTCCTTAGTCAACTCTTTATCTTATGTGAGTATTTACTCATTTTTGGGGGATTTTATTTTATTCTTCTATTTATCTCCTCCCTACATTTGGATGAATCTTATTGGTCCATAGGAACCTTGATTTAAAATTTTAAAAAAATCTTCACCCCCACGATAATGCCTCTTGAACAGATTATACTTAATTTCTAATGCACCTTCTGAAAATCTTTTTGAACTTCTGTTTCAGGGGAGCTTATTTTAATAAGATGAGATATTTTTCTATCCAAAAATATTTAAAAACTGAATTACCACTCTCTAGAAGATTTTCTCTCTCTAGGCCAAAACTGGTAGAAACAAGATCTTTTATCTTTCTGAAGAGGGATTTGATTACAGGGGAAGATGCTGGACATCTTGAGAGGCTCGAGAAGAATCTTACATTCTCTCACACTTGAAAAACGTGAGATGCCCTCATCTCGCAAACTGGGGGTAATCCCGCAATAGATCGGCTTCATTCTCCCAGGTGGCATCTTCAAAAGGATAGAACTTCCATTTTACCAATAATTCTCTGAGTTCTGTTCCTGAGAATCTTTTCTCGAACATCAAGAATTTATTTAGGTTGGAGTTCCATCTGCCCTTGGGTTGAAGAGGTTAGGATTTCATCATCTAGTACATGATTTGGGCTTGGCATATATTTCTTTAGAAGGCTTACATGAAATACATTATGAACTTTGAGATGAGGAGGCAGAAGAAGCTCGTAGGCTAAGTCACCTACTTTCTTTGTAATCAAATATGGCCCACAATATCTGGGGGATAACTTCTTGTACTTCCCAAGAGATAAAGAACTTCTTTTGGGCCGTACTCGAATGAAGACCATATCTGCTTCTTTGAATTCTCTGTCTATCCTCTTCTTATCTGCATACTGCTTCTGTCTATCTTGGACAGCTTTTATATCTTTACGAATTGCCTGCATCTGTTGCTCCATGTCATCAAGCATTTGTCTGGACATCTCGACCCTAATCAATGGGTTGGACCAAGTTAATGGAGTTAAGCAATCTTGTCCATACAAAGCTTTGAAAGGGCTCATCCCAATACTTCTGTGATAAGAAGCATTGTAGGCGAACTCAACTAGGTGCAGATAGCTTAGCCACTTCTTGGGTTGTCTGCCACATAGCATGACCGAAGTATATCTTCGATTACTTGGTTTACCCTTTCAGTTTGACCATTAGTCTCAGGGTGATAAGCTGTGCTGAGATCCAAGAAAGTTCCCACTGCTTCGAAAAATGTAGTCCAGAACCTTGAAGTAAACTTGGGATCTCGATCACTTACTATTCTCCTGGGTAGTCCATGTAATCTGAAGATTTCTTTGAGGAACACTCTGGCCACATCCACTGCAGTGTAGGTTTCTTTTACTGGGATCAGATGGGCAACTTTGGTTAGTCTGTCAACTACCATGAAAATGGAGTTGTAACTTGATTGCACTGAAGGTAATCCAGTAATAAAGTCCAGACTGATACATTCCCACTTCATCTGGGGGATGTCCAATGGATGTAACTTCCCAGGTATTTTTACTCTTTCAGCTTTGACTTTCTGGCATGTCAGACATTGACGTACATGATTCAGTTCATCCTTTTTCAGACTAGGCCAAAAGAAGCTTTTCTTTTTACTCTTTCAGCTTTGACTTTCTGGCATGTCAGACATTGACGTACATGATTCAGTACATCCTTTTTCAGACCAGGCCAAAAGAAGCTTTTCTTTACAGACATGTAGATTTTGATGAAACCTGGATGTCCCGCTATAAGGCTATCATGGGCTTCATTCAGAATTTGATCCTTGGTTCCCTCATCATTGGGAATGCATAGCCTGCGATTATAATACATAATGCCATCATCCAGGCTGTACCCCTGAACTCTGTTCAACTCCTGTGGAGTTTTGCTTTCCTGCATAAGTAGGGTAGCAATCGGGCCAAAGAATCTATCCTGCATGATCTTCTCTCTTGCTTCAATAATCAAAGGATTTGATACTACTGAAATTGCAAGCAAGGAGGCTTTTCTACTGAGGGCATCTGCTACCACATTCTCTTTGCCTGGGCGGTACTTGATTTCAAAATCAAATTCCTGCACGGTCTGCATCCACCTTCTTTGGTGCATGTTGAGGTCCTTCTGAGTAAAGATCCACTTTAAGCTCTGATGATCTGTCATCAAAGTGAATCTTTTTCCCAGTAGGTAATGTCTCCACAACTTTAAGGCATAGACTACTGAAAGTAATGTCTCCACAACTTTAAGGCATAGACTATTGAAAGTAATTCCAAGTCGTGGTGGACAGCATAATTCCTCTTATGCGTTCGAAGCTTTCGGGATTCATAGGATACTGCATGACCTTCCTACATGAGTGCACCTCCCAGGGCAAAACCACTTGCATCAGTTACTACTTCAAAGGGTAGAGAGAAATCTGGCAGCTTCAGAACGGGACTGGTTACCAAGGCGGTCTTCAGCTTATCAAAAGCACTCTGGCACTTGGCAGACCACTGAAACGAGGTATTCTTTTTGAGAAGGTTAGTCTCAGGGGGGAAGCTATGAGAGCATAGGTGGTATAAAAATCCTATACCAACCAGTCAATCCCAAGAATCCTCTGACTTCTTTCATTGTCTTTGGTTCAGGCCAATCTATGACTGCTTGGACTTTTGTGGAATCTAGAGAAATTCCATCTTTGGATACCAGAAAGCCCAAGTATTCAACATGGTGGCAGAGAAAGTGCATTTGCTCTTTTTTGCAAAGAGTTGGTGCTTCCTTAGAATCTCAAGAACTTTTCGGACATGAGTCTCATGGTCAGCTGCATTCCTTGAGTAAATCAGAATGTCATCAAAGAAAACTAGAACAAAATCATCCAAGTATTCTCTGAGGATGTCTTGCATTAGGCGATTGAATGTAGCTGGGGCATTTGTCAATCCAAATGGCATGATAGTAAATTCATAATGCCCATAGCGAGTATTGATGGCTGTTTTTGCTATATCTTGATCATTGATCCTTATCTGGTAATACCCGGATTTGAGATCTATCTTTGTGAAGATCTGGGCTCCACTTAGCCTATCCAAAAGCTCATCAATTCTGGGGATAGGATATTTATTCTTAACTGTCAGCTGATTGAGACCTCTGTAGTCCACACAGAGTCTAAGCGTTCCATCTTTCTTTTTCTGAAAGAGAACTGGCACACCCCAAGGTGAAACACTGGGTCTAACAAACCCTTGTTGCTGTTCCTTGAGTTTGATGGCTTCAAGAACTGGCATTTTGTATGTGCGCAGGGCTACTGGCTGAGCTCCGGGGGTTAATTCTATCACATGATCTACTTCCCGGATTGGAGACATTTCAGTTAGCTCTGCTGGGAATAGATCATCAAATTCACTTAACCATTCTGGTTCTTTAGCCTTAAGCTTTGAGTCTACTGGGTTCATTACAACATAAATTTGCTGCTTCTTCCTAAGTCCTTTGAGCAACCTGGAAGCTTTTACTAACTGAAGGTCCGGGGATCCGAAAACTCTAGTTCCTTGAACTTTATTCCCGTGAAGGTCATGGAAGGAAATGGTTCCATTGTGACAGTGTATGTCAACTTGATTTTTGTGGAGCCAATCCATTCCAAGGATCCCGTCAAAAACTCCCAGAGGTAAGACTTTAAACTAACAGTCGGTTACATTACCATCTAGATTGAACTGGATAAGATCTATCTCATGGTGAATGAAAAGAGTCTTCCCGCTGGCCAATTCAACTTGCATAGGTTTCCCTGATTTCTGTTCTAAGACTAGCTTACGCAAGCATCCAGGGGAAATGAATGAATGAGATTTGCCTGAATCAATCAAAAGCTTAAAAGGCTTACCCTGATACTCTGCTGGAGTATGGATGATAGAGAACTGCTGGTTAGGCCCTTGATTTTCAATTACAGCATAGATCTGCCCTCTTTCCTCTTCTACTACATCTGAAATTGTGACTGCTCTGGCTGCAGTCTGAGAGGCGGAACTCTTTCTCTTTGGTTGCCCCAGTTCTGGGAAGGAGTTCTGAGGTTACTGCTCTGGCTGCAGTCTGAGAGGCGGAACTCTTTCTCTTTGGTTGCCCCAGTTCTGGGAAGGAGTTCTGCCCTCTTTCCTCTTCTACTACATCTGAAATTGTGACTGCTCTGGCTGCAGTCTGAGAGGCGGAACTCTTTCTCTTTGGTTGCCCCAGTTCTGGGACAGAGGCAGATGGCTGAGCTGGAGTTCTTCTGGGGTTACCCTGGCTTGGGCAAGATGGACCCTGATTAGAGTGGTATGAAGGGGTTGGTCTCTGAACTCGAGGTCCTTGACTTCCCTGTCCCCTTGACATGGCAGGAGTCGTACATTCTTTTAACTGGTGACCAAACCCTTGGCATCTGAAACATCGGTTTTCACTTTTGAGCTCATCCCTCTGATTTCTTGCAAGAGGTGGGGCTCTTGAGAAAGTATTCTGGGGGAAGGGTCTTCCTTCACTTCGGAATCTTCCTGCATCCTGATTCTGATTCGGGCCTTGCTGCCTTTTCGGGGGTGGAAAGTTTGAAGTACTTCCCTGGGCTTGGAATCTTTTAAAGTTAGAGGGTGCAAGCTTTGGCGGGACCTTTACTACAAAGGCTTTGGCAAAATCCTTTGCCATTCTTACTGCTTCAGCCATGGACACTGGTTTGGCATTTTTGACCAGTGTGTCCAAGGGTTCGTTCATTCCCCGAATGAACCTGGCCATGAGTTGCTCTTCATCTAGAGGTGGTGAATATTTGAGTAGAAGAGCAAAGGCCTGGTGATATTCCTCGATGGTTTTGCTCTCCTGCTTTAGCTCTAAGAATTCGTTCATTTTGGTTTCTAAAAATCCAGGAGGACAAAATCTTTTTCTTAGATAGGTTTTTAGGTCGTTCCAAGACTGAGTATTTCTGTCCAAACGGTTGGTGTCACAATGGTTCCTCCATGCTACCCTGGCTGTTTCCACTATTTTTAGCCAGGCAAGAGCCATTTTGCTCCACTCATTGTAGCCTGTGACGTCAAAATATTCTTCCATGGCTTCCACCCATAATTCCACAGCCTCGCCTAGGTTCTCTCCTTCTCCCTTGAAGGGTCCTGGCTGAGTCCTATGAAGAGCCTTGCGAACATTAGGGTCAAGAGAGAGGGTCTGATTGACGGCCACAGTTTCCTCGTCTCATGATTTTGCCAAAAATTTATATATTATTAAATTTTTATTTTGATATCATCCACGAGATCCTAAGACTTAAGAGGTTCGGAAAACAATTTCTTAAACAAGACAATGATCTTATTGGAGATCTATGACATAAGTTCGATAACAGATTTTTCTTTATCAGATCGTCCATAAACAATCACTTATAAAACATGGAATTTTCCTCCGAAAAACATTTCTTTATTTATATAAAAGTTGCAATATGTACATAGAGCAGCTCGGCTCCAGAATTCAAAATCTCCTCGAGAGACCCATATGATGACGGTATTGGGCCATAGCCATGCCCTCATACAAACGTCCACTTTACTGACAAGGGAGCTATTATTTTCTCCATAGGAATAAAACAACTAAGGAGTCTGTAGACTTGGCATGAAAGTCTGAAATTTCGAGGCGTCGAATGATATAGAATGACGCCACGCACCATTTTCAACTTTAACAAGATCATAGCCAATGAGAGGTTCTGCCACAGCATTGCACGGCGGTCCGCAAGAGGCGTGGACATACTGCCCTGCAAACCACTTATGCTGTAGTCTCTCCACTGGGTTAGGAAAATATAAATCCTCGAAATGGCGTGCGAGTCTTGCTCGACTTGTTCGAGTTGAAGCAGAAGAAATGAGATGCTCAAAAGCGAAAGCAGTCATATCTTGAGACTGGGTGAGGTCGGGAATACCAGATAAATAGGGGACTTCCATCTATAAAAACAATTTCTTTGATTAAAATTTCTTCATTAAAGAAGCTTACGGAATGAAAATACATTATGAAAAAATGCTTTTTCTGAGTTTTTATTATCAATTTTCGATAAGAATTTGTTAATCCTTATTAGCTTTCACTTTGCTCTGATACCAACTGTGAGATCCCTCTGCCCCCTCCGCGCACCCTCCGTGCACCGGACTCCAGTAGCTGATAGCGGAAGCAGTCTCCTCATGCGCGGGGCAGGGTTTCTCACTCGGGGCCTCACCCACAGATATCCGGACAAGAGACTAGCCCGATGGTTTCTCCGAAACCGAGCCTGGAAAAACTTTCCTCGCCTGGAAGGCACGAGGGATTCCACCAAGAAAATCATCTAACGGGAGAATTGATTTAACGAGTCAAAGTCTTAACTATTCAAACTGATCCGATCGAACTCGAAGTCACATGGTCAGTACAAAGAAGAGACTTGCACTTGGTCCATAAAATCACTGCTTTTTTCCTCCTTTAACGAGGCACAACCACTAATTCCCTCCCACAGAACAAAGGTCTTCCTAGGACTTATTCTAACTAACGTAACTAATCGTAACTTATTCGTATCGTAGGAATCCCCCAATCCAGCCTACTAACCCCAACCAGCCCATGGGTTAGCCAACCTCCCAACCATTGTATTGGTGGGATTCCTTTATAAAAATTTGGTTACGTTTTGCCCGGGTACCGAGGAAAAGAGTTCCCAAGCCCCCTAGCCGGCGTTTCAAGAAAAAGTTAAGGTAGGCATACCACGTACACACCCAATATGAAATTACCATTATAACAGATTCGGCTATCTTTAAAACAATCTTGCAATGAAAATCATAGTATTATTGAACATAATCCTCCAAAATTTTGCGTCCATTGTATTACAAAATATATCATCTCTAGACTCTCCATTGAAGACCAGCTGGTCAACCAAAATGAGATCCAATATCAGATTCAGATCACAAAAGTCATTCCTCTCAGTTTATCTAAATCTTCCTCGACGTACGCATGGGTTTCCTAGAAACTGCGAGCCCGTGCATCACCTGGTCAGAACTCTCTAGGATCCTACTTAGGTGTCCTAGAACTTCACTCAGGGACCGCTTCGTCGGTCCTCGCCCATCATACCAGAAGCGCACCATTTTAACCATACCGAGGCTGGTTAAGACCTTGGAAGGCTTTGCCGCGAGGGATGTCCCTCGATGACTCCCCGCCAACTGTTAACAAGCTTCTTCTTAGATAAACACATACCAAATGCTTCCCCCAGTATTCTGGCATAAAACAGTCCTTTAAAAGAAAATAGAGGTTCTATGTAAGTAAAATTCTCAGTTTGAGATTGGTTTCACAAAACCCTTTTTCCTTAATCCATATTTTCATAATGAGAATCATTGATCTCTCATCAAGGTAATCAACCCATCATTTGGTTGGATGTCCAACTAGATTCTTGGTGATTTCGATTAAGGGAAAACTATGCTAATTCAACGGTAGTCTATTCTTTGTATTTAAGAACTGGAATTGGTCACACGAGGTTTTTGTTTGATTCAGATTGAGAGATGGACAAGTAGTTTAGTGGCCGTCCCTCTCATAGTTGTGGTCTAACCAAAATTATTCGATTTCTAACTTTGATTCCAAGTATTTTCTTTAGATAAACATCTACTGAACTTCTAACTGTAAGAAAATTTCAACTTTATGAATTTCATTCCTTCTTAACCATAGAAGATTAAGAAATGGTTTTATATGAGAATATTGAATTTTTATGAAAATACTCTTCTTGCATTTAATGTAATTTTGGATAAATATCAATTTGGTAAATTATCCACATAAAATATCTAAAAATATTTCTTCTACCAATTTAATTCAACATCCCTAATTATCTAGGTGAAATTTTGGTGAAAATTCCTCTTTTGTCACCAAAATTTAATTCAAACCTTTCTCTACTTAAATACCATAAAAATTCTTCTTTTAACTAAATATAATTATCCTTTTTGTTGAATATGCTTAAAATTCATGTTTTTCTCATTCAATGATTGAATTCCAAATGTCATGGGAATTCCTCTTTTATCATAAAAAAATTTATTTAAAATTCCTCTTTTCTTTAATTAAAATAAAAATATCCGTTATTTCAATTATACCAAGAATTCCACTTTTACCATTTAAATGATTGAGTTTCAAATGTCATGGGAATTCCTCTTTTATCATTTAAAAATTCTCATGCATAAAATAAATTTATCTAAAACTCCTCTTAAAATTAAATAAAAATATCCATTATTTTAATATACCAAAATTTCTCTTTTTCCATTTAATTACATGGATCTCCATTATCATGGGAATTCCGCTTTTTGCATAAAAATAAAGTTACCAAAAATTTCTCTTTTCTTTAATTAATTATTTATGCATAAACACTAAAATTTAGTTTCCCATGAATATGATGAAAATCATTCTTTTAGCATAGGATGACCAATCCTAGAATATGGTAGAAAGTCCTCTTTTAGCATTATGCATAAAAAAAAGATATGTTTTTATTTTCTAAATTTTTTTTCATGGCTTCGTTGTTGCTATTACTGATAATTTTTAATTTTTTAAGAAAAGAATAAAACATTGTAATACAATTATGATAGAAGACCCATTCTTAAACTTAAATCCAATTGATGGAATCAAAACATAAATTTAGCCATTATCATAATCTTAATTATGATTAATCTACTAGATTGGGCTATTTCTACTATTCTTCTTTTCCCAAAATGATAGGAATATCTCTTTTACATTTAGAATCACTTAAAGTAGTTTTTTAACTACTTATAAATAAGAATTTAACATTATTTTAGTATCATAAAGGCATAAAAAAGCCATTTTCTTAACCTCTAGCTTAACAAGCTTAGAGTATGGCTTTGAATTAAGAATTTATCAATGAGAAGCATTCTTTTTCTAAAGAATTAGTCATAGGAATGACTATTTTTTTGGGAGAGAGAGATATACATAAAAAGCATTCTAATAAAGATTGACTTTTTCTTAATTATTCATTACAATTCTTAAGGAAAGCTTGATTTGCATTTAAAACAATTAATTAGAAACTTCTCAAGCTTGAGAGGGGTTGAGAAAAAATTATTGAGAATATTAACAAAAAAACCATGAAATTCTTCTTACCTTTAGGTTTGGCTTGCTTCTTTATCTTAGAAGGAAGCCCCAACCAATCAATTGGTTTAGTGAGTTGAGAGGAAAGCTGTGAGATCCCTCTGCCCCCTCCGCGCACTCCCCTCCGCGCACTGGACTCCGGTAGCTGACAGCAAAAGCAGCCCCCTCGTGCGTGGGGCAGGGTTTCTCACTCGGGGCCTCGCCCTCGAATGTCCGGGCACGAGACTAGGCTGGTGGTCACTCCGAAAACCGAAACCGAGAAAATCTCCATGCCTGGAAAGCGGGGACGATTCCACCTTTTGAATTTTCTTAACGAATTTTTCTAACAAGATCAATTCTAAACTATCCTTCACCTGAATAAACCAGATAGAAGGAAACTATCACTGATAAAATTTGATCATCTGAGTAAATTCAACACTTTTTTCCTAATCAAGATCAGGCACAACCGTTGATTCACTCAATTGAGAAATTTATCAGGGAATTAACTAACTATTCGAATCCTATCGTAATCCTAAGATTTTTGAGTTTGATTATTAAAACTCTACTGATTCCAGCCTAACCCCATCCGGCCCATGGGTTAGCCACCACCCTACCACTGGAATCGGTGGAACCAAACAAGTACTCACCCACCCATAACTGAAATGCCTTTCTTAACTTTAGCTTTAGAAAACAGATACGCACACACTCCTCTTTAAAACTTTAATTTATAAAACAATCCATTGACAAACAATTACTGGGTACAAATGTCACAACTCAAAATTTCCATTCAATCCTTGTTTCTCACAACACAATATCACTCTGGACTCTCCATTGAGACCAGCCAGTCAACAATGAGATCCAGTAACAAATTACAATAAGTTTCTCATCATCATACATATATATCTTCCACGACATACGCATGGGTGTCCTCAGCGCCGCGAGCCCGTGCTGCATCACCTGGTCAAAACCCTCCAGGATCCTCCTTAGGTGTCCTGGCACTTCACTCAGGGACCGCTTCGTCAGCCCTCGTCCATCGTACCAGAAGCGCACCATTTTAACCATACCGAGGCTGGTCAAGACCTCGGCAGGTTTTGCCGCGTGAGCTCTCTCTCGAACACTCCCCGCCAGCTGTTGCAACTGAACTTCCCTTAGATAAACATATATGCCAAATGCTCCCTCCAGCATTCTGGCGTAAGACAGTCCTTTAAGAAACAGGGTTTCTATGCAAGTTTTTAGTTTTGATTTTGTTTGAAACCATAAATAATTCTTAAATCCGTATCTCAATACTTCTAGATCCATGTCTGAATTCCAAATAGAGTTCCTTGAATTCTGTTAACTTGATCCTGAGATCAAAATCAAAAGTCTTAACTTAGTTTTAGATTCGGTGGGAGATTTGAGTACATTTTTCCTGAACTGGGTACATCATCATTGATTAAATTTGACGAAGGAATTAGGTCTTGGTCAATAGTCTGAATCAAAGTTTGGGTCTGGAAAGGTTCTTCCTAAACTATCTTTCTTGAAAGGTACTATTTCAATTTCTCTTTTTCTAAATTTTGTTCCACGAATATTTGCTTTTACAGATTTCTAAAACATGAATTTCTTATGAGGAATAAATTAATCATTTATCTCAATCTCCGACTTGGATAGTTTAATTGAATTTTCTCATTACCATCTTAGTGAATATGAAACGGTAGCATTTCTTCTCACAGTTTATCTACTTATTCATTTTTCTAATTTTTGTGAAAATTAAATAGAGGATTAAGGAGAACCATTATTTAATTATAAAGATTCTATATGCATGTAATTATGCATAAAATCCGATTCTGACAAAAGTCACACTTTTATCATCATAGAAAAATCATTTATGATGAAAATCACTCTTTTAATAAAAAAATATCTTTTATGCACCCATTTATGCATAAAAACCATTTATGATGAAAATCACACTTTTAATATATAAAAAATCTTTTATGCACCCATTTATGCATAAAAACCATTTATGAAAATCACTCTTTTAATATAAAAATATATATTTTATGCACCCATTTATGCATAAAAACTATTTATGATCAAAATCACACTTTTAATATAAAAAATTTATCTTTTATGCACATGTATATGCATAAAACTCATTTATGATAAAAATCACACTTTTGATATATAAAATTTATCTTTTGTGCACATGTTTATGCATAAAAATCACACTTTTAAAATAAAAAAATATCTTTTATGCACCCATTTATGCATAAAAATCATTTAGGATAAAAATCACACTTTTAATATAAAAGAATATCTTTTATGCACCCATTTATGCATAAAAACCATTTATGATGAAAGTCACACTTTTAATATAAAGAAATTATATTTTATGCACATTTTTATGCATAAAAATCATTTATGATAAAAATCACACTTTTGATATTAAAAAAATAATCTTTTATGCATACTTCTATGCATGAAAATCAAATATGATAAAAGTAACACTTTTATAATAAAAAAATAATCTTTTATGCATACTTCTATGCATAAAAATCAAATATGATAAAAGTAACACTTTTATATATATATAAAAATAATCTTTTATGCATACTTTTATGCATAAAAATCAAATATGATAAAAGTAACACTTTTATAATAAAAAAACAATCTTTTATGCATACTTCTGTGCATGAAAATCAAATATGATAAAAGTAACACTTTTATATTAAAAAAATAAATTTTTATGCATACTTCTATGCATGAAAATCAAATATGATAAAAGTAACACTTTTATATTTAAAAATAATAATCTTTTATGCATAAAAACCAAATATGATAAAAGTAACACTTTTATAATAAAAAATAATCTTTTATGCATACTTTTATGCATAAAAATCAATAATAATGAAAGTAATACTTTTATAATAAAATTAAATTTAAATAATCAAAATGCATCTTCTATGCATGAAAATGATACTTTAGAATATAGAATCATAAGGATTACTCTTTTAGAATAATGAAAGATAATACTTATTTCTAATTTTTTTTGAAAATTTTTACCATAACCTCCTTTGTATGACTGACCATTTTTCAATTTTAAGTCTCTAAATTTAATTAGAAATGCACCAAGAGTATTTAAATCATTCTAAAGTAACATTTTCTACTTATTTAAGAGAAATATTATGAAAAACTTGATTTTATTCATTAATCATTCATCTAGGATAAAGAATGGTTGGATTTACTAGAGAAGGGGAGTGCCTTTTGCAATGAGGCATAACATCATTTGCAATGTAGAGAAGACAAAAATCATAAAAAAACCATAAAAAGAATATAAAAGAGAAGAATCTCCAACTTACATTGATAATTTGAGAGCTTTCCTTTGGCTTGATGGTTTGAGGGTTCAACTCTTGTTTGAGACAAGAGTGGCCACCAATCTTTTGGAAGAGGAAAGGTCAAAAACTAATGAATTATGAGTAAAATTCACTGTTTTTGGCACTTGGGAGAGACAGGGTAACAGTGCAAAACACTATTGAGTTTCAAAAAAGGGAAAGGCTTCTATTTATAGGAAAAAGTGAGCTTCTAACCAAGCCAACTGATTCTAGAATTTTCCAGATCAGTTTGGTCAATTTTTGACCATTTTAGGTCAGTTTTGCTCACTTTTTGGATCTAAAGTCAATATTAGGTAATTTGGGAAAAATCTCACATTTTGGGAATCAATTACTCCATATAGTTTTGGACATATCTTAAACATACTAACTCCAAATTTGTTGAAGACCGTAGATTTAGATTCTACTCTTCAAGATCTTTCCGATGATATGTCACATGAGGGGGTTTTGACAAACTTTTGGACAAGTTCACCATGCTCCCATTTTTGGACTAGTTGAAACAGGAGAGAGATAAAAATATCTCATTATTTGGGAGTTTAAAACTCATTCAAGCATGTGAAATAGGCGCCTCCTTCATGAGGGGAATTCCCCCATGAAGAGGTGTCAAAAATGCATCATTACTTCTAAATATCTCCCTTTTTTAACTATTAACCTTGTCCTTAGTCAACTCTTCATCTTATGTGAGTATTTACTCATTTTTGGGGGATTTTTCTTTTATTCTTCTATTTATCTCCTCCCTACATTTGGATGAATCTTATTGGTCCATAGGAACCTTAGTTTAAAATTTCAAAAAAATCTTCACTCCCACGATAATGCCTCTTGAACAAATTATACTTAATTTCTAATGCACCTTCTGAAAATCTTTTTGAACTTCTGTTTCAAGGGAACTTATTTTAATAAGATGAGATATTTTTCTATCCAAAAATATTTAAAAACTGAATTACCACTCTCTAGAAGATTTTCTCTCTCTAGGCCAAAACTGGTAGAAACAAGATCTTTTATATTTTTGAAGAGGGATTTGATTACACGGGAAGATGCTGGACATCTTGAGAGGCTGGGGAGGAATCTTACAAGCTCCAAGAGTTGTTGAAGAGAGAGAGAAGCTCCAATCTCTCCAAAGTAGAGGATTTTTTAGGGATAATAGAAAAAATGCTTATTTTAATGTAATACTGGCATGGTATAGCTCATAGATAAGAATACAAAAGAAGGAGGGTCTATTTATAGGTGAGGGAGGTCACTAACTGAGTCCAACTAAGTTCTAGAATTTTTGAGCTTCAATTTGGCTGAATTTGGAGAAGATTTGGACCAGTTTAGCTCCCATTTTGATCTAGTTTGATCCAAGAGAGAGGAGAGATAAAAATATCACAATATTTTTGAATTAAAAACCCTCCCACACATGTGAAGGAGGCACCTACCTCAAAGGTCCCCCTCTCCTTACCAAGGTGTCAAAAATTCATCATTCCTTCAAAATATCTCATTTTTTTAGTAATATCTCTTTATTTTTAACTAATAAACCTTGTACTCAGCCAACTCTTCATCTTATGTGAGCATTTACTCATTTTTGGGTATTTTCTTTTATTTGCTGGATTTATCTCATCCCAACACTTGGATTAATCCTATTGGTCCATTGGAACCTTAATTGGACCATAATCCAGAAATTTCTGAAAATCTTGACCCTTAGGCTAAGGTCCTTTATATCATTTTTAATTGATTCCTAATGCACCTTGGATAATTTATTTTAAACTTCTGTTTCAGGGAAATATATTTTTGATATTAGGAGAATTTTTAGATCCAAAAATATCTCAATATTGAATTATCTCTCTCTAGAATTTTTCTTCTCTCTAGATAAAAATAAGGAAAAATAATATTTTTATTGTATTTAGAATTAGGGAATGATAATAGGGGATTGAGGTAAAAGCTTATTCATTATTCAGAGGCTGAGGAGGAATCTTACATCCTCTCCCACTTGAAAAACGTGAGATGTTCTCATCTCGCAAAGTGGGGGTAATCTTTTGCCAGGAGAAGTACCATCTAGTCTTGAGTCAGAGAGATCAATTGTTCATCATCAAGTACGTGACTCGGATGGGTACATATTTCTTAAGCAAACTGACATGGAATACATTATGTACCTTGAGATGGTCGGAGGTAGAAGAAGTTTATAAGCTATATCACCCACTTTCTTTATAACAACATACGGTCCACAGTATCTGGGAGAGAGCTTCTTGTACTTCCCTAAGGATAAGGAACTTCTTTTTGGTTGTTTGTACTCGAATGAAGACCATATCTGATTCTTCAAACTCTCTCTCTGATCACTTTTTATCTGCATACTGCTTTTACCTATCTTGGGCTACCTTAATATCTTTACGGATTGATTGCATTTGCTGGTCCATGTCATCAAGCATTTGTCTGCACATTTTGACTCTGATCAATGGGTTGAACCAAGTCAATGGTGTAAGGCAATCTTGTCCATACAAAGCTTTGAAAGGGATCATCTGAATGCTTCGATGTGATAAGAAGCATTGTAAGCAAATTCAACTAGATGCAAACGGCTTAACCACTTCTTGGGTTCCCTGCCACATCATGACCGAAGGATATCTTCTATTACTTGATTCACTCTTTCAGTCTGGCCATCTGTTTCGGGATGATAGGCTGTACTGAGATCCAAGAAAGTTCCTACTACTTCGAAGAATGTAGTCCAAAATTTTGATGTGAATTTGGGATCTCTATCACTTATTATCCTCCTGGGGTAAGCCATGCAATCTGAAGATCTCTTTAAGGAAAACTCTAGCAAAACTCTGGCAACATCCACTACAGTGTATGTTTCTTTTACTGGAATCAGATGGGTAACTTTGGTTAGCCTGTCAACTACCACAAAAATGGAGTTATAACCTAATTGCACTGAAGGTAATCCAGTGACAAAGTCCATACTAGTACATTACCACTTCATCTGTGGAATGTCTAGAGGCTGCACTTTCCCTGGCATTTTGACTCTCTCTGCCTTGACTCTCTGACACATTAAGAATTGATGCACATGATTAAGTACATCCTTTTTTAGTCCTGGCTAGAAGAAGCTTTTCTTCACAGACATATAGGTTTTTATAAACCCTGGATATCCCACTATCAGGCTATCATGGGCTTCTCTCATAATCCTTCCCTTTATTCCCTCATCATTGGGAATGCATAGCGGATTATTATAATACATACATTCTTCATCCAATTTGTACCCAAGAACTCGACTCATTTCCTGAGGAGTCTTACTTTCCTGCATCATAAGGGTAGCAATAGGGGCAAAGAATTTGTCCTGCATGATTTTCTCCCTTGCTTCACTAATTAATGGATTTGACACCACTGTAATTGCAAGCAAGGAGGCTTTTCTACTGAGCACATCTGCCACCACAATTTCTTTCCTGACGGATACTTAATTTCAAAATCGAATTCTTGCAGGGTCTACATCCATCTCCTTTGACACATGTTGAGATCCATCTCCTTTGACACATGTTGAGATCCCTTTGGGTGAAGATCCACTTCAGACTTTGATAACTCAAATTTAGGAATTTTGGGAAATATGCACAATTTTGGGACAATTCTTTGTTAGATCCAATATAATGTTTACTGTGCGATATGCAAGATTTATTATTGGATGTTCTCAACAAGCATTCTTTGTTGTTAGATCCAATACAATGTTTACTGTACGATCTGCAAGATTTATTATTGGATGTTCTCAACAAGCATTTGAATAATGCGATATGATTTATATACTATTGTACATTTGTAACAAGTGTATATGATGTTGGTGGTGGGATGTAAATTTGCCTGCACACCAGGAATTAAGCTTGTTTATATCACATAGCCTCCAGTTGACCATCAAATACAGAAATTTTAACAAAGAAAGGATATTCAATGTAACTTTAAGTTGTAAGAAAGTCTAGGTGATAGATTTAAAAAGATCACCATCTGTATTGAATCAAAATTCTTGAACAATGGGTGCACCATAAATCTAAAAGCTTAAGAAAGCCTTACAATTTGAATAATGATCGAACTATGAGTTTGGTAGCTTCATACAACATTGCTAAAAGATTACGAAGCTAGTTGCCCATATGCTAACAAATTATTCTTGCTCAACTGCACTGACATGTTGATTCAATTGATTATGTTTGGCCTTCAGTATTATAGCCTTTGGAATCTTGATTTTCTCTGGAAGTCGTCCACCCTTGGGCTTCCATGCCCAAATGATGCAGCTAGTATCTTCCCAGCGCTGAGGATCATTTCTGTTCTCTCGCCAATACTTGTTCCAGCAATCCTTATAAACCTCCACATCACTTGCATTCTTCTTCTTTGAAATTGGTGCCCAATATTGTATCTGAACTTGTAGGTAGTTCTACATTATCCTCCACTTGAAGGTTAAGAGGCTCAGCTTTTTTGCATACACTCCTTGGCCAAAAGTCATAAAATCCAATGTCTTCCCTTGCACTAGGGGTTTGCATGTTTAGCATAAGATTCTCCCAATAGGCAAGGACCGGATTGATCCACTTAGCATAATCACTTTGGTCTCCTTTCTCTTGCAAGTGCTCTTTCCACCAATTGACATGTTTTTTTAAGCCCTCCACAACCTTCTCATTTTCCTTAACATACTCAAAGGGTGGCAATACTTTTGGAAAACCTTCAGGAAGCTTGGGTCCTCCTTGGTCATTTCTCTTCCATAACTCTATACCGCTTTCTGGTAACCAATCAACATTTTTGGGGTGTACTTTGTATTGCATCAAAGGTATTCCATCACTCATATAAAACGTGAATTGCAATGGATTTGAATGTCCAATCAAGCTATCGGCTCCATCATGTAAGCATCCCTTGACAAAGCCTTTGAAGTCTGCCACCTTTTGTAGGAGAAAGGGTGCTGGATGCATGCTAACACACTCATTAAAGATCTTCATCAAATGTGGAAATGTGAAAATGGTTTGTTTCCTTAACTTCTCAGAGAAGCGACTGAACAATGCATCAATATCTTCATGAGTATGACCAACCATAAGAAAACCAAGGTGCACCATGTCAAACACTCCTCGTGCAACCAATAGGGATAGATAGGCAGATACATAACGGTTCTTATTTTCAGAACCACAATTGTCAAGTTGCAACAACGTCCTTGGCAATCTCTTAAAAAATGTCCTTGAATTTGATGGCATTAAACTTGACGCATTTCCATTGCCCCTATCTTGCACATGTGTGTTAGTATGAAAGACTGACTGCATATGTGAAGAACAATTTCCCTCTATATCCACATTTGTTTCTGTCTCTGCATCAACATCCTCAATGCTCTGCTTGAAATATGCATTTCTCTCCTTCAGTACTTCCATATGCTGATACAGGGCCATAGTAGACAAAACACAATAAAAAAGATCTGTTCGTGGTTCAGCATCTGAGTTTTGTGAGCTCAAGTCACCATACATGTGTTGCTCTCCTCTTTCTAAGTTTCTTAAACATTTTGAGAGAGATGAAATTGTGAAGTTGGGATCACTTGGCCATAACCCCAAGGCAAAGTGACCATAAGCTGTTTGTCCATGTCCATGAGTGAGCATTCCTGTTAAGGATACTGGAAGCCTCTCAACCCCATTGAGAGATTTAGGAACTGGTCTTGCTCTGGTCCATCTTATCATGTATAATACACAAATACCTGTTTGGGTTCATTTCGGAAGAGCTCCTCCAAGCATAGTATAGATTTCTACAACTCATTTGTTTCAACATGTGTGCCCTTCTTTGTGCCATGTATCTGGCACGCTCCTCTTGATTTTTTGTTGATTCCAACTTGACCTTGATTGCCGTACAAATGTCGCATTTTGAGAAGGTGCTGGTTTTTGATAAACTAACTGTCTTGAACTCTGTGTTCCACAATCTTGAGAATGATGGTTGTGACAGTGGCCGGTATTCGAACGAGACAAGTGTGTCATTCACTTCACGCAATATGTCCACCTGTTTGTACATTGTTGGTAGAACACGTTGGGTCTCGCGAGCTCCATGCATAGTTGTCCTTGACCTATGTGGCATTTGATCGGCATTATTATCTATGAAGCCCTGTATGATTGATTTTGCCATCTCAACATGTGTCATGCCCTTCCGTATTATCCCACTGTTGCCATGACTGACATTACATGCACCATTCAAGAACTTCTTTCTGAGCCTATAGAACGTTGACTTACCGATGCCATGCATTACATACCATGCTTTACTACAAACCTTCTTCCCATTAAATGTGAACTCAAAGCACTCGATAGGCCATGCCCATGCAATCTAGTACAAATGTGTATCGTGTACTATAGCTCTGTCCCCAAAAGTGTACCCTAGCTTGCATGATTTTGGATCTATCTCCAATTTGACAACATCGGTTCTCACAACAATCAATGGTTGCGACGTTGTGAATGTTTGCAACATCACATTTTTTGCGAGCTCCATGGGTTTTATCGTAATTTTTCATTACTCTTACCCTATGGACATAGCTCCTTTTCTTATTTGTCCCTTCAATGATATCATAGTCAGTGATCATGGCATCATGGTGTTTGTCATCAGAACTATCGCCATCATTGCCCTCTACATCATCATCCTCTTTTTCATCACTTGAAGTGTTTAGACTGTCAATATTTTTTTGCATGAAGTGATCTTGAATACCCTCATCAATAGAAGAAGATTCTGTGTCCTTCACTAATGGTTCACCATTCTCAAATGTGAGTTGCCTGATCGGCCAACTAACCAAATTCAAACCTGAAACACAAGTTGAACTTGGATGCAAAGATCCTTCTATAATGACACCCAAGCTACTCTCCCCTAGTTCTCTACAATTTATAGCCTCATATGGGTGGACCAGCAATACTACTCCATTGCCAAGTTTTGTAGATCTGTTGTCATCCCAGAGGATGACACTTTTCTCTTTCCAGCTCTCCCTATCTATAAAGTGATCTTCTTGATCAACAAGAAGTTTCGCAAAATTATCCTCTTTGGTATTAGTAATGTCTCTGTCCATAACAAGGTTGACCAATGGCCATTTGATGATGCTTCCAACTGCTTGAGACATTGTTCGTGCATCCATTGTGGCAAATGGAATGAGAAATGTGTCATCAAAGCTTTGTTGAACATGTATTGCTGCACATGTCTCACCAATGAATTGAAAACCACATGTTTGAGATGCATCAATGGAATAAATAACCCCGCGTGCCTTCCTTGCAGAACCATCAATGAGAAACACTGAAGCACCTTGTTTTAGACCCTCCAATCCCTGAAAAAATCAAAATCTCAATAAGAAAGACTGAAGCACCTTGTTTTAGTCTCACCAATGAATTGAAAACCACATGTTTGAGATGCATCAATGGAATGAATAACCCCGCGTGCCTTCCTTGCAGAACCATCAATGAGAAACACTGAAGCATCTTGTTTTAGACCCTCCAATCCCTGAAAAAATCAAAATCTCAATAAGAAAGAATGAAGCGATGTTTTTGCGGTAGTACACAAAACTATAAATGTAATTCAATCTCAACATGAGTTCAGGCTCCAACCAAAGTTTGAATCTCACCTATCAATGCTAATTTGCTAAGAGGCTAGGCTCCATCTAAAGCTTGAGCCTTTGCCTGCATATACTTTGTAGGAGGCTCCATGAGGCTCACCATCATATGTTAGTTTGCTACTAGGAGGCTCCAGTTAAAGTTATCATCCTCACTTGCATCATATATTAGTTTGCATATGTTAGCTAGAATGGTAGGCTCCTCTAACAAAAGTTAAAGCCTCACCTGCGGATGCTAGTTCGCTTCTAGGAAGCTGCAAGTAAAGTTTGAACCTGACCCACAGATGCTAGTTTGCTTGGAGGCTCCAACCAAAGTTTGAGCCTCACCTTCATATGCTAGTTTGCTATTAAGAGGTCCCAATTGAAGTGATAATCCTTACCTCATGTATATGCTAGTTTCCCAAGAGGTAGGCTTCATCACCCTCTGCATCTGGCCACACCGTTTCATTTTGGGATATTGAGTCAAGATATGGTGTCAATTAGCCATCAATGTTTCATAGCTACAAAAGACAAAGGTGAGTGGTTACAACAGCAGCAAAGGCAAAGAGAAAGCAATAGAGAGAAACGATATGCTAGTGAAGAGAATGTGACATGGAAATGAGCAAATGGACATTGGATTTGAGACTCTTCTCCTTCGTGAAACTCAAACTCAAGTTTGAGCCATTGTGCATTATATAGATTTTAGTTGAATTTTTAATCGCATAGTTCATAAGTATATTTGGGTGTATGGGGAAAGAGGGAAGAAAACAAGAAATCTCAAGCTCAAGGCTCGAACTTGAGTTTGAGCCGTGTCTATTACACAAGTAAGTAGGAATAGAGAGGGAAGCTAGGATAATCCAATAGAACAAGTGGGGTGTGGGTGAAGATGGGTATATAACCAAAAGTGAAAGTAACTATAATCAAAAGACCTGGGAATGGGGACCTGGGCCTGGGCTTGGGCTTGGGCTTGGGCTTGGGGAATGAGCCATTGTGCATTATATAGATTTTAGTTGAATTTTTAATCGCATAGTTTATAAGTATATTTGGGTGTATGAGAAAAATAGGAAAGAAAACAAGAAATCTCAAGTTCAAGGTCAAGCTCAAGGCTCGAACTTGAGTTTGAGCCTTGTCTATTACACAAGTGGGGAAACTAGCCTAATCCCATAGAACAAGTGGGGTGTGGATGAAGATGAGTATATAAGTATATTGGGTGTATGGGAAAAATAGGGAAGAAAACAAGAAATCTCAAGCTCAAGGCTCGAACTTGAGTTTGAGCCTTGTCTATTACACAAGTGGGGAAACTAGCCTAAATCCCATAGAACAAGTGGGGTGTGGATGAAGATGAGTATATAAGTATATTGGGTGTATGGGAAAAATAGGGAAGAAAACAAAAAATCTCAAGCTCAAGGCTCGAACTTGAGTTCGAGCCTTGTCTATTACACAAGTGGGGAAACTAGTCTAATCCCATAGAACAAGTGGGGTGTGGATGAAGATGAGTATATAAGTATATTGGGTGTATGGGAAAAATAGGGAAGAAAACAAGAAATCTCAAGCTCAAGGCTCGAACTTGAGTTCGAGCCTTGTCTATTACACAAGTAGCCTAATCCCATAGAACTAGTGGGGTGTGGATGAAGATGAGTATATAAGTTTATTGGGTGTATGGGAAAAATAGGGAAGAAAACAAGAAATCTCAAGCTCAAGGCTCGAACTTGAGTTCGAGCCTTGTCTATTACACAAGTGGGGAAACTAGCCTAATCCCATAGAACAAGTGGGGTGTGGATGAAGATGAGTATATAACCAAAAGTGAAAGTAACTATTATCAAAAGACCTGGGACCTGGGGCCTGGGCCTGGGCTTGGGCTTGGGCTTGGGCTTGGGCTTGGGCTTGGGCTTGCGCAAATCGAATTCGAAGAATCCTCCTCGGCGGCGAGCAGCTCCCCCCCTCTCGGCGCAGCCAGCTCCGCTCTGCAGTCGCCCTCTCTCCCCCCTTCCTCCGTCGACGCGCGCAGAACCCCCGCAGCCCCCGCCCTCTCTCCCCCCTTCCTCCGTCGGTGCGTGCAGAACCCCCCCTTCCTGGGCGCAGCTCCCCCCCTCCGCTCTGCAGCCGCCCTCTCTCCCTCCGTCGGTGCGCGCAGAACCCCCCCCTTCCTCGGCGCAGCTCCCCCCCTCCGCTCTGCAGCCGCCCTCTCTCCCCGCGCAGAACCCCCCCTCTCCCGGCGGCGAGCATCCCCCTCCCTTCCTCCACTGCAGCCACCCCTCTCCCGGCGGCGAGCAGAACCCCCCCTTCCTCCTCCGTCGGCGCGCCCGGCCCTGACGGTCAAAAATTCAAATTCAAAAATCCCCCCCCCCAAAATTCAAATTCAAAAATCCCCCCCCCCCAAAATTCAAATTAAAAAATTCCCCCCCAACGAAAATTCGAAATCCCCCCCCCCCAACGGAATTCCGCCCGCACCCCGAAATTCCCTGCCGACCCCTAAAATTTCTTCGCCTTTGGCCTTCTCTCTCGAAAAAAAAATTGCCTTTCGACCTCACCAAAAAAAACCTGCGCACCCGCCTTCGCCTTCCCTCGCAAAAAAAAACCGGCCGACCTCCCGTTTCACCCATACAAAAACTGCGCGCCTTAGAGCAGATATCTCGCAGCAAAAACTCTCCGCTCCCTGCGTTTCCAGCGCACCCTTTGTTTCAGGCGCACCTTGGAGCAGATCCAGCCCTGCGTTTCAAGCGCACTTTCATTCAGATCAAGCCCTGCGTTTCAAGCGCACCCTGGAGCAGATCTCCCTGCAGCCCTGCGTTTCTAGCGGTTTCTTTTCCTCAGATACCTCAAGCATCCGTCAAGATCAAGACTGTGCAACATCGGAGACTTCAGAAAGTAAGTCCTTCTTTAAATGATTGTCTACACTAATATAAACGCTTACTTGATTGCACGCTAAGTGTGTCATTTGTCGATCGTTGCTCGTCGTAGATTGTTTGCACCACTTGCTGCTCTCTTTTGTATCTTCACATACGTCGAGAACCTGTAAAACTGATCCAAGATAGACTCCACAACTTGGATATAGACTCCACCTTAAGGCTCGAACTTGAGTTGGAGCCTTGGCTCTCGATGCTAGTGTACACCGGCCTTAAGGCTCGAACTTGAGTTGGAGCCTTGGCTCTCGATGCTAGTGTACACCGGCCTTAAGGCTCGAACTTGAGTTGGAGCCTTGGCTCTCGATGCTAGTGTACACCGGCCTTAAGGCTCGAACTTGAGTTGGAGCCTTTGTTCTTCAATCTAGTGTACACCGGCCTTAAGGCTCAAACTTGAGTTGGAGCCTTTGTTCTCCAATCTAGTGTACACCGGCCTTAAGGCTCGAACTTGAGTTGGAGCCTTTGTTCTCCAATCTAGTGTACACCGGCCTTAAGGCTCGAACTTGAGTTGAAGCCTTTGTTCTTCAATCTAGGCCTTAAGGCTCGATGTACACTAGATTGGAGAACAAAGGCTCCAACTCAAGTTCGAGCCTTAAGGTTGGCGAGAGCAAAGGCTCCAACTCAAGTTCGAGCCTTAAGGTTGGCGAGAGCCAAGGCTCCAACTCAAGTTCGAGCCTTAAGGTTGGCGAGAGCCAAGGCTCCAACTCAAGTTCGAGAGCCAAGGCTCCAACTCAAGTTCGAGCCTTAAGGTTGGCGAGAACCAAGGCTCCAACTCAAGTTCGAGAGCCAAGGCTCCAACTCAAGTTCGAGCCTTAAGGCCGGTGTACACTAGCATCGAGAGCCAAGGCTCCAACTCAAGTTCGAGCCTTAAGGCCGGTGTACACTAGCATCGAGAGCCAAGGCTCCAACTCAAGTTCGAGCCTTGGAGAACAAAGGCTCCAACTCAAGTTCGAGCCTTAAGGCCGGTGTACACTAGCATCGAGAGCCAAGGCTCCAACTCAAGTTCGAGCCTTAAGGCCGCCGGTGTACACTAGCATCGAGAGCCAAGGCTCCAACTCAAGTTCGAGAGCCTTAAACTAGCATCGAGAGCCAAGGCTCCAACTCAAGTTCGAGCCTTGGAGAACAAAGGCTCCAACTCAAGTTCGAGCCTTAAGGCCGGTGTACACTAGCATCGAGAGCCAAGGCTCCAACTCAAGTTCGAGCCTTAAGGCCGCCGGTGTACACTAGCATCGAGAGCCAAGGCTCCAACTCAAGTTCGAGAGCCTTTAAGGCTCTCGAACTTGAGTTGGAGCCTTGGCTCTCGATGCTAGTGTACACCGGCGGCCTTAAGGCTCGAACTTGAGTTGGAGCCTTGGCTCTCGATGCTAGTGTACACCGGCCTTAAGGCTCGAACTTGAGTTGGAGCCTTTGTTCTCCAATCTAGTGTACACCGGGGCCTTAAGGCTCGAACTTGAGTTGGAGCCTTGGCTCTCGAACTTGAGTTGGAGCCTTGGCTCTCACCAACCTTAAGGCTCGAACTTGAGTTGGAGCCTTGGCTCTCGATGCTAGTGTACACCGGCCTTAAGGCTCGAACTTGAGTTGGAGCCTTTGTTCTCCAATCTCTAGTGTACACCGGCCTTAAGGCTCGATGTACACTAGATTGGAGAACAAAGGCTCCAACTCAAGTTCGAGCCTTAAGGTTGGCGAGAGCCAAGGCTCCAACTCGAGAGCCAAGGCTCCAACTCAAGTTCGAGCCTTAAGGTTGGCGAGAGCAAAGGCTCCAACTCAAGTTCGAGAGCCAAGGCTCCAACTCAAGTTCGAGCCTTAAGGCCGGTGTACACTAGCATCGAGAGCCAAGGCTCCAACTCAAGTTCGAGCCTTAAGGCCGGTGTACACTAGCATCGAGAGCCAAGGCTCCAACTCAAGTTCGAGCCTTAAGGCCGGTGTACACTAGATTGGAGAACAAAGGCTCCAACTCAAGTTCGAGCCTTAAGGCCGGTGTACACTAGCATCGAGACACAAGGCTCCAACTCAAGTTCGAGCCTTAAGGTTGGCGAGAGCCAAGGCTCCAACTCAAGTTCGAGAGCCTTAAGGTTGGCGAGAGCCAAGGCTCCAACTCAAGTTCGAGAGCCTTAAGGCTCGAACTTGAGTTGGAGCCTTGGCTCTCGATGCTAGTGTACACCTGCCTTAAGGCTCGAACTTGAGTTGGAGCCTTGGCTCTCGATGCTAGTGTACACCGGCCTTAAGGTTGGCGAGAGCCAAGGCTCCAACTCAAGTTCGAGAGCCTTAAGGTTGGCGAGAGCCAAGGCTCCAACTCAAGTTCGAGAGCCAAGGCTCCAACTCAAGTTCGAGCCTTAAGGCCCCAGATTGGAGAACAAAGGCTCCAACTCAAGTTCGAGCCTTAAGGCCGGTGTACACTAGCATCGAGAGCCAAGGCTCCAACTCAAGTTCGAGCCTTAAGGCTCTCGAACTTGAGTTGGAGCCTCCTCGAACTTGAGTTGGAGCCTTGGCTCTCGCCAACCTTAAGGCTCGAACTTGAGTTGAAGCCTTGGCTCTCGATGCTAGTGTACACCGGCCTTAAGGCTCGAACTTGAGTTGGAGCCTTGGCTCTCGATGCTAGTGTACACCGGCCTTAAGGCTCGAACTTGAGTTGGAGCCTTTGTTCTCCAATCTAGTGTACACCGGGGCCTTAAGGCTCGAACTTGAGTTGGAGCCTTGGCTCTCGCCAACCTTAAGGCTCGAACTTGAGTTGGAGCCTTGGCTCTCGATGCTAGTGTACACCGGCCTTAAGGCTCGAACTTGAGTTGGAGCCTTTGTTCTCCAATCTGTACACCGGCCTTAAGGCTCAAACTTGAGTTGGAGCCTTGGCTCTCGCCAGCCTTAAGGCTCGAACTTGAGTTGGAGCCTTGGCTCTCGATGATAGTGTACACCGGCCTTAAGGCTCGAACTTGAGTTGGCTCTCGCCAGCCTTAAGGCTCGAACTTGAGTTGGAGCCTTGGCTCTCGATGCTAGTGTACACTGGCCTTAAGGCTCGAACTTCAGATTAAGCCTTTGTTCTCCATGCTAGTGTACTCTGGCTTTAAGGCTCGAACTTGAGTTTGAGCCTTTGCTCTCCATGCTAGTGCACCCCGGCCCCTTAAGGCTCGAACTTCAGATTGAGCCTTTGCTCTCCATGCTAGTGCACCCTGGCCCCTTAAGGCTCGAACTTCAGATTGAGCCTTTGCTCTCCATGCTAGTGCATCCCGGTCCCTTAAGGCTCGAACTCCAGTTTGAGCCTTTGCTCTCCATGATAGTGCATCCCGGTCCCTTAAGGCTCAAACTTCAGATTGAGCCTTTGATCTCCATGCTAGTGCACCCCGGCTCCTTAAGGCTCGAACTCCAGTTTGAGCCTTTGCTCTCCATGCTAGTGCATCTCGGTCCCTTAAGGCTCGAACTTCAAATTGAGTCTTTGCTCTCCATGCTAATGCACCCCGGCCCCTTAAGGCTTGAACTTAAGTTTGAGCCTTTGCTCTCCATGCTAGTGCACCTCGGCCTTAAGGCTCGAACTTGAGTTGGAGCCTTTGTTCTCCATGCTAGTGTACACCGGCCTTAAGGCTCGAACTAGAGTTGGAGCCTTGGCTCTCGATGCTAGTGTACACTGGCCTTAAGGCTCGAACTTCAGATTGAGCCTTTGTTCTCCATGCTAGTGTACTCTGGCCTCTTAAGACTCCAACTTAAGTTCAAGCCTCCCATACATGGAACTTCGCCTTAAGGCTCAAACTTGAGTTTGAGCCTTGTCTCTCTATGCTAGCGTACCCCTAGCATATGAGTGCACAACTTGGATCTAGGCTCCACCTTAAGTCGAGCTTCTGTATAGATTAAGTAAATGCAAGTGAGGCTCTTGCTATTCAAGAAAACTTTTTGTAGCATGCATTAAGTTTCTTAAGTTTGATAGGTTTTGATTTGATATGTAGCATTTAAATCCATTTTTTTTCTAAGGTTTTGAAACTTTTTTTTGCTTCACAGGAATGGAAGCTAGCAGAGCGCCCGCTACCTCGCAACCACATGGTGCACCAATCTTTACTCTGGATGCTCTCGAAACAACAACTCAAGCTAAAAGTGTCACTCCTAGAATTAAGGTGGATAAAACCTTCGAATTGAGTAACAAAGAAGGAGTAAAATGGTTTGTGGATAGCTACGATGCTAGTGCAAACTTCAAAGGAGTCCTCCATTTGTTTTTGTCTTAAGGTGATACATCATATGGAGATATGGGGATTGTGGTAGGCACTAAGGATGATGTGGATGCAAGAGCAAACCCATGCTTCACATGCACTGTATTGCCAGAAGGAGAAACTACAAAAGCAAATAAGTTTTGCTTATCATTGGAAACTTTTCACCCAGCAGACATGACTGGCAGTAAACTAGGAAAGGACAATTGTATTGTAAAGTTAGGATTGAAGATCATTGACTTTTCCAATCAAGGGTGTTTTACTTAAGACCATTGAGATGCAACATGGTGATGTATGTCCAGACTGGGCCAAACATATGCATCTTGTGGAAGAGAATACAAGTGTTTGGCATTTGATTCGTAAAGATGCATTCACTTTCCTTGATTTTTGTATGCAATGGTTTGAGGTCTGGATCTGGAGTACTAATAGACTACAAAAAGGACTCGATGCATTCTTGAGTTGTGCTTTCCTCGGCACCATCAAAAGTTTAAGGTCGTAGAGCAGGGCATGCAGCATGTCAAAAGACGGATCTTCTTATTGGATATCGATTTCTATACCACAAAAACTTAGATGTAGCATGGAGAATTTTTCATGACCTGGATGGAAATAACACACTAATTTTTGATGATACCCTCTACAATGTAATGTGGAATATGCCCGGAACCTACTTGATTTTTCCAAAGATGTGGAATCAAAATATAGAGGAGCTTCAAAGTTTTTTGGAGACAACAATCAACGCATGGTTACTTGGTTGGATTTATGCAAAGAACAAACGGGAGTATACTTGCAACACTTTAGTAAATGAAGCAGCTTATGATAGAGAAACTTTGTATGTATTGGAGCAATACATGAGAAAACGCTATGTTTGAGATACAATTTGTACTCAATTATTATCTTGACGAAGGGTTTTTGTCTTCGGATAAATTGTAAACTTGAATGTAACAATCTCATTGAATGTAACAAGTGTTCTTTGGCATTATCATCCCATGTTTTTACTTCAATGTCCCTCAAATTTGAGCATATATATCATGATTTATAATCTTGATATAGTGTCTAAGATGGGTTTTTATCTGTGGATCAATCGTAAACTTAGCATATTGTTACTATCATTGAGATTTACTTTTTGTTTTGTTGTTTCTAACACCACACCCTTTAGAGATCTCTCCTTTCTAAGGTTCCTTTTTATAATGATATTTAGAATTCTTTTGGCAAATTAAATAAACCCCATGTTTAATGTCTCAAAGTGGAGATAGTATTTAACATTATCTTCTTCATATGAAAGGTGTTGTATAATCTCAATTAAGTTTAGTGTCACGTATGTATCTATACAACTACAAACAAATACGCCAAATAGTTGTGTCAAGATATAATCTATTGGCACAAAGAGTGCACCAACAAATAGATGTTAGCTCAAACTACACAAAAATACCGAGTTTCCAACCAATCCTATAAGAAATGGGACTCGAATAATTCCCAAAATTCCTAAATTTGTCTCAGATGATCTGTCTCATCAAGGTGAACCTCTATCCCAAAAGATAATGTCTCCACAACTTCAGAGCATAAACTACTAAGATCAACTCCAAGTCATGGACGGCATCATTTCTCTCATGTGTTTTGAGTTTTCTGGATTCATAGGCCACTGCATGACCTTCTTGCATAAGAGCACCGCCTAAGGCAAACCCACTGGCATCAGTAACTACCTCAAAGGGTTTGGTAAAATCTGGCAATTTAAGGACAAGGTTGGTTACTAAGGCTGTCTTCAGCTTTTCAAAGGCATTCTCACACATTACAGTCCACTAAAAAAGGGTACTCTTCTTGAGAAGGTTAGTTAAAGAGGATGCTATCTAAGCATACTTGGGTATAAAGATTCTATACCATCCGGAGGAGAAATCCCATCCTTTGACACTATAAATCCCAAGTATTCCACCTGGTCTCAACAAAGAAGGAACACTTTCTCTTTTTGCAAAGAGTTGGTGTTTCCTTAGGATTTCCAGGACCTTGTGCACATGATCTTCATGATTCAAATGCAGCATTCTTTGAGTATACTAAGATATCATCAAAGAAGACAAGAACAAAATCATCCAAGTATTCTCTGAGAATATCTTGCATAAGATGATTAAATGTCACCGGGGCATGTCAATCCAAACGGCATGACTGTGAACTCATAATGCCCATAGCTAGTATTGAATGCTGTCTTCGGGATGTCACGTTCCTTGATTCTGATCTGGTAGTACCCGAATTTTAGATCTATCTTTGTGAACATTTGGGTCCCACTTAACCGATCTAGAAGTTCATCAATCCTAGGGATAGGTTATTTTTAACGGTTAATTGATTCATGTGTATGTGAAGAATGGATGTGAATGTGTATGTGAAGAATGGATGTGGATGTGTATGTGAAGAATGGATTTGAATGTGTATGTGAAAGAATGGATGTGGATGTATGTGAAAGAATGAATGTGGATGTGTATGTGAAAGAATGGATGTTGATGTGTATGTGAAAGAATGTGATGTGGATGTGTATGTGAAGAATGGATGTGAATGTGTATGTGAAGAATGGATGTGGATGTGTATGTGAAGAATGGATTTGAATGTGTATGTGAAAGAATGGATGTGGATGTATGTGAAAGAATGAATGTGGATGTGTATGTGAAAGAATGGATGTCGATGTGTATGTGAAAGAATGTGATGTGATATAAAGAGATGTGATTTGACATAAATATATGTGGATGTGAAGTGATAGATATGAATGTATGGATAGATGTGGTTAGTCATACATGTGAACGATTGGATGAATGTGGATGAATGAGATGAGATGTGTATGAATGAGATATGATGTGGATAGATGTTGTGCGCTTTTGCCGCACAGGTCGTAGCTGGGGACTTGCCAAACACCGTATACGAGCCACGAATGGCTGCAAGCATACAACCAGGAAGGCAAGCTCAAAACAAAATGCAAAAGGTGTGTCACTCACCGCTTAACTGCCGCCTTGAAGGATTCCCGCGTCGTAGCCGTGAAGGAGGAGTCGCCGTTCACACTTGGGCGCCCATACATGGCCGGCCGACCCTAACCCTTATCCTACTGATATCCAAGGTGCGCCTCTCATCGGCGATCACCCAATCCCTTCATCCTTAACATATGGTACCGACAAGCCCGGCCCATGACTCAGAATATTTAAATTAATGATGTAAAACATAGTATGTGTCCGTCATGGGTTAACACATGTGAATGTGGATGAGATATGATGTGGATAGATGTGATGTGATATTATGTGGATAGAATGTATGTGATGGGATGGTGATGACAATGAATGATACCCACATGTGCATCGTGGAAGATATTGGAGCAAGGAGTAAGAGTTGTTTTTTGAATTCGGGCATGGATCTAGTTGATTGACCTTGCTGGTCCTCAATGGATGAGTCCATGGCTCTTTTATATGGATCTGTTGGTTGATCTTGCTGATCTTCAACGGAGATTCCATTTTTATTTTTATATGTAACATACCCATCTTCACTAATAAAGAAATGTCATATAATAGATAAATTTATGAGTTTTTATGGTATAAAAATCAATGATTTTATTATTTGAGTCATTTCTACTTAGAATCTTCAAATACTGAGCCCAAATTTGGAATCTGCGCGCGATTTTACTCTAATATAGGATTTTACAATACGCAAATTTCAATCATTTTAGTTAAAAAGCGACGACCTTTAAACCTTAATAAATGCACGAATGGGCATCCGATTGACGAACGGTCTGAACCCCAATGACCAAGAGAACCTCCCGGATAAAAAATAAATTTTTCCCCCCTCAGGGCGGGTTTGACACGCAAATCGAGGCGGGCGTCCCAAATTTGGGTGCCCCGTCCTAAAATTTAGACCGTACACACTTATTAGGGTGCCTATACGATGGCCGCCCAAGAACCAAAGGACGACCGTCCACTGTGTGGTCTACACACATACCGCTACATGGACACCCATGCTGCCCCAGACCAGATAAGGTATATACGTACCACTCCTTTCCCTAACAACTGACACCGTACCTTTCCCATAGACCCATGCAGGCCACTGATCCATAGCCTTTGCTCGGGTACACTATCATTTCGTCCTCGCTTTTTGCGCAGTGCCCGTACCCGTGCCCCACAGCTATATAAACACCCGGGTGCTCCACAGGCTACACGTAGTTCTGTGCAGCGTATGCCCTGTTGTACCGCCGTCTGTCCCTGTGCAGTGTACTTGTGGTAGTATAGCCGCCCCTTGCAGCCACCCCTCTCACACCCCCCTCATTTGCCTCTTTTCAGATAAGGTAATTTTCCTCCATCTCCCTCTTGCTAGAGTCAAGCTCAACAAAGCCATTGAACCTAGTATGGAGACAGAACCCTCTTGGCTCCAAGAATTCTCTGACATCTTCCCTGACGAGCTTACAGGGCTACCGCCTCCTCGAGAAGTTGATCATGAGATCGAGGTGATCCCTGGAGCTCAACCGTCTCAAAAACGCCCTATAAAATGTCCCTTCTTGAAGCCATTGAACTTAAGGAGCAACTTTCCCAACTCATTGAGCAAGGACTCGTACGCCCCAGTAGCTCTCCTTGGGGGACACTTGTTCTTTTCCGAAAAAAGGACGGAACTCTCCGCCTCTACATAGATTATCGAGGGCTAAATCAAGTCACTGTCAAGAATAAATATCCTATCCCTCGCATCGATGAGCTTCTTGACAGGCTTCATGGGGCCAAAGTCTTCTCAAAAATAGATTTGAGGTCTGGTTACTATCAGATCAAAGTCAAGGAAGCAGATATACCCAAGACAGCCTTCAATACCCGCCACTATGAGTTTACTCTAATGTCATTCGGGTTAACCAATTCTCCTACAACCTTCAACCGCCTAATGCAAGATATATTCCGTCCTTACTTTGATGAATTTGTGCTTGTTTTCTTTGATGACATCTTAATCTACTCCAAATCAATGGAAGAGCATGAGGAGCATGTGCGTAGAGTTCTGTAATTGCTGCGCAGACACAAACTCTATGCCAAGAAGAGCAAATGTACCTTCTTTACTCATCAAATTGAGTATCTTGGATTCATCGTCTCCAAAGATGGCATTTCAGTAGACCCCGCCAAGGTCAAGGATATTCTGGAATGGCCACCCCCTAAATCAGTTCGTGAAGTTCGTGGGTTTTTGGGAATCACGGGATGGTATAGGAACTTTATCAAAGATTATGCCTTGGTAGCTGCACCTTTGACGGATCTTCTTAAGATGGATTACAAAATAGTGTGGCTGCCAATCAATCAAAACAGTTTTGATCAGCTCAAGGTCATTATTACTTCTGCCCCAGTCTTGAAACTTCCTGATTTTGCCAAGGAATTTGAAGTGGTAATAACTGATGCTAGTAGTCTAGCACTTGGTGGTGTCTTAGGCCAAGAAGGAAGAGACCAGATGCTTATACTTCCTGCAAGCTGAAGTAACATAAAGCAAATTATGCCACCCATGATTTGGAGCTCTTAGCAGCTGTTCATTGCCTAAAATTATGGAGACATTATCTCTTGGGGAGCAAATTCCAGCTTGTAACTGACCACAAAAGTCTAAAGTGGATCTTCACCCCCACAGCCTAACCTCAACATGCGGCAAAGGAGATGGATTGAAATTCTACAAGAATATGACTTCGACATCAAATTCTGCCCTGGGAAAGATAATGTGGTAGCAGATGCACTTAGCCACAAAACTTTCTTGAGTGCAATTTCAATGCCAAATAATCCCATACTGGTCAAGGTGGAAGAAGTCTCATCTCATGATCCCGATTATCAGAGAATGATGAAGTTAGTAGAAGAAGGGGAAAATTCAGAGAAAGAGAAGAATCTAATCAAGGGATACTCCACTCATGAAGGAAGCCTCTACTTCAATAACAGGCTATGTATCCCTAAGGATCCTGCTTTAAAGAAACTAATCCTCCATGAAGCTCATGATAGTCCTGCTGCTGTGCAGGACACCCAGGCTATGCAAAAACATTAAATGCCGTAAGAAGGAGCTTTCATTGGGTAGGCTTGAAATATGATGTCCTTCGGTACTTGAAGCAATGTCTCTCATGCCAAAGGATCAAAGCTGAAAGGGTCAAGATGCCTGAAAAACTTCAACCCTTGGATATTCCCCCAAATGAAGTGGGAGTGCATTAGTATGGATTTTGTCACAAGTCTCCCCACTATTCAAGGAGGATATGACTCCATTCTGGTAATAGTGGACTTACTTACCAAAGTAGCTCACCTTATACTAGTGAAGAAGACCTTCAAAGCTTCTGATGTTGCTCGAGTATTCATCAAGGAAGTCCTCAAACTTCATGGTCTCCCGAAAAGGAGTAAGTGACCGAGATTCTGACTTCACTTCAAAGTTCTGGCAGTCCTTATTTCAAGCCCTAGGAACTCAACTTTGCTTTAGCACAGCTTATCATCCAGAGACCGATGGCCAGACTCAGAGAGTCAATCAAGTAATTAAAGACATTCTGAGAGCATACTGTGGACGAGAACCAAGAAGGTGGATTCAATACCTTCCTCTAGTAGAATTTGCCTAGAATGCGTCTTATCATCAAAGCATAGGAATGTCACCATTCAAAGCACTCTATGGGCAAGAATGCTTGTCTCCTCTAAATTTATCTGATCCAACCATAAGAGTTGAGGCATCCAGGAAAATGCTCGAAGAAATGGAGGAACAAACCAAGGTAGTCCAAAAGGATATTAAAGCTGCCCAAGATCGACAAAAGCATTATGCTGACAACAAGAGGTCTGAAAGGATATTCAAGGAAGGAGACAGAGTTCTTCTACGAGTGCGACCCAAACGAAGTTCTCTATCACTTGGGAAATATAAGAAGCTCAGCCCTAGGTATTGTGGTCCCTATACAGTTATCAAGTGTCTAGGTAAAAGGAGACAGAGTTCTTCTACGAGTGCGACCCAAACGAAGTTCTCTATCACTTGGGAAATATAAGAAGCTCAGCCCTAGGTATTGTGGTCCCTATACAGTTATCAAGTGTCTAGGTAAAAGTGCATATAAACTCCAACTCCCAGCCCATATCAAAGTCCACAATGTATTTCATGTAAGTTTGTTAAAACCATATGTACCCAGTCTCGATCATATTCTTGATGATGAACAAGTTGTAATCCCTACTCAAGGAGTCCTTGAATTACAACCCAGTAGCATCATAGATTCTAGGGAAAGGCAACTCCGAAATAGAACTCTTGTAGAACATCTCGTACAGTGGAAAGATTACCCTAAAGATGATGCAACTTGGGAAGATGAAGCTACACTCTTAAAGGATTATCCCCAATTCATGACGAGATGAGGACATCTTGATTTCTTTAAGGGGGGAAGGATGTAACATACCCATCTTCACTAATAAAGAAATGTCCATGTAATAGATAAATTTATGAATTTTTATGGTATAAAAATCAATGATTTTATTATTTGTCATTTTTACTTAGAATCTTCAAATTCTAAGCCCAAATTTGGAATCTGCGCGTGATTGTATCATAATGTAGGATTTTATAGCATCCAAAACGGACACCGGATCAAGCTTATACGCAAATTTCAGTCATTTTAGTTAAAAAGCGACGACCTTTAAACCTTAATAAATGCACGACCGGGCGTCCGATTAACGAATGGTCTGAACCCCAAAACAAGAACCAAGAGAACCTCTCGGATAAGAAAAAATTTTGCCCCCCAGGCAGTCCAGCATGCAAATCGCGGCGGGGGCCCCAAATTTCGGTACCTCGCCCTAAAATTTGGACCATACACACTTATTAGGGTGCCCGTACGATGGCCGCCCAAGAACCAAAGGACAGTCGCCCATTGTGTGGTCCACACGTACTGCTACGTGGACACCCATGCTGCCCCAGACCAGATAAGGTACATGCGTACCACTCCTTTCCCTGACAACCGACACCGTACCTTTTCCCTAGACCCATGCAGGCCACTGATCCATAGCCTTTGCTCTGGTACACCGTCCTTTCGTCCTCGCTTTGCGTAGCGCCCGTACCTATGCCCCACAGCTATATAAACACCCGGGTGCTCCACAGGCTACACGTAGTTCTGTGCAGCGTATGCCCTGTTGTACCGTCGTTCGTACCGTTGTCTGTCCCTCTACAGTGTACTTGCTATAGTACAGCCACCCCTCGAACTCCCCTCATTTGCCTCTTTTCAGATAAGGCAATTTTCCTCCATCTCCCTCTTGCTAGGAGGCAATGTCCTTAGCACTTCTCCCCCCACCCCCCCGTGTGAAGAGACTTACAGCAGCCCTCACAGCCCTCTCCAGGTTTTTGCTCTTAAGGACATCTCACAATCCCCCCCTCCATTTGCGTAGACTTTAATAAGGGTTTTTTGCCTTAAGAAAGGGTCCGTGCGCTATAATCTTTTGCTCATATGGTGAGCAAACGATCTCAGAATTGAGATTCGACTGAAGCGTTTTGATCGCAATGACAGCGAGCTCTACAAGGCGACGCCCACGATGGCCTCTTCTCGGAGACGTCAAAATATTACCTCAAGAGGAGCGCACAATAACGAGATTAGGGAACATGCTCCCAATGCGGCTCCAACCCTCCCTTTTCAAGCTCCTCAAGGAAATGGTGGCCAGGTTAGCTTGGTTATTTTTTTTAAAGAAGAGTTTTTCATTAAAATAGTGTTAATAAATGTGTATCTTTTTCTTTTAAAATAATGACATAAAATTGTATGAAGTTACGAATTATGTGATGCTGTATTCAATAAATTGCGTTGAAATTGTTATCTTTACGAATTGCATAATGCTATATTCAATAAATTGCATTGAAATTGTTATCTTTAAAGAGTGCAAGTTTTTTTTCTGGCTTCAACACTAACTCCGTTCCATGCTTGTGTAGCCGAGTGGCATCGTTAGCAAAGCCAGAGAATGGCCCAAGGTATCCCTCATACCATTGGGAGAGTAAGGCTCACCAATTGAGGCGAGAGATTATGATGCTGCCTAGTTCTGAGGGCCCAGGCTAGTGCGGTGAATAAGCCCACCCTAGGGTGTAGACATCCCTCTGAGGGGCGGGAGGATCGAGTGATGGAGCGTGAGAGGGTGACAGGCTGGCTTGAGTCCTCGCCACCAGCGGCGGCGGCGGCCACCGACGATGAGGTGTATGGTCCCGTAGGGTTTTGCCGAGCATGTAGAGGCTGGAAGGCCGAATTCTAGATCATCTCGACAGTATACGACACTATAAGAATAAGAGAGCCGGTTTGGCTTGTATGGAATTGATTCATGTATAAAATTTTCATATATATATCTTGTCTTTGGCATGATTGTATTGTGTAAAAAGACGTGTAAAAAGGTTGTTTTAACAAACCTTGTAAAAAAGGGCCTTAATTAATAAGGAACATGTTTATTTATGTCAAACAGTGTGGTAAGATTAATTAGAAAACAAATTGATGCGTGAGGAGGGTGGAAAGTGGGAGGATGGAATGCCCTGACGGCACTATCCTATGGATGGGTGGACCCGATTAGTTGGGTAGATTTCTAACAGATTAAGTGAAAGCCCTACGCTAGATAAATAGGTTCTTGGGCAACTCTATTCTAGAAGACTAGGCCAGCGGCTGTGCCCATAGATGAGGAAAAAAGCGTTGCCTCTAGAAATCAAGTCTAGTAGTTGCCCAATTTATGATCAATTACCCTATGGGTGATTTGATGTTTAGAAGATCACGCTCCCCCTGTGGGATAGAATTAGGTCTTACCTATGAATCATATCCTTGAATCTCTACATGGTCAAGGTGTCGATGAATAGGAAATTTTCTCCAAGTTAAGACTTAGTGGACTATCTTAAGTGTTTCCCCCATTTTAGAAGGGGGGAAACCTTACATTATAAGTGAATTTATTGACGGGTACTATGAGTTGGGAACTATCGACAAGGCCCCTGATGAGTGGATAGGTGGTGAACGTTCTGGCTGCCAATGATGCCATAGCTACACGGATGAAGAAAAAATTAAAAATTAGGATTCAACTAAATATTTTGGAGGATTATGATCAGTGATACTATAGTTTCATTAAATGATTGTTTTAAAGACAGCTAAATATGTGAAAAGGCAATTTCATATTGGGTGTGTAAGTGGTATGACTAGTTTTAAGTTTGCATGAATATCCGGTTAGGGGGCCTGGGAACTCTGTTCCCTGGTACCCGGAACAAAACCTAACCAAATTCTTAAATGGATCCCATCACTACAGTGGTTGGGCAGTTGGCTAACCCACGGGACTGGTTGGACTGATGGATCCCTAAAATGAGACTCAATTATGTTATGGTACGATAGATGAAGTAAATCCCGAATAAAAATTGTTCTATGGAAAAGAATCAACGGTTGTGCCTCTCAATGAGGAAAAAAGCGTTGGTCTCTATGATCTAAGTGCAATCTTTTCCTTGATTTGACTATGGGACTTACGGGTTCGGTCAGATCAGTTGAATTAGTTAAGACTCTTGACTACATTAGAGTAAAAATTATCCTGGAGGAATCGCCTGTGTTTTTTGAGCGAGGGAAGTTTTTTTCGGGTTCGGTTTTGGAAGAATCGAGGGATTAGTCTCTTGTCCGGATATACGTGGGCAAGGCCCCGAGTGAAAGACCCTGCCTGCGTAAGAAGTGCTACTTCCACTGCTAGCACCCTAGAATTCGTTGCGCGATGGGGATAGGGATCTTTCACTATCAGCATACAAGACACTATGATTGGCATATACAAGATGCCAAGTCACCTAAGAAGGCATGGGATACCTTGGTGAAGCTGTATGAGACTAACACCAAGGCACAAAAGATTCAATTGAAGAATGAGCTTCATACTGTGGAGAAGAAAAATATGTCTGTGTATGATTATGCCTTGAAGATCAAGGGCATTGTGGAATCCCTTACTTCTATTGGTGTTTCTATTGATGATGATTAAGGTGGAAGTGTGTCTACGTGGTCTCAGGCCACAATACAAGGCATTCAAGATGTCTGTTCAGACTTGGAAGAACATTCCCAACTTCACAGATTTGGTGTCAATGCTGATCATTAAATATAAGAATTTGGGTGAAGATCAATAATCTTCACAAAATAAAAATAGTTTAGAGCAACAAACCTTCTACAAGAGTTGAGGTAGAGGACAAGGTAGAGGAGGTCGTGGACAAGAGTTGAGGTAGAGGACAAGGTAGAGGGAGGTCGTGGACAAGGCCAAGGTGGTGGCCAAATAGGTAATCAGAATTATGGTCAGCAACAGCAACAGTCCCAAGATTTGCAACAACACACAGGTGGAAGAGGCCAATTTAGAGGCAGGGGGAGTCAATGAGGTCGTGGTAATTGGCAAAGGCAGCGTAATGATACACGAGGCTGTTTCTACTATGGTAAGCCTAGACTTGTGCAGGAAAATTGCTATAAGAAGCAGAGTGACTTGCGAAATGGAAAAGTGGAGCAAAATAACTATGCATCCTCTAGCAAAAATAATGAGGATAATGAGAGGTTGTTTGTTATGCAACATGTAGTCAATGATGTGTCTAGAAATGATATAGAAGCATGTTGTATGGTATGTTGATTTAGGTACTTCGAACCACATGACAAGTCATGGTGAGTGGTTCAAGGAAATGAAGAGTCTTGAAAGACCAGGTTTTGTTGAAACAGAGGATGACACTGCTCATCCGATTACCCAATGAAGTACCTTGCAAATGTACTTCATGTTTCAAACATTATAAAGAATCTAGTTTCATTGGCTAGATGATTCAGTAGAGTTTACAGGTCCGGTTTAACCGTGATGGTGGCTGTTATGTAGAAGACTTTAAATATAAGTGCAGGTTGGTTGCAAAAGGCAACAAAGTGGTCATAATGTTTACATTGAATATAAATATACCTAAAGTGAGTACTGCAATGTTTGTAAATGGTTCAAGAGTTGTTGTAGATACAAACATTTGGCATAAGAGAATTGGGCATGTAAATGTGCAAAGAATGAAGTCTATGCAGACTAAAAAAATTATGACAGGGCTACCTAAGTTTAAAGTTGAAGGTATGCAAAAAGTATGTGAAGCATGTCAATTTGGAAACCAAACAAAGCATGTATTTCAACATGATAGAAATATGAGCAAGAATGTACTAGATGTTGTGCATTTAGATGTATAGGGTTCTGTGAATACTATGTCTATGGGTGGCTGCAGGTACTATGTAACATTCATTGCCGACCACATGAGGAAAGTGTGGGTGTATTTCACGAAGGAGAAGAGTGAAGTGTTCACTCATTTTCAGAATTTTAGAGTGACTGAAAAACTGATAGGAAAGCATGTGAAGTGCTTAAGGTCAGATGGAGGGGGGGAATACTTCTCCAACGAGTTCTCTGAATTCTTGCGAAAGAATGGCATTCAAAGATAATTTACATGTAGATACACTCCGCAGCAAAATGGAGTTGATGAGCGGAAAAACAGGCACGAGATAGCACAAGCATTGATGGTGGCAGAGAAGAATATGCCGCATAGCTATTCGGTTGAGGCTATGTCTACAGTAGTTTATATCATGAATATAGAACTCCTACTATAGCCATACATGATAAAATGCCAGAGGAGAAGTTTATTGGCAGGAAACCTGATTTGTCTCACTTGAAAGTTTTTGAATGTATTGCATATGTGTATGTGCCATATAAGTTGCGTAGTACCACCAAGCTGGATCCAAAGGTAGAAAAATATGTGTTTATTGGGTATTCTCTTAAGCAAAAGGGATACAGATGCTATAGTCCTAGTACACATGAATTGAGGGTAAGCAGGGATGTTGTATTTGATGAGATGAGTAGCTGCTAAAAACGATGCTATTGGGGCTGATGTAAGTGGAAACATGGTTGCATAGAATGCAAGTCAGCAATCACTGTCATTGAGTGGACCAAGAGAGTCCTCTTCGAGCGGTTATGTTGATAGACCATGGAGTGGTAGGCTGCATCATAATACCAATCCTGGAAATTTTGTTGGTACATCACATAAAGGCAAAGAGAAAATGGTTGAGCCCCTTAGTATGCGTAATATTTTTGAAGGGCATTCTTTTATTATTTGATGGAGAGTCTAGAAGCTTGGACATGAGCCTTGATGAAGAGCTTGGGATTCTAGCAACAATGAGGACACCTAGTGTGAAGAAGGTTATGGAAGCCATGAAGGCAAAGTTATGAAGATCTCGAAGAGCCAAAAACCCTATGCAGAGGTTGAATTATGATGGTTATGTGGCACATCATTATACTTATATGGAAAAAGTTATGTAGGTTGTAGAATCCACATGTTTTAATGAGGCTATTGGAAATGTGTGTTGGGAGAAATCTATGGATGAGGAGATGGATGCATTGTATGGAAATGAGACTTGGGATTTGGTGCCATTGCCCTAACGGCAAGAAAGCTATTGGTTGCAAGTGGGTGTATAAGGTGAAACATAACAATGATGGTATCATAAGCAGGTACAAGGCTAGATTGGTAGTCAAAGGATATGTGCAGAAACCTGGGATTGATTATGAGGAGACATTTACCCTAGTGGCAATTGTGAGAGCTATGATTATGGTGGCTGCAGGTAAAGGTTGGTTTTTACATCAAATGGATGTTAAAAATGTGTTCTTGCATGGAAACTTGAAAGAAAAAGTGTGTATAGATCAGCCACCTAGTTTTAAGGATACAGGTCACCCGAAGTATGTATGTAAGCTTTGTAAGGCTTTGTATGGGCTTAAGTGTTGAGAAAACGTGGTGCTCATGCTAGATCAAGTGTGTGGAGAGGAGAGACTCACAAAATACAAGAATAATATCTTGCTTATTAAGTTGCTTATACATACAACTAGGCCTTGCTCTCATACAAATTGCCTCATGGCCTCACCTTTAAATAGGTGAACAAGTGGACCTCAAGTCCATTCACACTCACACCCTTCTCTCACCCTTCTACATAACCTTAGTCTCTTAATACCCCCCCTCAATACCAACTATGGAAGAATGGAATAGGAGGTATTGGACCATAGGATGGCTTTATAACATTAGGTGTACAAGGCTTTGGAATATAGGTGTGATTACATTGAGAATTAAAACAATTTCTCAGAAGAGATAGAGGCTGATACAAAGTTGGCCTCTGACTCTTTGTTAGGACATTTAGAAGTAATATGTCCCATTTGTTTACATTTGTTACATTTCATTTTGTTGGGGTATTTGACCCAACAATTATTTGCCAAGTGTCCCACCTTTTTACAATGGGCACATCTTACTTTGACTACCTGATGTGACAAAGCTTGTTCCATAGTCGATGAAGTGGTTGCATGTGAAGATTCAATTGGTCCCTTTGGCCTCTTTTCTTCGTCAAGACATGATTGGATGACTCCTTCAAGGGTGGGATTCGGTATGTTCTTCAGGGTGGTGACTAAAGTGGGGTACACCTTCTTGACCACTTTCTACATAACCTTAGTCTCTTAATATTAAGCAAGCTCCACAAGAATGGCATAACAAGATTGTTGAGTATCTTGTCACTATTGGTTTTCATATGGAAGATGCAGATCACTCTTTGTATGTACGCAATAGTTATAAGGGTGTCGTCACCATCTATGTAGATGATCTTATTATTGGGGGTGACAACTGGGATGAGATTGAGCATGTGAAAAGTCTTCTCAAAAGGAAGTTTGAGATGAAGGATTTGGGAGATCTACGCTACTTTTTTGGAATTGAGGTCATTCCCACACCTGATAGTATTTGGCTATCATAGAGACAGTATGTATTGGACATGTTGTCCCCAAGTATGGGATGGCTGATTGTGAGCCAATCTCCATGCCATTAGATCAAAATGGCAAGGTTAGTGCGGATGCAAGTTATGTGTTGGAGGATCCCACTATGTACAGGAAGACTGTGGGGAGTTTTATCTATGTCACGATCAGCAGGCCAGATTTGAGTTACACTGTTGGCTTAGAGAGCCAGTTTATGCAGGTTTCGTGCAAACCACATATTGACAGTGTGCAACGCACACTTCGGTATTTGAGGTCCACTATTGATTATGCATTGTTTTATGTAGCAAGTGTACCATTGGAGACATATGGGTACACAAATGCAGATTGGGTAGGTACCATCGCAGATAGGAGATCTACCAATGGATTTATGTTTTCATTGGGGAGTGCTACTATGACATGGACCAGCAACAAGAAGCATCCCAGAGTTGTCAAGTATAGAGGCAGAGTATAGAAGAGCTGCGGCGGCGGGCAGTATGTAAGGTAGATTGGTTATGCAAGCTATTTGGGATTGTATGTGGAGAGAAAGGTTGTCATATATTGTGACAATGTTAGCACTATACAGTCATGCATGGATGAAACACATGGAGGTACATTACCACTTCCTTAGGGAGAGAGTCTTGGTAGGCGACATCGACTTGGCCTACGTCAACACATAGGATTAGGTCAGTGAAATCTTCATGAAGGCCTTGGAAGAAGGCCTTGGAAAAGATAAGAAGCTCTACATATTTTGACATATGCTTGGAGTTCATAAGCTAGAGTTGAGCTTGAGGGGGAGTGTTGAGATGTCAAGCTCAACATTGGCTAACACTCTCACGAGGCGACTGCATGACCATTCGACATTTATATCACTAGAGGGTTTGGTAACTGGCACCGACATATCTTTGCCAGAGATTCTACAGTTGGAATACACCAACTAGTCCACACCTACCTACTCCTCTTAGCGTGTTTACATTATGGACCGCTTGTATATACTCTATTATGTGTGTTAGTCACTTTATCTTCTTTGTAGACCTCTTTTGTTGTGTGTAGAAGAAGAAGAATTTTCATCCTCTCACCTTGTGTGTTCTCTCCTAGGGTTTGTGTTAGTCACTATATCTTCTTTGTAGACCTCTTTTGTTGTGTGTAGAAGAAGAAGAATTTTCATCCTCTCACCTTGTGTGTTCTCTCCTAGGGTTTGTGTGAGTGTGTGTGAGTGCTTGCAAGAGCTCAAGCTTGCTTCTCCCCCCTGCATCTTTTCATAGGGTCTAGGTAACTCTCTTTGCAAGTTTTATTTTGATGTATGGGTCATCCGTGGGCGAATAGAGTTGAAATTTTTGGCTCAAGAGACATTGAAGATCATAATTATGAACCAGCATGCAGTAAGCCCAAAATGCAAAAGCTTATCGTAATGAATGGAGTGAAAGAGAGTATCAAGCTAGTTGAACTTTGATACCACCTGTAACAGTGGCACAAACGTTCGACTATCTCAACACTGCCTCCCCCTACCATTCCTAGGGAACATAAGTGCTCAAAGTGCCATCCAAATCAGTGGCACTAAGTACAAATTCGTGGGGTGTTCTAGCAACTAATCTATATTCTAGAATCTATGATATGGGAACCTAGAAGTACAACAATGCCACCCGAACCAGTGAGAAAGCTGTACACAAGTGGTGCCTAAAGAGAAGAGGGAAAGACCTGGAAGTGATACATTACCACCCGAAACAGTGACAGAGTACTCACATGGGTGAATACAAACAAAAACTTGGAAGTGCACAATGCCACCTGAAACAGTGGCACAATGCACATAGGTAGCAAACAAACAAACCTACAATCACCATGCATAGCAGTGGTGGTGAAGTAGGCTCCAGTAATCACAACAACATCCGATTCAACATTGTAGTGACACTACAATGCAAATGAAGATAATTTGTTTTTTAAATTTCAATATGCTTTACACACAAATTGTTCTCCCATAGTGGTATTCGTAACAATAGCGGAGTGGGATAACATATGCAATACAAATTAGAACAATGCATTTTTGAAAAATTTAAAACAAATCTTGATTTGAAAATTCTAATTAATAAAATCTAAAATTTAACTTTTTTTCCTTTTTTACCTATGCAAATGGTAAGAGAGAGAGAGAGACAGAGAGAGAGAGAGAGAGAGAGAGAGAGAGAGAGAGAGTAATCGAAATGGTGAAAATGGGGGGCGATTTTGCATTTTTTATTTCAACGCTTTTTATTCGATCAAATGGCTTTCGATCGAAAAGTTTTCGATCGAATGCTTTTCAATCATACGGCTTTCGTTCGAATATCTTTTGATCGAATAAAATGTCTAAAAAAACATTATTCCTTCAATTATACATTTATTCACGTATATCCTTGTATTTTTTGGTAAAATATCTTTTGTCTAAATGAGCTAGCGCTATAACTATGCCAGTCTCTAGAATGGCTGTCACATAGCCTGTCATCCCACTCGCCGCATATCACCCATGATCTCACCAACCATGCCAGTTATGTAAGTGTGGGGCCTATCCCCTAGGCGGGTCATTAGTGTCCACCGCCTCACTAGATGAGCTCGATATCTCAACACTCCCCCTCGAGCTCAACTCCATCTCATGTACACCAAGCGAAGCCCTGAATCTGCGGAGCTTCTCTGTACCCAATGCTTTGGTGAAGATGTCAGCGACCTGATCCTGTGTGTGCTGACATAAACAAGGTCAACGTCTCCTGCCAAAACCTTCTCTCAACCTTCTCTCTGACAAAATGATAGTGGACCTCTATATGCTTCGTGCGAGCATGAAAAATTGGGTTCTTGGCTAACTGTATACTGCTAATGTTTTCACAGAAAATAACAACTTGTTTATCCACTGATAGACCCAAATCTGTAATCTGCAAGTAGCTTTCTCAACCAAGCTACCTCACATGCTGCCATTAGCAGCACCTCTATACTTGGCCTTTGTACTCGATAGAGCAACCGCAGGCTGCTTCTTGCTACTCCGAGTCACATAGCAGCACTCCCCAAAGAAAACATGAACCCACTAGTAGATCTTCTATCTGAGATACTACCAGCCCAATCAGCATCTGTGTACCCATGTACACGTATCTGTGTTCCAGTTTCATAAAATAGTCCACAATGCAAAGTAGACCTCACATACCTCAATATGCATCTCAATGCATCCAAATGCAGCTTCCGAGGAATGTGCATAAACTGACTCACCAACCCAATAGCATAGCTCAAATCTAGCCTGGTGACCGTCATGTAGATCAAGATTCCTACTATGCGCCTATACATAGTAGGATCCTCCAAAATTTCTCCTGAATCTGCACCACTGAACTTGCCATTTTGATCCAATGGCACGGAGATAGGCTTACAGCCTGTCATACCATACTTGGACAACATGTCCAAGCCATACTGTCTCTGCAGTAATCCGATACCATGTGCTGACCTAATCACCTCAATGCCCAAGAAATATCTGAGCTCTCCCAGATCCTTCATCTCAAACTTCTATCTAAGCAAGATCTTTACATCAAAGATCTCTGCATCATGGTCCCCCCGTAATGATCAGGTCATCTACATAGATGACAACAAGCACAACCCCTCTATCACTGTGTCTCACATACAACGAGAAATCTGCATTGGCTACATGAAAGCCAATAGTGACAAGATATTCTGACAAGATATTCAGAAATCTTGTCAGACCATGCTCTTGGTGCCTGTTTTAAGCCATACAAGGCTTTCTTCAACCTGCAAACATGCTCGGGGTGACTCACATCCTTATAACTAGGTGGCTGCAACATATACACCTCTTCTTGCAAATCCCCATGCAAGAATGTATTCTTTACATCCATCTTATGTAAAGACCATTGCTTTGATGTAGCCACTGCTATCACAACTCTGACTGTTGCCACCTCATAACTAGGTGGCTGCAACATATACACCTCTTCTTGCAAATCCCCATGCAAGAATGTATTCTTTATATCCATCTGATGTAAAGACCATTGCTTTGACGTAGCCACTGCTATCACAACTCTGACTGTTGCCATCTTGGCACTTGAGCTGAAAGTTTCCTCATAATCAATGCCATATGTCTGCGCATATCCTTTGGCTACCAATCTAGCCTTGTACCTGCTTATGCTTCCATCACTGTTATGTTTTACTTTGTACACCCACTTGCATCCAATGGCTTTCTTGCATTTAGGCAATTGCACTAAATCCCAAGTCTCATTTCCATATAGTGCATCCATCTCCTCATCCATAGCTTTCTCCCAACACACATTTCCAACAGCCTCATCAATGCATGTGGGCTCTACAACCTGCATAACTTTTGCCATGTATGCATAGTGATGTGCCACATAACCATCATAGGTAAACCTCTGCACAGGATTCTTCACTCTCCCAGATCTTTGTAGCTTTGCATTCATGGCTTCCATAGCCTTCTTTACACTAGGTGTTCTCATAGCTGGTATCCCAAGATCCTCATCAAGGCTCATCTCTGAGCCACTAGACTCTCCATCAACATGAGAATGCCCTACAAAAATGTCAGGCATACTAAGGGGCTCAACCACTTTCTCTTTGCCTTTATGTGATGTACTAATCACATTTGCAAGACTAGTATTATGACGCAACCTGCCACTCCATGGTCTATCAAATGAACCACTAGATGAGGACTCTCTTGGTCCACTCAAAGACTGTGATTGCCAACTTGTATTTTGTGCAACCACATTTCCACTCACATTAGCCCCAACAGCTTCTTTTTCAGTAGCATACCAGCTGCTCATCTCATAAAAAATAACATCCCTGCTTACCCTCAACTCACGTGTAGCAGGGTTATAACACATGTATCCCTTTTGCTCTCAAGGGAGTATCCAATAAACACACATTTTTTAGCTTTTGGATCCAGCTTAGTTCTCAGTTCATCTGACACATGCACATATGCAATGCATCCAAAGACTTTCAAATGAGACAAATTAGGTTTTCTGCAGTAAACCTCTCCTCTCGAGTTACATCATGTATGGCTGCAGTTGGAGTCCTGGTCATGATGTAAACTGCTGTAGAAACAGTCTCAGTCCAATAGCTATACAGCGTATTCTTCTCTCCCATCAATGCTTGCACAATCTCAGCAATGTGCCTATTTTTTCGCTCAGCAACTCCTTTTTGCTGCGGAGTGTATCTGCATGTAAACTATCTCCGAGTACCATTCTTCTTCAAAAATTCAGAGCTCATTGGAGAAGTACTCTCCCCCTCCATCTGACCTTAGGCACTTTACATATTTCCCTGTTTGCTTTTCAACCATAACTCTGAAATTTAGAAAATGAATGAATACCTCACCCTTCTCCTTCATGAAGTATACCCACACTTTCCTTGTGTGGTCTCATCAATAAATGTCACATAATACTTGCAGCCTCACCCTTCTCCTTCATGAAGTATACCCACACTTTCCTTGTGTGGTCTCATCAATAAATGTCACATAATACCTGCAGCCTCCCATAGACATGGTCTTCGTAAGACCCCATACATCTGAATGCACAACATCTAGTGCATTTCTGCTCACATTTCTATCACGTGGAAATACATGCTTTGTTTGCTTTCCAAATTGGCATGCTTCACATATTTTCTGCATACCTTCAACTTTAAACTTTGGCAGCCCTGTCACAATTCCTTTAGTTTACATAGACTTCATTCTTTGCACATTCACATGTCCAATTCTTTTATGCCAAATGTCTGTGTCTGCAACAATTCCTGAACCATTTGCAAACATCGCAGCACTCACTTCAGGCATGTTTACATTCAATGTAAACATTCTTCCCACTCTGTTGCCTTTTGCAACCAACCTGCACTTGTCTTTAAAGTCTTCAACATAACAACCATCAGAGTTAAACCGAACCTACAAACCTTGCTCAATCCTCTGGCCAACTGAAACCAAATTCTTTGTTATGTTTGGAACATGAAGTACATCTGTAAGGAACTTCACTTTGCCATCCTGCATAGACAATGGCACATCTCCAACATGGGCAATTGGATGAACAGTGTCATCCCTGGTTTCCACAAAACCTAGTCTTTCAAAGTTTTTCATCTCCTTGAACCACTCCCCACCATGACTTGTCATGTGGTTCGAAGCACTTGAATCAACGTTCCATACATCATCTTTATGTGCTGCTTCAACATTTTCAGACATGGCATTAACGACATGCTGCATAACAAACAACTTTTCATTATCCTCACGGTTTCTGCTCGAGGATGCATAGTTGTTTTGCTGCAATTTTCCATTTTGCATGTCAGCCTGCTTCTTATAACAAAGATAAGATTACACACAATATGAAAGGTACTCAAACAAATACATACTAGGGTTCTCTATAGTGTGAACCCAACTAAATGAGCTGGCGCTATAACTATGCCAGTCTCTAGAATGGCTATCACACAGCCTGTCATCCCACTCACAACAATGTAGGCTCCAGTAATCACAACAACATCCGATTCAACATTGCAGTGACACTACAATACAAATGAAGACAATTTGTTTTTTAAATTTCAATATGCTTTACACACAAATTGTTGTCCCATAGTGGTATTCGTAACAATAGCGGAGTGGGATAACATATGCAATACAAATTAGAATAATGCATTTTTGAAAAATTTAAAACAAATCTTGATTTGAAAATTCTAATTAATAAAATCTAAAATTTAACTTTTTTCCTTTTTTACCTATGCAAATGGTAAGAGAGAGAGAGAGAGAGAGAGAGAGTAAGCAAAATGGTGAAAATGGGGGGCGATTTTGCGTTTTTTATTTCAACGCTTTTTATTCGATCAAATGGCTTTCGATTGAAAACTTTTCGATCGAATGCTTTTCAATCATATGGCTTTTGTTTGAATATCTTTTGATCGAATAAAATGCCTAAAAAAACATTATTCCTTCAATTATACATTTATTCACGTATATCCTTGTATTTTTTGGTAAAATATCTTTTGTCTAAATGAGCTAGCACTATAACTATGCCAGTCTCTAGAATGGCTGTCACATAGCCTGTCATCCCACTCGTCGCATATCACCCATGATCTCACCAACCATGCCAGTGGTGTAAGTGTGGGGCCTATCCCCCAAGCGGGTCATCAGTGTCTAGCGCCTCACTAGATGAGCTTGATATCTCAACACCTTACCCACACTAGGGTTCACAAATAATTCCATGTTCAGTCAGGAGGCATGACTACTGGGGCAAAGTACTCAGGATGTCCCTCACCTCCATAAAGGCCTCTTCCTCCTTGTCTTTCCAACTGAAAAAGATCCCTTTGGGATGCCTGCTATAGTGGATATATAACTTGATACAAAAGAAAGATGAACCTAGCCACATATCTTAACTTGTGGGTAAAAGTCAACAATTGCTTCACATCTTGAGGGGCTTCCAATAAAAGAAAAGCTTTCACTCTTTCAGGATCTGCTTCAATCCCATTTTGTGAAACCACATGACCAAGTAGACACACTTTGGCTTGAGCCAAATGACATTTATTTGGGTTTAATTGACTACCCAAATCATCCAGTCTCTTCAAAGCTAATCTCATCTTCTTGTAGTGGATCCATCTTTCACTGTAGATACAAAAATCATCAATGAATACTCTAATGATGAAGGACCCTAAATAGGGATCAAATACCAAGTTCATAAACCTTTGAAAGGTTGTAGGGGCATTTGTGAGCCCAAAGGGCATGATCCTGTAAGCAAAACACTCCCAAAGGGTGATAAAAGTGGTTTCCTATGATCCTCTAGAGAAATTGGGATTTGAAAGTATCCTAAATAACCATCACATACACTATATCCTTCATGTCCAGCCACACTATGGAGGATCTCATGTTGAAAAGGCAGTGGGTAATGATCTCTTTTGGTTACTGCATTTAAAGTTTAAAAATAAAGACAGACTCTCCATTTACCATTGTTCTTTGGGGTTATCACAACTAGAGAAGCCCATTCATAATTGTCAACTGGATATATAAACCCTGCTTTCAGTAGTTTATCCACTTCCTCTATCAACACCTTTTGTACAACCCCAATCTTCTCAACCTCTGTACACATGGTTTGGTCTCTAGCTTTAATCAGATTTCATGCTACGTTGCAAACACTCCCCTAACCTGTGTGTAAGAGGAGGTGAATAAGTCTGGTGAACTGTTGTAGCATATTTGCTTTCTCTTAGACTCAGTTAGATCCTTAGCTAGCATCTTTTGTAAGACTTATTCTCCACATGACTCTACTTCATCTTTAGTTTTTAGTTTCTCGCTTCCTTTATACAGAGTCATACAAACATACAGATGAGGTCAAAATCAGGCTCCAACAGTGGACCTCTTCTCAATCATCCTCTGAACTGACCTCCTCTATTTCAGATTCCTCTATAGAACTAGTCTCTTCATCTTCTTCTTCTGATGTACTACTCCATGGAATCAACTCCTTTCCTTTGGCCATTCTGACCTATCTTCTCACTGGCTAGTCCAGACCCGAAATTAGATGTCCTCTCCAACCACCAGTCTTTCCCTTACCTCATGGCAATTAGCCATGGCCTTCCATGAATCAATGGGTATGCCAGATCTTGATGGCATCACATGAACATCTAATTCTACTTCAAAACCCAAAATTTACCTACAACTTCTTAACAATTCCCAAAGACCTGACTTTTGCACTATTTGCCATTCTCACTCTAAATGCTGATGGGGCTCCAACCTTCAACCTTAAAGCCTCTATAGTTTATTGGGTCATTACATAGACTTGTGCACTCCTTGTGCACCACCATCAAATATATACCTTAGGGACTCTGTGTTTGTTCACCCAAGCATCCACAATTGGCAAATAATCCTTATCTCCCTTCACATGCACTATATTAACCTAACCCTCCTTCTACTCTTTTTTGGGTCGTCTTGTGCTAACCAGCTTGCTCCATGTCCTTCTACGTTTGGGGAACAACTGTAATAGCTGGGGGGACCTTTCTACTGAAGGTCCCTTATCAAATCATACTCTTCTTCCTGGACACCCAAAGTAAGTTCTTGCATACCAATGTGTCTTCTGGGACTAGTTTTCCTCCTTCCTTCCTTGGGATAATCCTCTACTTGCTTCCCCTTCTTCCTCTTAGATGGACGTGATTCATCCTCCACCTCAAATCTTCTAGCCCTTTTGTTGGCTAAAATATCTACTTCCTCATCAACTCTAATCAAATTCACCTATCCCTTCCTTGGTCCATTTATTGGTTGCTACTGAACTAATGCTTTAGGCTAATTAGGCATCTCCTCTGCTCTTTTGACATCTTGCCTTTCCTCCCTGCTATTTTCCAAAGGATACACATCACCTCCCATTCTACTGGGATATGGTCACTGAGGGGATATATGCCCCCTTTCCATATAGTTAAAGCACTGCACATTCATATTTGGGCCTCCTCTTCCCATGCCTCTCATAACATCTCTATCTCCTACCCTTGGGGCATTTCTGCCTCCTTGCAAAATAAATTCAAATTCAAGTTTTCCATCTGTTGAGTCAGATGGTTAATTCCTTGCATTATCTGATCAGAAACCACTGAGGCACATGGAACAACTACTTCTTCTCTTCTCTCCTGAGGCACTGCTGGCCTTCCTTTAGTCTAAACTTCTCTCTATTTTTGAGCCATCCTTTGTAGCTTCCACTACTTTTCTCTAGCTATTCTCAAAGCCTCTTCAAAGGTTCTAGGTCTCTTCAACTCCATCTTCTCCTTCAAATCTGCATGAAGGGACTGGATAAACGTGTCTTTCTTCAGAAGAATATGGGGGTGCTTTGTTCCCAACAGAGAGACCTATCCCATCTTACCCCGCAGGTCCTCAAAATGGTTCACAAATCTGTCAAACACATCTGACAAATTATGTTTCAACTTCTGAATCTTCTACCACACAGAGCATCTGGGGATTTCCCCTATTTATTGAAAGATCCTTGTCCACACCGCGCAACGAATTCAGGGGTGCTAGCCGTAGAAGTAGCACTTCAGTAGCACTTCTTGTGCGGGGAAGGGTCCCTCACTCGGGGCCTCGCCCATGGATATCCAGACATGAGACTAATCCCTCGGTTCTTTCAAAACCGAACCCAGAAAAACTTCCCTCGCCCGAAAAGCTTAGCGATTCCTCCAGGATAATTTTACTCTAATGTAGTCAAAAGCCTTAACTTACTGAACTGATCTGACCGAACTCATAAGTCCCATAGTCAGATCAAGGAAAAGATTGCACTTGGATCATAGAGACCAACTTTTTTCCTCATTGAGAGGCACAGTCGTTGATTCTTTTCCATAGAACAATTTTTATCGGGGATTTACTTCATCTATCGTACCATAACAGAATTGAGTCTCATTTTAGGGATCGATCAGTCCAGCCTGACCCCATCTAGTCCCGTGGGTTAGCCAACCGCCCACCAACCACTATAGTGATGGGATTCATTTAAGAATTTGGTTAGGTTTTGTCCCGGGTACTAGGGAAAAGCGTTCCCAGGTCCCCTAGCCAGATATTCATGCAACTTAAAACTAGTCACACCACTTACACACCCAATATGAAATTGCCTTTTTCACAGAATCAACTGTCTTTAAAATAATCATTTAATGAAACCAAAGTGTCACTGATCATAATCCTCCAAATCTCCGATTGAATCCTAATTTTTAATCATTCCTTAATCGGTGTATCTATGGCAACCAGAATGCTCACCACCTGTCCACTTAGGGGCCTTTTCGATGGTTCCTAGCTCATAGTACTCAGCAATATATTCATATATCAAAATGGAATCTCCGTTGAAGATCAGCAAGATCAACCAACGGATCCATATAAAAGAGCCATGGACTCATCCGTTGAGGACGAGCAAGGTCAATCAACCAAATCCATGCCCGAATTCAGAAAACAACTCTTACTCCATGTTTCAATATCTTCCTTGATGCACACATGGGTATCATCGGCGACCGAGCACCGTATGGTCAGCACCCTCTAGGATCCTTCGCAGGTGACCTAGTGCTTCACTCATAGGCCACTTCCTTGGTCCCTCATCCACCGTACCGGAAGCTCAACATTTTAATCGAACCGAGGCTGGTCAAGACCTCGATCGGCTACGCGAGATGTCCTCCATTGACTCTTCGTCAGCTGTTGCAACTTTAACAGTTAGGTCTCCACGATCTCATTCACAAGACGGTCAAAATGCTTCTCCAGCATTCTTGACATAAAACAGTCATTTGAAAACAGGTCATACATACAGTTTCTATAACGAATTCTCGTCTTTCCAGATTGTTCCATCATCAATCCACATTATTTAATTCCACAACCAATTCATAAGTATTCCTATTCTCATCCAGTCACATCATTTTCATCTCATCACATCTTTCCTCAATTTAACCTCATCAAATCTCATCCACTCGTATCTACCCATATCCACATCTCATCACATCACATTCCTTCACATCTCATCCCTTTAACCTCATCAAATCTCATCCACTCGTATCTACCCATATCCACATCTCATCACATCACATTCCTTCACATCTCATCCATTCAGACCACATCACATTCACTCACATCACATCTCATTCATTCATATCTATCCCGATTCACATCCCATCACATCACATTCATTCATATCCATCACATTCACATTCATTTATATCCATCACATTCATTCTCATCACCATTATATCACATCACTTCTATCCACATCATATCTCATTCATACACATCTCATCTCATTCATATATATCTCATCTCATTCATCCACATCCATCCAATCGTTCACATGTATACGACTACTCACATCTATCCATACATTCATATCTATCACTTCACATCCACATATATTCATGTCACATCACATCTCTTTACATCACATCACATTCTTTCACATATACATCTATATCCATTCTTTTCACATACATCCACATCCTTTCTCTCACATACTCATTCACATCCATTCTTCACATACACATTCACATCCATTCTTCACATACACATCCATATCCATTCTTCACATACACATCCACATCCATTCACTCACATCCCATATCATTCATTTACATCCTGATTCACATGACATCACATCTCATCTATTCATTCACATTTATCTGATTCACATCAAATCTCATCACATCTATTCACCTCACATCTCATCACCTCTATTCACATCACATCCATCCATCCATTCACATCTATTTGATTCACATCACATCTATTCACCTCACATCTCATCACCGCTATTCACATCACATCCATCCATCCATTCACATCACATCTCATCACATCAATTCACCTCACATTCTCATCACCTCTATTCACATCACATCCATCCATCCATTCATTCCCATCTATCTGATTCACATCACATCTCATCACATCTATTCACCTCACATCTCATCACCTCTAATCACATCCATCCATCCATTCACATCACATCTATTCACCTCACATCTCATCACCTCTATTCACATCACATCCATCCATCCATTCACATCTATCTGATTCACATCACATCACATCACATCTATTTACCTCACATTCTCATCGCACCTCTATTCACATCACATCCATCCATCCATTCATTCCCATCTATCTGATTCACATCACATCTCATCACATCTATTCACCTCACATCTCATCACCTCTATTCACATCACATCCATCCATCCATTCACATCTATCTGATTCACATCACATCTCATGACATCTATTTACCTTACATTCTCATCACACCTCTATTCACATCACATCCATCCATCCATTCATTCCCATCTATCTGATTCACATCACATCTCATCACATCTATTCACCTCACATCTCATCACATCCATCCATCCGTTCACATCTATCTAGTTCACATCACATCTCATCACATCTATTCACCTCACATACTCATCACCTCTATTCACATCACATCCATCCATCCATTCATTCCCATCTATCTGATTCACATCACATCTCATTACATCTATTCACCTCACATTTCATCACCTCACATCTCATCACCTCTATTCACATCTTATCTATCCATCCATTCACATCACATCTCATCACATCTATTCATCTTACATCTCATCACATCCATCCATCCATTCACACCTATCTGATTCACATCACATCCATCCATCCATTCATTCCCATCTATCTGATTCACATTACATCTCATCACATCTATTCACCTCACATCTCATCACCTCTATTCACATCACATCCAATCATAGAATTTAAACATAGATTTTAAGAGAATTCTAATTTTGATATAAAAATTCTTTATGCATAAAAATCAACTTTTAATGAGAATAACACTTTTGAAATAAAAATATTTCCTTTATGCATCTTTCTATGCATAAAATCAATTTTAATGAGAATAACACTTTTGAAATAAAAATAATTCTCTTATGCATCTTTCTATGCATAAAATCAATTTTAATGAGAAAAAAACTTTTGAAATAAAAATAATTCGCTTATACATCTTTCTATGCATAAAATCAATTTTAATGAGAGTAACACTTTTGAAAAATTCCCTTATGCATCTTTCTATGCAAAAAAATAATTTTAATGAGAATAACACTTTTGAAATAAAAATAATTCCCTTATGCATCTTTCTATGCATAAATCAATTTTAATGAGAATAACACTTTTGAAATAAAAATAATTCCTTTTTGTATCTTTCTATGCATAAATCAATTTTAATGAGAATAACACTTTTGAAATAAAAATAATTCCTTTATGCATCTTTCTATGCATAAAATCAATTTTAATGAGAATAACACCACTCCTCCCTACATTTCGATTAATCTTATTGGTCCATTATGGTCTATTAATTGGACCATAATCTAAAATTTTCTAAAAATCTGGACCCTTAGGCTAAGGTCCTTTTTACCTATTTTTAATTAATTCCAACTGCACATTGGAAAGTTCTTTTTTAATTTCTATTTCAAGGGAAACCATTTTAGACACTAGGAGGATTTTTATATCCAAAAATATCTCAATTTTGAATTACCTCCCTCTAGACATTTTCTCTCTCCAGGCCAAAATAGGGTAAAACAAGATCTTTCTTTTATTTCAGAGAGGGGAATAATTATAAGATTAGAAGGGGAGGTTCTTACACCTGCACACCTCAAAAGCAAGAGGGAGAAATCTTACATTTATAGTGTTGCACACCAAAGCCACTTTGGCATCTTCATAAGCCTGTTAGTTGAGTTCTCAATATCTATCGCCACCTTTTGGCATCTCCCTTTAATAACATTGACAACAAGGTTAACTTATCCTCATCTCTATCCTTCCTAAAGGTAAATTCTGCCAACTCCATCCCCGCCAAAAATTGCTCTAGATCCTCTCCAGCATGCCTATAGAACATCGGATTAGAAAGCATGGCTTCCATATGCTCTTTAAAATAAAAATGCTAAGACCTTCAATACACTAAAAGGTGCTTTAGATCCCTTCTCAATGGGGACCAAATCACACCACTGTGAGAAGGAACTATCAACTACTGCACCATCACCTAGCACAAACAGCAAATGTAGGCACCAGTACACCTGGTCTCCAATTGACACAAGTGGACGCTGAAGCACACACCAAACTTCTAGAACAATTCAACTAACACTTTTTGACGTCCTCTAAGGTAAAATCTGATCTCCACAACAACAGTCCAATGATTCACAGAAGCAGCAATCATACACAGGTGGAAGAGGCCAATTTAGAGGTAGGGAGAGCCAAAGAGGCCGAGGTGGTTGGCAAAGAAATCAAAATGCAAATAGCATAGAGTAATATTATTGTGGCAAACTAGGGCACATGGCAAAGGACTGCTATAAAAAAGTAGAATGACATTAAAAGTGAAAAGTTTCAACAAGGCAACTATGCATCATCTAATAAACAGGGAGGTGATGACAGAAGTGAGCAGTTGTTTGTGATGCAGCACATGGTCAGTTCCATATAACAGGATATGTGTCAAGATCTCAAGATACATGGTATGTGGATTCTGGTGCCTCTAACCACATGACCACTCATGCTGCTGAGTGGTTTAGAGATAGTTAGAAAATGAAAAAACCAGGTTATGGAGAAACAAGTGATGATACTACGCATCCCATTGTGCATGTTGGTAAAGTGCCATTGTCTATGTAGGATGTAAAGAGAATGTGGGGGAGAGGGAGAGCTTTAAACCCTAGCAAGCAAACACACACACACAAGAGAGAGCAAGACACAAGAGAGAGATGGATAGCTGAATTTTCTTGTATCTTCTTCTTCTCTACTAAACCAACATAACATAAAGATAAGAGTACACACTATATAGGTTAGTACTCAACTACTACAACATACAAGGGTCGGTCCATAATGTGAACCCGACTAAATGAGCTGGAGCTATAAATATGCCAATCTCTAGTAATCCAAAACGGTTGTCACACAGCCTGTCATCCCACTAGCCGCATATCACCCAATAATCTCACCAACCATGCCAGTGGTGTAGATGCAAAAGCTATCACCCATGCGGGTCGTCAATGTCCACCGTAGCACTAGTTGAGCTCGATATCTCAACACTCCCCCTCGAGCTCAAGTCCACACATTGCACTCCAAGGAAGCTCCTAAACCTGTGGAACTTCTCTATGTCCAATGCCTTCGTGTGAAGATGTCAGCCACCTGATCCTCTGTGCTGACATATACCAGATCTACATCTCCTACTAGAACCTTCTTCCTCACAAAGTGATAATGTACCTCAATGTTCTTCATTCTAGCATGATATACTAGGTTACTGGCCAACTATATGCTGCTCATATTGTCACAATATATGACAACTACCCTATCCACGGGCTCTCCCATGTCACCAAGTAGCTTCTGAAACCAAGCTACCTCACAAGCTGCCATAACAACACCCCTGTACTCTACCTCTGTACTCGACAAGGTAACTATTAAGCAAAATGCCATGAGGTGATCTCACCACCTCTATGCCCAAGAAATACCTCAACTCACCTAAATCCTTCATCTCAAACTTTTGCTTCAAAAGCATCCTGACATCATGTATGTCTGCATCACTATCACCAGTGATAATCAAGTCATCCACACAGATGACTAATAGCATGATCCCTCTATCTATCTTTTTTACATATGGTGAAAAATCTACATTGAATATCTAAAATCCAATGGTAACAAGATACTCACCGATCTTGTTTGACCATGCTCTGGGTGCCTACTTTAATCCATACAAGGCTTTGCGTAACCTACACACAAAATCTAGATGTGCATCACTCTCATAACTTGGTGGCTCATAATGTACACTTCTTCTTACAAATCACCATGCAAGAAAGCATTCTTTACATCCATTTGATGTAAAGACTAACCCTTCGCTACTATAGCCATAGTAATGACAGCTCTCACGGTTGTCATTCTTGCAACCGAGCTAAATGTCTCCTCATAGTCTATGCCATAAGTCTATGCATAATCCTTGGCAACCAATATTGCCTTGTACCTGCTCACTGAACCATCAGCATTGTGCTTGACTTTATTGAACGTCACCTTTCAAGCACACAAAAAGACAGCAGAGTCGGGCTTAAGCATGCGAAATATATGCATTGGGGTGCCCCATAGCCATGAAAGCTGCAAGAATCGCTCACACACACTCAAGAATGGCACACACACACTATCTCTGACTCTCTCTAAGAAACCATAGCCTTACACACACAAAGAAACCCTAAACCTAGGTTATATTAGGGCACACATAAGATAGGCATGAAATCACCTCTTCTTCATCCTCACCTTCTCCCTCCATAGCTAGAAAGAATTAGCACACAGAGAAGCAAGAACCAAGAAAGAGAGTTTGTGCCAAATTCAAGAGAGTTGAAAAGAAGTCGTGCATGGGTTGATAAAGGAAAAGTTGGTTGCAACTTCCCACACCTCCCAAGATCACACGTCCTCCCTCTTTCCTCTTTTCTTGATTCAAATTTGAAAAACATTACATCCTTTTAGACCTTAGGCTATGGCTTCAAATGTGTACAAGGACTATGGCTTGACTTGTCAACACAAGAGAGAGTTTATATGCTTTGGCTTGTGATATGCGGACCCGCTAAATTGCCAAGCATTTACAAAGTTGGGACATGCGTACAAATCATACAGCAACAAGTGTATGTCTAGGCTTGGATACAAAATAAACATGGGATAACATCATTCTTATTTGAGAAAAGCTGCATCTTCTTAGCCTATTTGATGTCAAAATTGGAGGCTATCATTCCTCCCACACTTAGCTTGTGAGCTCCCGCGAACAAAATATCGATGAAATTTCTCCCTTTTCACATACTTAATCACTCCTTCAAAAAACTCCTCAAACTTCATCACACCTCTTCAAACTCCTCACTTACTCTCCCCTACACTTACTCCATACTCAATCAAACATAGAATGAGGTGAAAAATCAGCAACACATCCCCCACAAAAAACCCACAAACATCCTATGGAAATAATAACAACTCTCAACTTCAAACACCAAAATAATCCCCATCAAAAGATCATAGTTTCATAGCTCTCCCTCACTCAAAATCTGCATGAAAATTTGCTTCAACCTTTATTCGAATCTTCCTTTCACGACCTTGATCACCAACACTCCCTCTCAAGGGAGAGAAATGGAATATCATCCATGAAGTCACCATTGCAGTAGGAGTAGGGCTCCCCCTCAAAGGAGAGTTTGTGGTTTGGGCATCATCAATAAAACCATCATGGATAACCCTGCAAGTAGCTTCAGCACCATAAGAGACATGAACATCATGTTGGACATCAGCATCTTGTGAACTTCCCCTCCAAGAGGGAAGAAGAAAATCCAAAGGGATCATGTCAAGCATCAAAATAACACCATAATTAGAATCGGCATGACATTTGTGTTGATAAAACAAGAAAGGCTTCACAGCTACAGCACTGTAAAGAAGACCCTCGGTTGTGGAGCTACGACGATGTAGAGGCTATAATTTGTGCATTGTAATAGATTTACTTATGGACAGGAGCAGCAAGCACGACCCCAACATAATCATCATAGAAAGGTTCACCAAAAGATATGATTTAGAGGCTATAATTTGTGCATTGTAATAGATTTACTTATGGACAGGAGCAGCAAGCACGACCCCAACATAATCATCATAGAAAGGTTCAACAAAAGATATGATAAATGGACAAGTCTTACTAAGGGATTGGTTGACATGCAGCCGAGTATTTGCCCTCTTTTCCAAATTGATTTGCAATACCAGGGTGTATGGCCTCACAGGCATCTTTATCATCTACATGTATAGGCAGCAGTTTGATTACTTCATTATCATCTTCAAGAGCTACAAATTTAGCGCCCTCACTTTCTTGATGGGCTGCAAGCTCAGCACCTTCTTTGTTTATAGGGTCTTTGCCCTCTTTGCCCTCTTGAAGCTTTCGAATCTGTTCGATCCCCTTTATTTGCAGCATGACCCTTACTCTCTCTTGCCTCGGCAGGCTCAGGAGGTTGCCGATCTGAATCCTTGCTCTGTTTGATTGGCTGATCATGATGATGTCTATCCACATTCGTGGGTCTACCCTCCTTGTCTCCTCCATCAGTTTGTCTGCTAGCCTCTTTTGTTAAACCCAATCTGTCAACAATAGCATGTACAGGCATCTCCTCGTAATTTTCCTCCTTCGTTTTATCACTGTGCTTTCTGTCATCTTTCCCTCTTTCACCTCTCTGCTTGGCAGCAGTAAGAATATCATATCTTTGCTTGTCATCCATTTCTTTTGTATGCTTTTGTGCATTGAAGCTCTCCTTTCTATCCTTAGGTCGTTCATCTTGAAGACCTCCCCATCTCCTTTCCTTGCTTTTATCTCTACGCTTGCTATGTCTGTTCCCATCATCTTTAGCCTTTTCTCTATGCTCTTTCTCATCCGTCACTTGATCATCTCTGTATTTTCCATCTCTGTCATTAATATTACGTACCTTCTCATCCTTACCTGCAATTTCTGTATGTTTGCCATTATCCTGTGACGGCTTCCCCTTTGTCTATCATGCCTTTCTCCTTCATCCATATCCTTGCCATCCTGCTGCTTCTCAACCCTTCCTTTCTCACCCTGTGGCTTGATAACTCTAACACCATGGTCCTCTTCTCTTTCACTTTTCTTTTTCTCATACTTGCCCTTGGCATCTGCTACATGATCCATCCCTGAATCATCTCTGTGCTTGCCACCATTATCCTGTTCTGTTTCTCCTTTCTTTTTATTGTGCTTGCTCTTTACATGTGCTGCATGCTCCTCTCTGTGTTTGCCGAGCTTCTCCTTCTCATCTCTTACGATTTCCTCCTCGAACTTACCGCCTCTGTCCTTCAGCGGGCCTGATACTGAGGTCCATAATTCTGATAGCCCGTAGTTTGCTGCTGTGCTCCATACCCTGTGCCGCCATATCCAGACACTCCATAGCTCGGCTTGCTGATGCATCTCTTTGGTTCTAATCTGAAATTCTAAAGGAAATCCATCATCACCCTGAACTACTCTATGCAAAGACTGATACCCATTGGCCTTGGGCTGCATGATGTAGTCGTTAATGCTTGCAGAAGTCTGTGGCCACAGCTTGTGAACGGTTTTGAGAGCTGTATAGCAATCCTCCTCATTTGTCATAATCAAGCGCAAGCCTTGCACATCATAAACTTCATCAAAATTCCCACCCTTCCTTATCATCTTTGTGTAAATGCCATAGAGGTTTTTACACCTTCCACTCAAATCATGATACAAAACTCCTTCCTCAAGGAGTGTGTTCTCCAATTTGTGGATGGATTCCATAATTGTTGTTTCCCTAAACCCCCCTGTTAGCTTTGTTGCTAATTTCTGATGTTCCTAAGGTTTTAGATGCTTAAAGCACAGATCTTCCAGTTCTGCCTTCCAGCTCCATATTCCTAGCCTATTGGCTAGAGGAGCAAAAACCTGGAGGGTCTCCTTTGCTATTCACAGTTGCTTGTGTTCAGGCAGTGCTACCAAAGTTCTCATGTTATGCAGCCTGTCAGCAAGCTTGATAAGAACCACTCGAACATCTGCCATAGCTAGAAACATTGTATGCAGTCGATCCGCCTCAAGAGTTTTGCTTGCAATGTCATTATCCCGTGCCAACTTGCTAAACTCGCTCAATTTCGACACCCCTTCCACTAGGTCTGCAACCTGCTTGCCAAACATCTCCTGAAGCTCCTTGTAATCAGCAGCAGAGTCATCAACTATGTCATGAAGCAACCTTGCTGCAACTACTACTTTGCTTGCACCTATTTCTGCTAAAATCATTGCAGTCTCGACACAATGAACAAGATAAAGATCACCAGTAACTCGGTACTGACCATGGTGGGCCTTTTCTGCTTCTGGAAAGGCTTTAATGACAAAGGGATCTTTGAAAATTTCCTGGTAGCCTTGAGCATCAAGTAAAATGTCTTCAGCTGTTCGCCCTCCATGCACTGGTAGTGATTCTGACAGTTTTGCCGATAATCTTTGTAGCTCTGCAAATGAGCCTAGATGCTCTTCTGGCATGCTGCAAGGACCTCTGAATTCCTCTCTCCATAAAAGAGACTGCTGTAGATCTGCTGATAAGGAACAAAGTCGAATGGTGCTCCCAAGCTGTAGTTAGATCTGCTGTGTGTTTGCCGTATCCCTATCTTCGTTGATCTCCAGTTTCTCCATCATTATTCTCCAATGATGCCGTAAACCCTAGATGAATTTTCTTCCTTTTTCCTTGCTGATGCCCGAAACCCTAGAAGGCATCTGCGAGAAGTCCTTGCGTGGCTGCTAAGGCGAGGTCGTTCCCAGACTACCAATCCTTCTTTTTCTACTGGCGGCCAGAAAACCTCAAATTCTCTCTCTCCTTCGCTGCACCCAGACCCTCTCCTTCGCTGCACCTTCATGTCCATCTTGCTCCTTTCTTTCCTTCAAGGCCGCCTCCCTCCTCATTTGAAGCTGCTTCTTGCAAGTTCCATGGCTAGCCCCTCCCGAACGAATGCACCAAATGAACGTCACCTTCCAAATGAACGCACCAAATGAACGTCACCTTCCAAGCACACAAAAAGACAGCAGAGTCGGGCTTAAGCATTCGAAATATACGCATTGGGGTGCCCCATAGCCATGAAAGCTGCAAGAATCGCTCATACACACACTCAAGAATGGCACACACACATTATCTCTCTCTCTCTCTAAGAAACGATAGCCTTACACACACAAAGAAACCCTAAACCTAGGTTATATTAGGGCACACATAAGATAGGCATGAAATCATCCTCTTCTTCATCCTCACCTTCTCCCTCCATAGCTAGAAAGAATTAGCACACAGAGAAGCAAGAACCAAGAAAGAGAGTTTGTGCCAAATTTAAGAGAGTTGAAAAGAAGTCGTGCATGGGTTGATAAAGGAAAAGTTGGTTGCAACTTCCCACACCTCCCAAGATCACACGTCCTCCCTCTTTCCTCTTTTCTTGATTCAAATTTGAAAAACATTACATCCTTTTAGACCTTAGGCTATGGCTTCAAATGTGTACAAGGACTATGGCTTGACTTGTCAACACAAGAGAGAGTTTATATGCTTTGGCTTGTGATATGCGGACCCGCTAAATTGCCAAGCATTTACAAAGTTGGGACATGCGTACAAATCATACAGCAACAAGTGTATATCTAGGCTTGGATACAAAATAAACATGGGAGAACATCATTCTTATTTGAGAAAAGCTGCATCTTCTTAGCCTATTTGATGTCAAAATTGGAGGCTATCATTTATACACCCACTTATATCCAATTGCCTTATTTTTCTTAGGCAAAGACACTAACTCCCATGTTGCATTTGCATCCAGTGCTGCCATCTCCTCATCCATGGCATCTTCCCCTTATTTCCAATTGCCTGCTCAAAGCAAGTGAGATCAACCTCCTGTATTGCTTTTACCATGTAAGTATAATGATGGGCTATATATCCATCATATCTCAACCTGTCAATAGGGTATCTAACCCTCATAGACCTACGTACACCTGGATCACTGCTAGGTGTTCTCAAAATAGCCCTGTTTCTTCTTACACCAGGAGTAACCACAAACAGAATGCCAAGCTCCTCATGAAGGCTCTCCTTAAAGCCACTAGAGTCACCATCCACATATGAGTGACCTGCTGACAGATCAGGCACAAAAGATTGATCTACCTTTTCCTTCCCTTTCCATGATACATGTGTACCTGCATCATTCCTCAACCTATCTGACCATGGGCTAACATTGGATCCACTGCTCGAGGACTCCCCAGGTCCACTCAGCACCTGTGATTACTGCTCTACATGTGGTGGTGCAACATCAGCACTTCTTACATCTGCATCTTCTGCTAAATTCACTACTGGTGCATACCAGCTACTCATCTCATCGAAGACATCTCTGCTTACTCACATCTCACGAGTAGTAGGGTTATAGCATCTATAATCTTTTTGCTCTATAGCATAACCAATGTAGATGCATTTCTCTACCTTTGGATCCAACTTTGTTCTCACTTCATCAGGAACATGTACATATGCATTTCTCTACCTTTGGATCCAACTTTGTTCTCACTTCATCAGGAACATGTACATATGCAATACACCCAAACCCTTTCAAGTGAGACACATTTGGTCTTATGCCTATAAACTTCTGTTCATCGGGAGTCATACCATGAACAACTGCAGTGAGTGTCCTGTTCATAATGTACATAGCAGTTGCTACTGCTTCTTCCCAAAATTAATGTGGCATATTCTTTTCAGCCATCAAGGCACGTGCCACTTCTGCAAAGTGCCTGTTTTTCGTTTCTACAACACCATTCTGTTGCGGAGTATACCTGCACGTAAACTGCCTCTTGATTCCTTGCTTTCTCAAGAAATCGCTGAACTCATTGGAGAAATATTCTCCCCCACCATCTGATCTTAGGCATTTTATTTGCATGCACTTTTCCTTGTTGACAAAGGTTTTAAATCTCTTAAAGTGAGGAAACACCTCAGTTTTTTCCTTTATAAAATAAACCCACACTTTCCTAGTGTGTTCATCAATGAATGTAACATAGTACCTGCAACTTACAATTGTTGCAATCTTGGTCGGTCCCCATACATCTAAATGTATGACATCGAATGGCCTTGCAGTGACATGCTTTTCATGTGGGGAAGCATGTTTGGACTGCTTTTACCAAGTTGGCATGCTTCACATACCTTATGCATACCGTCAACCTTAAACTTTGGCAAACGTGCCAAACAATATTTTGGGCCTGCATAGACTTCAGTCACTGTACATTCACTGGTAGGACAATACTCAAGCTGAATGCGACCTTCAGAACAAAATGAAAATGAACATCAATGTGTTTGGATCGTCCTCGAATAACTGGATTTTTGGCTAAAGCAATAGCACTCTGTGAGTCTGAGTAGATGAGTGTCGGAGTAGATGAACATCCAAGGTGATTCAGAATTTGAGAAAGAGCATCAGACTTCTTAGGTAAGAAATAAACCCACGATTTGCGAGAGAAGTCATCCACAAGAAGCATATAATACTTGGATCCACCAAGCGATTGTACTTCCATAGGTCCTGCAAGATTAGCATGAATAAGCTCAAGTATGCGTGTGGCCCTATGAGTAGCCTCCTCTGGAAAAGAAGCCCGATGTTGCTTTCCTTGAGCACAAGAAGAACAAATATGATGGCGAGGTTTCTGAAGCTTTGGTAGACCTGTAACCATGTCATGTGAGACAAGATGTTGCAAAGTAGCAAGAGGAACATGGCCAAAGCAGAAATGCCATAGATCACTATCTTCATTAGAAACAAGTGCTTTAGGAGAAGCAAATAATTGATGAAGATGAGACTCATGTGGTGGCAACTGTGCTGTAAAAGAGCTTACATGATAAAGCCCAGCATTTTGATAACCATGTGCCACACAAGAAAGTAACTGTCTATCAATGATTTCAATCACTTCATCATCAAAGTAAACCCCAAGACCTTTAGAAGTAGCCTTAGAGATAGAAAATAAGTTGGCAGACATGCTAGGCACATGCAAAACATCATGTAAGATAGCATCTCCAAAAGAAACAACACCAATTCCAATCACAGGGAGAGACGAAGCATCACCCCAATGTGTACTGATGAAGAGATAGACTTATAGTTTTCCAATAAGGAAGAACTATTCATCATGTGAGAGGTAGCACCACTATCGGCAATCCACTCATCCACAGTATGCGTATCAAGATCTTTGATTACCACAAGTGATGTGTCACATGAAGAAGTAGAAGACATAGCAACATATGCAATCTTGGCGTTACCGTCTTCCTTCTTGTCTTTGTTTTTGTCGTGAGAAGATGATGTAGAAGAACCCTTAGATTTGGATTCAAGTTTTTTTTGAAGAGCTCCATAAGCATAAACTCTTCATAAATGCAAAGAAGAGTGAGTTCTTCTTATCAGAGATACATTATCTTGGGCATATTGTGTCCAAAGATGGAGTGCGGATGGATCCTGCAAAGATTGCATTGATCATTCCCCTTGCCTTTGCCTTTGCCCTTGCCTTGGCTTACAAAAGCCGAGTCCTTTTTGTTTTGCTTGCGAGTAAGGCACTTATCATGAAGAAGACCCATAGTCTCTTCAAAGGAAGGGAAAGGAACTCGAAGAAAGATGTTATCTTTGAACGATTCAAAAGAAGAAGGCAATTTACCAAGTAGCTTGTGGACCGGATTGCTTACCAATGTACCAAACTCTTCAAGTTGCCGCTTAATTCGATTGAATTCTCCAAGCTTCTCCACTATGTTGTCGGATTCGGAGATAGAAAGCTTATCCAAATCTTCTTCCAACTTAGCCGTCTTAACCGTTGAAAGTCTTCCATATTGCATTTGTATAGCATGCCATAATTGTTGAGCCGTACTCCTTGTAGAGAGAAATTGAGACACAACCGATGTAGACATGCCATGCACAAGTAAAGCTTTGGCCCGTGCATCCATATAGGTTTGATATTGAGAAGGCACCATATGAGGAGAAGTGATTATAGACCACACCCCGGTGCTTTCCAAAAGAAGTTGCATAAGCAAGGACCAAGTGTGGTAGTTGTTTGGGGTAAGCTTTTGTGAATCGGAAAGACTTGGAAGGCTCAAAGATTGAGTGAATGGGTTAAAGGACTGATATGATTGAGTGGGGAGAGGAGTAGTAGTGGAAGTAGTAGAAGGAGGAATCATAGTAAATGAAGTTGCCATAAAAGGCATAGATGATGTAGGGGGATATACCATAGAGGGCATAGAAGTATGTGGATAGGAAGGCATAAAGGACAAAGAAGAAAGAGTGTATGGATCCATAGAAGGTAATGGATACGACGGAAAAGAGAAAGTAGAAGCACCTACCGAAGAAGGAATTGCACCAACTTCCGTTGTAGTAGTTGCCGGTCCAACCGTCGTAGGAGATGTAGGATCCATAGTATCTTCAAGTTTGCCTTTTTCTTTTGGAGTAGAGGACTTCCGAGATCCCATAGGGAGTGGAGGGTGGGAAAACACAAGAGAAGAAGTGTCGTACCTCCAAAAAATGCAGCCAATAGATGGGCTGTCCACCAAGGAAGTATCTCCAAAATATGCACAAAGTGCAAAAACGCAGCCACAAAACGCAGCCGATATATGAACCAATAGACTCCGTAGAAACCACCAAAAGAGGGCTGAGAATGCAGCCTTAGGTAGAAGGAGTATGGAGGAGTTGATTGTCCACAAAAACGCAAACACAAAGTGTGTAGCAAAGTGGAATTTTCAGCCGGTAGAAAGGTGTAGAAAAGAGAATGAATATGTACCTCAAAACACCATGAAGAGGGCTGAAGTTGATGATGAAAACGCAGCCAAGAAATCTCTCCACAAGAAGCCTCCAAAAAAACGCTACCGCATGTAGGGAAAACTAGTTGGCAATGTTTTCACCGCAAGTAGAGTTGTAGGAGTCGGATTGAAGTGCTTTAAAAACACACTTGTAGAGGATGGTAAGGGGCTGGTTTGAAGCCTCTTGCATCATTGAATGAGTGCAAGGATGATGAGTAAGGGCTTCTGCAAAAAACACAAGCAGAAATTCTGCATGCAGGCAGTCTGCGAAGAATAACTCAAAAACGGTGAGGAATTTGTGAAACAGTCTGCGAAGAATAACTCAAAAACAGTGAGGAATTTGCGAAAACTTTCATCTGCAAAGTTGTAGACCACAATGATTCCAATAGGTCTCGTGGGCACAATCCTAAAAAATGCATCCGTTTAGCAGATAATCAAGAATGAAAAAAAGCAATTGAAAGCGGGGTTGTTGAAGAGGACTAGAGATAGAGAGGAAGAAGGATAAGGAGGCTCTATGTGCACCACCACCTTGCTCTGATACCATGTGAGAAAGAAGAGATGAGAGAAGAGACAATGTACTCAAGAACTCATCAATGAACCACTAGCCAACTTCATTAGAAATGAACTACAATGCCTCATATATAGGAAAGTTCCTCCACCCTTTCCTCCACCCAAAAAGTGTGTAAATAGGAAAAAATGGAAATGAATGCTATAAATCCCAAAAATGCCTAGAGGCTAAAGAGTGTGACACCATCTGGAGATGACATATATCCAACAATGTTTAGTCGGAATACAAAGGATAGATAAGGCCCTTGACTATGTTAGAAGATTTTCCTAGAGGAATCGCCTATGATTTTTGGGCGAGGGAAGTTTTTTTCGGGTTCGGTTTTGAAAGAACCGCCGGATTAGTCTCTTGTCCGGACATTCGTGGGGGCGAGGCCCCGAGTGGGAAGCTCTGCCTTGCGCACAAGGTTGTTACTTCTGTTGTCCAGCACTCTAGAGTTTGATGTGCAGAGGGGGAAGGGGTCTCACACTCGCTCTGTGGTGGTGTAATTCCCTCTACATCATTTAATTGATGACTGGCAAAGTAGACTACTGGATAGTCCAATTTGAACTCGTCGCGCTGTGCTAGTACGTATCCAATAGCAAAGTTTGATACATCAATATGCCGCACATGAAATATGAGGTCCCAACAATTGGGGGGTCTTAGAATTGGCACGCTAGCCAATGCTTGCTTCAATCGATTATATGATTCTTGGCATTCCTCAGTCCATTAAAAGACAATGAGTAGCTTGTACAATGGCCTGGCAATTTCAACATAGAAGATTATGAAGTGGCGGTAATACCCAACGTGGCCCATAAATCTTTGCACACCTTTGTAATTAGTGGGTGGTGGCAGTTCCATGATCAACTTAACCTTGTCATCATCCGTGGATATACCATTCTTTGAGATAACATGTCCCAATATCACACTATGTTTGACCCAAAATTGGCACTTTAAAGAGTTTAGGGATATAGGATATAATTGACATTGCTCATACACCTTCCTTAAGTAAGCCAGATGGTCTGCCCATCAAGAGTGTGCACAGAGAGTATCAATGAATGCCTCCAACCACTTTTGCACAAGTAGTCTTTGAAGGCTATGCACATCAATCATTGGAATGTTGTTGGGGCATTGGTGAGACCGAAAGGCATGACTTTGTATGCAAACGTCCCCCACATTATATTGAAAGTTGTCTTATGATGGTCTTATGGTGCTATAGACACCTGATTGTAGCCTGAAAATCCATCCAAGAAGCCGTAAGCTTCTTCACCAGCACCCACTCTTTCCAAAACATGTTCCGTATAGGGAAATGGATAATGGTCTTTCCTAGTAGCTGCGTTGGCCTTTTAAAGATCCACACATACCCTAAGTTTCCCATTCTTTTTTGGCACTATTATGATCGGTGACAACCAATCTGTATGTTCTATCTCATAGATGAAATCCACAGCAACAATGAGTTTATATATTTCCTCCTTTATAATTCCCACATATTTAGGATTCATCTGGTATGGTTTCTGTCTGGTTGGCCTTGAACGTTCCATGATTAGGATCGTATGTTGCACCACCTCAAGTGGTACACCCTTCATCTCCTTGTAGTTCAAGGTGAAACAATCCTTAAATTCCTTAAGAAGGGTAACGAGCTCATTTTCTTCAGCCAAAGTCAAGTAGCAATATAAACAGGTTTGGCTTTCTCCACTGGTCCCACAATATCAACTTCCTTGACTTCAATAGGGCTAGAGTATGATGTGGACAGCCATCTTCCTTAACCCTTTTTACCGTTAGTCGGACCACTTTTCGTTCATCAAAAGTGTAGGCTTTGAAGTGGTTTGGTACTGAAAGCAAGTCTGGTTTATCATCATTCTCACTTTTTGTTTTAGCCATGACTTTCGTGGCCTCTCTCTGGGCTTCTGCCAAAGCTTTGTTCCGTTTTCGACACCCAGCTTTTGTAAGCTTTGTTCCGTTTTTGACACCCAGCTTTTGTAAGCTTATGTGTTTTTGGCTCTTGAAGAATGAATTTCTCCTTATGTTTCCCCTCAAGTGATATCTTACTCAATTCCTCACCCTAATACTTAGAAAACTCATCGTGTACCTTAGTGCTTTGAGGTATCTCAGCCCCACTAGGAATCCATGGGTTTTCTTCGTAATAGGGCATTTTGTTAAGCAATATATCGTTTCTCCTTTCACCATCTTCTGAGGTGTTGGATGCTAGTATGGCCTTGTGATCTAGTCCCTTCTATGCTAGAGGCCCCCTCTTCTAATTCTTCATCAATGGTTTTCCAATTGACCATACATACAGAGGTAGTGGGAATAGTTTGAGATTCCACATATTGGGTCCCTCTGGGTTGCATCACATCTATGGTAGCTAGCACATGCATTCAATTTTCACTGAAATCCAGAGTAGGGAGGAAGTGATGCATACATTTCCATTTCCTCTTCCTCTTTGGAATTTTCCACCATGGGTTGGCATATTTGTACGAATGTGGTCTGGTCAGTTGAGTGGATTGCAGGTGCAAAAACTCTAGGAAGAAAGGACTACTAAACATCCTTGAGTGGATTGTAGGTGCAAAAACACAAACAACACCAGATTTGAGCAAAGAGAAATTTTTGTTTTGCAAGCTCTCCATTGAAGCTTGAGTGTGGTGAATGTATGATGCAAATAGTTGCAAATCTGACAAAGAATCATGTATCTGGAAAATGGGAATGTATTGGCAACTCATGTGCAAGCCCTACATTGAATTTGGAGCAAAGTTGATGCATATTAGTGAGTAGTGAAGTGATGCTCATTGTGGATGAAATTAAAGCCTGTTTTTTGTAAATATCACTCAATTGATAGTGTACATGCCTAAGAGTGTTGGGAACTCACCTATGCTCTCAATAGCCCACTATAATCTTGTCAAATCATCTCAGGAGCAGGCGACGCAGCCTGTAGGGAGGAAATAGAGCAGATTTCACATATTTTTAAGAAGTGGAGGCCAAATTCTACTTGGTTGATTGATTAAATTCAGAATTTGCTTAGCAATTGTGTGATACACATACTTGAGGAGGTTTCTGATGAAAAACAGGTAGAGGGAGAGGAGACACACACACAGGAGCAAACCCTAATGTATTCTGCAAACCCTAACCATAGAGGGAAGCCATCTCCCTTCTCACACAATGCATAAAGCCATAATCCATAATACACACGACACACTATAAGTTGTGTCCACACACTACTAACCCTAGCTAATGTCCACACACTATGACCAGCTGGACGCGGTCATTCATGTCTCACACATGTTGCTACCTAACATGCCAGCACATAGCACAGCTGGCATACACTAACATCGAGCTTGAATCTCAACAGCCCCTCTCAAGCTCATGATGTACTACCATAGATGAAGATGTAGATGAGCTTGGGCTATCAAAGCTCTCAACACTCCCCGTCAAGCTCATCCCATGTACTCCCAACATAGTACATAAGTACTCAAACTTCTCCCTACTAAGTGGCTTTGTAATGGTGTCAGCCACCTTCTTCAGTCTTCACATACTGTAGATCCACTGTACCAACCAGCACTTTCTCTCTGACAAAGTGATAATGGACCTCTATGTGTTTGGTCTGCACATGAAACACTGGATTCTTGGGCTGCTCATGTTGTTACAATGAATGACAACCTTGCCATCAATAGGCTCACCCAAATTAGCCAAGAGATTCTTTAACCATACTCCTTCAAATGTAGCAATGGTGGCTGCACCCGTGTATTCAGCCTCTGTACTGGGATAAAGCAACAGTGCTACTCCAACTCACCACTGCACTTCCAAATGTAAAGGCATAACCACTAGTAGACCTCCTGTCATATGAGCTACCTGCCCAATCTACATCTGTGTAGCCATGTATATCCAAGCCTTTACCATGCTCATAAAGAAGACCATAATGTGCAGTGGTCTTTACATATCGCGCATAATGCGTCTCACTGCATCCAAATGAGGTTTTTTGGGGCTCTGCATAAATTGGCTTACTAACCCCACAACATAACTCAAATCCAAGCATGTGATAGTCATGTAAATGAGACTACCAACCATCTTTCTGTACATAGATGGATCATCCAACTCCTCACCAAAATCAGCCCGTAACTTTACATTCTGCTCCAAAGGTGTACTCATTGGCTTACACCTTGTCATGCCATATTTTGCCAACATATCCAATGCATATTGGCGTTGCACTAACCATGTACCTGCATGGTCTTTGATCACTTCAATTCCAAGAAAGTATCTCAATTCTCCCAAGTCTTTCATGTCAAACTACCCACTCAATGCCTTCTTGACATGCATAACATCTGTAGCATGATCCTCTGCTGGTGGTGACAATCAAGTCATCCACATAGATGACAAGTAAGACAATCCCATGATCTGTTTTCTTCACATAGAGTGAAGAATCTGCTGTAGAAACTTGAAATCCAAGGGAGATAAGATATCTGCTCATCTTATCACTCCAAGCACGAGGTGCTTGCTTCAACCCATATAAAGCTTTCTTCAATCTGCATACATGAGTGGGATATCTTGGCCCTCTGGCTGTGCCATATAAACTTATTCTTGTAGATCACCATTTAGAAATGCATTTTTCACATCCATTTGATACATTTCCCAACCATTTGCTGCAGCCATAGCAATGGCTGCTCTCACTGTTCCCATCTTTGCAACTGGACTAAATGTTTCATCATAGTCCAAGCCTTGGGTTTGTGCATAACCCTTAGCTACCAATCTTGCTTTATGGCATTCAACCAAACCATCTGACTTGCATTTCACTTTGTAAACCCATTTGCAACCAATAACATTTTTGTCCTGTGGTAATGCAACCAAATCCCATGTTTCATTATGAACCAAAGTGTCCATCTCAACATCCATTGCCTTCTCCCATACATGCTTTCCAATAGCTTCTGTATAGCATGTAGGTTCCACATGCTTCACCAAAGAGGTCATATATGCATAATGCATAGCAAAATCATGATATGTCAACCTGTCAACTGGATACCTGACCCTTTGGGATCACTCTGAACACCTGTCACTCTAGCATGTGGTGGCACATATCTATCCTACCTTCTTGCACTAGGTGTGCGTAAAACGGGTATGCCAAGTTCCTCATCCAAACTCTCTGAGCTTGATGACTCATAACCTGTAATTCCAATTCCTTCAACCTTTTTCTTTCCTTTCTCCATAGCACTACTCCCGGTGCTCACACTCTCATGTCTCAAGCGTCCTGACCATGGACGTACAGTGCTACTCTCAGGTGCCTCTGCTGGCCCAGACATAGAAATAGAACTTGCTTGTGGCAAGTTCACATGCACATCAGCTTCAAGAGAATCAATGACACTCTCAAGCTTTGTACCAACTAGCAAGTTCATCAAACACCACATCTTGTGAGATAACCACTTGCCTAGTTTGTGGATTGTAACATTTATATGCCTTTCGATCCTATGCGTAACCAACAGACACACACTTTTCTGCCTTAGGATCCAACTTCCTTCTTCTCTCGTTAGGCACATGTACATAAGCTATGCAACCAAACACTTTGAGGTGTCCAATGTCTGGCCTAAATCCTGTAAGCCGTATCTCTAGCGTACTTCCATGTATGGCTGTTGTGGGTGTCTTATTAAGTATATACACTGCGGTAGCACATGCTTCTGCCCAATAATAATCTGGCATGCTCTTTTCATTGAGCATTTCCCTCGACACTTCACAAATGACTCTATTCTTTCTCTCATCAACACCATTTTGCTGAGGTGTATACCTACAAGTTAACTGCCTTCTTATGCCATGCTTTCTCAAGAAATGCTCAAAAGCATGTGAGGTGTATTCACCACCTCCATCTGTCCTCAAACATTTTATCCAAGAGCCATATTGCTTCTCTGCAAAAGCTTTTAAGTCCATAAACTTTCCCAACACTTCACTTTTCTCTCGCAGAAAGTAAATCCAAGTCATTCTGCTGAAATCATCAATGAATGTCACATAATATAAGCTGCCTTTAATGGATGGATTTTGTGCAGGACCCCATACATCGCTATGAACTATCTCAAGCGGCTTGCTACTCATGTTGCCTTCTCTAGGAAATGGCAACCTTGCTTGCTTTCCAAATTGATAGGCATCACAAACATGCATATTCCCATCATACTTGAATTTAGGCAGCCCACTAACAATGCCTCTTGCCTGCATGTTCTTTAACCTTTGTATATTCACATGTCCAATCCTCTTATGCCACATGTCAATGTCTTGTACCACATTTCGGCTTTTAGAGAACATGGCTGATTTCAACTCAAGAATCCCAGCATCCAGCTTAAATAACCTGCTGCCTTCTTTCTTGCCTTGGCAATGACTCTACATCCATTTTTGAAATCCTCAACGAAGCAACCATGCTCGTTGAAATGAACATGTAAACCCTGTTCCACCATTTGACCAATTGAGGCCAAACTTTTTGTAATAGAAGGCACATACAAGACATCTGCCACCCATAGACTTTGTTTCACCATTGTGCATAACCAATGGTACACTTCCAACATGTGTAATGGCATGTTGGTGGGTATCATCTCCTGTTTCCACATAGCCTTTCACATCCATAGGCTTCATATGCTCAAACCATTCACCATGACAAGTCATATGGTTTGATGCTCCAGAGTCCATATACCAAGTGTCATCACTTTTAGTATTTGTCATCATAGATCCCACAACATGTTTCATGGCAAACAAGTGATTTGCACTACCATCATTACTGCATGATGCATAATTTCCACCATGTTGTGCATAATGTCCACCATGTTGTGCTCTACCCCCTCTCAAATCATTTTGTTTGCGAAAACAATCACATGCCATATGACCAAATTTCCCATAGTAATGGCATTCCACATTTTGCAAAGATGTTTGTTGGCCTCTGGCCAACGTCCTCTACCCCCACGAGGATTACCTCTGCCTCTCTGAGGTGTATATCCACGACCACCTCTAGCACCATATGTAGGCTGAAAATTCTGTTGTGGTGACCTATCCTACCATCTACGACCATTACCACGGCCACGTGATGAAAATCTCCCCCTGCCTCTAGATCCTCTTTGTGAATATAGAAAGCCTGATTTCTGCCATTATCATCATGGCTAGTAGATGCATCATGAAAAGAATCATTGAGTTTGATTTCCTCAACAAGCAAGAGTGAAACCAACTCATCAAAATTTTGTAAACCTGTACTCTGAACCGAGATGGATGTATCAAAAGACATACTCCTTGCCAAGACCACGCAAGGTAATGTCTACCAAATCATCATCAGGCATGGGGGCATTGATTGTTGCCAATGCATCTGCATACTTCTTTATCTCTTGTACATAATCATGGATGCTCCTTCCTTTCCGTTTCACATTATGAATCTGTTGTCGCAACAATTGAGACTTGCGAGCACTAGTGTCTGCATCAAAGAGCTTTACCAATGTATCCCATGCATCCTTGGGATTCTCAGCATCATGTATATGTATGAGTATAGCTTCCGAAATACATATAGACAGATAATTCAAAACTTTGTATGCTCTTTCTGACCATTGCTTATGAGCTATAACCTACTGTGTAGGTTATCGGGGTAGTTTTGGCCTTGGCTCTGCACCTGTAATAAGATTCCAAAAACCTTTTCCCTTCAAAAAGATTTTGATCTTGTACTTCCATGCCTGGAAGTTCTTCCTATCCAATTTTTCACCCACAATTTATCCTGGATTATCAGACATATTTGCTCAATGCTACAAATACACCTTCCGCACACATCCAAATCTGTAAACAAGCCTTTCTCTGCTCAACCACACTCCAATAAGTGTTCCAGATACTCCAAAGTACACAATGAACTTCACTTTTGATGTAGAAAATCAAATTGTATGCATCCAAAATGAACTGGCTTATGCAATCCAAGATACCCTATTTTGACATGCTTTCCAAGGCTTCAAATTGCAATGTAGTGGTTCAATAAAGTGTGGATAACTTGCATTGACACCTAAAAAAGCTCAATGTTGCATATCAACACCATCCAATATGCGTACATACCAATTTTGTCAAACCCCTTTCTCTGTTTTGAGTTCTTTGTTTTGAGAAAAACTAGAAAAAACAATAAAATCAGTAGTAGAATTGCTCTAATTTCTTCAATGCTTGTCCAATTTGAGAGACCAAGCATTCATTAGCTTAGAAATGATTTCCACTAACTCCATGAAAAAGGAATTAGACCAATTGTTTAAGATGAGAGAGTAATTAGTCGATTAATCACACTTTGTTTCACTGAACACAGTAGATAGCCTGTTTAATCAGCTCATTTCCAGCTCTATAAGGCATAATTGCTCCAACCAATCATGTAGCAACCTCCTCACTACTGTGAACCACAAATTTTCTAAGCCAATTTTGAAATTTATCAACCACACAAGTAGTATTTGGCCTCCTCGCATCAAAATTATGTGAAAATGCTCTATTTTCTACTGTAGATCTGTGCCACCTGCTCCTGAGGGATTTTGGGCTAATTATAGTGGTAATTGATAGTTTATATGAGTGCCTAACACACTAAGGCATGTGTCTAACCCATCAATGGATTGATTTTTGCCAAATACTTGGTTTAATTTCATCAAAAGTTGACCTCTTTTTCTCTGTTTTGTGAGAGCTTCAAAACCAGTGAATTTCAATCACTCAAATGCATCATATTTGCTCCAAAATCAGTGTAGGGCTTGCACATGAGTTGCCAATACATTCATCCTTGTCACATAAATGTTTCTTTGCTAGATTTGCATCTATTTTCACCATACATCATCGCTTCCATGCTCCAATGGAAACCGCTTCCATGCTCTAATGGAAAGCTTTCAAAAAAAATTAAATTTTCTTTTGCTTTGGGCAACCCTAATTTGACTTGTTTCTGCTTGAATCACCTGCAATCCGCTCAAGGATGTTTAGAATACCTTACCCGGTAGGCCAAGCTCTCAAATCTGATAGAAATCGGTGTGCTCCAAGCTTCACAGCTTCAATGGCAAGCTTCACAGCTTTTCTTCAGAGCTTCTTCTCCCTCTTCTCTCACTCACTCATAAACCCTAATAGAGAGTACCATGCTCTGATACCATGATGAAAAATAGGTAGAGGGAGAGGAGACACACACACAAGAGCAAACCCTAATGTATATTACAAACCCTAGCCATAGAGGGAAGCCATCTCCCTTCTCACACAATGCATAAAGCCATAATCCATAATACACACGACACACTATGAGTTGTGTCCATACACTACTAACCCTAGCTAATGTCCACACACTATGACCAGCTGGACGCGGTCATTTATGTCTCACACATGTTGCTACCTAACAACATGCCACAGCACATAGAACAGCTGGCACACACTGACATTGATCTTGAATCTCAACAGTTTCTATATGATTGGTTGAAGCAATTATGCATTATGGAGATGATTATGAGCGGATTAAATAGATTGTCTAATGTGATTAGTGAAATAGAGGGTGATTATTCGGTTAATTACTCTCTCAACTCAAACAATTAGTGTGATTCTATTTACATGGAGTTAGTAGACATCAATGCTAAGCTAATGAATGCCTGGTCTCTCAATTTGGATAAGAATCAAAGGAATTAGAGCACTTTTACCACCACTGGTCTTTTCTGGTTTTGCTGGTTTTTCTCAAAATAGAGAAGGGGATTTGATTAATTTGGTATGTATGCACCTTGGATGGTGTTGATATGCAACATTGAGCTTGTTCAAGTGTCAATGCAAGTTACCCACACTTTATTGAACCACTACATTGCAATTTGAAGCCTTGGAAAGCGCACCACAAGACATGGTACTTTGGACTGTGTGCCAGTTCAATTTGAATGTAATCAGTTTGATTTTCTACATCAACAGTGAAGTTCGTTTAGTAATTTGGAGTATCTTAAACACTTATTAGAGTGTGGTTGAGCTGAGGAAGGCTCATTTATAGATTTGGACGTGTGCGGAAGGTGCATTTGCCACATTGAGCAAATATGTCAGCAGACAACCCACTACAGATTGTGGGTGAGAAGTTGGATAGGAAGAACTTCCAGGCATGGAAGTATAAGATTAAAAGCTTTCTGAAAGGAAAAGGGTTAGCCAGAGCTGGAACTATCCTGACAACCTACACAAAACAACAGGTTGTAGCTCATAAGCAATGGTCAGAGAGAGCAACAAAGTTTTGCATTACTTGTCTATATGTATCTCATATGTTATACTCATACATATACATGATGCTGAGAATCCCAAGGATGCATGGGATACTTTGGTAAAGCTGTTTGATATAGATACTAGTGCTCCTAAGTCTCAATTGTTGAGATAACAGATTCATAATGTGAAGCCCAAAGGAAGGAGTATCCATGATTATGTTCAAGAGATAAAGAAGTATGCAGATGCATTAGCAACTATCAATGCCCCCATGCCTGATGATGATTTGGTAGACATTACCTTGCGTGGTCTTGGCAAGGAGTACAAGTCTTTTGATACATCTATTTCTGTTTGGAGTACAGGTTTACCAGATTTTGATGAGTTGGTTTCACTCTTGCTTGTTGAGGAAATCAAACTCAGTGACTCTTTTCATAATGCATCTACTAGCCATTGTTGGAAATATCACCCAAATCCATTCAAAGGTTAAAAGGGGCTATATTACCTTGATTACTTTACTCAAGAATCATCTTCAAATGGGCGCCTATTTCAAAATAGCCTAGAGGGCATCTTGTTCATTTATGGCAAACCCACATGGGGGGGAGATGGCATCTTATGCTTGTAAGACATCATAGGTGATGTCATGAGGTCATGTACTACTTGCCTATATAAGAGGCCCTTGCTAATGAAGAGTATAACTCGTGTTTCTATGTTTATGCCTAAACCATGTTTCATTAGCATCTCTTAATCCACTCATAATCTTGCTTCTAACCATGACCTAACCATGACCATAGCCATGTTTGATCCTCCTTAGCTTTGCTAATCCACTCACTAAACCAAGAATTGGTATCAGAGCTTAGGATTAACATTATCCAAATCTCACTCATTAGGGATTAATTAGCACCTCATTAACTTAAGCCTATCTTATCCCCTCCACTTATCTAGCCTAAAATATAGACAGTCCATGGAGCATCAAGATCCCATCGCCCTCTTCAAGACTCATCACAAGTGCTCAGCTAGGCGTTCTCAACACAAAGGCGAAGCTGCTGATGGGCAGAATTAGCCAAAGAAGTGCCCGGAGTCAACGACATTGCTGCAGAGACCTGCGCCTTTTTATTTGGGGAAAAACGTTGCCCCATCGCCATCACTTTGCCAATCACTAATTCCTCAGAGCCTCGAGGGTTTTCATAGGCTGCAAACACGCCTATCTGGTCAGTTTTGCATATGGTTTCGTGGTTTGGTGGCTGTAGGACTGACATAGCTTCTGGAGCTTCATCTCTTAACAGTAAATGAATGAGTGATTATTTCACTTAATCGCCAATGTTTTATGCTTAAATTGGTCTCAAATCACTGATATTGAAAGTGCTTAAAGCATTAGGTGCTTGGACCTAGGCCTCTACTTCTTTCAAGTACTCCAAGTGACCCAATTTTTAGAAACTATTTTGAAAGCATTTATCACATTGGTCACCATATACTTGATGATATTACTATATTGTGATGATGTTATTGTTTACATCATTTTTTGAATCACAATGTCTGAACCATCTGATGCTGAATCATCAAATATTCAACATTTGAAGCCTAAGAAGAAAAGCAGAAAGCCGAGGAGACGGGTAAGAAACAATGTCTACAACCCAAGAGCAAACAATGTTTCAAGAGGGTATGACTGGTCTGAATTTTTCATAAACCATTTTCATCTATTTGGTGTAGGTATCTAATCTTGTAAAAGCATTAGACACTACCCTTGAGTGATACTCAAATATTTGATGCTGAATCATCAAATATTCAACATTTGAAGCCTAAGAAGAAAAGCAGAAAGCCGAGGAGACGGGTAAGAAACAATGTCTACAACCCAAGAGCAAACAATGTTTCAAGAGGGTATGACTGGTCTGAATTTTTCATAAATCATTTTCATCTATTTGGTGTAGGTATCTAATCTTGTAAAAGCATTAGACACTACCCTTGAGTGATACTCAAGTGGTAAGACCTTGCTTTGTCATCATGTCTACATCCTCATTTCATGTTGATAAGTTTAATGGGGTAGGCTTTCATACCTGGCAAGTTAGAGTAAGATTTATTCTCATGAAGAAATGTCTTTGGGGGGTTGCTAGTGGAAAGGAGAAAAAACCTACCACTAGAGATGGTGAGCAAGGATGGGTACCTAGGGATGAGAAAGCTTTTTGCCATAATTGCATTAGGTCTAAGTGACAACTACATACATCATATCTCTAATGCAAATAACTCCGCTGAAGCATGGGAAATCCTAGAGAAATTATTTGGGGCAAAAGGGAAGCATTCCAAGATAGGGCTGAAAATCCAATTTTTTAAACTTGAAATGAAAGCTTCTGAGTCTTTACCTTCTCATCTTAATTATATGAAAAGCCTAATGTCACAACTTGCAACAATAGGAGCACCAATAGATGAGGAAGATGCCATTGCAGTTTTGTTGAAAAGCATGCCTTATGATGAGTATGGACATTTAGTGTCAACTCTCATGAATCTTCCAGACCCTACTTTAGAAGCCATTGAAGCTGCACTCCTTGAGGAGCACAAGAAGAAGCAAGAGAAGATAGGGATAATTGAAGGGGCATACTTCTCCAAAGTCACACTTCAAGAAGAAGAACTTCATCGACACAAAAGAAAAGAAGAAGGCTTGTGGATTCTGCGGCAAGGACAATCACAATGAAGAAAATTGTTTCTTCAAACAAAAGGCACAAAAGGCATTCCTCGCAAGTCAAGACGAAGAAGAGCTTCAAGAAGAGGCCTCCGAAGAGGCCAATTTTATCCAAGAAGAATGGGCCTTTTGAGTAAAATCAAGGGATAGCCCGTACCATGTTTAAAACCTCTCCATCCTAAACATAACTATCTCATTGTAAGCTTTACTATGGTATTCTAGCATCATCCATCATTGCTAGCATTGTAAACCTAACTGGAATAAGACCTACGGGCACCAGCATGGTCATCATAACTAGTTTTTGTAAGTTGTAACTAGAGCCTAGAATTGCCATCATAAAGGTAGCATTGTCATGGATTTGGTTGAAGGAGGGTTTGTTGGAAATATCACCCAAATCCATTCAAAGGTTAAAAGGGGCTATATTACCTTGATTACTTTACTCAAGAATCATCTTCAAATGGGCGCCTATTTCAAAATAGCCTAGAGGGCATCTTGTTCATTTATGGCAAACCCACATGGGGGGGAGATGGCATCTTATGCTTGTAAGACATCATAGGTGATGTCATGAGTCATGTACTACTTGCCTATATAAGAGGCCCTTGCTAATGAAGAGTATAACTCGTGTTTCTATGTTTATGCCTAAACCATGTTTCATTAGCATCTCTTAATCCACTCATAATCTTGCTTCTAACCTACGAGGGTAAAGATGGGTATGCTCATGCTCAGATGTTTCTCTTCCCTCCTTTACCTTCAATTTCTCTACCAGTATTGTGTTACTGAGCTCGTCCACAGTCATGTTTCCAACTTGCTTGCTCTGAGTTCCAATATCTTGGTGACTCGAAACATGCGAAGTTGTTATTGCCGAAGATATACTGACATATCTTCTGCCAGTTGTGGCAATTCCAGCATATTATCTTCATATTCAATTGCCAGTTTGCAACATGCATCTAGAGTAGCCGGTTTGTTATCCATTCCCGTAGTTTGCACCTTGAATTTAAGTGCTTTAGTCGAGACACATAATCTCTCATCGACTCCATTTCCTTTTGTTTGATATTGTGCAACTGTGCCACAAGGCTCCATCTGTTACCACTTCTGGAAAAGATGGGCACAAACACATTCTTGAGTCATGTTGTAAGATCCCTGTTCCCACCGAGCAACGGATTCGGGGTACTGGCAGCGGAAGTAGCGCTTCTCGCGCGGGACAGGGGTCCCACACTCGGGGCCTCGCCCACGGATATCCGGATAAGAGACTAATCCGTCGGTTGTTCCAAAACCGAACCCGGAAAAACTTTCTTAACCGGAAGCACGGGCGATTCCACCAGGATAACTTTTTACTCTAACGTAGTCAAGATCATTTCTGATCGAGATGATCCAATTACATCTATAAGATACTTAGTCAGTTCATGGAAGAAACTTGCACTTGGATCATTGGGATCAACGCTTTTTTCCCCATTCAAGAGGCACAGCCGTTGATTCCTATCCATAGAACAGTTACTGTCCGGGATTTTTTTTTTTCTATCGTAAAAACAAAAGTTTGAGTCTCGATTTACGGATCCATCAGTCCAGCCTAACCCCATCCAATCCCATGGGTTAGCCAACCGCCCAACCACTGTAGTGATGGGATCCAATTAAGAATTTGGTTAGGTTTTGTCCCGGGTACCAAGGAAAAGAGTTCCAACGCCCCCTAGCCGGATGTTCATGCAAAATAAAACTAGTCACACCACTCACACACCCAATATGAAATTGCCTTTTTCAACCAGATTCAACCAGTTTAAAACAATCCTTTAATAAAACCCTAGTATCATTGATCACCATCTTCCAATTTATCCAATTGATTCTTAATTTCCCATCATTCCTTCATCAGAGTATCTATGGCATCGTTGGCAACTAGAACGCTCAGGAGCCGTTTCGATAGTTCCTAGCCCATAATACTTGGCAATATAATCACTTAACAAGATGGACTCTCGTTGAAGATCAGCAAGATCAACCAACAGATCCATATAAGGAGCCATGGACTCATCCATTGAAGACCAGCAAGGTCAATCAACCAGATCCATGCTCGATTTCAGAAAACAACTCCAACTCTGTTCCAATATCTTCCTCGACGCACGCGTGGGTATCCTAGGCGACCCAGAGCCCGAGCACCGTATGGTCAGCACCCTCTAGGATCCTTCGCAGGTAACCTAGCGCTTCACGCATAGGCCGCTTCCTTGGCCCCTCATCCACCGTACCGGAAGCTCACCATTTTAATCGCACCGAGGCTGGTCAAGACCTCGGCCGACCTTGCTACGCGAGACGTCCTTCATTGACTCCCCGTCAGCAGTTGCAACTTTCTCATCACGACCTTAATCACAAGACGGTCAAAATGCTCCCCCCAGCATTCTTGACATAAAACAATCATTTACAAACAGCATTTACAAACAGCATTTACAAACAGTTTACAATACAATTTCTATTTTAACTTTCATTTTTTCACATTATCCCTCCTCAATCTACATTACTTATTCCATAATCCATTTATAAGTATTCTCATCCCATCACATCATTTCCATCTCATCACTTCAGATTCCCTCACATCACAATCGTATATTCACATCCATACATCCACAACTATATGCGTACATTCACATCTACATGCATACATCTACATCCCTATGTATACATCCACATCCACATTCACATTCACCTCCATACATCTACATCTACATGCATACATCCACTCCACATTCACATCCACATCTATACATCTACATCTACATGCATACATCCACCTCTACATCCACATCTACGTCTATACACCTACATCTACATGCATACATCCACATCTCCATTCACATCTACATCTATACATCTACATCTACATGTATATATCCACATCTCTATTCACATCTACATCTATACATCTACATCTACATATATACATCCACATCTCCATTCTCATCTACATCTATACATCTACATCTTCATGCATCCACCCACCTCCACATCCACATCTACATCTATACATCTACATCTACAAGTATACATCCACATCTCTATTCACATCTACATCTATACATCTACATCTACATGCATCCATCTACCTCCACATCCACATCCTACATCTATACATCTACATCTACATGTATACATCCACCTCCACATCCACATCCGTATCTATACATCTACATCTACATGTATACATCCACCTCCACATCCACATCCGTATCTATACATCTACATCTACATGTATACATCCACATCCACATCTATACATCTACATCTACATGCATACATCCACATCTCCATTCACATCTACATCTATACATCTACATCTACATGCATCCATCCACCTCCACATCCACATCTACATCTATACATCTACATCTACATGCAAACATCCACATCTCCATGCATAATAAAATTCTTTTAATTAATCTAGGATGATAGTTCCTAGAATATGGTAGGAAGTCCTCTTTTTATGCTTTGAATGAATTTATTTTATGCGTAATTTCTATAAAAATTTTGCCATAGCTCCGCTACTATGACTGATAAATCTCAAATTTTTTTTTCTAAGGGATAAAGCTCATTATTAAAGAAATAATTAGAATGGTCTCTAATTGGATCATCAATCCATAATGGTCTCTAATTGGATCATTAAGAAAACAATTAGAATGGTCTCTAATTGGGTCATCAATCCATAATGGATGGAATCATCAATGTGCATAACTAAAAGCATAGCAAAAAGCCATTAATTTGGCCTCAAGCATAGCTTAATCTTGGATTAAGGAAAAGCTTTATGAAAAGCTTCATTTGGATTGAGAATGGGTCATGAGTATGACCATTTCTTGAGTGAGAGAGAGAAATTACATAAAAACCATTAGAATTTAAACATAAATGGAAATTAACTTCTATAGCATTTATTAAATTATGTAACTCTTCACTACTATTCACCAATTTACTTCAATAGCATTTAAAAAACCATACCAATTAAACTTCTCAAGCTTGAGAGGGGTTGAGAAGAGAGAATCATTGAGAAATTATAGAAAAGACCAAAATTCAATATACTTACCTTATGATTTGCTTGATTCTTTATTCACGGTAGAGGCCCCCAACCAATCAATTGGTTTAGTATGTTGATGGAGCCACCAATGGGGATTGAAGAAAGAGAGAAGTGTTAAAAACTAGTGAATTATTAAAGAATTCACAGTTCTTGGCTTAGGTGGAGTAGAGTAACAAGGCATAAGACACTATATGTTTTGGCTTAGGAGGAGTAGAGTAACAAAGCATAAGACACTATATGTTTTGGCTTAGGAGGAGTAGAGTAACAAAGCATAAGACACTATCTAATTTGGCTTAGGTGAAGTAGAGTAACAAGGCATAAGACTCTATCTAATTTGGCTTAGGTGGAGTAGAGTAACAAGGCATAAGACTCTATGTGTTTTTTTTCAACAAGGGGAGGCTTCTATTTATAGGAAAATTTGAGCTCCTAACCAAACAAACTTATTCTAGAATTTTCCAAGTCAGTTTGGTCACTTTTTGACCATTTTTAGGTCAATTAAGCTAACTTTTTGGAACTAGACTTGAATGAGGAGAGAGGAGAGATAAAATATCTCATTTTTTATGAGTTTAAAATTTATTCAAGCATGTGAAATATGCACCTCCTTTAAAGAATTCCCCTTCCTTACATATGTGTCATAATGGAATCATTTTAATATTGCTCATAGTTTTTTACTAATAAACCTTGTACATTTTCAACTCTTCATCTTATGTGAAATATGCACCTTCTTTAAGAACTCTCCTTCCTTACATATGTGTCATAATGGAATCATTTTAATATTGCTCATAGTTTTTTACTAATAAACCTTGTACATTTTCAACTCTTCATCTTATGTGAGCATTTAAGGGACTCCCCTTCCTTACATATGTGTCATAATAAAATCATTATTCCCAAAATATCTCATATTTTTAATATTGCTCATAGTTTTTTACTAATAAACCTTGTACATTTTCAACTCTTCACCTCATGTGAGCATTTACTCATTTTTGGGTATTTTCTTTTTACAATTTGGATTTATCTCCTCCCTACACATGGATTGATGCTATTGGCCCATAGAAACCTTAATTGGACCATAGTCTAAAGATTTCTGAAAATCTAGACCCTTAGGCTAAGGTTCTTTATACCTATTTCCAATTAATTCCAATTGCACATTGGAAAATTCTTTTTAAATTTCAGTTTCAGGGAAACTCATCTGAATTATAAGAGATATTTTTCTATCCAAAAATATTCAAAATCTGAATATTCTCTCTCTAGAATATTTTCTCTCTCTAGGTTAAAACAGCCACAAACAAGATCTCTTATATTTTAGAAAAGGAATTGATTACAGGGGAATATACTAGACATCAAAAAGGGGTTGGGAGAGGAATCTTACACATGTGAAGTTAACCATATCCCTAGGTTTGAGGGTTTGATGCGCTTTTCCTTCTACGGTTAGTGAGAAAGCATGAATCATTGTTACATCATTGACTGGCCTGCAAGTTTTACATGTGGATTCAAAAATCTCTACATGTGAAAAGTAATTGGTTCACGTCGTGAACTAGAAATAGTTCACACCGTGAAGGGTCCTAAAATGATTCACGTTGTAAACTAAAAATGGTTCGCGCCGTGAAGTGTTTTGAAATAGCTCACATTGTGAACAATTTTCTACACGTTCAAGATTCTTAATTTTGTCAGACCTCGTGGTGTTAGAGGTGTCAGGATAAGGCTACCTATTTTTGGTAAGTAAATCTCGTGAATTACGGTGTTAATCGTGGCGTTGATGCCGGGATCGGTTCACGACGTGAAGTTGCAACAAAAAACGGTTCACATCGATTTTCCTACAATTTCATGTGGGAACGTCCCGCATCGACTAATGCGATTGTGGGTGCAAAATACATATCCAACTATTACTAAAATGATTGTGCCACGCCTAAGGAGTGTAATACAAGTTCAAGGCACAATCAATGGCTTCTTATTTTTTCAACTTTTGTGAATTTTTGAAAGCAAAAACAAAACACCAACCTGCTTGTTCACCTTGATGATTCTAGTTATGGAAACATCAAAATTAACTAGAAAAAAAAGTGAAGCTCTCTTCCAAGACCACTCCACCACATAAATACACAGCAACCACAACCAATTTCTCACGATTTTTCACTTCCACACAAATCTTATCCATTCATTTCCTACACAATGCACTACTAGAATGCAAAGGCAATCATGAATCTTATGCAATGGGAGCTGAAACTCCAAAAGGAAGGAAGAAACAAAGGTGTTTTCCCGAAAGCGACGCCAAAAATGTTATAGGCTACCACACCTCCAAGAGGAAACTCAAAGCATTCACCTAAAGGAAGAGCAATAGAACACAATTGTCTTGTAGGGGAACTTACCGATGCTTTGAACTTGAGTCCGTTGATGTAAGGTTCCCCCCTTCCAAAATAGGGGAAACACTTAAGATAGTCCACTAATTCTTAACTTGGAGAAAATTTCCTACTCATTGACACCTTGACCATGCAGAGATTCAAGGATACGATTCATAGGTAAGACCTAGTCCTATCCCGCAGGGGAAGCATGATCTTCTAAAAATCAAATCACCCATAGGGTAATTGATCATAATTTGGGCAACTACTAGTCTTGATTCCTAGAGACAATGCTTTTTTCCTCATCCATGCAAGACACAACCGCTGGCCTAGTCTCCTAGAATAGAATTGCCCGAGAATCTATTTATCTAGCATAGGGCTTTCACTTAATCTGTTGGAAAGCTACCCGACTAATCGAGTCCACCCGTCCGTAGTAGGATGGTACCGTCAGGGCATTCCATCCTCCCACTTTCCACCCTACTCATGCGCCAATTTGTTTTCTAATTAATCTTACCACACTGTTTGACATAAATAAACATGTTCCTTAATTAAGGCCCTTTTCACAAGGTTAGTTAAAATATCCTTTTTTCACAGTACAATAATGCCAAAGATAAGATTTATAAAAAAACATTTATACATGAATCAATTCCATACAAGCCAAACCGGCTCTCTTATTCTTTTCCTTTATACTGTCGATGATCTAGAATTCGACCTTTCAACCTTTACATGCTCGGTAAAACCCTACAGGACCATACACCTCATCGTTTGGCTGTTGGTGAGAGAACTCAAGCTGGCATGTCACCCTCTCAGGCTTCGTCGCTCGATCCTCCCTCCCCTCAGAGGGATGTCTACACACTAGGGTGGGCTTATTCACCGCACTAGCCTGGGCCCTCAGAACTAGACAGTGGGACAATCCCGGGCTTTGCTAAGGATGCCGCTCGGCTACACAAGCATGGAACAGAGTTAGCGTCGAAGCCAGGAAAAACCTGCACTCTTTCTCTTAAAGATAATAATTTCAATACAAATCATTGAATATACATCACTTCATATCGTAGCTCCATACATTTTTTTCAAAGGAAAAGATACACATCTTCTTTGTGCATTTATTGACATTAATATTAAAGAAAAACTCTTTTTAAAAGATAACCAAGCTAACCTGGCCACCATTTCCTTGAGGAACTTGCAAACGAGAGGGTTGGAGCCGCATTAGGAGCATTGTTGTGTGCTTCTCTTGAGGCAATATTTTGGGGTTTCCAGGATGGGGCCATCTTGGACGTCGCCTTGTAGGGCTCGTTACTGTGGTCATAATGCTTTAGTCAGATCTTGATTTCGAGATTGTTTGCTCACTCTATGAGCAAAAAACTACAGCACACGAACCCTCTCTACGGCAGAAAACCTCTTGCTAAGGTCCATGCAAAAGGGGGGGAATTTGTGAGATGTCCTTAAGGAGAAGGCAAAAACATTTTGCTGAGGGAAGAGGGGTACTAGGGGGGGGGGATTTTTGAGATGTGCTTAAGGAGAAGGCAAAAACGTTTTGCTGAGGGAAGAGGGGTGCTACTGTAAGTCTCTTCACACGGGGAGAGAGAGAGAGTTAAGGCATCGTAAGAAGGGTGGGTTGGCTGAAAGTTGGCTTATCTGAAAACTGGTAGATTAGAGGGTGTTGAGAGGGGGGGCAGCAAGGGACAACTGCAGGTACTGCAGCAAGAACACTGTGCAAGGACGACAGAAGGGCGGTACAGACGACGGCATGGCCTTATGCAGAGTATAGGGTACGAAGGAATGCGTGCTAGCCATGGAGCACCCCCCCACAGGGGTTTATATAGCTGTGGGGCACGGGTGCGAGAGCTACGCAAAGTACGATCGAAAGGACGGTGCACCGTCAAAGAATGTAGATCAGTGGTCTACATGGTACGGTGGCAGTGGACAGGGAAAGGAGTGGTACGCATGTGCCCTGTTTGGTCAGAGGCAACATGGGTGTCCACGTAGCGGTGCCGTGTGGACCACGCAGTGGGTGCCCAACCTTTGGTCCTTGCTCGGCAATTGTACGGGCACCTTGGCGAGTGTGTACGATCCTTTTTGGGGTGGGGTTCCCAAATTTGGGACGTCGGCCTTGATTTGCGTGCCGGACTGCCCCAGGGGGTGAAATTTGTTTTCCTACGAAAATGTCTGGGATGTTCCCTTGATCGTTGAGGTGTAGACCGTTCGTCAATCGGATGCCCGGTCGTGCATTTATTAAGGTTTAAAGGTTGTTGTTTTTAACTAAGAATAACCAAAATTCGCGTATAAGCTTGATCCAGTGTCCGTTTTGGATGCTGTAAAATCCTATATTAGGACAAAATCGCGCGTAGATCCCAAATTAAGCTTGATCCAGTGTCTATTTTGGATGCTGTAAAATCCTATATTAGGATAAAATCGCGCGCATATTCTAAATTTGGGCTCGAAGTTTGAAGATTCTAAGTAGAAATGGCTCATTTAATAAAATCATTGATTTTTATACCATAAAAACTCATAAATTCATCTATTACATGGACATTTAAAAAAAATGAAGATGGGCATGTTACAGTTGAGGCCTCCAAGCTCACTTTTTAAGCTCCAAAACTCGATCCACCTCCACACGCTGTCATTGTAGAGTCGCTCGCACCATCGCATAAGGCAATCACTCTCCCACACAAGCATGAACAAATGCTAGAATGCTCTCTCTCAATATTTCTCAAGAGACAAAGAAGAGCTCTCAATAGCACAAAGGGGGATTGTCTCTATTCATTAGAAAGTGCCTTATATACATTTGGCCCTTATTCACACTTGGGCACCCAAAACTTACTTAACTAAGGCCTTGGGTGGCCAATATCTCATAATGTACAACTTTTATAGTGCCTTTACATGAAACTTATTAATGTCCTCAATTGGAGGAGCATACTTGTTAATCCAAAATGGGATTAACATGGTTTTATCCGCATTCCAATCTTGCTTTATCCGTGTGCCATAATCTGCCGAGTAACATTGGGTAAGCACCTTTGATGTCCTCCATGAAGAGCACCATTGCTATTTGGAAGGTGAATGGAGAGACTCCCATTGTGTGCCCCACACAGATCAATTGGAGCAACTGATCTGCCACTTTTACCGCAAATGGAGCTAGTAGATCTCGGCTACTCAATCCTAGTTTTAGGCATGTCATATGACCCTTAATCCTCCATCTAGCAGTACCTCTACTATGTCTATTCTAGATAGCTTGGCCTGAATCATCGCAATGTCTTCATGGTAGATCAGAGCTTCCTTCAGAGGAGTATTTGTCTTGTCAATGTGCATGGATTCCATAATCAATGAACCTATTCTCTCCTCTTGGGGCATCAGTTGGCAAACCAGCTGCTCTTTGAAGTTCGGTACTATGATTACGATTTTCTCCACTGACATATGGATTTGTTGTTTCTTTAGATCCTCCCATACATCATATCTTTCTCCACTACACCCTTTGTAGCCTTTTTTCTTTCTCTGGTGCCTGAGGGTTTATTGGGTCCCATGTCTTTGACACTTTCCCTTCCTGATTTGTGATTTGCTGGGTTGGACCACCAGATTGTAGTGTGACCTCAGCTTCTTGCTAAGTTATCAAGGCCATGTCCTTTCCTTCTTGTTACTTCTGTACCCAATTGGACATGTGTGTCCAAACCTTGTGCTAATCCATGTGAGCACCTTTTTCTTCCCTTTCTTATCCGAGGTCAGTTTGTTCTCCACCTCCGGAGTCTCAGGTTACATTGACCTTGTCACCACCATGGCTAACGATTTGGCCTTCTCCATGGTTGGTCTATCTATTTCTTGCTCCTCTTGAGTTGTAATCTCCATGGCATTCACCACCGCTCGGTCGTAGGTTCGATGTCTGAGCGCCTTTCACCTTAGCTCTATGTTTCTTCCATATTTCACAATCCAACTTTTGGTGATGACCCAGTGCATTACAATAAAAATGGGTGAATTTCAGAGTGGGGCGCCACAGGGACATCCCTGGGAGCAAAACCTTGGCTGAATGGAGGCCTTCTGTATGGTTTGTGTAGAGCCATCTATGGGGTAGGTTGTACAACTACCACCAGTGGAGCTCAATATTGTAGTTGGCTGAGGTAATCGCCTTCCATCATATCTACAAGCATCAATGTTGTGCATGACCCACTGGGGCCGATATCGCAGTTGTATGAGGTAATCGCCTTCCATCGTATCTACAAGCATAAGTGTTGTGCGTGGAAATTCTACAAATGGTAGTGCAACAGAGTGCACTTAAGCCGCATTCCTTGGCCACATGGTCGTGATTCTGACATCTCGCACACCAAGTTCTCGCTCGGACTTCTTGAGGAGTCTTCTCTGTACTGGACAACTGAGCCATGGCCACAGTGAGTTCCTTAATTGCTTTCCCTACCTTCTTGCTCTTTGACCGTGTCTTGCAATTTTTCTCATCATTTGATTCTTCACTTGAATCTGAGACATCTGCTTTGTCATCCGAAGAGTCAAAAGTGTAAACTTTTGACTTGCTTTTCCTATTGCTCTTATTTTTGCCTTTGTAGATGTCACGAACACTCTCTTTGCCCTTAGTGCTTAGTCCACAAGTTGATCTAGAGTCTGATTTGCGAGATCTTCACACAAGCAACTACCCTTTTAGTTGCCTACTCAATCCCTTTATGAAGTAGGAATTGAGGATCTCTTCTACTGGCCTATTGGCCACATCCAATCTTCGCAGGAGCTTCCAAAACTTTGATTCATAATCCTTCACCATCCATCAACTTCTTCTGGTTCATTAGGCATAGCTTATCCAACACATGCACGGAGGTCTTGTCCACCCAAAATCTCTAAAGAAATGCATCCCTAATTGCATCATAGTTTGGAAAGTGAGTATACTCATATTAAGCAACCCTAAGTTCACTCTTTTGTAAGGTTGGTACAAAAGTTTTTTTCTTCAAATTTTGATCAATCAGTCGGAGGACATTCACACGCCAAGCACTATCAAAAAGAATAATGTGTGCATCCACATCTTCCGAGGATTTGCCAAATAATTTTGGATACTTCAATGTGGCAGCTGGTCATGGAAGCATGTTGTAGTGATGAAATCAAGAAGGGGGTGGTAGGGGCGGGAAGGTGGTGGGTGTTGTGGTGGCGGGTTGTTCCCAACATCTAAAAAGGATGGATGAGTTATAGACTCTTCGTCCTCCTCTTCATGTGATGACTCCGAGTTGGATTCAACAAATAGAATTTCCGGAGCATGTAGATGCGCTAAATAGTGCTTATCACGTGTTGACATGGGCTCTCTTGGTGGCCATGCAAGGAATGAAGGACTTAACATCAAAGAAAATTACACAGACAACAAAACATGCAGAAAAAACAAGACGCATTGTGGTCGCCACCAAAGTGTTATCGGGTGATCGTTGTGTCCAATAACTTACTGAGTGTTCTCTGGTTATGCACGCAGACTACACCAGTGTAGCGCCGAATAAATACATAGATAGTTGTGCAAAAGGAGAAGTATAAATTAAATCACAAGAGATGAATTACAATTTTTAAGAGATAAATCGGCACTTATGTATTACTGAATGAAAAGAAAAGAGACTTATATACACATTAGACTCTTGATTGATCAAACTAGCTAACAATCAATAGCCATTGTTCTGATTTCCATTACAATTTATACTATTAAAGGTGTTGTTACAATAAGAAAAGTTCCTATGCTCTGAGCAATGAGGCTGTGTTACATCTATGATGGCTAAGACGATGAGTCCATACGAGTGCCGACTGGCCACCACGAGACGTTATAAGTGCTGATGGCCATGATTGTGGTGTTCTGACCCGTCTGGCGACCATCAACTTGTCTGGCTGTCCAGCCCTAACAATATAGGATGGACATAAATGGATTCTATGCCATCAACTTGTCAAACACATTTCATTAAAGGATTAAGTCATTTGTCATTCTAGAGAATTGTGAACAAGTATTCATTTTCCTAATGTACACGATGGGCAATGGATGTATGTTATCCACATGTCACCTCTCATGGTAGCACATATCTTAAGAAAGGCCAAGCAAAGGGGATGTTATTACTAAAAAAGGTTACAATGAGAGAGAGGAGCACATCTTTGATGTAGAGCAAGGACTGGAGCCTCTTGACAAAAACAAAGAAATTGTTGCAGATGTTGCCTCATGTGGTAGATGTATATTTCAAGAAGGGGGAAATATTACAGAACAAGATAGCAATGAGAGCGAGGCACATATCTTGGATGTGGATCCATAACCTAAATGTCAATGAAGAAATTACTATAGCTATCAAAGACATTGGCCTACCTATAAAACTACATAACATTAAGGATGACTTACCAGAAGTTGATATGAAAATACTAAAGTACCTAATGAAGATGGCTGTTTAGATTTGCATATTCTTCTTCCCATTGAAGCGTATGAGGATTCACTTGATGAGAATGAAGACTTTGAGCTAGAGTGATTATAGGTCTTAATTTATTGTCACATGCACCACTGTACTAGGTTGCTACATGAATATACTTCTACATGTAGGACACACAAATCACCTTTGTCACATGGGTCTTGAGCATGTTGGGAGCCCTAGTCCAAGGACAAGTTTCCACGCACCATCTAGGTCTAGGGTGTTGAGATGTCAAGCTCAACATGAGCTGACACTCACGAGGCACCTGTATGACCGTTCGACATTTATATATCACTGGCGGGTTTGGTAGTTGGCACCGACATATCTTCGTCTCACGAGAGATTCTACAACTAGACTACACCAACTAGTCCACACCTACCCACTCCTCTTAGTGTGTTCACATTATGGACTGCTTGTATATATTATATTAGTCACTTTATCTTCTTTGTAGAACTCTAAGTCACTTTATCTTCTTTGTAGAACTGAGAGTCTTTGTTGTGTGTAGAAGAAGAATAATTTTCAGCCTCTCTCCTTGTATGTTCTCTTCCAGGGTTTATGTGAGTGTGTGTGTTCTTGCAAGAGCTCAAGCTCTCTTCTCCCCTATATATTTTCATGGTATTAGAGCCTAGTTCATGCTAAGGGATGAGTGCCAAGCAAGAGAAGCACAAGAAGCGGTACGAGGGTAAGAGCTTCATCTACTCTTCCCCTTTTGTGTTGGCTACTACATCCTTAGTGTCAGAAGCTCTTCGGGAGGCACCGGTAAACCAACTCTGTTGGACATACTTTTTCGGGTCAAAAATGCGTTCTAGGCACGTCTGGATCTCCATTTTTAAGTTCATAAGCGTTCAAGGGAACTATGAGTAAGTTTCAATTCTCTGCAAAACTACAGGAAGGGTGATTGGTCGTGTAGACACTGTGTGTACAGCAAAGAGGAGTTAAAGTTGCCATTGGGTGTATGCATGCAAAGTGAGGTGGTCGTGTGACAGTTTGGGTGCAGTATAGTACCACTGTAAAGAATACAGCACTTCGTGTAGGTCAAACAAGAGTGTTATTTTGGGTAAATTTGTGTTGTAGACAAGATGTCAAATGATGGAATAAACCAGATTGTTGCAGAGAAGCTTGACAAGAATAACTTCCATGCTTAGAGGTTTAGATTGATAAATTTCCTGATGGAAAAAGGTTAATGGGTCTACATGAAGGTGAACATGAGGAGGCACCATAGATACAAAAGATTAATCAAACTGCTGTAGATGTAAAAGAATTCAAGGATTGGAATCAAGGAGCAAGGAAAATCATGCATTCGCTTTCTATCTGTAAGATTCCTCCCTCCGGCTTTTGAGATGTGCAGGTGTAAGAACCTTCCCTTCTGTTCTTATAATTATTCCCCTCTCTAAAATAAAAGAAAGATCCTGTTTTACCCTGTTTTGACCTGGAGAGAGAAAATATCTAGAGGGAGGTAATTCAAAATTGAGATATTTTTGGATATAAAAATCCTCCTAGTGTCTAAAATGATTTCCCCTAAAACAAAAATTCAAAAAGAACTTTCCTTAGAGCAATTGGAATTAATTGAAAATAGGTATAAAGGACCTTAGCCTAAGGGTCCAGATTTTTTTTAAAAAAAGATTATGGTCCAATTAAGGTTCCTATGGACCAATAAGATTAATCCAAATGTAGGGAGGAGGTAGGGAGGAGATAAATTGAAGAATAAAAGAAAAACCCCCCAAAAATGAGTAAATGCTCACATAAGATGAAGAGTGGACTAAGGACCAAAGAAAAGAATTAAAAAATTAAATTTTGACACCTCAGTGTGGGGATCTTCCCTCATAAAGTAGGTGACTTTTTATCATCATTACTCCCAATTTTTAATCAATAAAATGAGATATTTTCATCTCTCCTATTTCAAAACTAGATCCAAAAAGTAAGCTGAACTGACCCAAAAATGCTCAAAATTTGACCAAACTGGTCTGAAAAATTCTAGAATCAGTTTGCTTGGTTAGAGGCTCACTTTTTCCTATTTGTAAAAGCTTAATGGTGTTTATGCACTGTTACTCTGCTCCTATCCTCAGCCATCTACATTGAATTTTTTAATAATTCAATTGTTTTTGGCCTAATCCTCTCCAAAGTGAATTGGTGGCCCCTCTAGCTTCAAACAAGAGTAGAACCCTCAATCCCTCAAGCCAAAGGAGAGCTTACAAGCTCTATGTAAGTTAATTTTCTTACTTTGTTTAATGAAAAATCTATGGTTTTCTTAATTTTTATGTTTTGCAAATGTTTGAATTAAATTCAAATGCTATGCCTTGATAAAAAGACCACCCCCTTCTCTTCTTTACATTCCAACCTTTCTTAATCCTAGAAAAATTAATTAAACTCTTCTTATTGTTTACTCTCTTGAATTTAGAAAATTGTGTTGATTAGAGTTTTATAAATCTAATTTGGATTAATTTAAGGTAAATGAAGAAGATAAAAATGAGAAATGGTCAGCCATACAAAGGAGGTTATGGTAAAATTTTTTAAAATTTTGTAAAAAAAGAAAGTTTTTTTTAATGTTATTCCAAAAGAGTGATTCCCACCATTTTTGCATCTAAAAGAAATATTATGATTACTCCATGTACATAGTCATCTATGAATATGCATGCATTACACTGATATTAATTATTAAATTTTCTTTTTATGCATAGAAAGGTGCATAAAAGAATTTTTTTATTATAAAAGAGTTATTCTTATTAAATTTGATTTCTATGCATAGAAAGATGCATAAAGGAATTTATTTTATTACAAAAATGTTATTCTTCTTAAATTTGATTTCTATGCATAGAAAGATGCATAAAGGAATTTTTTTATTATAAAAGTGTTATTCTTATTAAATTTGATTTTTATGCATAGAAAGATGCATAAAGGAATTTTTTTAATTACAAAAGTGTTATTCTTATTAAATTTGATTTTTATGCATAGAAAGATGCATAAAGGATTTTTTAAAATTACAAAAGTGTTATTCTTATTAAATTTGATTTTTATGCATAGAAAGATGCATAAAGGAATTTTTTTATTACAAAAGTGTTATTCCTATTAAATTTGATTTTTATGCATATAGAAAGATGCATAAAGGAATTTCTTTAATTACAAAAGTGTTATTCTTATTACATTTGATTTTTATGCATAGAAAGATGCATAAAGGAATTTTTTTATTATAAAAGTGTTATTCTTATTAAATTTGATTTTTATGCATAGAGAGATGCATAAAGGAATTTTTTTATTACAAAAGTGTTATTCTTATTAAATTTGATTTTTATGCATAGAAAGATGCATAAAGGATTTTTTTATTACAAAAGTGTTATTCTTATTAAATTTAATTTTTATGCATAGAAAGATGCATAAAGGAGTTTTTTATTATAAAAGTGTTATTCTTATTAAATTTGATTTTTGTGCATAGAAAGATGCATAAAGGAATTTGTTTTTATTACAAAAGTGTTATTCTTAATAAATTTGATTTTTATGCATAGAAAGATGCATAAAGGATTTTTTAATTATAAAAGGATTATTCTTATTAAATTTGATTTTTATGCATAGAAAGATGCATAAAGGATTTTTTAATTATAAAAGTATTATTCTTATAAAAAATAAATTTTATGCATAAATAGAGGCATAAAGAAATTCTTTTTATTTTAGAAGTGTTATTCCTATACAAATTTGATTTTATGCATAAATAGATGCATAAAAGGATTTCTTTTATAAAAGTGTTATTCCCATTGAAGTTGATTTTTATGCATAAATAGATGCATAAAGAATTTTTACATCAAGATTAGAATTCTCTTAAATTCTATGTTTAAATTCTATGAGTATTTGATAAATGAATAATTAAATACTCTAAGAGAGAAATTTCTATCGTTTTATATTCACACGGATTGTAAAAAGAAAATTTAGGAAATCTATCGAGATCAAAATATTCAGATAAATGATTAATTATTCCTCGTTATAATTCGTAACTATTTTAGAAATCTGTTAAGTGAATATTCAAAGAAAGAAATTCAGTAAAATAGTAACTGAATTACCAAACCTTTTCGAGAAAGATAGTTCAGGAAAAATCTTATCCGACTCGAATTTTCTATCTGTTTTGGCCTAGAGAGAGAAAATATTCTAGAGAGAGATAATTCAATTTCTAGATATCTTTGGATGGAAAAATAAACCTTCTTATTAAAATGATTTTCCCTAAAACAGAAATTCAAAAAGAACTTTCCAATGTGCAATTGGAATAAATTGAAAATAGGTAAAAAGGACCTTAGCCTGAGGGTCTAGATTTTCTAAAAATTTTGGATTAAGGTTCCTATGGGGACCAATAAGATTAATCCAAATGTAGGGAGGAGGAGATAAATTGAAGAATAAAAGAAAATCTCCCAAAAATGAGTAAATACTCACATACGATAAGAAGTTGACTAAGGACAAGGTTTATTAGTTAAAAAAGAAGAGATATTTAGAGGAAATGATGCATTTTTGACACCTCAGTGTGGGGAATTCCCCTCATGAAGGAGGCGCCTATTTCACATGTGTGGATGAATTTTAAACTCACAAATAATGAGATATTTTGATCTCTCGTGTTTCAACTAGATCCAAAAAGTAAGTTAAACTGACCTAAAAATGGTCAAAAAGTGACCAAACTAATTGGAAAATTCTAGAATCAGTTTTCTTAGTTAGAGGCTTACTTTTTCCTATAAATAGAAGCCTCCTCCCTTGTAAAAGGTAAATAGTGTTTATGCACTGTTACTCTACTCCTCCCCAGAGTCAAATACATTGAATTCACTTGATAATTCAATTATTTTTTACTAAATCCTCTCCAAAAGAACTGGTGGCCACTCTTGCTACAAACAAGAGTAGAACCCTCAATTCCTCAAGCCAAAGGAAAGCTTACAAACTCATGTAAGCTTGATTCTTACTTATTGTGAATTTTAAATCTATGGTTTTCTTAAAATTTATGCTTTGTAAATGTTTGAATTAAACTCTGATGCTATGCCTTGAGGCCACCCCCTTCTCTTCTTTACAATTTAGCCCTTCTTAATCCTAGAAAGTTTAATTAAAAGATTGATTAAACTTGTTTCATTGTTTACTCTCTTGATTTTTTAAAAATGGAGTAGATTAGAGATATTAGAATTCAAATTGAATTAATCCAAGTCATAAATTGAATGTTAAAATTGAGAAATAGTCAGCCATACAAAGGAGGTTATGGTAAAATTTTCCAGAATGTTATGGAAAATAAAGTTTATTTTTATGTTAATTCAAAAGAGTTATTCTCATTAATTTTGATTTTATGCATAGAAAGATGCATAAAGGAATTTATTTTTATTTCAAAAGAGTTATTCTCATTAATTCTGATTTTATGCATAGAAAGATGCATAAAGGAATTTATTTTTATTTCAAAAGAGTTATTCTCATTAATTTTGATTTTATGCATGGAAAGATGCATAAAGGAATTTATTTTTATTTCAAAAGAGTTATTCTCATTAATTTTGATTTTATGCATGGAAAGATGCATAAAGGAATTTGTTTTTATTTTAAAAGTGTTATTGTCATTAAAATTGAATTTATGCATAGAAAGATGCATAAAGGATTTAATTTTATTTCAAAAGTGTTATTTTTCTTAAATTTGAATTATGCATAAATAGATGCGTAAAGAATCTTTATATCAAAAATTAGGATCCTCTTAAATTCTATGTTTAAATTCTGTGAATAGAGGTGATGAGATGTGAGGTGAATAGATGTGATGAGATAAGATGTGAATTAGATAGATGATTGGATAGATGTGATGTGAATAGAAGTGATGAGAATATGAGATGAATGGATGTGATGAGATGTGATGCGAGTCAGATAGATGATTGGATAGATGTGATGTGAATAGAACTGATAAGAATATGAGATGAATAGATGTGATGTGAATAGAAGTGATGAGAATATGAGATGAATAGATGTGATGAGATAAGATGTGAATCGGATAGATGATTGGATAGATGTGATGTGAATAGAAGTGATGAGAATATGAGATGAATAGATGTGATGAGATGTGATGCGAATCAGATAGATGATTGGATAGATGTGATGTGAATAGAAGTGATGAGAATATGAGATGAATAGATGTGATGAGATGTGATGCGAATCAGATAGATGATTGGATAGATGTGATGTGAATAGAAGTGATGAGAATATGAGATGAATAGATGTGATGAGATGTGATGCGAATCAGATAGATGATTGGATAGATGTGATGTGAATAGAATTGACGAGAATATGAGATGAATATATGTAATGAGATGTGATGTCATGTGAATCAGAATGTAAATGAATGATATGAGATGTGAGTGAATGTATGTGATGATAATGGATGTGAATGTGTATGCGAAGAATGGATGTGAATGTGTATGTGAAGAATGGATGTGAATGAGTATGTGAAAGAATGGATTAGGATGTGTATGTGAAGAATGGATGTGAATGTGTATGCGAAGAATGGATGTGAATGAGTATGTGAAAGAATGGATGTGGATGTATGTGAAAGAATGGATATAGATGTGTATGTGAAAGAATGTGCTGTGATGCAAAGAGATGAGATGTGACATGAATATATGTGGATGTGAAGTGATAGAAATGAATGTATGTATAGATGCGAGTAGTCGTACATGTGAACGATTGGATGGATGTGGATGAATGAGATGAGATGTGTATGAATGAGATATGATGTGGATAGAAGTGATGTGATATAATGGTTATGAGAATGAATGTGATGGATATGGATGAATGTGAATGTGATGGATATGAATGAATGTGAATGTGATGGGATGTGAATCCGGATAGATGTGAATGAATGAGGTGAGGGAAAATGAATGAGATGTGATGTGAGTGAATGTGATGTGGTCTAATGGATGAGATGTGAGTGAATGTGATGTGGTATGAATGGATGAGATGTGAATGAATGTGATGTGATGAGATGTGGATATGTGAGGGAAAATGAATGAGATGTGATGTGAGTGAATGTGATGTGGTCTCTGAATGGATGAGATGTGAGTGAATGTGATGTGGTCTGAATGGATGAGATGTGAATGAATGTGATGTGATGTGATTTGGATGTGAAGTGATAGAAATGAATGTATGTATAGATACGAGTAGTCGTATATGTGAAGTGATAGAAATGAATGTATGTATAGATGCGAGTAGTCGTACATGTGAACGATTGGATGGATGTGGATGAATGAGATGAGATGTGTATGAATGAGATATGATGTGGATAGAAGTGATGTGATATAATGGTTATGAGAATGAATGTGATGGATATGGATGAATGTGAATGTGATGGATATGAATGAATGTGAATGTGATGGGATGTGAATCCGGATAGATGTGAGTGTGATGGGATGTGAATCCGGATAGATGTGAATGAATGAGATGTGAGGGAAAATGAATGAGATGTGATGTGAGTGAATGTGATGTGGTCTCTGAATGGATGAGATGTGAGTGAATGTGATGTGGTCTGAATGGATGAGATGTGAATGAATGTGATGTGATGAGATGTGGATATGGGTAGATGCGAGTGGATGAGATCTGATGAGGATAAATTGAGGAAAGATGTGATGAGATGAAAAATGTTGTGATTGAATGAGAATAGGAATACTTATGAAATGGTTGTGGAATTAAATAATGTGGGTTGATGTGGAGCAATGTGGAAAGACGAGAGTTCATTATAGAGACTGTATTTTTGAACTGTTTTTAAATTACTGTTCTATGTCAGGGATGCTGAAGAAGCATTTTGACTGTCTTGTGAATGGGGTCGTGGAGACCTAATTTGAGAAAGTTGCAATAGCTGATGGAGAGCCAATGGACCACGTCTCGCATAGCAAGGTCGACCGAGGTCTTGACCAAGCCTCGGTTCGATTTAAAATGGTGAGCTTCTGGTACGATGGATGAGGGAGCAAGGAAGTGGCCTATGAGTGAAGCGCTAGGTCACCTGCGAAGGATCCTAGAGGGTGCTGACCATACAATGCTCAGGCTCTGGGTCGCCAACGATACCCACGTTGTCGTGCCATGGCACGTCTATGATGTGAAACCGTGCATGTGAGGCCATCAAATACACATCCAGATGCATGAGGTTATGTGCCATGACGAGTCATTATATGATGCCATGTACATATGTTCATATTGTAAATGAGGTTCAATAAGACAAGCTGAGGCTGAGCCAGATCTAGGAGTTTCTGTATATGAGTGTGGAGGGTGATGGTTCTGCTGTTACTCAGAGCCCATGGGTAAGTTAGAAACATCCAGTTATATATGATGGTATGAGTGGCACGCCAAAGGGATAAGTTAATGATGTTAATGGCTTCCCATGTGCATAATGTGTGGTAGCTTTAAATGGTATTGATTGGGTCAAATCAGTGAATACCTCTTATGGAATGCAAACATGAGGGCATCTCAATGCACAAAGGAATGTATTTATGAAGATATGGGAAAATACTTGAATGAACAATTGGGGAGTCTATAAATCACATGGCCAATATGATGATTTATACACTACGGAGACATCAAGAGTAGTAGAGATTCAATGGACATTACAGTGCCGAAGAATTTGTTGAATGCCGAGGAATAGAATTAAATGAACTGCCTTGCATTGAGAACTTTAACTTTAATGCTAAGGTTATGCTTTGCATCGAGAATTTTAACCTTAATGTTAAGGTTAGAAGTAACACATAATGGGTGGCAGCGTACGTGGAAAAGAAATACATAAGAAATGTATTTCTTTTATTTGGGAATTTTCTAGATAGCATGGAAGGGAAATGCGAGCGCAGCCTTTGTAATTGGAAATTCCCGCATGAATAGCGGCAAAAGGTGGTGGGGGGCGCCGAGTTCTCCGCGGGAAAAAGAGAAAAAAACCAGAGGCGGACGGCGGCGAGTTCAGTGAGGAAAAAAATCTCTGCAAAAAGAGGAACAGCGTCCAATCGACCAGAGTTTTTATTTTCGAGAATACATACACGGTTTGTGCCTTGTAGGTGCTAGAAATAAAGAGGAAATTGAGCACTTCATGAAGAGAGGATCTCGACAAAACCCATGTTTTCTCTGTTTCTTAGGCTGCGCTGAAGCGAGTATCGTTCCCGTGTATTCTGCATCGCGTGGCCAGCTCTGCGACTTATAAGTTAAGCAAAAATAAATCAAGTGAAAACTCACTTGTAATGTTCATATAAGCTTCTTTTTTTTACTTTCCCTTTTGATTTAGAAAAAGGCGAAACTCATAAATCCTAAAAGGGATTTGGAAATGAATGAAAAAGCTGGGGGAGATCAAATTAATGGTATTTGGAACTTGATGTTTTGCGGGAAAAAGGAATCCAAAGCACATTTAATCACGGGAAGTTGGCCTTGTTTCTGCTTGATTGAGTTTTGGAAATTATGAGCATGAAATAGCTATGCCATATGCTATCTTTTGCTTGTGAAATGTTAGAATATTAAGGCAGGTTTTCAGGTGATTAAGAGCATCTTGATATGATGGTTTTGATGGCACTGGATGTAAAGGATGTAACTGGTCACATGTATGTTGGAAAAATTTGAAGGCTTTGTTATGCCTACATGTGATTAGCTGGAAAGTTTTGGGAAAAAGAAGCCAGTGATTCTATGCTTGGAAAGGGATAAGCAATTGGAACACGAATTCAAGAATGGATTTGTCCTATGCTTTTTGGGAAATTTTGAATGTGAGATTCCTTGTTAGGTTTGACACCAACTCTCACAGCTAGAAGTCTCGTACTTTCCTGGCTATTCCGCACACGTCACGACAGCTTTTTGGTGAACCCGACGTGAGACTGCTGGGGTGAGAGTGTGGTGAAATATACAGGGAAGCTATGGCTGAGAATTCTGAGGGTCAGGGGGTTCATTTTGACCCCGGAGTTATGCAGATGTTTCAAATGTTTACCATGTACATGCAACAACAACAAGCTGCTGAAAGAGGACAAATTTCCACGACCAAAGCATTACAATCAATTGTGAAAAAGATGGATCAATTTGATGGGAAGGACATTACAAAGTACCTGCGCAATTATATAAAGGAGATGGAGCTAAACAGGGTGACTGAGGAGGACATGGTTCGAAGTTTCGAGCTGGTATGTGTTCCTGAAATAAGAGAGCGCATAAAAGGATTGCAGACAGCACAGGGTGGCAGAAATTGGGAAGAGTTCAAGCTTGCTTTAAAGGATGAATATTTTATGGAGGATTCTGAGCGAGTGACTAAACGAACTTTCTTGGAATGGGTCACAAAATCTAAGATGGGAATTTCTGCCACAGAATTGCTAAGAGAGTTTGAGAAGCGTTATGCCCAGTTGTCAAGGATAGAGCGTGCAACTTTGGACAGAGAAAAAACAGAGCTCTTCTTACAAGCAGCTGGGAAAGATCTCCAGGAGAAATTGGAAATCCTCCTTGAGGATAAGGATACAGAGCAGGGATTAAAGAGTGATTGGAATGATGTTGAGGATGCAGTCACTATGTTAGCAAAGCGGCAGCGGAGGAGGGATAAAATGGTGATGGGCTCTGCACCCCCCATAGCTGCTGTTACCCCTGAGAATCTACCCAAACCAGCTGCTACAATTCCCAAGGTAGATGGGCCAATGGATGAGCTTATCAAGGGTATGCGTGACTTAAAATTGAAGATGTCCAGGATTGAAAAAAAAGGTTTACCATTGGGGCAGGCTTCTATGCAAAGGCCTCAAAGCAAAGAAGGGTTTACATATAGATGCATATGGTGTGATGACCCAGAGCATGCAAAGAAAGATTGTGCTAGCTATAAAGAAGCTCTTAAAAATCAACTTGTGTTTTTCAAAGATGGGAAAATCCATCTTACAGAGACTGGTCTTCCATTGAGTACAAACTTTGGGAAAGGAGGGATGAAAAAGCTGGTAGAGGATATGGCTGCTAGTCATGCCATTTCTATGGTTGAGGCAGCAACCTATGGATTAAAGGTTGGTCAATTAAAGCAGGGATTTGAGAATGATGAGGATTATGAGAATGAGGATTTTTGGCCATCAACAATGGAATTAATTACGTCAAAGAAAGTGTCAAAGCAAGCTTTGCATGAGGCAAGTGATTGTATACGTCTTGAGACTGGCTGGGAGGAGCCTGTGGATTCTTTATCCATTCATGCCTATATTGCTAAATGCCAAAATAATGAGGCACAGGTAGAGGAGAAGCGTAAAAGGGAAAATGAGGAAGGAGGGCCATCAAAAAGAGTTACACGTGGAAGTGAAAAGAAGGATCCTGGTTCATCACATATGCCTTCACAGCATAGCAGACCTCCACAGGATGTTTCAATGGAAGAAGTGCCAGCAAAAATGAAGGAGAAGGGTAAAGGGAGAAGTCCACTCTACAAGCTTCAATCTGATATTGAAGTTGCAACAGATCTCAAAAAGGTACTTGAAGAAAGGATTCTAAACAGCAGGGTGGAATTCACACTAGGGGAAGTCTTGGGGATTGCAAAGAAAGAATTTCATGATGAGATAATTGATATTATACGAAGAAAAAGGCAGTCCATAATTGAATCTATTCCATCACAAGGGGAGGCAAGCACTTCCAAGACTCATGGAGTACAGGTACAGAAAAAGGAAGAGAGAGAAAATGTGGTGGAATGTAATCACTCTGCTGATGGGGCACGACAAGTGCGCTTTGTGGAAGAGGATGATGAAAAAGAAGTTCTTACAAAGAGTCATTACTCCAGGAGCCATTGGGCAAGAGCAACCACTGAAACCCTTGTCAAGATAGGTGATTTGGAAGAGCCATATGTCGCTCTAATTGATCATGGGTCTGAAATAAATCTTATGGCTAAAAATCTCTACAACAAATGTAAGTGGCCAATGGATGTGGATCATGGGTGGATGATTAAAGCAGCTAATAACTCATCTGGAGAGCTTTATGCAGCATGTCCAAATGTAAGGGTAACTATAGGGGATGTGAAGGATGATCAGAATTTCTTTGTTCAGGAGATGTCATCGTATCCCCTTATCCTTGGGCAACCCTACATTACAGCTGTAAGGATGGAAACAAAGGTTTTGGATGATGGTTCAGCATATGCAAGAATAAGGAGTAAAGATGGCAAAAAAGCTGTTCAGTTTTTGACAGTTTGCATTAATCATGAAAGGAATCGTGAGTCTCTTCGGGCACAGTCACTCCTAAAGATAAACAGAGAGTTCATGAATTACAGGGAGATGAGGGATTTTGGCCAGGTGCCATTGTAAAGCGGGATTCCAATGGTACAAGGGGAAATGAGTTCTCGCAGGACTCAATCAATGTAAATAGCTTTTCAGCAAATTTTCAGGGATTCTCTAGCTATGGGTCACTGGTTTTTGTAAAAAGCAAGGATTTGAAGCGTGGTATGCAAAAACATATACAAAATGAACAAAAAAGTTTTGAGCAGTGTGGTCTTCTAGAAAAGAATGAGTTTATTTCAGGGGTGCTTGATGAGGTGTCATTTGTAGATACTATGGATGTGCTTTTTGATATGGGAAGAGCATGCTTACAAGGTGGAAATGAAATGATAGAGGTGTCATCTGTGGAGATGTATGATATAATCCAGGAATTTGAGGGGGTGGAATGTAAAAATGTGAATTGTGAGATGGATGCTCATGTTGATACAAAGTACAAAACGGTTGCAAAGAAGGTGAAACCAGTTGCCTTGCCCTTGCCACCAGGAAGCAAGGAGAAGATAGATGAAGCTTCTATGCAGCCAAATCTTAGAGATCCGAAGAAAATTGGGCATAAATTTACTCAAGAAACTCTAAAAGAGCTGAAGATTGGTGAGAAGGATTTTCTGTTGCCAGTTGAAAGGGAATGCTTTGAGGAGATGCTTGTAAAACATGGGAAAGCCTTTGCTTTTCAGCCGCATGAGATAGGCTGTGTTGATCCAAGTGTAACAGCACCAATGGTGATCTTTACTGTTCCACATGTACCCTGGAACCTGCGGCCAATTCCAGTACCAAAGGCTCTCTTGCCAAAGTTGATGGAACTACTAAAGGAAAAGATTAGGATGGGGATCTTGGAGCCTTCATGTGCCCCATATTCCAACAGATGGTTTACTGTACCAAAGAAAAATGGGACATTGCGCTTTATTCAAGACATGCAACCTGTAAACAAAGTCACAATCAGGAATGTGGGAGCAGGTCCAATTGTGGATGAGTTTGCAGAAGCATTTGCAGGGAAAGCTATATATTCTATGGGTGATCTGTATTCAGGATATGATCAGTTCCAGCTGGATATACAAAGCAGGGACTTGACCACAATGAGAACTCCTTTGGGATTAGTAAGGATGTGTACCTTACCACAGGGAGCCACTAACTCAGTGGCACATATGATGAATGGAATGAATAAAGTCTTACGAGACTTCATACCACAAAAAACTATGCCATTTTTGGATGATGTGCCAATAAAGGGCTGTGATGAGAAAGACAAAGATGGGGATTTGGATTCAAAGGGGTGCCGCAAGTTTGTGGCAAATCATATAAAGGATTGTGACATGATTCTATCCAGGCTTGAAGAAGTGAATCTTACTTTATCTGGGCTGAAATCAGTGTTTGGAGTTGGTGAAGTGCTAATAGTGGGACATCTTTGTAGTACTAGTGGACGTCGACCTTGTCCAGCCAAAATAGATGCAATACAAAGAATGAAAGAGACATGCATTAATGTTACAGAGCTGAGGAGATTTCTTGGAGCATGTGTCTTTTATGTTATTTGGATCCCACATTATGCACATGTAGCAGATCCTCTTTATCAACTTTTGAGGAAAAATCAAAAATTTCTGTGGAGTGCAGTACATATTAAAGCTATGCGGAAGCTGAAATATTTGCTCCAATCATCACCCACTTTGAGAAAGGCAGATTATGAGTGTGGCAGGCCTGTGATTGTTACAGTTGATACTAGTCCTACTGGGATAGGATGGGCAGTAGGGCAAGATGATGAGGATGATCATAGGTATGTAATTAGATTTGGAGCAAAGGTGTTAAGCTTTCGGCAATGAAAGTATCCACAGATCAAGAGAGAGTTATGGGGGATAGTCACTGCTCTAAAATGTGAAAAAGAATATCTTATTGGGGCATCTGTACTTGTGGAAACTGATTGCTTGCCACTTCTTGGGATGATAGCAAGTTGTACCACTCCAGATATTGCTATGCTTAGGTGGATTGCTTATATCAAGTCACTAAATCCTGAGTTTGAGCATATTGCGAGAAAAGATAATCCAGTTGTGCAGATATGCTATCAAGAGCCAGGTATGAAGATGAGAAAGAAATGATTAGTGACATTGATGATGTGGGTACAAAATTCTATACTACAGCATATGCAAAGGGGGATCATATTTGCCTATCAAATGCACTTGAGTCTTTTATTGAGGAAATATATGAAGGGGATTGGTTGCTTATTGGTCAATATTTGAGTACTCTGACAAGGCAAGAAAATTGGTCTAACTCAGAATTTAAGAGAATCCGCAGAAAAGCATATGGTTATTTCCTAAAGGATGGATATCTCTGGAAGCATCCTAAGCAGAGGAATGCTATGCCACAGAGAGTCATATGTGATAAAGAGACTCAAGGAAAGCTTGTGAAAGAATTCCATGAGAGTCTCTGGGCTGGACATAGAAGCGTGTGGGCCACCTTTACCAAAATAAAGGAAAAATATTGGTGGAAAGGAATGTACAAGGATATTTCCCAATATGTGGAAACATGCATGGTATGCTAAATGTACTCAAATGTGCGGCATCGTGATGGCTTACAACCAACCTACCCACCTGCCATGCACTACAAATGGGTAGTGGATCTAGTTACAATGCCTTTGGGAATTTGGCAGATGCGGTACATTGCACTTGCAAGAGAAGATTTGACAAATCAGGTAGAAGGGCGTGCTCTTAGAACAAAGAGTACGGAAACAGTATGCAAATTTCTCTTGGAAGATGTGATCTGCCGGTATGGTTGTGTTGGGAAGATAACAGCTGATAGGGGTGAGCTAGATGTTGAAGAAGCAAGGGAATTCTTCTCTAGAATTGGTATCAAACTGTCCCTAACATGTGCTTACAATCCTGAGGGCAATGGGAAAAGTGAGCGAGGGCATCCTCCAATCATTAAAGCTTTGGCTAAGGCATGCAGAGAAAGAATGCGAGAGTGGCCAAAGCTGCTACCATATGCCTTGTGGGCTGACCGTACAACTCATAGCTCAGAGACAGGATACATGCCTGCAGAATTGATGTATGGTCAGAAGCCAGTGATGCCAGTTGAAGAAGTAGTTCTAACTTGGAATGTATTGCCCTGGGTCGAAGGATTGAGCAGAGATGACCTCCTTGCATTGCGAATAAGACAGTTGGAGAGGAGGCCTGGAGATATAGAGCTTGCTAAAGTCCGCTTGAAAGATGCAAGGTTGAAAAATAAAGAAAGATTTGATAGTAGACACAGACTCCGGCCAAAACCTATTGAAGAAGGTGATTGGGTTCTAATGTATGACAGTAGCCTTGACAACCAATTCACTGTTCAAAGAAAATTTGCAAAAAGATGGTTTGGCCCTTACATTGTCAAGCATGTGCATGGAAATGCCACGTATACTCTGTGTGAGCTTGATGGAACAGAAATAAAGAATCTTGTGGCTGGCAAAAGAATTAAGATATTTAAAAGAAGACATGATAATGATCCTTTTGATTCACAAGAGATTCAGGATGAGAGGCTTGACAGTGGTAGTATGGATATGGTTGAAGAGGAAGAGGATGATCTTCCTAGAACTGCAGAAGAAGAAGACGACATCCAGTTATATGTAGACCTTGATGATGATTTGGCACATACCAGAGGATGTGCAGGTTTAGAGGGGGTGGATGTCGTGCCATGGCACGTCTATGATGTGAAACCGTGCATGTGAGGCCATCAAATACACATCCAGATGCATGAGGTTATGTGCCATGACGAGTCATTATATGATGCCATGTACATATGTTCATATTGTAAATGAGGTTCAATAAGACAAGCTGAGGCTGAGCCAGATCTAGGAGTTTCTGTATATGAGTGTGGAGGGTGATGGTTCTGCTGTTACTCAGAGCCCATGGGTAAGTTAGAAACATCCAGTTATATATGATGGTATGAGTGGCACGCCAAAGGGATAAGTTAATGATGTTAATGGCTTCCCATGTGCATAATGTGTGGTAGCTTTAAATGGTATTGATTGGGTCAAATCAGTGAATACCTCTTATGGAATGCAAACATGAGGGCATCTCAATGCACAAAGGAATGTATTTATGAAGATATGGGAAAATACTTGAATGAAAAATTGGGGAGTCTATAAATCACATGGCCAATATGATGATTTATACACTACGGAGACATCAAGAGTAATAGAGATTCAATGGACATTACAGTGCCGAAGAATTTGTTGAATGCCGGGGAATAGAATTAAATGAACTGCCTTGCATTGAGAACTTTAACTTTAATGCTAAGGTTATGCTTTGCATCGAGAATTTTAACCTTAATGTTAAGGTTAGAAGTAACACATAATGGGTGGCAGCGTACGTGGAAAAGAAATACATAAGAAATGTATTTCTTTTATTTGGGAATTTTCTAGATAGCATGGAAGGGAAATGCGAGCGCAGCCTTTGTAATTGGAAATTCCCGCATGAATAGCGGCAAAAGGTGGTGGGGGGCGCCGAGTTCTCCGCAGGAAAAAGAGAAAAAAACCAGAGGCGGACGGCGGCGAGTTCAGTGAGGAAAAAAATCTCTGCAAAAAGAGGAACAGCGTCCAATCGACCAGAGTTTTTATTTTCGAGAATACATACACGGTTTGTGCCTTGTAGGTGCTAGAAATAAAGAGGAAATTGAGCACTTCATGAAGAGAGGATCTCGACAAAACCCATGTTTTCTCTGTTTCTTGGGCTGCGCTGAAGCGAGTATCGTTCCCGTGTATTCTGCATCGCGTGGCCAGCTCTGCGACTTATAAGTTAAGCAAAAATAAATCAAGTGAAAACTCACTTGTAATGTTCATATAAGCTTCTTTTTTTTACTTTCCCTTTTGATTTAGAAAAAGGCGAAACTCATAAATCCTAAAAGGGATTTGGAAATGAATGAAAAAGCTGGGGGAGATCAAATTAATGGTATTTGGAACTTGATGTTTTGCGGGAAAAAGGAATCCAAAGCACATTTAATCACGGGAAGTTGGCCTTGTTTCTGCTTGATTGAGTTTTGGAAATTATGAGCATGAAATAGCTATGCCATATGCTATCTTTTGCTTGTGAAATGTTAGAATATTAAGGCAGGTTTTCAGGTGATTAAGAGCATCTTGATATGATGGTTTTGATGGCACTGGATGTAAAGGATGTAACTGGTCACATGTATGTTGGAAAAATTTGAAGGCTTTGTTATGCCTACATGTGATTAGCTGGAAAGTTTTGGGAAAAAGAAGCCAGTGATTCTATGCTTGGAAAGGGATAAGCAATTGGAACACGAATTCAAGAATGGATTTGTCCTATGCTTTTTGGGAAATTTTGAATGTGAGATTCCTTGTTAGGTTTGACACCAACTCTCACAGCTAGAAGTCTCGTACTTTCCTGGCTATTCCGCACACGTCACGACAACGCGTGCATTGTGGAAGATATTAGAACAAGGAGTAAGAGTTGTTTTCTGAATTCGGGCATGGATCTGGTTGATTGACCTTGCTGGTCTCCTCAATGGATGAGTCCATGTGGCCCTTTTATATGGATCCGTTGGTTGATCTTGCTGATCTTCAGCGGACATTCCATTTTGTTATGTGAATATATTGCCGGCTACTATGAGCTAGGAACTATCAAAAAGGCCCCTGAGTGGACAGGTGGTGAGTGTTCTGGTTGCCAATGATGCCATAGGTACACCAATGAAGGAATGATTGGAAATAAGGATTTAACCGAAGATTTTGAGGATTATGATCAGTGACACAATGGTTTCATTAAATGATTGTTTTTAAAGATAGCTGACTTTGTGAAAAAGGCAATTTCATATTGGGTGTGTAAGTGGTGTGACTAGTTTGAAGTTTGCATGCATATCCGGGAACTCTTTTCCCTGGTACCCAGGACAAAACCTAACCAAATTCCTAATTGGATCCCATCACTATAGTGGTTGGGCGGTTGGCTAACCCAGCTGATGGATCCCCCCTAAAATGGGACTCAATTCTATTATGGTACGATAGATGAAGTAAATCCCGGATAAAAATTGTTCTATGGAAAAGAATCAACGGCTGTGCCTCTCAATGAGGAAAAAAGAGTTGGTCTCTATGATCCAAGTGCAATCTTTTCCTTGATCTGACTTTGATACTATGGGTTGAGTCAGAGCAGTTCAGTTAGTTAAGGCTTTTGACTATGTTAGATAAAAAATATCCGTGGGGCGAGGCCCTGTGAGTGTGGGACCCTGGCCCGTGCAAGAAGTGCTACTCCCGCTGCTAGCACCCCTGAATTTGTTGCGCGGTGGGGACAGGGATCTCGGGATCCTTAGAATGGATTGGCTCCAGAAAAATCAAGCTGACATTCACTGTCATAATGGAACCATTTCCTTTTGTGACCTTCATGGAAACAAAGTTCAAGGAACCAGAATTTCAGGATCCCCAAGTCTGTAATTAGTAAAAGCTTCTAAGTTACTAAAAGGACTTAGAAAGAAGCAGCTCATTTACGTTGTCAAAATGAATCCAGTAGACACAAAGTTAAAAGCTAAAGAACCTGAATGGTTAAGTGAATATGATTATTTATTCCTAGTAGAGCTAACAGAGATGCCTCCAATTCAGGAAGTAGATCATGTGATAGAATTGACCCTCGGAGCTCAGCCAGTAGCCCAGCGCACGTACAGAATGCCAGTCCTCCCTAAAGCCATTGAACTCAAGGAACAGCTTAGGCAGCTGTTAGAACAAGGGTTTGTAAGACCCAGTGTTTCACCTTGGGGAGAACTAGTTCTCTTTCAGAAAAAGAAAGATCGAACGCTAAGACTGTGTGGACTATAGAGGTCTCAACCAGCTGACAGTTAAGAATAAGTATCCTATCCCCAGAATTGATGAGCTTTTGGTGGACAGACTAAGTGGAGCCCAGATCTTCTCAAAGATAGATCTCAAATCAGGGTATTATCAGATCAGGATTAATGAGAAAGATATTCTGTAGACAGCCATCAATACTCGGTATGGGCACTATGAATTTATAGTCATGCCATTTGGTTTGACAAATGCCCCAGCCACATTCAATCGCCTAATGCAGGACATTCTCAATGTCTGAAAAGTTCTTGAGATTCTAAGGAAGCACCAACTCTTTGCAAAAAAGAGTAAATGCACTTTCTCTGCCGAGACCATGTTGAATACTTGGGCTTTCTAGTATCCAAAGATGGAATTTCTCCAGATTCTGCAAAAGTCCATGCAATCATAGATTGGCCTGAACCAAAGACAGTGAAAGAAGTCATGGGATTCTTGGGATTGATTGGTTGGTATAGAATTTTTATACCAAATTATGCTCTCATAGCTTCCCCCTTGACTAATCTTCTCAAGAAGAATACCCCGTTTCAATGGTCTGCCAGGTGCCAGAGTGCTTTTGATAAGCTGAAGACCGCCTTGGTAACCAATCCCATTCTAAAGTTGCCAGATTTCTCTCTACCCTTTGAGGTAGTATAATTGATGCCAGTGGTTTTGCCCTGGGAGGTGCATTCATGCAGGAAGGTCATGTAGTGGCCTATGAATCGCGTAAACTGAGAACGCATGAGAGAAATTATGCAGTCCATGTCTTGGAGCTACTTTCGGTAGTATATGCCCCCTAAAGTTGTGGAGACATTACCTACTGGGTCAAAGATTCACTTTGATGACAGATCATCAGAGCTTAAAGTGGATCTTCACTCAAAGGATCTCAACATGCGCCAAAGAAGGTGGATGCAGACCCTGCAGGAATTTGATTTGGAAATCAAGTACCGCCCAAGCAAAGAAAATGTGGTAGCAAATGCCCTCAGCAAAAAAGCCTCCTTGCTTGCAATTACAGTGGTGTCAAATCCATTAATTAATGAGGCAAGAGAGAAGATCATGCAGGATAGATTCTTTGGCCCTATTGCTACCCTACTTATGCGGGAAAGCAAAACTCCTCAGGAGTTGAACCGAGTTCAAGGGTATAGCGTTGATGATGGAATTATGTATTTTAATCACAGGCTATGCATTCCCAAAATGATGAGGGGACTAAGGGTCAAATTTTGAATGAAGCCCATGATAGTCTATTTGCAGGACATCCAGGTTACATCAAGACCTACAAGTCTATGAAGAAAAGCTTCTTTTGGCCTGGACTAAAAAAGGATGTACTTAATCATGTACGTCAATGCCTGATTTGTCAGAAAGTCAAAGCTGAAAGAGTAAAAATGCTTGGGAAGTTACATCCATTAGACATCCCCACAGATGAAGTGGGAATGCATCAATATGGATTTTATTACTGGATTACCTTCAGTGCATCAATATGGATTTTATTATTGGATTACCTTCAGTGCAATCAGGTTACAACTCCATCTTTGTGGTAGTTGATAGACTAACCAAAGTTGCCCATCTGATTCCAGTAAAAGAAATCTACACTACTGCAGTGGATGTGGCCAGAGTGTTCCTCAAGGAAAAATTAAGATTGCATGGCCTACCCAGGAGAATAGTAAGTGATCGAGATCCCAAGTTCACGTCAAGCTGGACTGCATTTTTTGAAGCAGTAGGAACTTTCTTGGATCTCAGCACAGCTTACCACCCTGAGACCGACGATCAAACAGAAAGGGTAAACCAAGTTCGGTCATGCTGTTGGCAGGGAACCCAAGAAGTGGCTAAGCTATCTATATCTGATTACAAAGAAAGTAGGTGACTTAGCCTACGAGCTTCTTCTGCCTCCTCATCTCAAAGTACCTAATGTATTTCATATCAGCCTACTTAAAAAGTATGTACCAAGTAGCCCGAATCATGTGCTTGATGAAATCTTAACTTCTTCAACCCAAGGGCAGATGGAACTCCAACCTGAAGAAATCCTTGATGTTCGAGAGAAGGTTCTCAGGAATAGAATTCTGAGAGAATTATTGGTCAAATGGGAAGTTTTATCCTTTTGAAGATGCCACCTGGGAGAAAGAAGCCAAGCTGCTGTTGTTATGGGATTACCCCCAGTTTGCGAGATGAGGACATCTTGCGTTTTTTAAGTGGGAGAGAATGTAAGATTCCTCCCCAGCCCTCAAGATGTCTAGTATCTTCCCTTGTGTTCAATCCTCTCTTCAGAATAATAAAAGATCTTGTTTCTACCTATTTTGGCCTAGAGAGAGATTATTCAGTTTTTAGATATTTTTGGATGGAAAAATATCTCTTCTTATTAAAATAAATTCCCTCGAAATAGAAGTTCAAAAAGAATTTCAAAAGGTGCATTATTAGAAATAAATTATAAGATTCTTTTCAAAAGGCCTTAGCCTAAGGATCCAGATTTTTTGAAAATTTTAGATTAAGGTTCTGGGGGGCCAATCAGATTAATCCAAATGTAGGGAGGAGATAAATCGAAGAAATAAAGAAAATCCCCCCCAAAAATGAGTAAATACTCACATAAGATGAAGAGTGGTGGACTAAGGACCAAAGGAAATACTTAAAAAATTATTTTTGACACCTCAGAGTGGGGATTCCCCCTCATGAAGGAGGCGCCTATTTCACATGTGTGGAGAAGTTTTAAATTCTCAAATAATGAGATATTTCATCTCTCCTCTCTCCTAATTCAAGTCTAGTTAAAGAGTAAGCTGAACTGACCCAATGATGGTCAAAAATTGACCAAACTCGTCTGAAAAATTTTAGAATCAGTTGGCTTGGTTAGAGGCTCATTGTTTCCTATAAATAGAAGAAGCTTAATAGTGTTTTATGCACTCTTACTCTACTCCCTAGAGCCAAAAACATTGAATTCATTGATAATTCACTTGTTTTTGACTATTTTCCTCTACAAAGAATTGGTGGCCACTCTTGATCCAAGCAAGAGTAGAACCCTTAATCCCTCAAGCCAAAGGAAAGCTCACAAAACTCCATGTAAGTTAGAAATTCTATTTTTTTAAATATTATTCTATGGTTTTCTAATTTCTTGCTTCTCTTAATTTGAAATTGGATGTTATGCCTTGATGAAAAGGCTTCCCCTTCTCTTCATTGTAAATGCAGCCCTTCTTTATCCAAGATGTGTAATCAAATAAATAGAGTTAAACTTTTTGTATTGTTTACTCTTAAAAAATGAGAATTGATTAGATTAGAGTGCTAAAATTCATCTTGGGGTAAATTCTAAGTAGATTTAGAATGTAAAAATTGAGAAATGGTCAGCCATACAAAGGAGGTTATGGCAAAATTTTCTTAAATTTTGTGGAAATAAGTTTTATCTTTATGTTATTCAAAAAGAGTAATCCCCTCCATTTGTGTATTCTAGAAGTGTTATTTTCATTCTATGCATAGAAAGATGCATATTGGAAATATTTTTATTGTAAAAGTGTTATTTTCATTAGAATTAATTTCTATGCATAGAAAGATGCATATTGGAAATATTTTTATTATAAAAGTGTTATTTTCATTAGAATTAATTTCTATGCATAGAAAGATGCATATTAGAAATATTTTTATTATAAAAGAGTTATTTTCATTAGAATTAATTAATATGCATAGAAAGATGCATATTGGATATTTTTTTAATTATAAAAGTGTGATTTTCATTAGATTTAAATTCTATGCATAGAAAGACGCATATTGGATATTTTTTTATTATAAAAGTGTGATTTTCATTAGATTTAAATTCTATGCATAGAAAGATGCATATTGGATTTTTTTATTATTATAAAAGTGTGATTTTTATTAGATTTAAATTCTATGCATATAAAGATGCATATTGGATATTTTTTTTATTATAAAAGTGTGATTTTTATTAGATTTAATTTCTATGAATAAAAAGATGCATATTGGATATTTTTTTATTATAAAAGTGTGATTTTTATTAGATTTAAATTCTATGCATAGAAAGAAGCATATTGGATATTTTTATTATTATTAAAGTGTGATTTTCATTAGATTTAAAGTGTGATTTTCATTAGATTTAAAGTGTGATTTTTATTATTATTAAAGTGTGATTTTCCATTGCAGTTGGATTTTATGCATAAATAGATGTATAAAGAATTTTTATATCAAAATTAGAGTTCTCTTTGATTGTAAGGTTTTCCCCTTCCACAAATAGGGGAAACACTTAAGATAGTCCACTAAGTCTTATCTTAGAGAAAATTTCCTACTCATCGACACCTTGACCATATAGAGATTCAAGGATACGATTCATAGGTAAGACCTAGTTCTATCCCGCAAGGGGAACGTGGTCTTCTAAAATCAAATCACCCACCCATAGGGTAATTGATCACATAAATTGGGCAACTACAAGACTTGATTTCTAGAGGCAACGCTTTTTTCCTCATCCATGCAAGGCACAGCCGCTGGCCTAGTCTTCTAGAATAGAGTTGCCCAAGAACCTATTTATCTAGCGTAGGGCTTTCACTTAATCTATTGGAAAGCTACCCGACTAATCGGGTCCACCCGTCCGTAGGATGGTGCCGTCGGGGCATTCCATCCTCCCACTTTCCACCCTACTCACGCGTCAATTTGTTTTCTAATTAATCCTACCACACTGTTTGACATAAATAAACATGTTCCTTAATTAAGGCCCTTTTCACAAGGTTTGTTAAAACAGTCTTTTTCTACAATACAATCATACCAAAGATAAGATTTATAAAAACAAAGTTTAAACATGAATCCATTTCATACAAGCCAAACCGGCTCTCTTATTCTTTTCCTTTATACCGCCGATGATCTAGAATTCGGCCTTCCAGCCTCCACATGCTGGGCAAAACCCTACGGGACCACGAGGACTCAAGCCGGCCTGTCGCCCTCTCAGGCTCCATCGCTCGATCCTCCCGCCCCTCAGAGGGATGTCTACGCACTAGGGTGGGCTAATTCACCGCACTAGCCTGGGCCCTCAGAACTAGGCAGCATCACAATCACTCGCCTCAATCGGCGAACCTCATTCTCCCAATGGTATGAGGGATACCATGGGCCAACTAAGCTTTATGCATGAGGTTTTATGCATAAGCCACATATATGAGACTTATGTATAAGCTCATGCATAAACCTTATGCATAAGCCGTATACATGAGGCTTATGTATTAGGCTTATCCATATGGCTAATACATAAGCCTCATGTATGTGGCGGCCTATGCATAAGATTTATGCGTGAGACTTATGCATAGCTTTATGCAGTAGTCTAGGAATGCATAGTCTTATGCATCGCCTCATTGCAAGCTATGAATGCTATGCATAAGGCCTATGCATGAGCCTTATGCATAAGGCTTATGCATTAGCCGAGTGCTACCTACGCAAGCGGGTAGCTACCCGAAGCTCCCATTACATTCCAGGTGCTACCTAAGCATGCCGGTAGCTTACCGACATGCCTAAGTAGCTAGCCAATGCATGCCGGGTACTACCTAAGTATGTCGGTATGCCGGCATGCATCGAGAGAACCTAATACATTTCCAGTGCTACCTAGGCATGTCATTAGCTCCCAATGCATGCCGATACCAGGGGGCACCCAAGGTGTTGCCTAAGCTTGTTATGGCTCACCCTAACCCTCCTTGAAACACATCCAAAAAGAGATTACCTAGTGAACCGCAACTGTCGTGAGGATCTTTTCAATGGCCGATCTTGTAACCCTTGAGGTCTCCAAGCTCTACAACTCCTTGAGAAGCAATTCCACTGTAAGATTTCTCCCCCCAGCTTTTTGAGGGTGCAGGTGTAAGAATATCCCCTTCTGATCTTATAATTATTCCCCTCTGTGAAATAAAAGAAAGATTCTGTTTTACCCTGTTTTGACCTAGAGAGAGAAAATATCTAGAGAGAGGTAGTCCAAAATTGAGATATTTTTTGATATAAAAATCCTCCTAGTGTCTAAAATGAATTCCCCTGAAACAGAAATTCAAAGAACTTTCCAATGTGCAATTGGAATTAATTGAAAATGGGTATGAAGGATCTTAGCCTAAGGGTCTAGATTTTCAGAAATTTTTGGATTATGGTCCAATTAAGGTTCCTATGGGCCAATAGGAAAGAAAAATACCCAAAAATGAGTAAATGCCCACATAAGATGAAGAGTTGACTATGTACAAGGTTTATTAGTAAAAAACTATGAGTATTACTAAAAAAATGAGATATTTTGGGTATAATGATTCCATTTTGACACTTGTGTAAGGAAGGGGAGTCCCTTCAAGGAGGTGCCTACTTCACATGCTTGAATGAGTTTTAAACTCAAAAATAATGTGATATTTTTCTCTCTCCTCTCTCCTAGATCAAACCAAATCAAAAAGTAACCAAACTGGGTCCAAATCTGGTCCAAATTCAACCAAACTAAAATCTGAAAAAATCTAGAAATCAGTCCTCGTCGTTAGAGCTTCCCTCTCCTATAAATAGAACCTGAGTCCTTTGTAAAAAAAAATAGGAGAATTTTACTATACCAGAATTATGCTGAAATAATGATAATTTTTACTGTTCTCTAAAATTCTCTCCAAATTGAAGAAGTTGGAGCTTCCCTCGTTCTTCAATCTCCATTGGTGGCTCCATCAACACACCAAACCAATTGATTGGTTGGGGGCCTCTACCGTGATCAAAGAATCAAGCAAAGGGTAAGGGTAAGGGTGAATTTTGATCTTTTTCTATAATTTCTCAATGTTTCTCTCTTCTCAACCCCTCTCAAGCTTGAGAAGCTTAATTGGAATGGCTTTTTAATGCTATTGAGGTTAATTGATGAATGGTAGTAAGGAAATGCATAAAGTTCCATTTATGATGAATGGTAGTAAGGAAATGCATAAAGTTCCATTTATGCTTAATTTTAATGGTTTTTATGTAATTTCTCTCTCTCACTCAAAGAATGGTCATTCCCATGACCTATTTTGTATCCAAATGCAGCTTCTCATGAAGCTTTTCCCTAATCCAAGAATAAATTCTATGCTTGTTTAATTGGAGGCCAAATTAGTGGCTTTTTTATGCTTTTAAGCTAGTTATTTCATGAAAATTTATGATTAAATCCATAATGGGTTAATGATCCAATTAGGGATCATTCTAATCTTATCCATAATGTTAAAGTTCATTCCTTTAGAATAAATTGAGATTTATCAGAAATGGCAGCGGAGCTATGGTGAAATTTCTCTAAAAATTACACATAAAACATTTTCATTCAAAGTATGAAAAGAGGACTTCCTACCATATTCTAGGAATTATCATCCTAGATAGATTGTTTGATTCTCATTGTAATCATAGAAATATTTAAGTTTATGCATAATTAATGAATTTTTAGATAAATTTATTTATCTATGAGAAATAATTAAATGTTAAAAGAGGAATTCCCATTACATTTGGAATTCCATGATTGGATGAGAAGAGAGAATTTCTTATCATATTGGAATTATGGGATAATTCATTTAATTTCAAAAATAAATTTTTAGATACATTTATTTATCTATGAGAAATAATTAAATGTTAAAAGAGGAATTCCCATTACATTTGGAATTCCATGATTGGATGAGAAAAGAGAATTTCTTATCATATTGGAATTATGGGATAATTCATTTAATTTCAAAAATGAATTTTTAGATAAATTTATTTATCTATGAGAAATAATTAAATGTTAAAAGAGGAATTCCCATTACATTTGGAATTCCATGATTGAATGAGAAAAGATAATTTCTTATCATATTGGAATTATGGGATAATTCATTTAATTTTAAAAATAAATTTTTAGATAAATTTATTTATCTATGAGAAATAATTAAATGTTAAAAGAGGAATTCCCATTACATTTGGAATTCCATGATTGGATGAGAAAAGAGAATTTCTTATCATATTGGAATTATGGGATAATTCATTTAATTTCAAAAATGAGTTTTTAGATAGATTTATTTATCCATGAGAAATAATTAAATGTTAAAAGAGGAATTCCCATTACATTTGGAATTCCATGATTGGATGAGAAAAGAGAATTTCTTATCATATTGGAATTATGGGATAATTCATTTAATTTTAAAAATGAATTTTTAGATAAATTTATTTATCTATGAGAAATAATAAATGTTAAAAGAGGAATTCCCATGGTAATTGGAATCCTAGAAATTAAATGGGAAGAAGAGGAATTTTTGGTATAAATTTGATTTATGGTTATTTTTACCAAATGAAGAAATATGGGTAGAATTGATTTCTATAAATCCCATGAATTCTTTTATTCAAAAAGAAGAATATGAAATAAAATTCAATTGAAGAATTGAGAAGCAATATGGACATAGTTGTCAGAAAAGAATCTTTAATTTAAACCAACCAAGTGGCTGAAGTTTAAAAAAAGTCCTATTATCGATATTAATCTAGGAAGCTATTAAATAGTAATAACATGTAAAAGGGATGTGATAAGATGTGTATCTGATGTGATAGGATGTGATAAGATGTGTATTTGGTGATGTGATAAGATGTGTATCGGATGTGATAAGATGTGTATGAGATGTGATAGGATGCGATAAGATGTGTATGAGATGTGAAAGGATGTGATAAGATGCGTATGGGATGTGATAGGATGTGATAAGATGTGTATGGGATGAGGTAAGAAGTGTATCTGATGTGATAAGATGTGTATAGGCTGTGATGATAGGATAAGAAAGGATGTGTTATAAAAGAAAAGATGTGAAGGTGTATATGAATGTATGAATGTGGATGTGGAAATGGATGTATGGATGTAGATATGGATGTAGATGTATGAATGTGGATGTGGATGTAGATGTATGAATGTGGATGTGAAAATGGATGTATGGATATGGATGTGGATGTATGGATGTATGAATGTGGATGTGAAAATGGATGTATGGATATGGATATGGATATGGATGTGGATGTGGATGTGGATGTGGATGTATGGATGTGGATGTGGATGTGTGGATATGGGTGTGGATATGGATGTGGAAAATGATGTGGAAATGGATGTATAAATGTAGATGTGGATGTGGATGTATGAATGTGGATGTGGATATGGATGTATGGATATGGATGTGGATGTGGATGTGGATGTATGGATGTGGATGTGGATGTGTGGATATGGATGTGGAAATGGATGTATGGATGTAGATGTGGATGTGGATGTATGAATGTGGATGTGGATGTGGATGTGGATAAGTGGATGTGTGGATATGGATGTGGAAATGGATGTATGGATGTAGATGTGGATGTGGATGTATGAATGTGGATGTGGATATGGATGTGGAAATGGATGTATAAATGTAGATGTGGATGTGGATGTATGAATGTGGATGTGGATATGGATGTATGGATATGGATGTGGATGTGGATGTGGATGTGGATGTATGGATGTGGATGTGGATGTATGAATGTGGATGTGAAAATGAATGTATGGATATGGATGTGGATGTGGATGTGGATGTATGGATGTATGGACATATGGATATGGATGTGGATGTGGATGTGGATGTATGAATGTGGATGTGAAAATGGATGTATGGATATGGATGTGGATGTGGATGTATGGATGTGGATGTGGATGTGTGGATATGGATGTGGAAATGGATGTATGGATGTAGATGTGGATGTGGATGTATGAATGTGGATGTGGATATGGATGTGAAAATGGATGTTTGGATGTAGATGTGGATGTGGATGTGGATGTGGATGTGGATGTGAAAATGGATGTATGGATGTGGATGTGGATGTGGATGTATGGATGTGGATGTGAATGTATGAATGTGGATGTGAAAATTGATGTATGGATATGGATATGGATGTGGATGTGGATGTGGATGTGGATGTGGATGTATGAATGTGGATATGAAAATGGATGTATGGATGTAGATGGATGTATGGATGTGGATGTGGATGTATTAATGTAGATGTGAAAATGGATGTATGGATGTAGATGTGGATGTGGATGTATGGATATGGATATGGATGTGGATGTATGAATGTGGATGTGGATATGGATGTATGAATGTGGATGTGAAAATGGATGTATGGATATGGATGTGGATGTGGATGTGGATGTGGATGTGGATGTGGATGTGGATGTATGAATGTGGATGTGAAAATGGATGTATGGATATGGATGTGGATGTGGATGTATGGATGTGGATGTGGATGTGTGGGTGTATGGATGTGGATGTATGAATGTGGATGTGAAAATGGATGTATGGATGTAGATGTGGATGTGGATGTATGGATGTGGATGTGGATGTGGATGTATGAATGTGGATGTGGATGTATGAATGTGGATGTGAAAATGGATGTATGGATGTAGATGTAGATGTGGATGTACGAATGTGGATGTGTATGTGGAATAATGAATGCGAATATGTATGTGAATGGATATGACGTCGATATGAGCGAATGGATGAGATGAGATGTCATGTGAATCAGAATGTGAATGGATATGACGTCGCTATGAGCGAATGGATATGACGTCGATATGAGCGAATGGATGAGATGAGATGTCATGTGAATCAGAATGTGAATGAATGTTATAAGATGTGAATGAATGAGATGTAATGAGATGTCATGTGAATCAGAATGTGAATGAATGTTATAAGATGTGAATGAATGAGATGTGATGAGAAATGGATGTGATGAGACGTAATGTAATTTAAGAAAGATAGGAATGAATGAGAATGAATGAGATGTAATGAGAAATGGATGTGATGAGACGTAATGTAATTTAAGAAAGATAGGAATGGATGTTATGTGAAGTGAATGAATCTGATATGTGATGGGATGGAAAATGATGTATCTGCTTAAGAATGGATGGATATATGATTTGGAATTGGGTTAAGTAATATGGATTGATGTGGAACAATCTGAAAAGACGAGAGTTCATTATAGAAACTGTATTTGTGAACTGTTTGTAAATGACTGTTTTTAAATGACTGTTTATAGAAACTGTATTTGTGAACTATTTGTAAATGACTGTTTTATGTGAAGAATGCTGGGGAAGCATTTTGACTGTCTTGAGAATGTGGTCATGGAGACCTACCTGATAAAGTTGCAACTGCTGACGGAAAGTCAATGGAGGACGTCTCGCGTAGCAAGGTCGGCCGAGGTCTAAATGGTGAGCTTCCGGTACGGTGGATGAGGGACCAAGGAAGCGGCCTATGAGTGAAGCGCTACGTGACCTGCGACGAAGGATCCTAGAGGGTGATGACCATACGGTGCTCGGGCTCTGGGTCGCCGAAGATACCCACACGTGCATCGTGGAAGATATTGGAACAAGGAGTAAGAGTTGTTTTCTAGAACCGGGCATGGATCTGGTTGACTGACCTTGCTGGTCCTCAACGGATGAGTCCATGGCTCTTTTATATGGGTCTGTTGGTTGATCTTGCTGATCTTCAACGGAGATTCCATCTTGATTTTTATATCTTGATTTTTATAAGTGATTATATTGCCGGGTACTATGAGCTAGGAACTATTGAAAAGGCCCCTGAGTGGACAAGTGGTGAGCGTTCTGGTTGCCAATGATGCCATAGATACTCCGATGAAGGAATGATTGGAAATTAAGATTCAACCGGATATTTTGAAGAATTATGATCAGTGATACTATGGTTTCATTAAATGATTGTTTTAAAGATGGCTGAATCTGTGAAAAAAAAGGAAATTTCATATTGGGTGTATAAGTGGCATGACTAGTGTTAAATTTGCATGAATATCCGGCTAGGGGGCCTGGGAACTCTTTTCCCTGGTACCCAGGACAAAACCTAACCAAATTCTAAATTGGATCCTATCACTATAGTGGTTGGACTGGATGGGGTTAGGCTAGACTGATGGATCCATAAAATGAGACTCCTTTCCGTTATTATGATAGATGAAGTAAATCCCGGATAGTAATTGTTCTATAGATAGGAATCAACGGCTGTGCCTCTTGATGGGGAAAAAAGCATTGATCTCTATGATCCAAGTGCAAGTTTCTTCCTTGATTTGGCCGAGTATCTTTATAGGTGCGGTCGGATCAGTTTGGTCAGTAATGATCTTGACTACGTTAGAGTAAAATTTTATCCTGGAGGAATCGCCTGTGCTTTTCGGGCAAGAGAAGTTTTTCCGAGTTCGATTTTGGAAGAACCGAGGAATTAGTCACCTGTCCGCCGAATATTCGTGGACGAGGCCCCGACCCTGCCCCGCGCAAGATGTGCTACTTCCACTGCTAGCACCCCGAATCCTTGGGGACAGGGACCTTACATCCACCAAGTCTCCCGCGAGTGTTATCACACCGCCGCGTTGCACTACAGGTCCTCGTCCCTCTTGTCACCTCACTTCACTCACACACACTCACTAGCATGCACTAGGGAGAGAGATTAGCATGAGGATTAGCAAGAGCAAAACTCAAATGCACAATGGGAGAGTATGTTGTATTATGAGAGAAATTCACTTATATACATGGCCATAAGTGTTCACACTCACTTAAACTATGGTCGGTTGAACACTTTAGGCTCATAAGAGGCCTAATGCTATTTACAACGACTACTCTCATAATATATCCATGAAGTACATCACTTAGGACTTCATCCTATCTTGCTACTACATGCTCTAGAAGCGAGAAACACCATAAATACTCCGTCATCACACCATTACGAGCGCCCGTCCAAGTTGTAGCTTTGGACACTATTGCTTCATATCTTGAATGTATGACCCTTTGGTGTATCTACCGTGACTCCTTGATGTAAGATAATGGTGGTAGCTCTTGTTAATCCTAGAATTGGATTAACTCCTTTTTTTTGGCCGATGGACCCTTTTCCACATCGACGGACTTCATGAGTTTTATAAATTTTAATTTTTTTAAATTTTCTGTGAACTCTAGTTCCGTGAAATTGCAGCAAATGGTTCATGCCGTGACCCCCTAGATCCGCTTTACAGAATATCAAATTTGAGTTTTTTTTCACATCGTGAAACGTTAAATTTTCACGTCGTGTGAAAGAATCGCACTTCACGGAATATTGAATTGGATTTTTTTCACTTTTTTTCACGTCTGTGTTTTTTGGGCCTGACTTTTCATGGCCGAACTTTTCATGGCCGGACTTTTCATCACGACATGCTTTTCACGGTCAGAATTTTTTCAGTCGGAATTCTTTTCACGTCTAGCTTTTCACGGCCGGAATTTTTTTTGTCGGTCCGAATTTTTTTCATAGGCCGGACTTTTTTTTCACGACCTAAATTTTTTTGTTGACCGAAATTTTTTCACGATCGGACTTTTCACTACTGGAATTTTTTTCACGATCGGAATTTTTTCCACGGTCGGAAGTTTTTTCTCGACTGGAATTTTGTTCATGGTCGGACTTTTAAAAACAAATCGAATTTGATATTCCATGAAGTCCGGTTCACGGCGTGAACCATTTTCTACAATTTCACGGAACTAGAGTTAACGAAAAAAGAAATCCAAAAAAAATAAAATTTATAAAACTCGTGAGGTCTGTCAACGTGGAAAGAGGTCCGTCGACCAAAAAAAAAAAAACCTGTTTAGAAGCGCGTATATCCGATGGAGGTGCTCTAGGACTCATTGAAAAGCCGACATCGAGAGCTCTTTGACTTTGGACTTGTCGTCTGAAGTCAAAATCGACCATTTTGGCCTCCGACTAGCAACCTCAAAATTTGACACCAAAATCGAGGCAAAATAGCCCAACCACCACGAAAAATTGCTAAAAACAGAGCGAAAATGATGACAAGCCATTTTCAAGCTACTTTGTGAGGGTATAAAAACGACAAAATCATGGATGACTCAAGGAAACAAAGTTGTAGTACTCCAAAAATACTACAACTCCCTCATCAGAGTTTTTCAAAATTCCTTTTGGAACACCCTAAAAAATGTGCTTCAAAACAGGGAAAAAAATTCTCGATTTTTTTTTCCATCTTGAGACAGCGATGGAAAATAGGTTATAGGACCTCCTCCTACATCTAGGAAGTTCCTAGCATACGCTTTTTTCGAAAAAAATATCTCTAAAAGATCGTTCACATACGTATAGCGCGTAAGCTAATTAGGGCAAACAGACACTTGTTTGATCCAATGAAGAGTACACCAAACCTCTTGAGGCTATAAACGGGTTGTGGGAACGTATTAAAAAAAAACTATGGCCAGTCGGACACTTTAGGCTCATAAGAGGCCTAATGCTATTACAATGACTACTCTCATGATATATCCATCATGAAGTACATCACTTAAGATTTCATCCTATCTTGCTACCACACGCTGTTGAAGCGAAAATCGCCATAAATACTACGTCATACCATTACGAGCGCCCATCTAAGTTGTAGCTTTGGACACTATTACTTCATATCTTGAATGTATGACCCTTTGGTGTATCTATCGTGATTCCTTGATGTAAGATAATGGCGGTAGCTCTTGTTAATCCTAGAATTGGATTAACACCCCCCCCTTTCCTGATGGCGATCGCGTTGTGTGGACAAAAACAGAGATTGATGGCGATCACGTTGTGTGGACAAAAACAGAGACTGAAGATGTGCACATACTGTACAGAGATTGATGGCGATCACGTTGTGTGGACAAAAACAGAGACTGAAGATGTGCACATACTGTACAGAGTACTAAGAGTTTCAGGAAATATGTAATCAGTTTGGGTCAGTTTTGAGTTTTGGTTAAGATTAAATCTGCTAAACAGGAGGAGCAGAGGCATAACCATCATGCCTTGCATCCTCATGATGTGGTGATCTTGTTGCTTTTGTTGGCGAGCCTTCGGGTGTGTGTGTGTGTGTGTGTGTGTGTGTGTCGGTGCCTGCATGAGTGGAGACCGTTTGCATTTGGGCATGCCCTTTGTAAATATATAGCATGGATGTAGGTGGCGTGTAACCTAAGGCCAATGAGGAGGCAAAAAGGGTGGTGCTAATGGCATGTGAGCAAGGATGGGAAGGCTTAAGTGGTATGGGGACGTGGCTGAAGGGGCTGCGTAGCATGAACAGCTAGTAATAATAAAAATTCTAATAAGAAAATAGAAGCTTCAAGCTTCCAGAAAGTGAGGATGGCGGCTGCCAATGGAATCCTGGCAGTTTGCCCTCACCGCATGCGCCAAAGGAGTTGGAAGGGACCACATGGCAAGAGGAGGTGAGCTTGCTGTATTGGGAGTAGGGGATCCCTGAGAGGAGCTAGGAGGAAACAGCCGCCGAGGAGAGGCAGTGGCGTCAATTGCAGAGAAGCAGAGGAGGGGAGAAGATGACGTCGACTGCAGGCTAGGAGAGAGAGAGAAGGCAGTATCCGACGGGCTAGTTGGGAGACTAAAGCCTGGGACATAGGCTTCTTTTGATGACGCTTCTCTCTGGTGGACTGTTGCTTTGGAGAGCTCTCAAGGTTCAGAGGTTGCTACTGCAGGTCAGGAGATCCGTAGGAGGGGCGCCATCAGTAGGAGAGGGGAAGGACTGTCATGGGCTAAAGGAGAAGGATTGGGAGCGACCAGGAGCTGGAGTGGGCTGATTATGAATGGGCGTTAGATGAAGATGGTTCTGAGGATGTAATGGATGTTCAACTCTGTAAAGATGAAGACTTGCATTGAAATAAAGTTTTGTACATGCTCTTGGGTTTGGTGTTCTGGGTGTGTTTGTATCAGTGTGTGGAAGTGTGACACTCTATAAAGGCATATATAGCTATACCGCTTCCGTGTCATCACTTTTTGGTGCCTCCACAGAGGAAGAAATTTCCTTCGGCTTGTGAAAGAAGACAAGGGTTTGTGTGAAGAAAGATTGAAGAGATGGCTCAGGACTTTCCAGAATATTGGGGATTATCGCATGAAAGTGCGTTTAAATTTCTGGAAAAGATGGAATTTATAGCTTTGATGAAAGACAGGGCAACCCCATAGATCCTCTCTTAGATTTTGACTTATTGCTTACAGGGTGATGCAAAAGCATGGCTATACAGATGTTTGTGACTACACACAGGAATGCTCATCAACAGGACCCTGAGTACCGTGTAGCTAGAGCTACATTTTTGGCACAGTTTGTCCATGTGAGGAGTCCGAATGAAGTATGGAAGGAGTTGTGTAAAATTCAATAGAAGGATGGACAGGATGTAGATCAGTATCTGATAGAGTTTGGTAGACTGTGGAGTCTATGGTGTGAGGCTTTGATTCCTGAAGTATCCCCGCAGATGATAAAGAGAGACTGGTTTGTGGCTGGTCTGGAGCCTACCCTCCGTCGGAAGGTGGAGCTGAAGGATCTGGATAGCTTTGAGGAGGCTGTCAGAGTTGCTCGTGAGAAGGAGTGGAAGATGAAGCATCTGAGGCAGTTGGGAATATGAGGTATGTTTAAGCTCAAAATCCAATACATCAATTGGTACCTCTAATTATGTGAATATTGAAAGTTCAACAAATTTTGATGATAGTCTACTACATGAGATATCTGTATTAGATGCAGTGCCTCTATACACCTAGTTACCCAACCATGAAGAACTTTCACCCTTGAAATCGAAACACACTGTAGAGTTCTTGTTGAACATGAGGAAGGAGAACACTTTGACAAAGCTAGTGATACCATGGGTGTTTTGTTGAAAGATCGGTAGAGGAGGAGGAGACACACACACAGGAGCAAACCCTAATGTATATTGCAAACCCTAACCATAGAGGGAAGCCATGTCCACACTCACACAAAGCATAATGCACTAATCCATAATCCACACAACACACAATGAGTTGTGTCCACACTCTACTAACCCTAGCTAATGTCCACACACTATGACCAGCTGGACACGCGGTCATTTATGTCTCACACATGTTCCTACTAGCACATAGCATAGCTGGCTCACACTGACATCGAGCTTGAATCTCAACAGCCCCTCTCAAGCTCATGATGTACTGCCGATGAAGATGTAGATGAGCTTGGGATATCAAGACTCTCAACACTCCCCCTCAAGCTCATCCCATGTACTCCCAACATAGTCCGGAAGTACTCAAACTTCTCCCTGCTAAGTGGCTTCGTAAAGATATCAGCCACCTGCTCATCAGTCTTCACATACTGAAGATCAACTGAACCATCGAGCACCTTCTCTCTGACAAAGTGATAATGGACCTCTATGTGTTTGGTCCTCGCATGAAACACTGGATTCTTTGCCAACTGTATACTGCTCATGTTGTCACAATGAATGACAACTTTCCCATCAAGAGGCTCACATAAATCTGCCAAGAGACTCTTTAACCATATAGCCTCGCAAGTAGCAATGGCTGCACCTCTGTACTCAGCCTCTGTACTGGATAAAGCAACTGTAGGTTGCTTCTTGCTACTCCAACTCACCACGGCACTTCCAAGTGTAAAAGCATATCCACTAGTAGACCTCCTGTCATATGCGCTACCTGCCCAATCAGCATCTGTGTAGCCATGTATGTCCAAGCTTTTACCACTCTCATAAAATAAACCATAATGTGCTGTGGTTTTCACATATCTCATGATGCGTCTCACTGCATCCAAATGTGGTTTCCTGGGGCTCTGCATAAACTGGCTGACTAGCCCCACCGCATAACTCAAATCCGGGCGTGTGATAGTCATATATATGAGACTACCAACCATCTTCCTGTACATAGAAGGATCATCCAATTCCTCGCCATAATCAGCCCGCAACTTCACATTTTGCTCCAATGGTGTACTCATAGGCTTACACCCTGTCATGCCATACTTTGCCAACATATCCAATGCATATTGGCGCTGTACTAACCAAGTACCTGCATGATCTTTCACCACTTCAATGCCAAGGAAATATCTCAACTCACCAAGATCTTTCATGTCAAATTGCCCACTCAAAGCTTTCTTGACATGCATCACATCTGCACCATGATCACCTATGATAATCAAGTCATCCACATAGATGACTAGTAAAACAATCCCATGCTGTGTCTTCTTCACATAGAGTGAAGAATCTGCTGTAGAAATCTGAAAACCAAGTGAGATAAGATATCTGCTCATCTTATCACTCCAAGCACGAGGTGCTTGCTTTAGACCATACAATGCCTTTTTCAACCTGCAAACGTGAGTGGGATATCTAGGGTGTACATACCCTTCTAGCTGTGCCATGTATACTTTTTCTTATAGATCTCCATTCAGAAATGCATTCTTAACATCCATCTGATGCATTTCCCAGCCATTAGCTGCAGCCATAGCAATGACTGCTCTCACTGTGCCCATCTTAGCCACTGGACTAAACGTCTCATCATAATCCAATCCTTGGGTCTGTGCATAACCCTTTGCTACCAATCTTGCTTTATGTCTCTCAATAGAACCATCAGATTTGCACTTCACTTTGTAAACCCATTTACATCCAATAACATTCTTGTCCTTTGGTAGTGCAACCAAGTCCCATGTATCATTATGGACCAATGCGTCCATCTCTACATCCATTGCTTTTTTCCATATATGCTCTCCAATAGCCTCTGTATAGCATGTAGGTTCCACATGCTTCACCATAGATGTCATGTATGCATAGTGCATAGCAAAATCTCTATATGTCAACCTATCAACAGGATATCTGACTCTCTGGGATCTCCGCAATGCCTGCGGGTCACTCTGTACACCTGTAACTCTAGCATGTGGTGGCACATATCTGTCCTGCCTAGCACCAACAGGTATGCCAAGCTCCTCATCCAAACTCTCAGAACTAGATGACTCATATCCTGTGATTCCAATTCCTCCGACTTTCTTTTTGCCTTTATCCATAGCACTACTCTCAGTGCTTACACTCTCATGCCTCAAACGTCCTGACCATGGACGTACACTGCTGCTATCAGCTTCTGCTGGCCCAGACATAGTAGTAGAACTAGAACTTGCTTGTGATGGCAAGTTCACAGGCACATCAGCCTCAAGTGACTCAATAACACCTTCATCTTTTGCCTTGTACCAACTAGCAAGCTCATCAAACACCACATCACGTGAGATGACCACTTGTCTAGTTTGTGGATTATAACACTTGTAGGCCTTTCGATCCTGTGCATATCCAACAAATACACATTTCTCTGCTTTAGGATCCAACTTCCTTCTTCTTTCATCAGGCACATGCACATAAGCTATGCATCCAAAAACTTTAAGATGTCCAATGTCTGGCCTGTAACCTGTAAGCCGCATCTCTGGCGTGCTTCCATGAATGGCTGCTGTAGGTGTTTTGTTCAATATATAAACTGCAGTAGCACATGCTTCTGCCCAATAGTAATCTGGCATGCTCTTTTCATTAAGCATTGCCCTTGCCACTTCACATATAACTCTATTCTTTCTCTCAGCCACACCATTCTGCTGAGGTGTATACCTGCATGTCAACTGTCTTCTTATTCCATGCTTCCTCAAGAAATGCTCAAAAGCTTTTGAGGTGTATTCACCACCTCCATCTGTCCTCAGACATTTAATCCAACAGCCATACTGCTTTTCTGCAAAAGCTTTGAAATCCATGAATTTTTCCAACACTTCACTCTTCTCTTTCAGAAAGTATATCCATGTCATCCTGCTGAAATCATCTATGAATGTAACATAGTATAAATTGCCTTTGATAGATGGGTTTTGTGCAGGACCCCATACATCACTGTGTACTATCTCAAGTGGCCTGTTACTCATATTTCCTTCTCTAGGGAACCTCAACCTTGCCTGCTTCCCAAACTGACAGGCTTCACAAACATGCATATGTCCATCATATTTGAACCTAGGCAAACCATTGACAATGCCTCTTGTTTGCATGTTCTTTAATCTCTGTATATTGACATGGCCAATCCTCTTGTGCCACATATCAATGTCCTGTACCACATTCCTGCTCTTTGAGAACATGGCTGATTTTAGCTCAGGAATTCCAGCATCCACCTTAAACAATCTTCCTTCTTTCTTGCCTTTAGCAATCACTCTACATCAATGTTTAAAATCTTCAACGAAGCATCCATGCTCATTGAATCTAACCTGTAATCCTTGTTCTACCATTTGACCAAGCTTTTAGTGATCGAAGGCACATACAGCACATCTGACATAGACTTTGTCTGACCATTATGCATGACCAATGGTACACTTCCAACATGTGTAATGACATGCTGGGTATCATCACCTGTTTCCACATAGCCTTTGACATCCATTGGCTTCATGTGCTCAAACCATTCACCATGACATGTCATATGGTTTGATGCTCCTGATTCCATATACCATGTATCTTCATTCTCAGCATTTGTCGTCATAGAACCCACAACATGCTTCATGGCAAACAAATGATTTGCGGTTCCATCATTGCTACTTGATGCATAGTTACCACCATGTTGTGCATAGTTTCCACCATAATGACCACCACGTTGTGCTCTTCCCCCTCTCAAATCATTCTGTTTGCGGAAACAATCTCTCGCCATATGACCATATTTGCCACAATAATGGCATTCCACATCTTGCATAGAATTTTGTTGGCCTTGCCAACGTCCTCGACCACGGGGGTTACCACGACCTCTTTGAGGTGCATATACACGACCACCTCGAGCACCATAAGAAGGCTGAAAATTCTGTTGTGGAGGCCTATCCTGCCATCCATGACCATTACCACCACGTCCACGTGATGCAAATCTCCCCCTGCCTCTAAAGCCTCTCTGCGAGTAGAAGGCCTGATTTCTGCCATCATCATGGCTAGTAGATGCATCCAGAAATGAATCACTGAGCTTGATTTCCTCAACCAACAAGAGTGAAACCAACTCATCGAAGTCGGGTAGACCTGTACTCCTCACTGAGATAGATGTATCAAAGGATTTGTATTCCTTGCCAAGACCACGCAAGGTAATATCCACCAAATCATCATCAGGCATGGGGGCATTTATTGTGGCCAATGCATCTGCAAACTTCTTGATTTCTTGCACATAATCATGTATGCTCCTTTTATTCCTTTTCACATTGTGTATCTGCTGTCGCAATTGAGACTTGCGAGCACTCGTATCTGTATCAAACATCTTGACCAAAGTATCCCATGCATCTTTGGGATTCTCAGCATCCTGCATGTGTATGAGCATAGCATCAGAAATGCATATAGACAAATAATGCAGCACTTTGAATGCTCTCTCTGACCATTGCTTATGAGCAATAAGCTGCTGTTGTGTAGGTTGCCGAGGTAGCTCAGGCTCTGGCTCAACACCTGTAATGAGATTCCAAAATCCTTTCCCTTTCAAGAAACTCTTTATCCTGTACTTCCATGCCTGGAAGTTCTTCCTATCCAGCTTTTCACCAACAATCTGAACTGGATTGTCCGACATGTTGCTCAATGCGTACACCTTCCGCACACTTCAAATCTGTAAATGAGCCTTCCTCAGCTCAACCACACTCCAATGAATGTTCCAGATACTCCAAGATAGCCAACAAACTCCAAATTTGATGTAGAAAATCAACCTGTAATCATCCAAGATGAACTGACTCACGCAGTGTGGGATACCCTGTATTGACACGCCTTCCAAGGCTCCAAAATCGCAATGTAATGGTGCAATCAAGTCTAGGCAACTTGCATTGACACCTAATGAGCCTCAATGTTGAGTATCAACTCCATCTGACATGTGTAATTATCAATTTTTGAAAACCCCTTTTTCTGTTTTTGGAAAAACCAGAAAAACCAGTAATGATTTGGCTCTAATTTCTTCAATATTTAACCAAATTGAGCAACCAGGCATTCATTGGCTTAGCAATAGTGTCCATCAACTCCATGTAAGAGGAATTTGTCCAATTGTAAAACACCAAAGATTAATTGCTCGATTCAAATGCTCTGTTTCTCTGCAACCAGTGGACAGCCTGTTTTAATCAGCTCATTCCCAGCTCAATTAGGCATCATTGACCAAACAAATCACATAGCCCTCTTCTCCAAGATGTAAAGCATCCAATTGCTAAAACAATTGTGGAAGTAATCAAGCACATAACTGAAATTTGACCTCCTTGTGTGAAAAATACCAGAAAACTGCCCTGTTTCCTCTGTCTGGCTGTGCCGCCTGCTGTAGAGCTCTTTGGGAGTGGTTGTAATGCTCGATGATGAGGTAATCAAGTCCCCAACACTCCTAGGTATGTGTGCAATCCACCAATGCTTTGATTTTTACCAAATACATGCTCCAAATGATTCAATTTTGGGCTTCTTTTTCACTGTTTTGTGAGAGCTCAAAAACCAGAGTTTTCCACTCAATTAAATGCATTCAAATTGCTCCAAAAATTGTTCAAGGCTTGCACATGGGTTGCTAATACATCCCTCTTTGACAAATGCATATGTCTTTTGCCAGAATCACACGTATTTCCACCATACATCAATGTTGTCAAGCTTTAATGGAAAGCTTCAAAAACCAGAATTTTGCTTTGCTTTGATTTGCTCTAAAATGCTTTGCTTTTGCGTGTTTCACCTGCAATCCGCTCAAGGATGTTTAGAAGACCTTACCCGGTAGGCCAAGCTCTTAGATGTGATAAGATTCGGTGTGCTCCAAGCTTCACAGCTCCAATGGCAAGCTTCACAGCTTCTTTTCACAGCTTCTTCTTTTCCCTCTTCACTCACTCACTCATAAACCCTAATAAACAGCACAAGGCTCTGATACCATGTTGAAAGATCGGTAGAGGAGGAGGAGACACACACACAGGAGCAAACCCTAATGTATATTGCAAACCCTAACCATAGAGGGAAGCCATGTCCACACTCACACAAAGCATAATGCACTAATCCATAATCCACACAACACACAATGAGTTGTGTCCACACTCTACTAACCCTAGCTAATGTCCACACACTATGACCAGCTGGACGCGCGGTCATTTATGTCTCACACATGTTCCTACCTAATCTGCCAGCACATAGCATAGCTGGCTCACACTGACATCGAGCTTGAATCTCAACATGTTTCAGGTGAATTGTTGAGATTCAAGCTCGATGTCAGTGTGAGCCAGCTATGCTATGTGCTGGCAGATTAGGTAGGAACATGTGTGAGACATAAATGACCGCGTGTCCAGCTGGTCATAGTGTGTGGACATTAGCTAGGGTTAGTAGAGTGTGGACACAACTCATTGTGTGTTGTGTGGATTATGGATTAGTGCATTATGCTTTGTGTGAGAGTGGACATGGCTTCCCTCTATGGTTAGGGTTTGCAATATACATTAGGGTTTGCTCCTGTGTGTGTGTCTCCTCCCCCTCTACCGTTCTTTCAACATGGTATCAGAGCCTTGTGCTGTTTATTAGGGTTTATGAGTGAGTGAGTGAAGAGGGAAGAGAAGAAGCTGTGAAGCTGCCATTGGAGCTGTGAAGCTTGGAGCACACCAAATACTATCAGATCTGAAAGCTTGGCCTACCGGGTAAGGTCCTCTAAACATCCTTGAGCGGATTGCAGGTGAAACAGGCAAAAGCAAAGCATTTTAGAGCAAATCAAAGCAAAGAAAAATTCTGGTTTTTGAAGCTTTCCATTAAAGCTTGGGAACATTGATGTATGGTGGAAATACGCGTGATTCTGGCAAAAGACATATGCATTTGTCAAAGAGGGATGTATTGGCAACCCATGTGCAGCCTTGAACAAAGTTTGGAGCAATTTGGATGTATTTGATTGAGTGAAAATTCTGGCTTTTTGAGCTCTCACAAAACAGTGAAAAAGAAGCCCAAATTTGAAGCATTTGGAGTGAGTTTTTTGCAAAAAATCCAAGCATTGATGGGTCACACATATGCCTAGGTGTCTTGGGGACTATTATCCATCATCAATTAACCCTACAACCACTCCCAAACCCCTGATTTGCAGGCGGCGCAGCCCATACAGAGAAAACAGGACAGTTTTCTGGTATTTTTCACACGAGGAGGTCAAATTTCACTTATGTGCTTGATTACTTCCACAATTGTTTTAGCAATTGGATGCTTTACACATTGGAGAAGAGGGCTATGTGATTTGTTTGGTCAATGATGCTTAATTGAGCTGGGAATGAGCTGATTAAAACAGGCTGTCCACTGGTTGCAGAGAAACAGAGCATTTTAATTGAGCAATTAATCTTTGGTGTTTGACAATTGGACAAATTCCTCTTACATGGACTTGATGGACACTATTGCTAAGCCAATGAATGCCTGGTTGCTCAATTTGGTGAAATATTGAAGAAATTAGAGCCAAATCATTACTGGTTTTTCTGGTTTTTCTGGTTTTTCCAAAAACAGAAAAAGGGGTTTTCGAAAATTGATAATTACACATGTCAGATGGAGTTGATACTCAACATTGAGGTTCATTAGGTGTCAATGCAAGTTGCCTAGACTTGATTGCACCATTACATTGCGATTTGGAGCCTTGGAAGGCGTGTCAATTCAGGGTATCCCGCACTGAGTGAGTCAGTTCATATTGGATTACAGGTTGATTTTCTACATCAAATTTGGAGTTTGTTGGCTATCTTGGAGTATCTGGAACATTCATTGGAGTGTGGTTGAGCTGAGGAAGGCTCATTTACAGATTTGAAGTGTGCGGAAGGTGTACGCATTGAGCAACATGTCGGACAATCCAGTTCAGATTGTTGGTGAAAAGCTGGATAGGAAGAACTTCCAGGCATGGAAGTACAGGATAAAGAGTTTCTTGAAAGGAAAAGGATTTTGGAATCTCATTACAGGTGCTGAGCCTGAGCCTGAGCCTGAGCTACCTCGGCAACCTACACAGCAGCAGCTTATTGCTCATAAGCAATGGTCAGAGAGAGCATTCAAAGTGCTGCATTATTTGTCTATATGCATTTCTGATGCTATGCTCATACACATTCAGGATGCTGAGAATCCCAAAGATGCATGGGATACTTTGGTCAAGATGTTTGGTACAGATACGAGTGCTCGCAAGTCTCAATTGCGACAGTAGATACACAATGTAAAAAGGAATAAAAGGAGCATACATGATTATGTGCAAGAAATCAAGAAGTTTGCAGATGCATTGGCCACAATAAATGCCCCCATGCCTGATGATGATTTGGTGGATATTACCTTGCGTGGTCTTGGCAAGGAATACAAATCTTTTGATACATCTATCTCAGTGAGGAGTACAGGTTTACCCGACTTCGATGAGTTGGTTTCACTCTTATTGGTTGAGGAAATCAAGCTCAGTGATTCATTTCTGGATGCATCTACTAGCCATGATGATGGCAGAAATCAGGCTTTCTACTCGCAGAGAGGCTTTAGAGGCAGGGGGAGATTCGCATCACGTGGACGTGGTGGTAATGGTCGTGGATGGCAGGATAGGCCTCCACAACAGAATTTTCAGCCTTCATATGGTGCTCGAGGTGGTCGTGGTTATGCACCTCAGCGAGGCAGAGGTAACCCCCGTGGTCGAGGACGTTGGCAAGGCCAACAAAATGCTATGCAAGATGTGGAATGCCATTATTGTGGCAAATATGGTCATATGGCGAGAGATTGCTTTCGCAAACAGAATGATTTGAGAGGGGGAAGAGCACAACGTGGTGGTCATTATGGTGGAAACTATGCACAACATGGTGGCAACTATGCATCAAGTAGCAATGATGGAACTGCAAATCATTTGTTTGCCATGAAGCATGTTGTGGGTTCTATGACAACAAATGCTGAGAATGATGATACATGGTATATGGACTCAGGAGCATCAAACCATATGACATGTCATGGTGAGCACATGAAGCCAATGGATGTCAAAGGCTATGTGGAAACATGTGATGATACCCAGCATGTCATTACACATGTTGGAAGTGTACCATTGGTCATGCATAATGGTCAGACAAAGTCTATGTCAGATGTGCTGTATGTGCCTTCGATCACTAAAAGCTTGGCCTCAGTTGGTCAAATGGTAGAACAGGGATTACAGGTTAGATTCAATGAGCATGGATGCTTCGTTGAAGACTTTAAACATGGATGTAGAGTGATTGCTAAAGGCAAGAAAGAAGGAAGACTGTTTAAGCTGGATGCTGGAATTCCTGAGCTAAAATCAGCCATGTTCTCAAAGAGCAGGAATGTGGTACAGGATATTGATATGTGGCATAAGAGGATTGGACATGTCAATATACAGAGATTAAAGAACATGCAAACAAGAGGCATTGTCAATGGATTGCCTAGGTTCAAATATGATGGACATATGCATGTTTGTGAAGCCTGTCAGTTTGGGAAGCAGGCAAGGTTGAGATTTCCTAGAGAAGGAAATATGAGTAACAGGCCACTTGAGATCGTACATAGTGATGTATGGGGTCCTGCACAAAACCCATCTATCAAAGGCAGTTTATACTATGTTACATTCATAGATGATTTCAGCAGGATGACATGGATATACTTTCTGAAAGAGAAGAGTGAAGTGTTGGAAAAATTCATGGATTTCAAAGCTTTTGCAGAAAAGCAGTATGGCTGTTGGATTAAATGTCTGAGGACAGATGGAGGTGGTGAATACACCTCAAAAGCTTTTGAGCATTTCTTGAGGAAGCATGGAATAAGAAGACAATTGACCTGCAGGTATACACCTCAGCAGAATGGTGTGGCTGAGAGAAAGAATAGAGTCATATGTGAAGTGGCAAGGGCAATGCTTAATGAAAAGAGCATGCCAGATTACTATTGGGCAGAAGCATGTGCTACTGCAGTTTATATATTGAACAAAACACCTACAGCAGCCATTCATGGAAGCACGCCAGAGATGCGGCTCACAGGTTACAGGCCAGACATTGGACATCTTAAAGTTTTTGGATGCATAGCTTATGTGCATGTGCCTGATGAAAGAAGAAGGAAGTTGGATCCTAAAGCAGAGAAATGTGTATTGTTGGATATGCACAGGATCGAAAGGCCTACAAGTGTTATAATCCACAAACTAGACAAGTGGTCATCTCACGTGATGTGGTGTTTGATGAGCTTGCTAGTTGGTATAAAGCAAAAGATGAGGGTGTTATTGAGTCACTTGAGGCTGATGTACATGTGAACTTGCCATCACAAGCAAGTTCTAGTTCTACTACTATGTCTGGGCCAGCCAGCAGAAGCTGAGAGTAGCAGTGTACGTCCATGGTCAGGACGTTTGAGGCATGAGAGTGTGAGCACTGGGAGTAGTGCTATGGATAAAGGCAAAAAGAAAGTCGAAGGAATTGGAATCACAGGATATGAGTCATCTAGTTCTGAGAGTTTGGATGAGGAGCTTGGCATACCTGTTTTACGCACACCTGGTGCTAGACAGGACAGATATGTGCCACCACATGCTAGAGTTACAGGTGTACAGAGTGACCCGCAGGCATTGCGGAGATCCTAGAGAGTCAGATATCCTGTTGACAGATTGACATATAGAGATTTTGCTATGCACTATGCATACATGACATCTATGGTGAAGCATGTGGAACCTACATGCTATACAGAGGCTATTGGAGAACATGTATGGGAAAAAGCAATGGATGTGGAGATGGACGCATTGGTCCATAATGATACATGGGACTTGGTTGTACTACCAAAGGACAAGAATGTTATTGGATGTAAATGGGTTTACAAAGTGAAGTGCAAATCTGATGGTTCTATTGAAAGACATAAAGCAAGATTGGTAGCAAAGGGTTATGCACAGACCCAAGGATTGGATTATGATGAGACGTTTAGCCCAGTGGCTAAGATGGGCACAGTGAGAGCAGTCATTGCTATGGCTGCAGCTAATGGCTGGGAAATGCATCAGATGGATGTTAAGAATGCATTTCTGAATGGAGATCTACAAGAGGAAGTATACATGGCACAGCCAGAAGGGTATGTACACCCTAGATATCCTACTCACGTATGCAGGTTGAAAAAGGCATTGTATGGTCTAAAGCAAGCACCATGTGCTTGGAGTGATAAGATGAGCAGATATCTTATCTCACTTGGTTTTCAGATTTCTACAGCAGATTCTTCACTCTATGTGAAGAAGACACAGCATGGGATTGTTTTACTAGTCATCTATGTGGATGACTTGATTATCACAGGTGATCATGGTGCAGATGTGATGCATGTCAAGAAAGCTTTGAGTGGGCAATTTGACATGAAAGATCTTGGTGAGTTGAGATACTTCCTTGGAATTGAAGTGGTGAAAGATCATGCAGGTACTTGGTTAGTACAGCGCCAATATGCATTGGATATGTTGGCAAAGTATGGCATGACAGGGTGTAAGCCTATGAGTACACCATTAGAGCAAAATGTGAAGTTGCGGGCTGATTATGGCGAGGAATTGGATGATCCTTCTATGTACAGGAAGATGGTTGGTAGTCTCATATACATGACTATCACACGCCCGGATTTGAGTTATGCGGTGGGGCTAGTTAGCCAGTTTATGCAGAGCCCCAGGAAACCACATTTGGATGCAGTGAGACGCATCATGAGATATGTGAAGACCACAGCACATTATGGTCTATTTTATGAGAGTGGTAAAAGCTTGGACATACATGGCTACACAGATGCTGATTGGGCAGGTAGCGCATATGACAGGAGGTCTACTAGTGGATATGCTTTTACACTTGGAAGTGCCGTGGTGAGTTGGAGTAGCAAAAAGCAACCTACAGTTGCTTTGTCCAGTACAGAGGCTGAGTACAGAGGAGCAGCCATTGCTACTTGTGAGGCTATATGGTTAAAGAGTCTCTTGGCAGATTTATGTGAGCCTCTTGATGGGAAAGTTGTCATTCATTGTGACAACATGAGCAGTATACAGTTGGCAAAGAATCCAGTGTTTCATGCGAGGACCAAACACATAGAGGTCCATTATCACTTTGTCAGAGAGAAGGTGCTGGATGGTACAGTTGATCTTCACTATGTGAAGACTGATGAGCAGGTGGCTGATATCTTCACGAAGCCACTTAGCAGGGAGAAGTTTGAGTACTTCCGGACTATGTTGGGAGTACATGGGATGAGCTTGAGGGGGAGTGTTGAGAGTCTTGATATCCCAAGCTCATCTACATCTTCATCGGCAGTACATCATGAGCTTGAGAGGGGCTGTTGAGATTCAAGCTCGATGTGAGTGTGAGCCAGCTATGCTATGTGCTGGCAGATTAGGTAGGAACATGTGTGAGACATAAATGACCGCGTGTCCAGCTGGTCATAGTGTGTGGACATTAGCTAGGGTTAGTAGAGTGTGGACGCAACTCATTGTGTGTTGTGTGGATTATGGATTAGTGCATTATGCTTTGTGTGAGAGTGGACATGGCTTCCCTCTATGGTTAGGGTTTGCAATATACATTAGGGTTTGCTCCTGTGTGTGTGTCTCCTCCCCCTCTACCGTTCTTTCAACATGAATTAGCTTCCTAGATTCTATGATGGGGATGTAATATTTGAGTTTCCTGCCACCATGGGTTCTGGAGCAGGCATGGATGGCACGGATCATAAAGGACTAGCCAATGAAACTGAACGTTATTTTGTTTTCAAGATGTCTACTAAAGGACCAGTCGCAGGTGTCAAACTCGCAATAGAATGAGGCATTCAGGGAATGATGATCTAAGAACATTTGACCACACTATGAAGCATTCAGGGAATGATGATCTAAGAAGAGCTTGGATCCAATTTGACCACACTAGTCGTATCATGGATTGGGTAACAATGGCTTGTCACATTTATGATCCAGGGTAGTAACAATGGCTTGTCTAGTAATAATGGCTTTTGAAAAAAATAGTTCTTTGTTAATACCTCTTTTAGCATATTGACTTTTAGTTGCATCCTATAGGAGATTCTAACTATTGCAACTTGCAAGAGTGCGAACAAAAATTCATACATGATGGGCAAGCATATCAGAGCAAGTCCAAGCCTTGAAAGGCTAATTGAGAGGGCAAGTTTGCATACTCCAAGCCCAGCAGAAGTGGTAAGGACAGTAAAGAGTACCACTTCAAGTACACCCATGTACAAGGCCCCAACTCCTTTGGCAGGTGATCAAGAATCAGCCCAACACAAGAGATAACAATGTAATGTAATTGATGTGGATGATGATGCTAGTCATAGACCTAAGTACAACGTGCACGTGAGAGATAGGAATTATTGGGAGACGGCGCATGAAAATACAATTTCGAGATGTGTATGGGATGTGCAAAATGTTCTAGGGTATCATTTTATTGAAACAATTTTCGTGGGGTAATTTTATTTGAGCTTGTATCATTTTTTTGGGATGTATCATTTTATTGGAGTAATTTTATTTTTGGGATGTATCATTTTTTTGGGATGTATCATTTTATTGGAGTAATTTTATTTTTCTATCAAGAGAGATAGATAAGAGAGACATAAATAGAGAGAGAGAGAGAGAGAGAGAGAATAAGAGAGAATAAGAGAGAGAGAGAGAGAGAGAGAGAGAGAGAGAGAGAGAGAAATATAGAGAGAGATAAAATGATGTACTACTTGCCATATTTGGGAAATTGCTCGCCCGAATTTTCTCCCCAAAAAAATCCTCCATCGGCCCCTACCTTACAGCACTCTTTAAAGCACAACCAGGAGCTGCAAAGAAGGAGGAGAGCCAAAAGGAGGAGGCAAGCAACAAAGAAGACACAGGGCATAGGGAGGAGACAAAGGTAAGACCCCAGTAGGAAGGGAGTTCTGGATAGTCTGGAAAGAAGAGAATTTTTGAGTTTGAGGAAAAGCAAAAGGGAAAGACAGTAGAAGAGAAAAGTAACAAGAAGCTAAAGGAGGAGTTCACCAATATCAACAAGTCAATTTTTACATAGAAGTTGAAAGAGCAACAGGAAACGGCAGCTTCGGAATGCCCGCATCTTGAATACGCAAAATAGGAGGCCACATACACAGAATTCTTGCAAACTGGGACACGCACAACCCCTGCAAGTGGAAGCACAAGCTGAGCTCCCTGCACCCCATCCTACAAATTTTTCGAAGTCCTTCAACACAAACTCCGTGCAGGGATTCCTCAATTACTTACAAAGGTGTATGGAAAACGGACTAAAGGAGATCACCAAGCTACAAGCAGTGGTGGTCAGGGAACAAGATGGAATCATCCAGGCCATGAGGATCCAGCAGGAGCCTCTGCTACTACTAGAGGAGTTAAATAGAAGAAGGAGAGAAGTAGACAAGATGGAGGAAATGTAGAGACAGTTGTTGAGGCTTCAGAAAGAGGAAGAAGAGACAAAAAGAGAAATGGCAATAATAAAAGGGTATCTATCCAGGAATGAGGAGGCCAACAGGAAGCTAAAAAAAGAGATGGATAGAGCCAAGGAAAGACAAGCTAGGGCTGAGGTCTAGATCCTCTTGATCAGATAAGAGCACATCAGAATCATAAGAGAGGTGCAAGCCAGGGCGGCAGATAGAGACAAAGTGGAGCTAGTTAAGACAGAAGCCCGACTAATAGTGCTTGATGCCGAGGGGTTTCCAAACATCTATGAGCTAGAAGCAGATAAGATGGAACAATGGGAAAGCCACGCCATGGAGGACCTAAAGGAGGTGTGGGGTGAATATCTGAAGAAACTAATAGCACAGCAATGCAACCCCCCACACCTACTACCTACCAAACAGATAGTTCCTTTCCAGAAGCAAGATGAAAATCCGGATGGAGGATCCAAAAATATGGACACAGGAAAGCTGACAGGAGCCAACCTTACAAGAGCCCTGAAGACTGCTGCCCATAGCCAAGGAGACAAGGAGGCAGGACACAGCGGGGCGCAGACACTAGCTAAGAGAAAGAGCTACAAGCGCAAAATGAGCAGCTAAAAGTGGAACTAGAGACATGGAAGAAAATATTTACTCAGCTCAAAGGTGATGGGAAGAAGGTGCAGGAGCAGTCTAAGGGGATGGGGTGTGAAAGATGTAGAAGCAGTTGGGTTGGAAATTCGAGAAGGCCTTTATCCGCGTCGAATTCTATACCTGAGGGTAAGGGGTATATCCCCCTAACCTGAATCGATGCACGGATAGGCAAGCTGACAGGGCCTGAGGCGGAAAAGACGTACGCTTTCCTAGCGAAGCACCCAAAGCTAGCGGCGGCACACTCCACAGGAGGATTGGATGGAGGAGAGGCTGCTAGAGGAGGCTGCCACTCTAGTAGAGGTGGATAGCCTCATAAAAGGGAGAATAGCCCGGCTCTATGAGGAGGCAGAGGAGGCGTGAGTCTATGACCTGGGTCTCCTTGCCAATCTGGCCCCCTCAACCACTATGGCAGGGGCTGGTTTTGTACAAAGGATCATCAATGGATATAATGGGAAGAAGGTGTAAGAGAAGCCTAAGGGGATGGGAAAGGAGTTGGTTTTTTACAAAGGATCATCAATGGATATAATCCCCCATGATAAGCTATGAGAGCATGCCTAGGCCACCATAAAAAAATTGGAAGAGAGGGCTAGCAATGAGGCCGCGCTAAGGGCCCAAATTGAAGAGCTAGAGGGCTTGGTGGAGGAGTTCAAAGAGCAACAAAGACAGGATGGGTTGACAATTAAATCCCTCAAAAAGGAGATTGAATCTACAACCCCTGCCAAGAACACAAGAGGAAAAGGAGGAAAAATGAAGGTCAATGAGCTGAACGTCACCCTAACGATAGCTCATGCCAATCTAAAGAAAAGACAGGATCAGGTGGATGTCACAAGGAGAACACACGCGGAAGAGCTGAAGGCATCTAGATCTAAACTCAGGAAAAGACAAGAGCAAGTGGAGACCATGAGGAGGGCCCATGTTTCCGAAATGCAAAGCAAGGAAAAGATGGTTGAAGATTTCCAAGGGTGGGCCAAAAGGGAGAAGAAGGAAAAAGAAGCCCTATAGCGAAGGCTCCAGGAAGAGAGGACAGTCTAGAAGGAAACAACCCTTGCTCACATGAAAAGCTTGATTCAGGCTGCCAAGCAGGCACGAGTCATGCAACCGTCTAACTAGGATGAGATGATAAAGCCTTTGAATCTTGCCAATGGGTGGTACCCGAGAGAGATACAGAGGATAGAGAAGAGAGTAGAGAAGAGAGTAGAGAAGACAAGTGAGGGTGTGATACGGGATTGTACTTTGGGCTAAGCCTCTGATCTGGTGATACAAGTGATTGTCTATGAAATTATCCATTATCTGTACTATATAAGTCTGTTTTATTCCTCATCTATGTTAAGCTTTTTCTTATTTATGATATGCCTTCTCACTGGGATTTGTACTCAGATTCATTCCTATCTGGACATGACTCCTATCTGGAAACAGGATCACGAGTCACATCACGAATCTTGGACAGACAAAGGAACCTCCCTCGAAGATGGCATGACTGACTCTCTTTAGCCTAGGTAGATTGGCAACGTAACGCATTAGCGTTACGTTAGCTTGTCGCATTGGGCACAGTTGCATTAGTTGCATCGCCTTCGAAGCAAACTACGTGGTCCAGAACCACGCAAGAGGCAGGGTGAGATCTAGTTCAAGAGGATGTACACGTGGACATGGTTGGCATGATAGGCCACCGCAACAACAACAATAGGATTCACAACCATCATTTGATGCACGTGGTGGTAGAGGTTTTTGCCATCATGCTAGAGGGAGATCTGGATCTCGTTGGTGGAGGCCATTGACAACCACAACATCAGAATATGCATGGCATTGGGTGTCATTATTGTGTTATACTTGATTATATGGCTATAGATTTCTACAAAAAACAAAATGATCTTCGTAGTGGTAAAGTGCAACATGGTAACTATGCATCATCTAGCAATGAGAGACATATAGATTATTTGTTTGCTATGAAGCATATGAGGGGTACTATGATGTCACATAAAGAGTGATGAAACATGGTATATGGATTCAAGTGCATCAAACCACATGACTTACCATGGAGAGTGGTTTGATAACATGCCATGGCTACACAAACTCAGGATTATGTTGCTATAGGTGATGATATGCAACATTCTATTACACATGTTTGGTAGTGTACCATTGAGGATGCATGATACACACAGCTATGGATGAGGAGATGGATGCTTTGGCACATAATGATACAAGGGATTTGGTTGAATTACTAAAATGAACGAATGTTATTGGATGTAAATGGGTTTACAAAATCAAATGCAAGTCTAATGGATCTATGGAAAGATATAAGGCAAGGCTGGTCACTAAAGGTTATGTATAGACACATGGTCTTGATAATGATGAGACATTTAGCCCAATGGCTAAAATGGCTATAGTAATATTTATGATTTCATTGGCTATATCTGAAGGTTGGGAATTGCATCAAATGGTTGTTAAGAATACATTCTTGAATGGAGAGCTAAAGAGGAAGTACTTATAGAACAGCCATAGGGTTATGTACACCCAAACTTTTCCATTCAAGAATACATTCTTGAATGAAGAGCTAAAGAGGAAGTACTTATAGAACAGCCATAGGGTTATGTACACCCAAACTTTTCCACATACGTATGCAAATTGCACAAAGCATTATATGGATTGAAGCAAGCACCATGAGCATGGAGTGACAAGATTAGCAAGTATATCTTTTGAGCATTTGATTTCATGTGGGAAATTTAGACTCCTCACTATATGTGAAGAAGATAGATCATGGTATGGTGGTGACTTAATAGTCATGTAGATGATTATGGGAATGATATTTCCAATGTGAAAGTAGCATTAAGCAGCTAGTTTAACATGAAGGATTTGGGAGAGCTGAGATTCTGTCTTAGCATTTAGGTCATCAGGATATCACAAGGTATTTGGTTGGTGTGCAAAGGCACTATGCTTTGGACATGTTGGCAAAGTATGGCATGATAGAATGCAAACCTATGATAGTACCATTGGAGAAAAACATAAAGCTAAGGTCTGATCTTGGTGATGAGCTAGATGATGTTACCATGTACAAGAAGATGGCTAGGACCTTGATTTACTTGACCATTACTAGAGTAAATTTATGTTGTGCAGTGGGACTAGTCAACAGTCGGTTTATACAGAGTCCTAGGAAGCCACATTCAGATGTTGTTAGAGGATCATGAGATATGTGAACACCACCACCCATTATGGTTTATTCTATGAGCTTGGAAAGGATCTGATGATGTATGAATACACATATGCAAATTGGGCAAGTAGTGCTTATGATAGGAGGTTTACTAGTGGGTATGCATTTAGCATGGGAAGTGCTACAGTGCATTGGAAGCAACAAGAAGCAACCCACAATTACTTTTTCTAGCACAAAGGCAGAGTATAGAGGAGCAGCTATGGTTGCATGTAAGGTGATATGGTTGAAAAAGCTACTTGGTGATTTGGGACAGCATCATGATAGATGGAGATATTGTCATACACTATGACAACATGAGCAGTATACACTTGGGTGGTAATCCGGTTTATCATGTGAAGACCAAACACATAGAGGTCCACTATCATTTCATCAAGGAGAAAGTGTTGGATAGACAAATAGGTTTGACATATGTAAAGACTGAAGAGCAGGTTACAGATATCTTTACCAAACCACTTGGTAAAGATAAGTTTGAGTACTTCAGAGATAGACTTGGAGTACATGAGATGGACATGTTGAGCTTGAGGGAGAGTGTTAAGAATGCAAGCTCATCAAGAATTGGTGGATAGCATTAGTGTGTGGACACTTGATGACTAAACTTGCCATATGTGGGTCTATGTATTGAAGAGAAAAGTATAAGTGTTTGCATGTTTTAAGAAATTCTTACCATTGGTTGAAAATGCAAGTGAATCTAAGCTTGTTACCTTATGTACTAAGATTCAGGGGGAGAATACATGTCTCGTGAGTTCACCTCTTTCTTTTCATCACGTGGGATTACTCTTCATCAATGTACTATGCCATACACACCATAGCAAAATGGTGTTGCTCAAAGGCACAACTCTCATGTAGATGGCCAAGTGTATGCTTAAGAGCAAAGATTTGCCCAGTAAGTTTTGGTTAGAGGTAGAAGTTTTGGTTAGAGGTGGTCATGTGTGTAAGCTACATATTGAACCATTTCCATATCAACAATTTGAAATATGTAACTCCGTATAAGGCATGGAATGGTAGGAAACTAGAGTTTTTGGTTCATTGGCTTACATGCGTGTGCTGGAACAAAAATGCCGCAAGTTGGATGGAAAGGCAATAAAATGTATCTCTATTGGGTATAGCAGTGAAGAAAAAGGATATAGATTATTTCATCCTACAACAAACAAGATTCTTGTGTCTTGGGATGTTGCGTTTGATGAGTACGAAAATTGGCCCCTTTTTTCATGCAAAAAATAGCCAACTATTGGCCCATATAATGTGCTCATACTTTGCTGTCTTTATTCCAAAGTGGCCCATATAATGTGCTCATACTTTGCTGCCTTTATTCCAAAGTGGCTCAAATGATATGGAGCCTTTCGTGGCTCATTCACATGCTGAAAATCAGCAAAATTAATACTTGATACATGCTGAAAATCAGAAAAATCACCCACTAGCACATCCTAATGTTAGGAAGCCCATTGATCAAGACACCATACATGATGCATTGACCAATGAGACTACGGTTATTAGAGAGGCAAAATTATCTCCAAAATGGTTGTATAGACTTTACAAGATAACAAAATGTCTAAACCTATGCCTGGTCACACACATGTAGGTTCTCGCCATGCATCGGCGCATATTATGAATCATGCTTCCATTGCCACTGCACGCAATGAAGAGCCACTTTGTTATATTGATGCTCTTGATGCATTCAGAGTTAGATTTTGTCCATAAAAACAACACTTTGCAAGTTATCTGACTTGCCACTTGTTGTTGTGGCAAGCATGGTATCGGTACTAAGTGGGTCTACAAGTTTGATATGGTAGCATTGATTGCTGCAAGGCTCGGCTTGTTTTGTTGCAAAAGGGTATGCCCAATGAGAGGGGATTGACTATGAAGAAGCTTTTGCACCTACTTCATGTATGACTACCATTCATATTATTGTTGCTTTAGAGCAGCTCATCATGGTTAACATGTGCATTAGTTGGATGTCAAAACCGCTTTCTTGAATGGTGAATTGTATCAGGAAGTGTATGGTACACAACCTCTAGGTTTTGTTCCAGGAAGGGTCAAAGAACAAAGTATGCCATTTACGGAAAGCCCTCTATGGTATGAAAAGATACATGCTCATTTGATTTCTCTTGGGTTTCACAATAGTCCGACACAAAGCACACTCTATATTCACAAGAATGGAGATGATTTGTTGATCTTGATTCCTTATGTTAATGATGACATGCTTTGACTAGACCCAATGAGAAGCATATTACAGAATTTAAGGTTGATTTACAATGCTCTTTTGATGTCACTAATCTTGGCCATGTGCAGTATTATCTTGGCATACAGTTTGCTCATGTTGAGGGGGATTGTTATTTTGCGCCAGTTCAAGTACATTGAAATGTTACTTCAATGATTTCAAATGGTTGACTGCAAACTTGTTTCTACTCCTGTAGAAAGCAGGTTTAGGTTTTCACTTGATGATGATGGAGAGTCGTATGATGCTACTCTTTATCATCAGAAGGTTGTTGGATGCTTCATATACTTATGTAATACTCGACCAGATATTCAGTTTGTCGCCTCACAGTTGAGCAGGTTCATGCATTGCCTTGGCACTAAGCATTGGCAAGCATGTAAATGTGTCTTTCAGTACCTTAAAGGCACAATGACTTTGAGATAGTGCATCCCATCTTACCTTGTATGCTTATACAAACATCGACAATTGGGTAGGTTTCACTAACATGTGTGTCAAGTAGCCGTAACTATTTTCTTCTTGGTAATTCATGCATTTTATGACTCGGCAAGAAGCAGCCCTCAGTGGCCACTTCTAGCTATGAACTTGAATATAAGGCACTCTTTATAGCTACAGTCGAATGTGTTTGGCTCAGACACCTATTGTGTAATCTTGGTGTGAGACAACAGTCTCCTACAATTCTCAAGGATAGTCAAAGTGCATTGGCAATTGCGAGAAACCCCATCTTTCATGCTCACACAAAGCACATTAAGGTGTATTATCATTATGTCAGAGAGAGGCTCCATGCTAGAGAGATTGACTTGGCATATGTGCCTATGCAGCATGACAATGTGGCAGATGGTTTTACAAAGCCTCTTACTAGAGAGAGAAGTTTGAATCCTTTCGCCAGACTTTAGGCTTACTTCCATTACATGATTTATCTACTACATCCCTGTTTCCATTCACATCATTCAACACTTATAGTGTTCCTCAAGTAATTTTGGTGTGAATGTTCCCTATACACAGGAACTTTTTACTTTAGTGCTGGCTAGAGGTTTTTCCCTCTTGTGTGACCAACACCCCAATGTGGTGGTACTTAGTACTTAGGGATATCCTTGTACATTCATTCTCATTCACGTATATTGAGATAATGTTCTAGCTTCTCTATGTTTCTTCTCTAAGCCTACACTCTGTGTGTGTGTGTGTGTGTGTGTGAGAGAGAGAGAGAGAGAGAGAGAGAGAGAGAGAGAGAGAGAGAGCTAGAGAGCTAGGAACTTCCTAACCCAACATACTACATGTACTACATAGCACCAAGAGATCTATTGTATTGCATATATACTACCTTATATGTACCATGTAGAAAATTTTTAACGCTTAGATCTCTCCTTGACACACGTCAAAACACGCTTAGATCTCTCCTTGTCACATGCCAAAAAACGCTTAGATCTCTCCTTGACACACGTCAAAACACGCTTAGATCTCTCCTTGACACATGCCAAAATATGCTTAGATCTCTCCTTAACACATGCCAAAACATGCTTATCATTCAAAACCATTTGCACCACTTCAATCTTTCCTTGCGTCCCAAATTACTTAAGCAATCCCAATATATACTCTAAAGTCTTCTCCACACTGTCTTGCTTTAGTGCATTAGAATGACTGGAATCTTCTGCTTCTTTTGCTATTTCAGGACACAACTATTTGAGCCACCTTAATGTGCTTTCACCCAAAAGTGAGGTAATATTAAGACTTTTTTATAAAAGGAGTGAAGTAAGTTATTGTTGTCATGTAATCTCTCGAATGGGCCACCAATACCCTGATTGTAAGATCTTTCGCACAGTTAAGTCTCCTGAGAAGTGACCACCGGCTACACCCATATGTGCCTCTTGCAAAATGTATAGATACTCATCCTCTCGGGCACAACGCCTAAGAACGTCATCCTTTCTATCTCCAATATCACATTGTGGTCATGTAGTCTCTCAAAAAGTTATCATCTCTAGTATTAGAGTGTGGTCATGTCATCTCCAATATCAAATTGTGGTAATCTATCAGCTAAATATTTAAGGAATATCGAAAGAGCCAGAACGTGAATTTAAGTCCTCAAACTTGCCCTAATAAAAGTGAGGGTAATATCATGACTTTTTGATGTGAGGAGTGAAGTACATTATGGTTGTCCATAAGCCTTTTAAAGGACCCACCTCCGAGATAACACAAATAGTTGTTTAAGAGCATAGGGAAAGCATATAAGACCTGGTTAAACCTCAAAAAATTATAGAGGAATGTCACATGAATGATAAAGAACACTTGAGGTTATCATCACATAGCTCTATAAAACATATATTTAAGGTAAAGACTCTAAAGTGATGTGTCGTGAGTAATAGTAGACCCACAAGAAGCATGAAAACTTGTGTGAAAAAGATGTGGTTATAATATGTTTGGAATAGTAAGGTTAGAGGTAGAACAAGCAACATTGAACCTTAGAACTTGAAGGAAAATATGAGCATTGAAAAGCTTGAATGAGTCCTAAGGCTCAAGGAATGGCATATATGAAGAGACTAAATAAGCCCATGTGAAGGAAGATTGAGGAAAAGTAAAAAATTACATTTTTCCTTATTAAAATTAGCTCTCTCTCTAGTTCACGTAATATTTATCTTATAGTAGACTTTAGTGAAATTCCCTACTCTTGTTTTATTGATTCCTTGGGTGTATGTCAAAGCAGTAGTGATACTTTTCGAATACTTACATCTTCTTGGTTACCTAGCCCATTTAGTAAGCATGGTTAAAGTGCTTAAGTTTTCAAAAAGCTCAGAATTAGATCTAGGATTTTTCAACACTTGCAATGAACTTTTAAGCATAGAAATAATAGATGTATGCATTTTGTTATTCTCCTTATCACATGCTAAAACATGCTTAGATCTCTTCTTGACACATGCTAAAACACGCCTAGATCTCTCCTTATTAACAAATGCCAAAACATGCTTATCATTCAAAACATTTTGCACCACTTCAGTCTTTCCTTGCGTGCCAAATTGCTTAAGCACTCCCAAAATATACTCTACAATCTTCTCCACACTTTCTTGCTTTAGCGCATCACTATGACTGGAATCTTGTGCTTCTTTTGCTATTTAAGGACACAACTATTTGAGCCACCTTAATGTGCTTTCACCCAAAAGTGAGATAATATTAAGACTTTTTGATAAAAGGAGTGAAGTAAATTATTGTTGTCATGTAATCTCTCAAAATTATCATCTCCAATATCAGATTGTGGTCATGTAGTCTCTAGAATTGTTAGATATCATCTCTAGTATTAGAGTGTGGTCATGTCATCTCTAGTATCAAATTGTGGTAGTTTATCATCTAAATATTTTAGGAATATCAGAAGAGCTAGAACATGAATTTAAGTCCTCAAACTTGCCCTAATAAAAGTGAGGGTAATATTAGGACTTTTTGATGTAAGGAGTGAAGTACATCGTGGTTGTCCAGAAGTCTTTTAAAGGACCCACCTCCAAGACAACACAAATATTGGTTCAATTCTCAAATATTTATAAGCCAATGAACTATTTCACCACCTTAAAGCATCTGATGAATATCTAACCCTAATAGTTGTTTAAGAGCATGGGGAAAGTATATAAGACTAGGTTAAACCTCAATAAATTATAGAGGAATGTCACATGAATGATAAAGAACACTTGAGGTTATCATCGCTTGTAGCTCTATAAAAACATATATTTAAATTAAAGACTCTAAAGTGATGTGTCGTGAATAATTGTAGACCTATAAGAAGCAAGAAAACTTGTGTGAAAAGATGTGGTTATAATATGCTTGCAATAATAAGGTTAGAGATAGAAGAAGCAACATTGAACCTTATAACTTGAAGGAAAATATGAGCATTGAAAAGCTTGAATGATTCCCAAGGCTCAAGGAATGGCACATATGAAGAGAGTAAATAAGCCCATGTGAAGGAATAAAGAGATTGAGGAAAAGTAAAAAATTGCATTTTTCCTTCTTAAAATTAGCGCTCTTTCTCTAGTTCATGTAATATTTGTCTTATAGTAAGCTTTAGTGAAATTCCCTACTCTTGTTGTATCGATTCCTTGGGTGTATGTCAAGCAGTAGTGATACTCTTCGAATACTTACATCTTCTTGGTTACCGAGCCCATTCATAAGCATGGTTAAAGTGATTCACTTTTAAAAAAGCTCAAAATTAGATCTAGGATTTCTCAACACTTACAATGGACTTTTAAGCATAGAAATAATAGATGTATGCATTTCATTGCTCTCCTTGTCACATGCCAAAACACGCTTAGATCTCTCCTTGACACATGCCAAAACATGCTTATCATTCAAAACATTTTGCACCACTTTAGTCTTTCCTTGCATGCCAAATTGCTTAAGCACTCCTAATATATATTCTATAATATATCCTCCACACTTTCTTGCTTAAGCGCATCAGTAGGACTAGAATCTTGTGCTTCTTTTGCTATTTTAGGACATAACTAGAGTATTAGAGTGTGTTCATGTCATCTCCAATATCAAATTGTGGTAATTTATCATCTAAATATTTAAGGAATATCAGAAGAGCTAGAACGCAAATTTAAGTCCTCAAACTTGCCCTAATAAAAGTGAGGGTAATATTAGGACTTTTTGATGTAAGGAGTGAAGTACATTATGGTTGTCCAGAAGTATTTTAAAGGACCCACCTCCAAGATAACACAAATGTTGGTTTAAACTATTTTAAAGGACCCACCTCCAAGATAACACAAATGTTGGTTCAATTCTCAAATATTTAGAAGCCAACGAATTGTTTCACCACCTTAAAGCATCTGATGAATATCTAACCCTAATAGTTGAGAGCATGGGAAAAGCATATAAGAACAGGTTAAACCTCAATAAATGATAAAGGAATGTCACATGAATGATAAAGAACACTTGAGGTTATCATCGCGCGTAGCTCTATAAAAACATATATTTAAATTAAAGACTCTAAAGTGATGTCATGAGTAATTGTAGACCCGCAACAAGAAGTAGGAAAACTTGTGTGAAAAAGATGTGGTTATAATATGCTTGGAATAGTAAGATTAGAGGTAGAAGAAGCAACATTGAACCTTAGAACTTGAAGGAAAATATGAGCATTGAAAAGCTTGAATGAGTCCTAAGGCTCAAGGAATGGCACATACGAAGAGAGTAAATAACCCCATGTGAAGGAATAAAGAGACTGGGGAAAAGTAAAAAATTACATTTTTCCTTATTAAAATTACCTCTCTCTAGTTCATGTAATATTTCTCTTATAGTAAGCTTTAGTGAAATTCCCTACTCTTATTGTGAACCACAAGATCTCTCCCATTTTGATTAAGCTTTAACAAGGACTACAAATATATAGTTGAGTTTGAATCGATAAATAATCTAAATAGGTGCAAGAATTAGTTAGAGTCTTGATCCTTGTGTTGAGCTAAAGTTAGCATAAGGACCTAACTATTTATAAATAACAAGATCTCCATAAAGGTAGCATACAATGCCCAAATTAGGCATCTTCTCGTAGTCCTTCTTGCAATCGTATTCCTTGAAAGAGATATTAATGGTCTAAGTTATGTTAGCCAATTCAGTAATCTTTGATGGGAGACTAGAAATAGAAACCCTTTATGACTTGAAGGATTGATGTGATGATATTATTTGAAGTTGATTAGCTAAATTAGATCCATGATCTCTGATCTCGGGTCTAATCTTGACCCAGTCAAAGGGAAAATGGACAAAAGGAAGTATCACCTTGAATTAGATAAAGAACAATCTAGTTGTGATGTGGAGATGTTGTTAAGAAAGTTCTCCAGATATTGTCCTTGAAGCTGTTTTGAGTATGGCTTACTTGTCATGATTATGAAATAAGGGAAAGACTCAATACTCTTGTCATTAGATGAGAATCTCGTTTAGAAAAGGAAATGGAAAATATGAAACCTACTTGCAATGGTTTTTTTACGAATTGATGCAATTGCTTGAGAAACATTGCTTATTTTTTACACTAAATACCATGGCCCATGTTATTGGATTACGTTAAGCGCCTCACATGGATGTGAGCGACTTCGGAGGTCGTGACCCTCCACGGAAGGGTGTAGGGTGTGCTCCTAGCATGCTTGGGTGAGGAGCATCAGAGTGGCCTCTAAGTGGACAAGATTGGTGACGATCCATTAAAAAAAGGTGACAGAGAGGTGGACAAGCTCCTTTGTAATCTTGTGAACCCAAACACAGTTATGAGGGAGATATTTTAATGATGATTCCTTTACGACATACTTATTATAAATTTGAAACTGGTCAGGGCCATCCTCGAGAGGCCTAAAGTAATTGGCCGTGATTTTTGGGGCCTAAAGGAACCGGCCATGTGCATGCTATTTTCATATATAATATGATGATGTTTAAAAAAAATATTTTCTTCTTAAAGAGGGATGGGAGTGTAGTCTGATTTAGGTGGGAGTGTAGTCTGATTTAGGTGGCATGTGTGAGTGAAAGCTAAGCCCATGGTAATTGGATGGGCCAAGCTCAACCAATGGATTTGGGAATAAAGGGAAGGAAAACACAAGTTACTCACTAGGTTAGAATTTATAGGTTCATAGGAGGAATCACTTGTATTTCTCAACGGGGTAGCTTTTCTAATTGAGCCTCGAGGAGCCATGAGGATACCCAATCATCGAGATATAGGGGAGGCTTTGAGTAAGTACACTTACCCCAATAGAGTATACGATATTGATGGGATAGGGGTCATACACACACATTTACTTTTAGATAAAGACAAGGAGCCCTTGTGAATGGGAAAAGGGTGAGAGCAAGAGAGAGAAGACAAGGCTCGAATAAGTGGTTAACCCCACTATGCTTGGTAAAAAGCCCTTGATTGCTGAGAGCAAAAAGAGTAAATGAGGGAAAGAGAATGCAAGTTGACCTCGCTGCCCACAAAGAAGAGTAGAGAGACGAGAAAGAAAGGGTTCTCTCAAGTAAGGTCTATTGATGGCGTTAAAATTTATGTAAGGTTCTCTCAAGTCATCCATTGTTTTTCCCTTTTTCAAAATATGGTCCTCTTATTTGTATCGAGGTTTCAATGTGATGTTTTAAACATTTGATGAGCAACATGTTTCATTGCATCAAGAGACGTACTGGCACCTATTTTTCTTAGGAATGATATACGGATGTGCACTATATTTTGTAGAGGTGAACACAATAGCTCTTAGCCATAGTGGAATGAATGATTTTGTTATGGTTTTTCAACAAGAGGGCATAGTATTAGGTTCGATCCCCGGCTAGACACCCGATTGTTACTTGACCTAACTTTGTAGAGGATATGTCCTCATGGAGTATGTTGCTCCCTTCTAGCAGTGACCAATTTTTTTTAAAAAAAAAGAGGGCATAGAGTGTGAGGACTGAGGAGACTTAGAGAGTGAAAACAACAAAGGATGATCCTTGGAAGTTGGAGCCTGAGGGGAAGGACGGAATTTGGAAACAGGGGAAGTCATTGTTCTGTTAGGAAACAGGGGAAGTCATTATATATTATATATTATTATTTATTATTATTATATATGCTATACATGGAAGTGAGGGGCCACATGTGATCAACGGCTCGATGGCAAAGTACAACGCCGTATCCATAGTGGAAGCCTGCACGCCTGACACGTGGATAAAAGCAAGCGTAGAAATTTCTGAAGCATGACAAAAGAAGGTCGGGAAAATAGAGGAATAATATAATTGGGAGCCGTTGAAAGAAGGATCTGGACCGCAGGTGGTGAAGATCGAACGGTGGAATATCGCGTTACTGTTAACGATGGTGTGATGTATCCGTTGTAGAGGCCAACAGTCCAGTAAGGGGGTTCGTCTTTATTTTCAATCCTTCATCATCATCGCTGCAAATTGGGCTTTACCTACACTGCAGCAGCGCAAGCAAGCAAGAACGCACACACAGAAAGGCCGCAGCGCAACATGTACCCATGAACGGAACCTCACTGAGCTCGCAAATTATATAGCTCTGCGCAATCGGGTCCCCGGAAATCAAATCTCTTTCATTGCCCAAACCGATTTGGCTTCATGGGTCATTGTTGCGAGGCGCAATTTAGGTTTTCTGCAGGCCTTCCTTCTTCTTCATCTCGAAGAATGTCTTCCTCTGTGAAATTTCCTGCACAAGACGCCTGATATTACCCAATCCGCATTCTCCCTCTCTCTGCACGCTCTTGCAGCGCAATCCGGCCAGGTTTCGGCAGCAGTTACAAGCAGCAACAGCAGTAAAACCGACTCATACAAGAAAAAGATCGCCCACCATAGACCATCCTTCAACATGTATGAGACCAGGGTAAGTCGCGTTGTGTGCAGCATTTTGGGCTTTCCCTCCAGTCTTTGAAAGCAAAAAGAGAGAGCTTATTCGACCGTCGTCACAAAGTTTTTCGCCCCATTTCTGTTCCTGTATACAGCTGCAAACTACTGTTTCCCAAGACGAGAACAAGCGAGCTGAAACAAAGATGCTTCTGCTGTCCAAAGGTGAAGATTTCGATTGGCTGTAAAACCCAAAACTCAAATCTCCTTATTTATGGGCGGTGTTTGATGGTGCAAGTCCTGCAATGCAAATCGCTTCAATAGCTTCAATCTCCTTCGTCACGTTTTGAATTCTTTTTCTTTCACAGGACTTTTGAATTCTTTTTCTTTCACAGGACGCTTCGCCAATTCACTTTCATTTCTGTGTTGCTGCAGGAAGCACCGCAATGGCCCATAACGTGAAGGGTCATCTCGTTCAAGCGAGCAACCGCAGGGCTCTCGGCGACATCGGAAACCTAGTCGGGGCCCTCTCAGCTCGATGCATCGTGAGCAAGGATGGCTTGCAACAGCAAGAGTAATACGCCTTCTCCCTTAGCTTTCTCGAGAAGCACATCAACATGGCAAAGCCGTTCCCCTAACATCCTCTCTGTGTTTTTGCATCAGAAACCCAGCCATGGTTGCGGATGCCGAGCACATGGCGAGAGCAGACCGGCCCATCACAAGGTCTGTATTCTCTGGCAATTACCTTTCCTTTCATCGCCAGCACAGAGTGCTGTTGCTAATCTGATAATTGAGCTAAACACATTTCTACTAAAACATACTCACTGCTGCTCTGCAGGAAATTTGGGGCCAATTTAGCCAACAACTTGCAGCTTCCCGCACAGCATGTAGCGGTGAGTAGAACTCTGAAACTGATTTGGATGAAATGAAGGTTGGATTTAAATTTGTTACTGCCCAAACTCTGCACCAACTCGTATTTTTGAATTTCTTTGGTTTTTTTTCAGCTCTTGCCTTGCACTGCGAAAGGTCTTGAATCAGAGTCTGTGGATAACGAGGTGCCGGTGTCATGGCGCACAAAGCAGCGGCGGACGATGGGGCATCCATCTGCAGTAGGCCGCGAGCTCTCCGCTGCAAAGGCCGTGCATCCTATGGAGGAAAGCATGCCTGGGCCCATGTACGGCCATCAGCGTTCAACAAGGGTTCCTGCGAACCGTGGTTTGCTTGCTGTGAAGAAAAAACAAACCCTTACCGCAACTCTTACGGCACGAAGTGAGGTCTAGCACCAACCCACAATCCATTTCAGCTCAGATTGATGTTAGGTTTTTTAGCAAGATGTGTACGGTGGAGCAGCAGATTGATCCTGATGTAACAGACCGTAGGGAATTCAGATTTTTAGTTTGAGTTTGGTAGAATGTGGATTCATTTGATAAACATGCTAATATATCAAATGTGGGCACTCGGTACAGAGTGCAACATATGGTTGTGGGTTAATGGAAAAACAGAGGTTCAAAGCTGGAAAACGGGAAGTCCAGTATTTAATGTTGGGTTCAGAGAGTCTATGAGATTTATGCTGGTTTAGCAGGAAATGAAGAGTTCAGATTTATTGTTAAAAAAACAATTATCCAGATTATATGTTACTTCACCTGTATTCATTGCTTCAGTTTGGGTCAATCTGACAGGCAGCATGTGGAGGATTTGAAGTGGAGATGGAAGAGGCAGAGGAGCCCTTGCCCGATATTGATGAGGATGACGTTGGCAACCAGTTAGCTGTGGTGGACTATGTGGAAGACATATACTGTTTCTACAGAAAAACAGAGGTGAAGTGATTCAACATAACATCATGTTCGTTGTGGATTTGATAGTATGTTGCAGGTTTCAGTATGAATGGGGGCACAAACTCACTCTGTGCCCTTTCTTTCCCCTTCTGCAGATACAGTGTTGTGTGTCCCCAGATTACATGGGCCGCCAGTCCGACATCAATGAGAAGATGCGGTCAATACTGGTTGATTGGTTGATTGAAGTAAGTGTTAGTCTAGCACCCTCATTGCTTACAGTCATCAGTATTCTATTCAGATCATGATTAATATTAACAGGTTTTCAAAAACCTGAAATGATGCAAGCAATGGGTGATGTCTGCTTGCAGGTGCACCTGAAGTTCAAGCTCATGCCAGAAACCCTCTTCTTGACCATCAATCTCATTGACAGATACCTGGCTTACCAGACTGTTATGAGAAAAAACCTGCAGCTCGTGGGTGTCACTGCCATGCTTTTGGCCTCCAAGTATGAAGAGATCTGGGCTCCCGAGGTGAAGGATTTTGTGTTCATCTCTGACAAGGCTTACACGAGGGAGCAGGTTCTTGAAATGGTAGGCAAAACCATTTGGACCCTTTGGAGTACCTCAAAAAACAGGGTGTAATATGAACCATTTCATGCGCAAAGTCTAAGCTGGCTGGCTGTCTTGGGTGCAGGAGAAACAGATGCTCAACAAACTCAGGTTCAACCTCACAGTGCCCACCCCCTATGTCTTCTTGGTGCGCTTCCTCAAGGCAGCAGGTTCAGATACTCAAGTGAGTATAGCATGTAGGATCTTATCGCAAATGGGCACGCCATACACACCCATGTACTTGTATGTATGTGGTAAGCTTCTGTGTGTGTTTGGCATGCCCGTGTTGCCAGATGACATCAAATTGTATGTGTCTGTTTGTGATGCACACATACATGTTGCCAAGTAACATCAAGTTGACCAACTTGATGTTACTTGGCAACATGTATGTGTGCATCACAAACAGACACATACAATTTGATGTCATCTGCCAACATGGGCATGCCAAACATACACAGACACTCAACAAGAGCATGCCAAATACACACAGGCACGTACAGTTTGATTTTACTTGGCAAACATGGCTGCATTTTGATTGTGGGAGGGGGCGGGGGGGCGGGGGGGATGCACTGCAGCTGGAGATGCTGGCATTCTTCTTGACGGAGCTCTGCCTGACAGAATATGGCATGCTGAAGTACTGCCCTTCTCTTCTGGCTGCTGCTGCTGTCTACACTGCCCAGCAGACGCTCAAGCGGTCCCCTTGCTGGAGCACCACTCTGCAGCGCCACTCGGGCTACACAGAAATGCATCTAAGGTATATATATCTTGAATCAAAATTCTCTCTGCTTTGGTGAATTTTAAAATCTCACATTCATGACATATTGGAGAATCTCTAATTAGATTTTCTGTAACTCTGCAGGGACTGCGCCATGAAAATGGTGAGCTTCCACCGGACAGCAAGTGATGGGAACCTCACTGTGGTGCACAAGAAGTATGCCAGCCCTAAGTTTAACTCAGTCGCCATTCTGGAGCCAGCAGTTTTGCCTATGTAGTTGGATTAAAGGGAGGATACTTCCCCCCTCCATATCCTCCCTCTCTCTCTCTCTCTCCCCACCTTGGGAAAATTGATCACATTCTTTTTTACATGGATTGCAAAGCATTGAGGGAAAACCTCAAATTCAAATTTATGAAGCTTTACCTGTATAAATTGGCATCTCATGCCAAGTAATAAAGCCAAGGAAACAAATTTGTTTGATAGATTTCAATGTCCCCCCCCCCCCCCCCCCCCCCCCCGAATCCCAACTCTTCTCATCAAAATGGGTGGGTGTTTATGATTAATTAAACTGGTGTGTTTGTTATCAAAATGCCTCGTGCCCGAGTGCATCATGCCCGATTGCACTAATTAACTAAAACAATGCTTATCGTGCAACACCTGCGATGCGAGCAGGTGTTGCACGATAAATAAATAACAATGCTAATAAATAATTCTTGTGCATTCTTGTGCATTCTTGTGAAATCACTAATGACACTCGGTATGGCACTAATTTTAAAAAAAAACAATAGTCGCTCAGGAATGCAGAGCAGAAGTAATCTGTTCACCACGCAGAACACACCCACACCCATGCAGAGAAGTATCTGTTTCCCCTCACCCCCATTAATGCTAATAATTCTTGTGAAATCACTAATGACACTCGGTATGGCACTAATTTAAAAAAAAACAATAGTCGCTCAGGAATGCAGAGCAGAAGTAATCTGTTCACCACGCAGAACACACCCACACCCATGCAGAGAAGTATCTGTTTCAATCCATGCCAAGTTGCCCCTCACCCCCATTAATGCTAATAATTCTTGTGAAATCACTAATACAACAACAACTCCATAAATAATAAAGAAGGTAGAAATAACTACTATGAGGTGAATTTGGAAAAAGATCTGCCAGCCATGGGTTTTGTACCCTCAAGTAGAATCCTCGGGCGGCGGTTTTAGCCGATTTTAGGTAGATTTCGAGGTGCCTCAATACGTGGCACCCCATTTGATCAGGTTTAAGCCGATTTTAGGTAGATTTCGAGGTGCCTCAATACGTGGCACCCCAATTGATCGGGTTTTAGTCGATTTTAGGTAGATTTCGGAGTACGTGCCACAATACGTGGCACCCCATTTGGTCGGGCCCACAGCCGGTAGCCGGCCCCGAGTGTAGACGCATATGTATAGACATCGGGTTGTATACGTGTGCAAACATGGGTTTGTCACGGTTCCAATGCCACAGTTAAGGCACGTGCTTGGGATGAGGGAGGTACTAGGTTCGAATCCCACCTCCCACAAGTCTGTCTATACACGTGACGTCTAGACATGCGTCTATACATATGTTCACACAATTTTGCATAGACCAATGTTTGGACATGGCACTGGGACTTAGAAAAATTTCTAAGTCCCAAAGCCGGATGACCGGCTACTATCGGGGTCAACGGGGTGCCACGTATTGAGGGAGGTACTGGGTTCGAATCCCACCTCTCACATGTCTGTACACATGACGTCTAAACATGTGTCTGTACATATGTTCGCACAATTTTGCACAGACCAATGTTTGGACATGGCACTGGCTGGGACTTAGAAAAATTTCTAAGTCCCAAAGCCAGATGACTGGCTATCGGGGTCAACGGGGTGCCACGTATTGAGGCACCCCGAAATCTACCTAAAGCCGTGTTAGCCACCCTAATACGTGAGTATGTTCCACTTGATTTGATCAAACAGCTAAGTTTTGCAGTCTAACCATTGAGCAGAAACCGAGGAAAAAACAGAACTCTAGCATTGCTGGAAATCCAGTCTTCCCAGAAGCATTTAAATGTGATCATTAGCGAATAAGGCACTAAAACGTTTCTTTCCTAGAATTTTTTGTTTTATAAGGTTTTAGGACCTCAATTTTGTGATTTTCTAATGCTTGTAAATCTTCCCAAAAATAGTTATCCAGATTTTATCCACCTCCTCACAACGCGTGTCTGTTTGTAGTCCTTCGAACTGCATGCACACTATAGCTCTCTGTAGTACAAATAGGGTTTGCTCTTTCTCTTTACGATACACACACGTCATCCTTACACAACCCCAACCCCGTGTAGTGTGCATACACTACACGGGGTTGGGGTTGTGTAAGGATGACGTGTGGAGGAGGACAGATGAAGGAGGCTGCTGGGGTTGTAAAAGGTGAGGCTGGGGCAGACAGAGACTGGGAGGAAGTTGAGGCAGGGGGGGGCCGACAGACCCGGGGAGGAAGGTGAGCGGGGTGTGGACAAAGACCGGGAGGAAGGGTGCTAGGGTTGTGCAAGGTGAGGCGGGGGCGACGGGAGGAAGGGTGCTGGGGTTGTGTAACGTGAGGTGAGGGCGGACAAAGACCGGGAGGAAGGTGAGGCAGGGACAGAGGAAGTATAAGGTGCTACACAAAAAGTTTCCTGAATATCACAATGTGATCTCCTCACTCTCAACTTCTTCTTTTACCAAGTCAACTAGAAATCCATCTATTCAATGAAATCCATGACCCCCTCAAACCTGGGTATGCCCACAAAGCATGCCATGGGTACCAGTACAACAACCTTCCATATGTGAAGTCTCATTTTACTATTTTAAAACCCATCTTCTAACCAATACAACATTTGGGGCACTTTCAAGATGTGAAACTTCATTTTGCTATTTTATAACCCAAAAGAAGTGCCCACAATAGAACTTTCTATTGAAAAAAAGCTTGACCTTTTTTAGGAATGTAATAATTTCACCTTCTAGATGTGATCACATTAAGTACATTCTTATTGCAAGCGATGCAACAGTTATAAACTAAGCTAGTTTTGGGGTGGTCCAAAGGGGCCCCACCACCAGTCCATGTCTAATCCTCTAGCCAGGCACAAGTGTTACATGTAGTGCAAACTTGTAACAACAAGAGCCAAAATTTGTCTTACCAGCTTCTTACTCTCATTTTTCAACCTCTTGCTTGGCCAGTTGGATCAAAGTTGTGTAAAGAATTTTAACAACTTTGGTGACCACCACAAGTGTAGAAGAAAGAAGGAGTTCCTAGTCACTCTAACTAATCCATTCTAAATTAATCAGTCCAATTTTCTCTTTCCAATCAAGAAGCTACTAAAGGGAGCATCAACAACCTTGAGAGCAACATGAGAAAACACCTTTAATCAAGAATTTGCTAAAGGGAGCATTAATAACCTTGAGAGGAGCATGAGAAAAAACCTTATCAAACCAGGTCATACCCTTCTAGATCCCTGTACATCTTACCCATGAGCATCAACAACCTTGAGAGGAGCATGAGAAAAAACCTTTAATCGAGAAGTTGCTAAAGGAAGCATACCCTTCCAGATCCATCCACTATTTGAGTAAGTAGCCAAACAGATTTTTGAAGTTGGAATCTAGGAAGAAAGGTGAGAATTCTAGCTTTGGCATGAATAGGATACCCAGACCCCCTAACTCTTTACGAAGACAAACTTCATGCAGAGTATCTTTTGAGGTCCTTCTTTTTTTTTTTTCCCAAAGAAATCTTTTGAGATGCTTCTTTTGAGGTCCTTATTTTTCCAAAGAAATCTTTTGTGACACGTGACATCAACAGCTTCCATAGTGAGCTTTCTTGAAGTCCAAAATGGGGTAGAGAAACATGATGTATGCATTCAATATGGAGTTAATTACCTCAATTCTAGAATGGAACAATACTAATCAGTGGATTCACATTCCAACCAAGCTATGCCAATACTCCAAATACAAAGTATAGTAAGGGATTCCTAAGCTAGGGTGCTCCCCAACAATGGCACCAAAGATGTACACTGCCCAAACTGATGTTCTAGGGCCCAAAGCTAGTCAAGCTAATTTCCTAGTCTAAGGTATACATTAGCAGCATTATACAAGTCGTAAGCTCGGTTTGGACTATCTTTAGCCATTACACAAGTTGTAAGCTCAAAGATTTCCCATAATCATTTACATGCATTAAAACTCCATGTGAGTGGTAGAAGCCTGTTTTACAGTCCACGGAGGGAGGAGAACTCTGGATCACCACCCAGGCATAGAGGGAATGAGAATAGGCATCCTCACCACCAGACACATGTAGTGGCCTACTTGCCCACACATGTCTAGCCACCCGCGGGACTACACTCGGGCGCTCTCTCCCCTAAACCCCGGCTCGCTCGCTACCCACGCTTCAGTGGATGGTCTTTGAGGCCGGTCAAGCTCCTCGTAATAGCCGCTATGAGCTACATAACATTACTTCCCCCTTACGAAGAGTTTTCGTTTGTAAAAACAAACTGTGAAAAGTTCTTGGTTAGTGTACTCAAGCGCTCCCACGAGGACACCTCATCCTCGCGATGTTTCCACTTAACAAGTGCCTCTATGTACACAGTGTGTCTCGTGTTTCGATCTCTGAATCCGAGAATCCCAGACACCTCATCCTCGTGATGTTTCCACGTAACAAGTGCCTCTCGGTACACAGTGTGTCTCGTGTTCCGATCTCTAAATCCGAGAATCCTCTTGGGTTCATGTAGAATACATGGTGGTTCTATCAACTCTACCAAAACGCTTGGACAAACTACATTCTCCTTATGGTCAGCATTTTTTCGCAAACTATTGACATGAAAAGCATGATGAACAAACTCTCTGGAAACTCAAGTTTGTATGCTAATCCACCAACCTTGTTAAGGATTTTAGAGAGACCACAGTATCTAGGTGAAAGTTTTTTACACTTTCCCGTCTTTAAAGTCTCTGAATTTTTAGGGACTTTCAAATATACAAAGTCACCTTCTTCAAAGGCTACTTCTTTGGACCCTTATCTATATATGTCTTTGCACGATCTTGTGCGCTATATATGATATCCTTTGCTGCCTACAACATATCTTGCATGTCTTCGAGGAACTGCAAGTTAAGATAAGGGAACATGATATTCCCAAGACCACATTTAGGACTTGTTTTGGACATTAGGAGTTCCTAGTCATGCCTTTTGGCTTGACGAATGCTCCAGCGACATTTATGACACTGATGGGACAAGTTTTCACATCCATATTTGGGAGAATTCATAGTAGTTTTCCTTGATGACATACTCATATATAGTAAGTCAAAAGAAGAACACTTACAACATTTGCATTGAGTGTTTAAACACCTTAAGGAAAACAAGCTATCTGGGAGGAATTTAAGTGTGAATTTTTTGCTAAGAAGATCCAATATTTAGGCCATATTGTCTCCACGGGTGGTACGCTTATGGATCCTGACAAGGTGGATTCCATTGTTAGATGGCCTAAATCTACAATCGAGGAACTGTAGATTTTTCTAGGTATGTCGGGGTTCTACCAATAGTATGTAAAGGAATACACGAAGATCGCAGTCCCCTTAAGGACAAAGGATAAAACTATTTGTTGGGGGGATCCTCATGAGTAAGTTTTAAAAAGCTCAAGGTAGCCATCACAAGCCATCACAAGTGATGGCCCCAGTATTGAGTAATGTGGACCCCAATGAGCCGTTTGTTTTGGAGAGAGAAGCTAGTGGGGAGGCCATTGGGGTGGTTCTATTGCAAAAGGGACACCTTGTTGCATTTTAAAGCATGAATCTTGACCATGCCTAGCGTAACTACTTGGCTTATGAGGGAGAGTTACTCGCTATTATTCATGCTCTAGAAAAGTGGCGATAGTATTTTGTATGGCACTACGTTTGAGGTCCGGACATATCATGAAAGTCTCAAATAGCTTTTAAGTCAGAGTGAGTTGAAGGGTAGAAAATATTGGTGGGGGAGATCCTATAGGAGTTTAACGTAGTAGCGGGATGCACTGAGCTGCATGCTGATGTGGTGAACGAGTTGAGTTTCACCACCTTCAAGAGTAAAATCTTGGAGTCACTACGTCGTTTATGTGAGCATGATTCATATTTTTCAGAGATATGGCTCGTTGTATGCGGTCGCACTTATATACAACAACCATCTCCCTTGTTAAAAAGGAGTACTAATCCGGAGAGATTAGTCAAGGTTTCTGTGGGAAGAGGAGACAAGTCTCTTGGGTTATGTACAGAGATGGAGAGCTCGGGGTGGACCCTTCATAACATTTGACACTAGTTCACTTGGGGGTGATAAACTTTGTCGGGGGATAGGTATAGACACTATTCCATTGACGATGAGTATGTGCTCTACAAAGGTAGAGTTTGCGTACCAGCTGACTTTCGGGCCCAAATTCTTATAAAAAGTCACGATAGTTTGAGTGATGGTAATCTTGGGATATATAAGACCTATGCACTAGTAAAAGGACATTTTTATTGGCCTAGTTTGATTAAGGACGTCCAGGACTTCTTGCTAAAATGCAAGAAGTGTCAGGTCAATAAACATGAGCGCCTCAAGGTTGGAGGTTTACTGCATCCATTGGATATTCCCAAAGGGAAATGGGAAAGTATTTCCATGGATTTCATCATTGGTTTACCTAGAATGAATCAAGGAAATGATTCGGTTTAGGTAGTGGTTGATCAATTAACCAAGATGGTCAAGTTTATATCTATTAAAAAGATGGTGAAAACGCCTGAGTTAGCTAGGTTGTTCATCTCTACAAACTACATAGCCTTCCCATAGATATAGTCTCTGATAGAGATAGAAAGTTTGATAGTCAGTGTTCAAAAAGTTGGACACTACTCTGAGTATAAGTACGACTGATCATGCAGTCTGATGGTCAAACAGAAAGAGTCAACCAAGTGTTAGAAGACATGCTTCGTGCGTATGTTAGTAAAAAGCAATCCAATTGGGAGGATTACTTGCTGCATTTGGAGTTTGCTTATAATAGTTTAAAACATTCCATGTGATTGGATTTAGTCCATTCATGTTGAGGTATGGCTTTGAGCCAAGATCTCCCATAGTCGTAGGGCTAGAGAAGGAGAAGTTGCATTCGGTAAAGTGATAACCTGATCTAAGATCAATCTTAGAAAAATATTTTGCACCATTAAGTGGGTAAAACAACTCGTCGTTCATGGCATTGGGTATTTGTTCTTAATCGTAATTTGATTAAGAGCATGGTAGTCTATGCACATCTGCATAGACCCATCTTTCTTTTTTACCAAAAGAATGGGTGATGCCCATGGTGAAGAACTCGAGCGTATCATTAGGGCGAAAAAGGCTTTAAAAAGGTCCTTTCTTAAATTTTTCATTGAGGAACTGACAAATAACAAGTTGCCACATGCACAAAAATATGACATTCTTGTCTCCTCTATCTTGGAGGTTTCGAGCTTATTTTCAAATTCAAAACGGCCATCTTTCTCTAACTTAGCCAAAATACATTGAAAATGAGGTGAAGTAGTCAGTTTCAAGGGTGGAATAAATCTGTTTTTGCGTGAGGTCCAAAAAGCAAGGTGCATTAACTATCCCTTTTTGGCAATTTTAATTCCTCTCACATTACAATACTCACCAATTCTCTCAAATACAATTTTCTCTACTTTTCTTCTGCTTTTCAAAGCTTTAATGGCTTCTTCTCGACGCCCTACTCACACTATTACTTCTTGTATATTTCATAACATAAAAGAAGATGGGGTTTGGAAGCATTGATTTTGAATGTCAATGATTGGGTAACAATGCTTCCATCTTGTAAGAGCTCTCATAGAGTGAAGAGAACTAAATGAAAGGACATTAGAAACCATTAGAAAGGCCACATCGCTGCATTCAAGGTGATAGAACAGGGATGGTTTGCAAAAGTTCAACATGTTTACATGGCCAAGGATATGTTCTTGAACCCTGCAGTGTAACCATTTATGCATTCACACTGTAAGTTTTGTGACCCAATCTAATATTTTTATATGGATTGTTATTACCTATAGCAAATAATAAACATGTAGCTATTTGATTTCCAGTCATGTTTGCATCAACGTGTTGAATGGAAGCCATGTGTATTAAAGGCCTTAGCCTAAGGGTCCACATTTTCAGAAATTTTTGGATTAAGGTCCAAATAAGGTTTCAATGGGCCAATAGGATTAATCCAAGTGTTGGGATGACAAAAATGCAAAGAATAAAAGAAAATACCCCAAAAATGAGTAAATGCTCACATAAGATGGAGAGTTGACTGAGTACAAGGTTTATTAGTTAAAAATTAAGGTTTATTAGTTAAAAATTAGAATATTTTGGTAAAATGATGAAGAGAGGGAGAGTCCCATCAAGTAGGCACCTTTTTTATCATCATTACTTGGCTTTTTTAATTCAAAAAAATGAGATATTTTTATCTCTCCTCTCTCCTGATGCAAACTGGATCAAAAAGAGAGCCAAACTGATCCAAATCTTGTCCAAATTTTTATCTCTCCTCTCTCCTGATATTTTTATCTCTCCTCTCTCCTGATGCAAACTGGATCAAAAAGAGAGCCAAATTGGATCAAAAAGAGAGCCAAACTGATTCAAATCTTGTCCAAATTGGATCAAACTGAAGCTGAAAACCTCTAGAACCCAGTTAGACTTGGTTAGTGGCCTCCCTCACCTATAAATAGACCCTGATTCCTTTGTATTTTCATCTTTGAGTAATTACATGATGCCAGTATTATCTTCATTTTTAGTGTAATAATTTCTATTATCCCTCTATTTGCCTCTTCTCTTGGGAGCTTTGGAGCTTCTCTATTATCCATCTTCTCTTGGAGATTTCCCTCCCCCTCTTGGTGGCCAAGGACTTGCTTGAGGGCTTCACTTCTATCCAAAGAATCAAGCCAAAATCAAGGGTAAGCTCTAATTTAATGGTTTTTTTCTATTCCTCTCAATGATTTTCTTCTTCTCAACCCCTCTAAAGCTTGAGAAGCTTTCGATGGAGTGGTTTTCTCTTGAAATCAGGTTTTCCAATGATTCACAATGTTTAATTAGATTAATGCTAGTCTTTATGCTTAATTATAATATTTTCTTTAAGAAAATCTCTCTTTTGGAAAGATTACTCATCTTTATGATTAGATCCTGTTAGAAGGATGATTCTCAATGATAATCTCTTTATTTTAATCATCAAAACTCTAGGCTTGATAAGTTAAAGAAAGAGATTTATATTTTCATGATTTTAATCTAGTAAAAAAGATGGTTAATTCTTTTTAACTTGATTATGAGTAAGAAAAATCATATTAACTCATTCTAAATTGAAAGAGGGTTATGCTAACATTTTTAGAAATGAGGAATGGTTATTTTAGAATAATCAAGATACTTATTCATAATTATTCTTATAATTATGATTATAATTATGTTAAGTATGCACAATTTAATTTTAGTCTAAAAGAAGAGTTCCTATCATATTTTCATTACAAGTATTCATTTTAACATAGAAAATTGAACATTCTCACAGCGAAGCTATGGTAAAATTTTTCAAAAAAAAGATAAATCTTATTTTTATGCATAATTTTAATAAAGCAAAAAGAGGAATTCCTATCATATTCTAGGTATAGATATTTTATGCTAAAAGATCATTTTGTCATTTTTATGGAAAATATTTTTATAGTATTTATGCATAATTGTTTAATTAGAGAAAAGATGAATTTTTGATATATTTATTTTCATGCATAAAAATTTAGATGCAAAAAGAGGAATTTCCATAATATTAGAGATTCAAACATTTAAATGTTAAAAGAGGAATTTTTGGTATATTCTAAGATATGGATATTTTTATTTATTTAAAAGAAGAATTTTCATTGTATTTTAAGTAGAAAAATGCATAAATTAATTTTGATGTTAAAAGAGAAGTTTTCTCCATAATTTCATGTAGGAAATTTTGGTATATTAAGGTTGAGGATCAAATTGATGAAAAGAATATTTTAGATATTTCTATGCGGATAAATCAATAAAATGATATATACTCACAATTGGATTATTGGAAGAAGAGTTATTTTTATAAAATCCTGTTATTCTCGCATAGAACTATTTTTTAATTCTATTGTGGCCAGGAAGGAATGAATTTTCAAAAGTTGGAATTTTTCCTTATTACGGTTGGAAGTCACCATTAATTTTTTAATTAATTAGAAGAAAAATCCTTAGGAATCAAAGTTAGGATTAAACCGATTAATTTATGGTTAGACCACGACCATGAGTATGGTGGGCCAGTAAGATACTTGCCCATATCTTGAATCTAAATCAAGCAAAACCTCGTAACCAATTCCAAATCTTCGATATGAAGAATAGACTACCGGATGAATTAGAGAAGTTTTCCTTAGACCGAATTCATCGAGAAATGAGTTGGAACTTCATTGAATTTGATGGATAGATTATCCTGATACGAGATTCGTGATTTTCATTATGAAAATTTGGATTGTGAGAAAAAGGATTTTGTGGAATCAAACTCAATGGGAAATTCTTACTTGCATAGAAACTCTATTTTTGAAAAGGAGTGTTTTACGCCAGAATGCCGGGGGAAGTATTTGGCTTATGATTTAACTAAGGAGAGATTCGTTACACAATAGCTGGCGGGGAGTTGTCAAAGGACGTTGCTCGAGGGGCAAAGCCTGTCGAGGTCTTGACTAGCCTCGGTATGGTTAAAATGGTGCGCTTCTGGTACGATGGGCGAGGACCGACGAAGCGGTCCCTGAGATATGTGCTAGGACACCTAAGTAGGATCCTAGAGGGTTCTGACCAGGTGATGCACGGGCTCGCGGTTGCTAGGACACCCATGCATATGTCAAGGAAGATATGGATGGACTGGAAAGGAATTATTTATGTGAACTCGAATTTGATATTGGATCTCATTGTTGGTTGACTAGCTGGTCTTCAACGGAGGGTCCGGATGATATTTTTGTAAAACAATGGATTGGATATTTTGGAGGATTATGATCAGTAATACTATGGTCTCATTAAAAGATTGCCTTAAAGATAGCCGAATCTATGAAAAAGGCAATTTCATATTGGGTGTGTAAGTGGTGTGACTACCTTGAATTTTGCTTGAAGCGCCGGCTAGGGGGCCTGGGAAATCTTTTCCTTGGTACACGGGACAAAACATAACCAAATTTTTATATAAAGGGATCCCACAATACAGTGGTTGGGCGGTTGTCTAACCCATGGGCTAATTAGGCTGGATCGGTGGATTCCTGCGATACAATTAGATACGTCAAGTTACGCTAGTTAGAATAAGTCCCTAAAGATTCTTGTTTTGTGGGAAAGAATCAGCGACGGATGTGCCTCGCTTAAGGGGGAAAAAAGCGGTGATTTCTATGAACCAAGTGCAAGTCTCTTCTCCTTGATCTGGCCATGCGACCTATGGGTTCAGTCGGATCAGATTGGATAGTTAAGGCCTTGACCCGTTAGGTAAATCTCCCGTTAGATAATTTTCTTGGTGGAATCGCCCGTGCCTTCCGGGCGAGGGAAGTTTTTTCAAGCTCGATTTCGGAGGAGCCACCGGGCTAGTCTCTTGTCCGGATATTTGTGGGCGAGGCCCCAAGTGGGAAGCCCTACCCTGCGCGAGAGGCTAACACTGCTTCCGCGCCCCGGGGGGGCATCGCGGGGGGGCATCGCGAAGAGAGCGGGGATCTCACACAAAGACTATGTGGCTGAATAGAAGGTTGGCTAAAGAAGATTTGGACTCTGTTCTTGGAGACATGTGGAAATCAAGGGAAATATTTTATCTAAGTGACACTATAAGGTGCAAGGCAAGTCCCAATTCATTTTCCCTCTTATACCAAATAGCCCGTGAATCCTTGGTTTTAGGGTATGATTATAGGAGGAGGAGGCAAAGTCTTGGCAGCAGCTAGATCCCGCTCGACTCTGAAGAAAATTTTCCAGAGTTTAAAATAGAGATCAAGGCTTCCCCTTTTCAAGAACCTATATAGCTTGTTGTTAATGCTAACTGGACCTTGAAAGATTATAGATTCAAGATCAATGATGATGCCATTGGAAAGAGGGTTGAAAAATTAACCTCTTGTATCAAATGTATGCCCCCAAAGGAGGAGCTTCTTAGAAACCCAAAGGCGAGATGATGAACATTGGGGACTTTTCTTAGCAGTGTTAGCTTTGTTAGTTGGGTTAGTGCAGTTTGATGGGGAAGCAGCATGCAAAGTGGAAATTTGAGCGCGAGGTGCTGTTGTCCATGGTGGTGGTGTGGGAGTTTGAGACATTTGTGTGGTTGGCATAAGTAATAGCCTCTTTTTTAGGGGGATGGATTGGTAGGGGTCAGGTGTGACTGAATGATAGTGGGCAGTGGTGGAGTGGGGAGTTCTTGGCCTAGGAAAGCAATGAGGATTGGCTCCTCATCTGTCATGAGAACATTAACTTAGCCCGAAAGCAATTGTAGGGTCGCTGTCCGTGCATCCTAGTCAATGTGGCATCGGTTATGTCCCATCCACCCTTTCCTAGGAGGATCTCTTCACACATTGTTCCTGCATGCATGACATAAAACTTTCCTTCCAAGGGATTATTTCCAATGTGAAATAAAAGTGTAACTGTGCCAATGCAATGAACATGCTATGAGGAAACTATTATAGTAGCTGAGGTTTCTTTTAGTGTGGGTTCCCCAAGGGAATGTCAAGTTTCATGTGACATCAAACTGTAACTATCCCTTGTATCAACAAGAACTAATTTTTGGACAAAGCTTGTCGGGGTGGTCATTCCTACCACAGCAGTGTTGGCTTCACCTCCCAATCTTCTTCTTCTAAGTTGACCACTTGGGCCATGTTGACCATGATATACTTTTGCCTAATCTTGGCTTGCCTTGCCTTGCATTAGCCTCTTCTTGCGTAGTTTTTTTCACATCCTCATCATGGTCCTTCTTTCATTGTTTTTAATCATGGATGGCTTTTAAGATGGCCTTTATGAGAGGTCCATAGTAGCGTTTTAGTTTTCTACCATTGAAGTAACCAACCATCTCAACACCATCAAGTGTTTCAATGCGCACAATGCCTTGTGGTGTTATCTGAGAGACTAGGAAAGGTCCTAAACCTCTAAGCATGAGCTTTTTCTTATGTGTTTTGGTACTAAATAAGAGGACCATGTCTCCCTCATTCATCTATTTATCCTTGAGCTAGTTGTCAACAAACCACTGTTTGCACCTTAACTTCTCTACAATCATGTTGCAGACTACAAAGAGGCATGTTTCGTTGAGCTTTTCAAGCTCTAATAAGCAACAACTTAAGGCATTTTTTGTGAATTTTTTGTGCACTGTGACACGTAGACTAGGGACTAAGAACTCCATGGGCATGACCGCTTAGTACCGTAGGTTAAACTAAAAGGGGTAGTTGGTTTTTGCCTTCTATGAAGTTCGATAAGCCCAAAGTGCAACCGATAACTTTTGTTCCCAATTGTTGCGGCAGCTGGCCTCCACGATTTTGGTAAGAATGGTACACAAGATTTTGTTTGTACTTTCAACTTGGCCATTCGCTTTGCGGGTAATATGGGGAGGACTTCTTGTGGGTGACAGGAACTCTTGTAAGAGGAATTTAATTACCTCATTAATGAAATGTGTCCCGTTTTGTCGCCCGAGAGAGGGCAACCAAAGCGTGTGTTTCACTGATTCATAGAGGAATTTAGCCGCCGTTGAGTCAACCTTATAGGTTTCGCAAGTTTATACCCACTTGGTGCAATAATCTGTGTGGCAGCAATTATATATCGAGCTTGAGTGTATTTGGCTTCCAGACTGACGGCTCCTACAAAGTCTATGCCCCATTTCTCGAATGGTTATAAAGACACAATGGGGTTCAGGGGCATGTGATCCTTGAAACGAGGAATTGCGACACGCTGACGTTCATCACATCGTTTGACATACTCAATAGCATCAGCCATTAGAGTGGGCCACCATAACCCAGCTATGAGAACCTTGCAAGCAGTGATATCTACTGCAAAGTGTCCCCCCAACCAACATAGGCAGTGTGAGCCTGTTCAAGGAGGACAACATACTCATCTTGCCAAACACAATGTCTTAGGATTTTGTCTTTTCCCTACTTGTAAAGTTAGCTTGCGATAAGCTGGCAAGGGATTGCTTTTTTGATTAAACAACATGCGTGGTTCTTGTTGAGGAGAGGATCAACCGGTAAGCCGTTGGCCAAGAAGTGAGTCACTTCTTCGCCCCATTCAGGAATCAAGCAAAGAATAGGGTGGCAACTAGTAAATTGTCGTCTACTTCCACTGGCTGTTCACTATTGGGGATCCTTGGCATGTGTTCTGCAAGAACATGATGAGAGCCTTTCCTTACCATAACGGTGAAGTCGAGCTCAAGCAAGATAAGAAGCTAACTACCTAGTGATTCTGACTATCATACATGGCTTATTTACCAGGTACAAAAGGGCTTGATGGTCTACAAAGAAAACAAACTTGGTCGCCAAAAGATAATGGTGAAACTTCTTAACCATGTAAACCATCTCTAATCCCTCCCTCTCCGTTGTGGTGTAATTCGTCTCAGCTTCGTTGAGTTGGCGACTGGCAAAACTAATGGGGAAGTCCATCTTGCTTGCCTAGTTGGGCTAGCACGCATCCTATAGTAGAAAATGCTGAGGCATCATTGTGGACATGGAAGATGAGATCCCAATTGGGGGATCTAAGGATTGGAGCACTTGCCAAGGCTTTTTTGAGTGTGGCATGAACCTGTTGGCGTTCTTCAGTCCACTCAAAAATAATAAGGAGTCCGTAAAGGGATCGAGCAATATTAGCATACATGAAAATCAATCGCCGATAATAGTCGGCATGTCCCATGAAGCACTCAACACCTTTAAAGTTTATGGGTGGGGGCAGCTCGAGAATGAGCCGCACTTTGCTGTTTATCGGTTGAAATTCCCTTCCTGGAGACAATTTGTCCTAGGATCACACCGTGTCTCAAGCCCAAAATTGACATTTTAGAGGGTTCAACGAGATGCGATATAACCTGCATCTTTCTAGTACTTTGCGCAGACATGCTAGGTGCTCCTTCTAAGAGGAATTGACACAAAGGTCATTCATGAAAACCTCAAGGAACTTCCGAAGATATTCCTTGTAACCCGTGACATGAGGTGTTGGAAGGTTGCGGGGGCATTGGTCAACCCGAAGGGCATGACACGGTATGCATATGTACCCCACTCAGCAAAGGCCGTTTTGTGTTGGTCCTTAGGAATCAATCAACACTTTGTTGTATCTTGAAAATCCATCGACGAGGAAGCTATAAGCTTCCTTTCCCGATACTGTTTCTAGCACGTGTTCAATGAATGGTAGGGGATAGTGGTCCATAATGGTAGCGGAATTGACCTTTTTGAGGTCAACACACACTCTGACTTTTCCATTGTTTTTCACGATTGGTGTCACCCACTCCGTATATTCGATTTCATAGATGAATCCGGCATTGATAAGTCTTTCAATCTCTTTGCGGACCATCTTGGAGTACTTAGGGTTCATGGGATAAGCACGTTGTTTGACCAACCTAGCTCCATCAACCATGGGAATGGTATGCTGGACTACCTCCGAGGGTACTCCTTTCATGTCTGTGTACTTCCAAGCAAAGCAATCATGGAACTCAACCAATAGAGTGATGAGCTCAATCTCTTCTTCCTTTGAAAGGGTTTCTACAAAAATATCAGCCTCGGGTCTTCGCCCGGTCCTGCTAAGTTTACTTCCTTGACCTTAGCTTGGACTGTCATATGAGGTCCCAGGTTGCCCACTACTGTCCCAGGTTGCACTATAAAAGCTGTACATTATGCGATATTGGTAAGTTAAGTAAGTTTTAGGCGCCCAAGTGTGAATAAGGGCCAATTGTATACAAGGCATTTTTTCATAATAAATGGACACAATTCCCCTTTGTGCTATTGAGAGCTCTTGTTTGTGTCTTGAGAGAGAGATTGAGAAAGATCATTCTCTAGCACTTGTGCCTCTTCTATACTTGTATATTACATGCTTGTGTTGAAGAGTGAGAGAGAGTGATTGCCTTATGTGGTGGTGCGAGGACTGGAGCTTCTCTAGCCTCAAGGGACACAAGTTTGAAGCATTGGTAAGTGTCCTATGAAGAATTAGTAAGTTCGAAGCATTGGATGGGAAGTGTCCTACGACAGTTATGTTCTATTGCTCTTCCCCCTTAGGTGAATGCATGGAGTTCCCTCTTGGAGGTGTGGTAGCCCATAACATTTTGGCGCCATTGCCAGGGAAATACCTTTGTTTCTTCCATCCTCTTTGAGTTTCAACTCCAATTACATAAGATTCATCATTGCCTTTGCATTTTGGTAGTGCATTGTGTAGGAAATGAATGGACAAGATTTGACTGGAAGTGAAAAATTGTAAGAAATCGATTGTGTTTATTGTGTATTTGTGTGGTGGAGTGGTCTTGGAAGAGAGCTCCACTGTTTTTCCTAGTTAATTTTGATGTTTGCATCATCGGAATCATCAACGTGAATGAGAAGGGTGGTGTTCTGTTTTTCTTTCTTTTCAAAAAATTTACAAAAGTCGTGAAAATAAGGAGCCATTGATTTTGCCTTGAGCATGTATTACATTCCTTAGGCATGGAACAACCATTTTGGAAGCGATTGGATAAGAATTTTGCACCCAAAACCACCTCAGTCGACGTAGGAAGTTCCCACGTTGTGTGGACAAAAATAGAGGCTGATAATGTGTACATACTGTGCAGAGTATTGAGCGTGTCAGGAAATATGTAACTAGTTTGGGTCAACTTTGAGTTTTATTTGAGATAAAATTTGCTGAGTGAGGGAAGTGAAAGCACAACCATCAATATTAATGAAATAATGGATGCAGCCCTTGAGTTCATTTTAGAAAGGTATTGGCACCACATGTATTAATGAAGCACACGAGAAAAATTGTAGAAAGGGTCCTCTTGGGTGGCCATCCTCTAGAATTTTTTGAGACACTAATGTGTATGGAAGTGTTGACTTTCAGGTTCTAGACCGCCTACTATTCGGATGGCAACTTCGAACCGCTGAAAGAGAGAGACGGCCGCCGCTGGAGTGTGTTGCTGGGGTTACAGGGGGAAGAGGGTGAGTGCTGGCTAAAAAGCTGCTTCCACATACAGGTGGTGAATGACAGAGAAAGGGGTCCTCTTAGTGCACCAACTGTAGCGAAGAGAGAGGCTGGCGTAGTACAGGGGAGCCGCCGTGACCCAAAGATCGTTGTGAAGTTAGCCACCTCTGTGCACAGGCGATGATAGAGGAGGTCTCTGTTTTTGGTCGCCTAGGGAAGCAAGGAAACAGATGTTCAGTGTGTGGTTGGCGTGGCTGGTAGCACACAGGCAGAGAAGTTTGGTGGGGTACGTAGTGTGGTGGCCGCCAATTCTCTTATGCGAGTGACGCTAGAGGATATAGGAGGTTAAATTGTTTGTGTCGCCGAATATGCTGTCGAGCACTGCTGAATAGCGAAGGTTGACATCAACTGCAGTCGACGGTAGAAAAGAGGAAAGCATCCATCACGTGAGGAGGAGGCGGAGAGGACACTGTTTTTGTTGCAGAGAAGCTGACAACGAAGGAGGGAAAAGGGGGCAAGAGACGGGGTGGCTGGCGACGACTGAGGAAGGAGCCGCCTCTGGAGAGTGAGAGAGAGGAAAGGAGGCCGCCTATGGTGCCTGGCGTGGGGGTGCGAAGGTAGAAGAGGGAAATTTTGGGCGTGGAGTGTGGGCCGGCTAGAAGAAACCACTCCCGCAAACAGGTGTTGACTGCTACAGCTGCTGGCGATGACGAGAAGGCTGGATATATTAACACTGGTGTTGGCTAGTGGTGGCTGGGACGACAGTGAGAGGCCGTGTGGCACTGGTAAGGGCAGAACAATGGAATTGCTTTATTTGGTTTTGATGTCGGCAGTAGCTGAAGCAAGCGAAGGAGTTTAGTAGAGCCGGGCAAGTCGGTGTTTGCGCAGCTACTAGAGGGAAAGTTGTCTTGCTTTTGTCTTGGCAAAGGTTGGTGGTGACGGAGACAAGCGGTACCTTGTGGTGTTGGGACCACCAATTCGAAGTGGTGGCACACTGAGAGAAGGATTGGGCTGGCAGCAACTACAGGGCAGCTAGGAATTCAGGCAGTGAAAGAACATGGGAGCAGTGTAGCAGTGAAGCGGGGAGTGATGATAGTATTGATGCTGTAGTCTCTGGTAACAAGGGGGTTGATGTGCATAGCTGTGTAGAACTGATTGAAGTGAGAGAGAGAGAGAGTAAGTGGTTCTTTTTGTGGGTTACTACCTCTTGGAGTTTCAGGCAAGAGGTGTTGTTTTAATGTTGATCAGCTGTGGCTGGTGTCTGGGATATTCAACCTTGTAAAGGCGAGGATATGTACTAAAATATAAATCTTGTTCATGCTCTTGGGTCTGGTGTTCTGGTGTATTTGTATGCGTGTGTGGAAGTGTAGCACCCTATAAAGGCGTAAATATCTTTATCGCTTTCGTGCTATCACTTTTTGGTGCCTCCACAGAGGAGAAGATTTCCTCTGGTTTGTGAAAGAAGACAGGGGTTGTGTGAAGAAAGATTTGGGAGATGGCTCAAGATTTTCCAGAGTATTGGGGATTACCACAGGAGAGTGCAGTCAGGTTTCTGGAGAAGATGGAATTTACAGCCTTGATGAAAGACAGGGCAACCCCGGAGATCCTCTCTCAGATTTTGACTTATTGCTTGCAGGGTGATGCAAAAACATGGCTACAGATGTTTGTGACTACACACAGGAATGTTCATCAACAGGATCCTGAGTACTGTGTAGTCAGAGCTGCATTTTTGGCAAAGTTTGCTCGAGTGAGGAGTCCAAATGAAGTATGGAAGGAGTTGTGTAACATTCAGCAGAAGGATGGTCAGGACGTGGATTAGTATCTGATAGAGTTTGGTAGACTATGGAGTCTATGGTGTGAGGCTTTGATTCCTGAAGTACCCCCGCAGATGATAAAGAGAGACCGGTTTGTGGCTGGCCCTCCGTCTGAAAGTGGAGCTGAAGAATCTGGATAGCTTTGCTGTCAGAGTAGCTCGAGAGAAGGAGTGGAAGGTGAAGCGTCTGAGGTAGATGGGAATACAGGAAGAGCCGAAGGAGTTTGTGAAGATGCCAGAGATTGAGAGTATACATCCTATTGAAAGGAAAGCTATTGTTGTTCCTGAACAGGACACTTTGAAGAGGGACATACATGATGCAGTGGAGCTCATGAAGTCTCTAAGTTTGAATTGGATGGAAGCAGGTGGAAAGGGAAGAAGCCGAGGTGCACCAAATAATAGAAGAGACAATATGTCAACAGGTGAAGGAAATATAGGAGGAACAGGGAGAGGACGGGGCTACTATTTAAGTAATGTCCAATGCTGGAACTGTGGGGAGCGGGGACATATTAGCCCTCAATGTGACAAACCGCCCAGAGCAGGTGGTGGAATGTATCCTGTGATGCAGAGGACTAATGATAGATCGGGGGATCATAGTGTTGAAGTAAAAGATCCAAATCAACCCTCTACCAGTGGAGTTAAATGGGAGGATAAAAGAAAGGGACCGGCTCTCAGCTTGATAGGAGTGGAGACCATTCCAGAGATTATGCCTGTGGCAAAGAGAACGAGAAGTACAATGGCAGAACCTGAACCATCTTCTAAGAAAGGTAAACATGTCCAATTTGATATAAGCCCTCAACCAGAGAAGAAGAAGAGGAAGCCAAGAAGACATTATAAAACTTCAGATTTGCATATTGGTCAAGGTTAGGAGGAGTATACATTGATGGGAGATTTAAAGGGAAGGGTAGCCAATATAATGGCAGAACCTGAACCATCTTCTAAGAAAGGTAAACATGTCCAATTTGATATAAGCCCTCAACCAGAGAAGAAGAAGAGGAAGCCAAGAAGACATTATAAAACTTCAGATTTGCATATTGGTCAAGGTCAGGAGGAGTATACATTGATGGGAGATTTAAAGGGAAGGGTAGCCAATATAACTTTTGCCCAATTGCTTGGATTGTGTCCGAAGCTTAAGAGAGAGTGGAAGAAGTTGGCAAATCCGAGGAAAACGAATGAGCAGGAGCCCACACAAGGCGAAATGGAATTGATGTCTGTGGAAGACCTTCCTGATATTTGTCCATCAGTTGATGCTTGGTGTGGAAGTGTGAGTGTTGGAGAAGCATATGTTGATGGCGGTGCACAAATCAGTGTAATGACTCAGTCCTGTATGGAGAGATTGGGGTTAAAGCTGAATGCTAGTTCAGATTTTATACTCTGTTTAGCCAATCATGCAAAAGTGAAGTGTCTGGGTATATGTACAGAAGTGCCAGTGAGACTGCTTTTGGTGTGGTTTGCAACATAAATTGCCATATTATGCCAGCTGGTTTGGGAGCTTATCCACTAATTTTGGGCAGACCTTGGCTCAGACAGGTGGGTACCATCCAAAATTGGAGAAGGGGAACTATAACAGTACATAATAAGAGAGGAAGAGCCAGGAAGTTCAATATGAGTAGTAAGAAATGAAGAGTGAGCCTGAAGAAACAAGTGCTGATGAGTATACAGATAGTGAAACTGAAGAAGAGAGTTCTACTTCTGATGATGAGAGCCAGGTATCATTTATAATGAAGGAAGAAAATGAGCATGTGATGCAAGCTGAAGAGGAGTTAAAGAAGGAAGAAGAGGGCAGACTTGAAGATATGGACAGTCTGCTGATGCAGCCTCCATCACCCAGTACAGAGAAAGAGAAGATGTTATTACAGGGCATGCTGAATCCTAGATTGCAGCCAGTGGAGAAAGAAGAGTATATGAAGGTAATACATAAATTCCCTCATTTGTTCATTACTTCATATGAAGAGATCCGAGGATTCAAATGTGAACCAATGCCTATAGTATTGAAAGAGGGTGTGAGGCCAGTGTTTCAGAAACTGAGAAGGATAAATAGAGAGCTATTGCCTGTATTAAGAGAGGAGTTGAGTAAGTTGTTAAAAGCAGGGTTAATTTATCCAGTAGATCACTCAGATTGGGCAAATCCAGTGGTCTTTACTCCAAAGCATATAGGTGGGTGGAGAGTCTGTATTGATTACAAGCCTTTGAATGCTGCAACAAAAAGCAATCACTATCCTCTGCCGTTCATTGATGATATTTTGGACAGGGTAGCTGGATATGAGAGGTATAGTGTATGCGATGGCTTCTCTGGGTATTTTCAGATCTCAATTGCTGAGGAAGATCAGGCTAAAACCACTATCATTACACCGTGGGGTTGCTTTTGTTACCGAGTAGTACCATTTGGTTTGAAAAATGCACCCTCGTGGTATCAGAGAGAAACACTGATAGATACTTGCACCTCTTACAGATCATTTTGTGAGAGCTTTTTTGGATGATATATGTGTATATAGTTCTCAAAAGAAGCATGGTAATAAATTGGAGCAAGTATTTTCTAAAATGGATGATGCAGGTGGACAGCTGAATCCAAAGAAGTGTCATTTAGGATATTCAAAGGTGAAGCTGTTGGGGCATATGATATCTCAGAATGGAATTGAACCTGATACAGAGAAGATAAAAGCTCTTGTCTTATTATCTGCACCATCAACATCCAGGCAGCTGCCTGCTGCTCTGCTGCAGACTTTTGTCCACAAGGTAAAATATATGGCAAGATTTGTTCCTTTAATGTCTCAATTACTTTACCCTCTTCAGCAGGCTATGAAGAAAGAACCATTGCAATGGAATGAAGAATGCGAGGAAGTGTTTGAGAAAGTGAAAGAAGTATTGGGAAGTATTTCCAGTGTAAAGGCTCCGGATTTCTCTCAGGTCTTTTATGTGAATCCATCTTTTGGTCCGAATGTAGTTGGAGCAATCTTAATGCAGAGAGGAGATGAATCCAGATATATGAGCAAGTAGAGTGAAGACAAAAGCAGAGAGGAAATACACTGAGGCTGAATTGGTTTTGTCAAGTCTGGTGTATGCTTGCAGGAAATTTAGGTCATATCTACTAATGAGACCATTTGTGGTGATGACAAACTATACTCTACTCCCTCAGCTGGTGAATGGTACTTCACTCTCTCAAAAGGTATGATGCGATGGTTAGTGGAGCTTCAAGAATATGATTTCTCAAAAGGTATGATGCGATGGTTAGTGGAGCTTCAAGAATATGATTTCTCATTTTTGATTGAAGATACTTGCAAGGCAACTTTGGCAGATCTTCTAACATACAAAGACGGCCCGATCTTGGTGAAGGAAGTAGATTCAAAGATAGAAAAAGAGGAACAAATTATCATTCCTGGAGCTCATATTTTATTCTTTGACGGTTCATATAAGAGGAGTATACATCAAGCCACCGGGGGGTATATAATCGAGGATTTAGAAGGCGGGCTAATTCTAAAAAATGGAATACATCTGGAAGCTGAAAGTAACAATGAGGCTGAATACACAGCATTGTTTCAAGGGCTGCAGGCTGCTTTAAAACAGAAAATTCAAAAGCTAATCATAAAGGGAGATTCTCTATAGGTAGTAAAGCAGGTCTTGGGTAGCTGGCGAGCAAAGAATCCGAGATTAAAAGAATGTCTGGCTGATGTTAGAAAGCTGCTATATCAATTCACAGCATGGAGTATTCAACATGTGCGGCAGGAGGAAAATCATATTGCACATGAGTTGGCTCAGGAGGCAATTAATCAAGATCCAGTAATTGCAAAAATCGAAGAGCCATTATACAGAGGGAGGGAATACCTGTCCAGAGTGGTGGATTACTTACTCTTAGGTCGCTTGCCTGAAGAGCTCAAAAAAGGCCAAAAATATCATTTTATCAGGAAAAGTAAGCATTATGTCATGATTGGAGATGAATTATACATGCAAGGAGCTGATCAGGTATCAAGAAGAATTCCCTGGAGGGAAGAAATTTATTATATTCTATCTTCAAGTCATTATGCATTTAAGATCACCTTGCAGAAGGTGTTACTGGAGGGTTATGTATGGCCTTCCATCCAGAAGGATATTCAGCACTGGTGCAGGTCTTGCCATGAGTACCAGAGAATGGGGAAGAGAATCTTAAAAATGGAGCCGAGAAATATCATGCTGATATATGACATTTTTGAAAGATGGGGAGTAGATGCAGTTGGACCACTTCCTAGGACAGCCAGAGGAAAGTGTTATGTGCTTACTGCGGTGGATTACCTATCAAAATGGGCAGAAGTGAAGGCAGTGAAGAGAGTGGATAGTAAAGAGGTGGCTGATTTTGTGTATGAACATATATGTTGCAGATTTAGTATTCCTCTGGAGATATTATCAGATAATGGACCTGAATTCCGAGGAGAGGTAGTTGACCACTTATGCAGAAGATTGAATATCAACCACAAGTACTCCACTCCTTATCACCCTCAATGCAATGGCTTGAATGAAAGATTCAATGGTGAATTTAAGCTGATGATAACCAAAATGACAGAAGGCCATATCAAGAATTGGGATATAGAGATGAATCGTGTATTATGGGCATACAGGATTGCAGTAAAATCTGGTACACAATTCTCACCCTTTCATTTAGTTTATGGGAAAGAAGCAGTCATGCCTATTGATGTGGAAATTCCAGCTTTGAAGTTCCTGGTTGAAGAAGGACATGAGCCTATTAATTGTTACAGAGAAAGATTACTGGCCTTGCAAATATTCCAGTTGGACAGAGAGCTAGCATTTGATCACTATGCGGCTATGCAATTGAAAAGACAAGAGAGAGAGAATGAGAAGGTGAAGCAGAAAGAAATTGAAGAGGGTGATCTGGTTCTCAGGTATAATACCAAGCTAGATAGTACTTTTCATACTGCATTCCAGACAAAGTGGGAAGGTCCGTATAAAGTTGAGAGAAAATTTGATAATAGGAGTTATCAGCTTGCTGATTTGAATGGAAAGAAGCATAAAAGGAGAGTGAATGGTTTACGACTGAAGAAATATTTTGCTCGATTGATGTTAGTCTTGAAAGAAGAAGATCAGGAAGCTTATGATGCGTGTCTGATGCGTGTCAAGAGGTTGTGGAGAGTACAGAGGAAGATCTGAATATTTCGTCCCTGTTTGTACAGCTGCTGGACATGAATGTCTCAGCAGAAGTAGGGGGTTGCTAAATATGTGTGGACAAAAATAGAGGCTGATAATGTGTACATACTGTGCAGAGTATTGAGTGTGTCAGGAAATATGTAACTAGTTTGGGTCAGCTTTGAGTTTTATTTGAGATAAAATTTGCTGAGTGAGGGAAGTGAAAGCACAACCATCAATATTAATGAAATAATGGATGCAGCCCTTGAGTTCATTTTGGAAAGGTATTGGCACCACATGTATTAATGAAGCACACGAGGAAAATTGTAGAAAGGGTCCTCTTGGGTGGCCATCCTCTAGAATTTTTTGAGACACCAACGTGTATGGAAGTGTTGACTTTCAGGTTCTAGACCGTCTACTATTCGGATGGCAACTTCGCAATGCTGAAAGAGAGAGACGGCCGCCGCTGGACAGAACAAAAAAGAAGCGTGTTGCTGGGGTTGCAGGGGGAAGAGGGTGAGTGCTGGCTAAAAAGCTGCTTCCACATACAGGTGGTGAATGACAGAGAAAGGGGTCCTCTTAGCGCACCAACTGTAGCGAAGAGAGAGGCTGGCGCAGTACAGGGGAGCCGCCGTGACCCAAAGATCGTTGTGAAGTTAGCCACCTCTGTGCACAGGCGATGATAGAGGAGGTCTCTATTTTTGGTCGCCTAGGGAAGCAAGGAAACAGATGTTCAACGTGTGGTTGGCGTGGCTGGTAGCACGCAGGCAGAGAAGTTTGGTGGGGTACGTAGTGTGGTGGCCGCCAATTCTCTTATGCGAGTGACGCCAGAGGATATAGGAGGTTAAATTGTTTGTGTCGCCGAATATGCTGTCGAGCACTGCTGAATAGCGAAGGTTGACGTCAACTGCAGTCGACGGTAGAAAAGAGGAAAGCATCCATCACGTGAGGAGGAGACGGAGAGGACACTGTTTTTGCTACAGAGAAGCAAACAATGAAGGAGGGAAAAGGGGGCAAGAGACGGGGTGGCTGGCGACTGAGGAAGGAGCCGCCTCTAGAGAGTGAGAGAGAGGAAAGGAGGCCGCCTATGGTGCCTGGCGTGGGGGTGTGAAGGTAGAAGAGGGAAAGTTTGGGTGTGGAGTGTGGGCCGGCTAGAAGAAACCACTCCCGCAAACAGGTGTTGACTGCTACAGCTGCTGGCGAGACGACGAGAAGGCTGGATATATTAACACTGGTGTTGGCCAGTGGCTGGGACGACAGTGAGAGGCCGTGTGGCACTGGTAAGGGAAGAACAATGGAATTGCTTTATTTGGTTTTGATGTTGGCAGTGGCTGAAGCAAGCGAAGGAGTTTAGTACAGCCGGGCAAGCAGGTGTTTGCGCAGCTGCTAGAGGGAAAGTTGTCTTGCTTTTGTCTTGGCAAAGGTTGGTGGTGACGGAGACAAGCGGTACCTTATGGTGTTGGGACCACCAATTCGAAGTGGTGGCACACTGAGAGAAGGATTGGGCTGGCAGCAACTATAGGGTAGCCAGGAATTCAGGCAGTGAAAGAACATGGGAGCAGTGTAGCAGTGAAGCAGGAAGTGATGATAGTATTGATGCTGTAGTCTCTGGTAACAAGGGGGTTGATGTGCATAGCTGTGTAGAACTGATTGAGAAGTGAGAGAGAGAGAGAGTAAGTGGTTCTTTTTGTGGGTTACTACCTCCTGGAGTTTCAGGCAAGAGGTGTTGTTTTAATGTTAATTAGCTGTGGCTGGTGTCTGGGATATTCAACCTTGTAAAGGCGAGGATATGTACTAAAATATAAATCTTGGTCATGCTCTTGGGTCTGGTGTTCTGGTGTATTTGTATGCATGTGTGGAAGTGTAGCACCCTATAAAGGCGTAAATAGCTTTACCGCTTCCGTGCTATCAACGTGATTTTGCCTTGAGCATGTATTACATTCCTTAGGCGTGGAACGATCATTTTGGAAGCAATTGGATAAGGATTTTGCACCCAAAACCACCTCAGTCGATGTAGGAAGTTCCCACGTGATTTTGCCTTGAGCATGTATTACATTCCTTAGGCATGGAACAATCATTTTGGAAGCAGTTGGATAAGGATTTTGCCTTGAGCATGTATTACATTCCTTAGGCATGGAACAATCATTTTGGAAGCAGTTGGATAAGGAATTTGCACCCAAAACCACCTCAGTCAACGTAGGAAGTTCCCACGTGAAACTGCAAGAAAATAGTTCATGATGTGAACCATTTTCCGACTTCACACTGTGAAACTCTCCTGGCATCAATGCTGCAATTCAACAATCATTTTGGAAGCAGTTGGATAAGGATTTTGCACCCAAAACTACCTTAGTTGACGTAGGAAGTTCCCACGTGAAACTGCAGGAAAATAATTCACGACGTGCACCATTTTCTGCAACTTCACACTGTGAAACTCACCTGGCATGAATGCTGCAATTCACGAGATTACCTTGCCAAAAATAGGTAGCCTTATCCTGACACCTCTGACACCACGGGGTCTGACAAAATTAAGAATCGTGAAAGTGCAAAAAATCATTCACGACGTGAACTATTTCAGAGCACTTCATGGCGTGAAACATTTTCATTTCACGACGTGAACCATTTTAGAACCCTTCACGGTGTGAACCATTTTCAGTTCACGACATGAACCAATTGCTTTTCACAATGTAAAACCTTTTCCCTTTATGGCGCGTGAACTATTTCTGTAATTTCACGCCTTAATCAAAACCAACTCACGAACCTGGTATTGTCGGATTAAGGCTAAGGAAGTCTTAAGAACATTGAAAATCATAACAACGTAACGTAGAATTCTAAGTCCAAAGCAAAAATTTTAAACACGTTGTGTGGACAAAATAGGAGTTGGTAATGTGTACATACTGTGCAGAGTACTGAGAGTATCACAAAATATGTAATTAGTCTGGGTCAGCTTTGAATTTTATTTGAGATAAAATTTGTTGAGCACGGGAAGTGAAAGCACAGCCATCAGCATTGATGAAAATAGCGGCCGGATGCAGCTCTTGTGTTCATATTGGAGAAGTGTTGGTACCATGTATATTGATGAAGCATATGAGGGAATGGTAGAAAGGGCACTCTAAGCATTGTGGCCACCTTTTGAGCATAATAAAAATAATAAAAAAGCAAATATTAATGTGGCCATCTTTTTGAATAGCCACTTGGCTGCGTACGCTGCAGCCAACGCTTTCGCCAGCACACACCGGCGCGAGAGGATGGATGAAGGGAGAAGTTTCGAGAGTGGCCAGGGAGTGGGTTTTCTGAAAAAGGGAGAGCAGAGAGTGAGAGAGAGGGAGATGGGCTGTTTGTACAGAGGAGGAGATTTTTTTCGAAAAGGTGGTGGCCTCTGGGTGTGCGCAGGAGGAGATGTTGCCTTGTTTTTGGCTTTGGACACCTGCAGTAGCTGACGCAGCGAAGGAGGTGGTGACAACAAGTGTGGGGCGTCGACATCAGGCCGGTGGTTGGCGATACGAAGGAGAGGGTGTGGTTTTTTGTTCGTGTGGCTAGAGCAGCCGCAAGTGCAAGGAGGGTCGTCTGCAGTAAGGCATGGAGAGCAAGCAAAAAAGCCGACTGTGCGCGAGGAAGAAGAAAAGATAGCCGCCCAGGAAGCAGCGACGAATGAGGAGTCGAGGTGAAGAGAGCTGAAAGGTGGGGGAGCATCCACAGCAAGAAGGCAAGGTTGGGAAGGTGTCGACAAAAAGGTGCAAGGACTAGGCGACTTGCTGGAAGGAGCCGCCTCAGGTAACAAAGAGCTTTGGACATGTAGCTGCTTGTTGGTGTGATGCCTGACAGTGAGGAAGCTGGGCTAACTGTAGTTGAAGCAGTGAAGGGGAGGAAGCAAAGAGGTGAGGCAGCAGCATCCGCCAAGAGAAGGAAAGGGACCGCAGTTGGATTTTGAGAGGAGGTTTTGCGTGGTGATCACTGCGATAGCTGGTGGCGAGACAGAGAGAGGAGAAACGAGGTGGCAGTGAATTGGGGGACGTTGACAAGCTGAGGGTTGCAAAGGGCGAAGTGGTTGTGTTTCATGTGGGCTGGTGTGAAGCGCAGAGAAGTGAGGCGTTGGTGATTTACGTGAGGTACTCTGTGTGGTGGCCACCTCTTGATGCAGAAACGGGGGGAGGAAGTGTGTTGGGCTGTTTTTGTTTTGCGTGCCGACGGTGGCTGGTAAGAAAGGTAGGAGTATAATTGTGGCGAGCAAGTGGGGGGCTGGCGCAGCTGCTGCTGCTGACGCTGGAGAGAAAAGTTGCCTTGATTTTGTCTTGGCGAAGGCTGGTGGTGACGGAGACAAGCGGTGGTGTTGGGACCGCCAGTTCGAAGTGGTAGCACGCTGAGAGGAAGATTGAGCTGGCAGCAACCACAGGGCAGCCAGAAGTTCAAGCAGTGAAAAAAACATGGGAGCAGTGTAGCAGTGAAGCGAAGAGTGATGATTGAATTGCTTCTGCAGTGTCTGGTAACAAGGAGACTTGCTGTGTTTAGCTGAGCAGAACTGGCTGAACACTCAGAGAGAGAGGGTGTGTGTGTGGTTTTTGTGGATTTCTATCTCCTGGAGTTTCAGGCCAGGGGTGTTGCTTTCTGTTGATTAGCAGTGGGGCTGGTGTTTGAGATATACAATTCTGTAAAGATAAGGATCTGTTCTAAAATATAAATCTTGTTCATGCTCTTGGGTCTGGTGTTCTGGTGTGTTTATATGCGTGTGTGGAAGTGTGGCACCCTATAAGGGCGTAAACAGCTTTACCGCTTCTGTGCCATCAACGTGAAAGTACATAAAGTCGTCGACGTGAACTGTTTTCTAACACTTCACGCTGTGAACTATTCTCTACCATCTCATGGAATCTGACTTAAAATTTAATTAGGGCAGCAAAATAGCTTATCAACAGAATCTGACCAAAATTTAATTGGGACAGCAAAATAGCTTATCAAATCATATTCACATGCACTTGAGGTCTACAAAGCTCATTGGAGACAACCTCACTCATGATGACAGTGCATCAAATCACCCAGGATCTTCCTATCAAAAGAGTTATCAACAGAATCTGACCAAAATTTAATTGGGACAGCAAAATAGCTTATCAAATCATATTCACATGCACTTGAGGTCTACAAAGCTCATTGGAGACAACCTCACTCATGATGACAGTGCATCAAATCACCCAGGATCTTCCTATCAAAAGAGTGTGGGTTCAGGCCACTCTGTAAAGCACTCAGTATAAAGTGTCTTAAGGAATCTAACCATTGTCGAAATTAGTAGTGAGGAATCCATGGAAGAAGGGCTGCAATACTTTGGGTTTGGGGAAGAGGAGAAACCACCTTCCCCTACCAGAGCTAGCGGTATCATTGATATAGCCCAGGGATTTTTTGGTCTGATGAAGAAGCGTAATCTATGGGCATCGGTCCGTCAACCAATGTTGGACTTAGTCCAAGGCAAGAAGTACCTATCCAAACTTCAAATTCGAGGCTGCCAACAAACACTAGAGCCCCCCAAATGAGAAGAGACATGGAAAGCGCAGCCAGGACTGGTCAAGTATTCTTTCCAACCTCAAAGGAAGTAGAACTAGATTTGAAAAGGATTGTGATAGAACGATAGCTCTACGAGAATTGAGCTTAAGGAAATAAGAGCTTGATACTCGAAGGGCTAGAGTTGAACAAAAGGAGTTGGGAAGTGTAAACTTACTTCAATCATAGGATAAAGTGCCGAGAATAGTCATGGGTATAAGTGAGGGAGAAATTCCAAACTTAGAACCCATCAATGAAGAGCCCAGAGCGGATGAAGGGTTTGTAACCCTAGATGAAGGGGATAATCTACCAAGAGAAGCGGGTGAAGTGGAAGACTGCCTGTACACCAAAAAGGACATCGCGCAGATCAATCATCCCACATTTCTATAGGACATGGAAGTCTTAATTCTGGAAAGACATACAGAGGCAACTAATGATGAGCCATTCCTGAATGAAGTGGCCGAACCGTCCCATAGACCAAAAATGCCTAGAAGAGCCAACATAGGAAGAGGACAAGGTCTAGGGGGGAGTAGTTCTCAAAGACCAAGGTGGATCCAACCATAGATCTTAATACAGCCACAAAGGCAGATCTGTTGAATACGGCTACGGAAATGGGCCGAGGAATGGTCAAGGAACTAGGCACTACTCTAGAATCCCGACCCTCCCAAATGAAGCCACACATCATGAAATATCCCTGCCCCCTCCGCGCAACGAATTTTGGGGTGCTAGCAATGGAAGTAGCACTTCTTGCACAGGGCAGAGCCTCTCACTCGAGGCCTCGCCCACGGATATTCGGATAGGAGACTAATCCCTCGGTTTTTCCAAAAACAACTTCCCTCGCCCAGTAGACATAGGCGATTCCTCCATGATATTTTATTCTAATGTAGTCAAGGTCTTCACTAACCAAACTAATCCGACCGAACTCGTAAATCTCATGGTCATATCAAAAGGAAGAGATTTGCACTTGGATCATAGAGACCAACGCTTTTTTCCTCGTCAAGAGGCACATCCGTCGATTCTTTTCCATAGAACAAGGACTATGTCGGGATTTACTTCATCTATCGTAACATAATAGAATTGAGTCTCATTTCAGTCTAACCTAACAACATCCAATCCCATGGGTTAGCCAACCGCCCAACCATTGTAGTGATAGGATCCATTTAGGAATTTGGTTATGTTTTGCCCCGGGTACCAGGGAAAAGAGTTCCCAGGCCCCCTAGTCGGTGCTTCAAGCAAACTTCAAGATAGTCACACCACTTACATACCCAATATGAAATTGCTTGTTTCATAGATTCAGCTATCTTTAAAACAATCTTTTAATGAAACCATAGTATCACTGATCATAATCCTCCAAAATATCTATCTTGAGTTCCAATTTGTAATCATTCCTTCATCGGTATACCTATGGCATCATTGGCCAGAACGCTCACCACTTGTTCACCCAAGGGCCTTTTCAATAGTTCCTAGCTCATAGTACCCGGAATTATAATCACATAAGAAAAATCCAGATGGACTCTCCGCTGAAGATCATCAAGATCAACCAACAGATCCATATTAGAGAGTCATGGACTCATCCGTTGAGGACTAGCAAGGCCAATCAACTAGATCCATACCCGAGTTTAGAAAACAACTCTAACTCCTTATTCCATTTTCTTCCCCCAATGCACGCTGGGTATCTTTGGCGACCCAGAGCCCTAGCATCGTATGGTCACAACCCTCTAGGCTCCTTCGCAGGTCACCTAGCGTTTCACTCATAGGCCGCTTCCTTGGTCCCTCATCCACCGTCAAGACCTCGACCGACCTTGCTACGCGAGATGTCCTCCATTGACTCTCCATCAGCTGTAACAACTTTATCACTTAGGTCTCCACAATCTCATTCACAAGATGGTCAAAAAGCTTTCCCATTATTCTTGACATAAAACAGTCATTTAAAAACAGGTTTCATAAATACAGTTTCTAACGAACTCTCATCTTTCCACATTGTACCACTTCATTTCTCATTATTCCACATTCTTCTACATCAATTCACATTACTTATTCCGCATCCAGCCATATGTAGTCCCATCATCCTTCATCCATTCTCATCCAAACACATCATATTACATCTCATCACATCATATTACATCTCATCACATCACATCTATCCACTTCTATCCTGATCACATCTATCCACTTCTATCCTGATCACATCACATCACAACATATCCCATTGCATCTCATCCATTCAGTTCACATTTCATAATGAGGTGATTGATTACTTACTTGTGCTGGATTCCTAGTAGTCCACCATAAGTCATCACCTTATTATCCATAGACTAATGGTTAAGTAGAGAGTACAAATAAGATTTTGTGTGATATCTTGACCAAAACATTGGAAGCAAGTTGAACGGACTGGGAGCATAAGCTAACAACAGCCTTATGGGCATATCAAACATCATATAAGGTAGCAATGAGATACACTCCCTTCTATCTAGCTTATGGTGTTGAGGCAATAATGCCTATGGAATACCTAGTTCCAAGCCTAAGGATTGAAGTGCAAGAATGTCTGATGGAAAATGCATTAACTGAAAGGCTAATCGATTTAGAGAAGCTTGATGAGACCAGACTAATTGCATTGCATGGACTTATGGTTGAAAAAATACGAAGAATACATTAGTTCCACAATAACTTAAAACAAAAAGAACTGGAAACGGGGGGACCTTGTCCTCATGTATGGTGTAGGGAGCACCAAAAAAAAGAAACTAAAGTATAAAGGCCTAGGACCCTTCTGAGTGTCCGAGATACACCTCATGGGTTGGTTAGAATTGAGACAATTGAGGGTGTACAGACGGAGGGTTACGTCAATGGGAGAAAACTTAAAAAATATTTTGGACCACTGACCCAAGAGATTCTCTTGCAAGAACATCTTTTAAAACAATGGAAGGAGCTTGCTAAAGAAAAAATCCAGCAAGCTCAAGAAGAGGCTAAGGCAAGGGAGGCCAAACCCAAATAGATACTCCAGAAGAGAATGTTGCATGTGAACATGGCTTCGCTAATCCTCCTTGATGAAGAGGAACTAAACATTGAGCTAGCGCACCTTAGGGTGGGACTCTCTACGGGTAAATGTCATGCAACGAGCATTGCATTGATAGATACGAGATCAAGTCGTAACCTGGTCTCAAATGAGACATGGGTAGCCTTAGATAAACCGTACCTTGAAACCACCAATGCACAAGTACGCAGTGTACACTTGACAACTACGAAAGCTGAGGGATTTTTAAGTGTTTATGTTTCCATCATCAGAAATACTTCATTGGTGTTGGGAAGGTGTTTATCATGCCTGCAGGTTCCATATGGAGGAGGAAACATTTGGTCCTAGGAGACGATCTTGGATTTGCGCCAGTAATAACTGTAATATCCAATGGGAGAAGAGGACAACAATACTAAACTAGGGCAACAACGTCATTTCCGAACCCTTATGGATCTCGATAGACATAGGGAAGCAGGCCATGATTGAGGATATAGAAACACCAAGCACGGTGACATCAGCTCATGAAGCAAAAAAGGCATCAATTACGCAATCCCTATGCAAAAAGCAACCCATCACTGGGTACATAGCAAAAGGCATCAATTACGCAATCCCTATGCAAAAAGCAACCCATCACTGGGTGCCTAAGGGTCAACTTGGAAACCAGCTCTACAAGGATGAGAAGAGCGTCAATAAAGGAATCAACAATAAGGGTTCAAAAGGGAGACAAGGGACAGAAATGGTCTTCACAGGTAGGCGGTACTCCAAACAAAATAACACTCCACAAAGCATTTGTAAGCAATGGGTTTGAAAGGACTTGCTAATGGCACAAGATTAGTACCAAGGCAATACAACAGTATGGGTGCCCAAACTCCACCCAGTGGTGGCCACCATTTAGAAACACCTCCAAATACAAAGAAAAGGGTAGTGAAGGCATTCAGAACCAACTCCCAACTAAAACCAATGCTAAGAGTGCACAAACATTGGTGTGGAGGAAGAAGCCAACCCAACAAGATGGGTTAAATATAACCAAACCAATACCTGTAACCACCTCGGATCAAGGAGCTAGACAAGGACATTAAAAGAAGGAAAAAGAAGGTGCAATAAATGGTTACTAATACAAGCCCCACTCCACAAGACTCAATAGAAACACTGTTTAGTTGGGTGGAGGGAAGAATCAAGAACTCTCACACGGAGTTAAAACGCCTACAAAAAACACCTACCCAGAAGTGCCAAAGTACCACCTTGGTTTCCATGGCAATAAAAAGTACCACCTTGGTTTCCATGGCAATAAAAAGATGAAGGTATTCATTAGTCACAAAATGGATACAAGGTAAAAGTGGGTATCATTCACATCTTGAATGCATGGTTGCGTGTCTAAGCATGAAGAGAAATACAGGGTATCAACCTTGCACACACATGGTCCAAAAAGGTTCATGCCGTGAACTGATCCAAAACAATTCACACCATGAACTAATCTAAAATGCTCCACGCCATGAACTGGTACAAAACAGTTCACGCTGTGAACTGGTCCAAAGTGCTTCACGCCGTGAAACGGTTACTTTTTCTAGACCAATCGTAGGAATACACGTGGCATTCTTCATTAAGGCAGCCGCCAGGTCCAACGGCGGTTGCGCCATAAATTCAAAATTCTTTCCTTTTTTTGTCATTTTGCAATCGTCGATCATCGTGCACACAATGTAGCAATCGAGCCTTCCTTGCATTGCCTTCCTCCTCACTTCTTCGAGTCATTAGGAAGTGAATGGGGTCTTCTTAGGCCCTTTAATTTGCCCAAGCCTAATCAAGGTGATTAAGGAATAGCCAAATGGGGGGTTGCCATGTGGATTGAAATGTTGGGTTTTTAAGAGAGGTGTAAGAGTGGTCAAAGGGTGCACTTTTTCCCCAAAAGGGGGGGGGGGACAATTTTACAATTTTTGGACCTCCATAACTTCTACATACAAGCTCTGATTTGAGCGGAGATTATAGATCCGTGATCTACGCATCAAGAGCTTTCCATAGATATATTACATGATATGGTTTTATCCGCTAGATTTTAAATTCCATTTTCCTCCCAAAATTCAAATTCGAATAAAGTAGCCGTTTTGAAGCTTCTAATTAGAAAATATTTCTTCTTAAGAGAAAAGGTTTGACTCCCTTAAACTGCCAAATAAAAGGGTCCAAGAAGCCTTCCATTGAGGTCCTAATGTCAATCGACACATATGGGTTGAGGTGGGAGCTTGGGACTTTCTTTGTGTTTTCTTTTTTTTCATGTATTCAAATCATTGATTCATTGAATGCCTTGGTGGATGAACACTGTCTTTGCATTTTGAACAATGTTTTTTCATTTTGAAACAATGTCTTTGATTGTCAAACAATGTCATCATCATTAATTTCCCTCGTGATTATCCTTGCACAAAACCCCGCTCTGTGGTGCGATCAAATAATGCATTGATAAAATTTATAAAAAACAAAACCTAAATACTTCACGGCCAAAAACCTATAAACTCACGGCAGCTACAACCAAAAAAACCTACAAACTCATGACTATGGCCAAAAACCTGCAAACTCATGGCTATGACCAAAAAACTACAAATTCACAGAATTACAACTCATGGAATTCCATTTCACACGTAACTAACATTTCACGGAATTCCCATTTCACGGAATTCCCATTTTACGTAACTAACATTTAACAGAATTCCAACTCACAGAGTTCTAACTCATGGGATTCCAACTCACAAAACTAACTCTCACGGGTTTACCCCATTTCATGGGATTACCCCTCCGGCCTTCACTTTCACGGCTTTAACACCTGCACTTTCACCGTACTTAATTAGACCCTGTCATATCACAGCTAATATACCCCGTTAATTGCTCACACCACTAACACACTTCCCATCACAATTAACCTTCTTACCATCAAAAAAAAGGAAAAAAAAAGAAGAGAAAAAAGACAACAACAAGGCATGGCACATGCCCCACTAGTCTATGGACTGATATTTTTCTCCATGTATACGGATGTCGACCTTAGACCCAGAAGCTGCAGAAACCCCCGCGGCGACACAAGCCAGTGCGACGGGATCCCCGATGAGCCAAAAGAAAAGACCAACACAGGGCCCAAAGATGAACTACCTGGGTCCATACGCCCAAGTCTTCCATGGTGCCATAATCAGCCAACAAAGAGATCCACACAATGCATGGAAAGGTGGATTTGCAGTACCACACAGCCCAAAGTGCCTCTAGATTCTGGAAGAGGTAGAAGCTAAAGACAAGTTGGAGAAGGTGGGCCTCGGGAGGATGGCACAAATTCTCCCCCAGAACATAGACATAGAACTATGTGCAGAGTATATAAAGACGTATGACAAAGCCAGCCCTTTGCCTGTTTTATAGCTTGGTCACAGAGTTGAGAGGGACTTCTTGAATGAAACCATCTCTCACACTCATCAGGTTAAGAGTGGTGCTAGGATTAGTTTTATGAGCCTTTCGAGTTGATCTAGGTCTCAGAGCGGAAAGTCTCTAAAAAGGTGATCGATACTGTATCCTACACACAATGGAGCTAGGGCGGGAGCACCTGCAGGGGCACTTGCCATACCCTTTCTCTTGGGACACTCAACCACTCGTGAGGTCCCCCACAATCGTAGCACTACATGGGTGGTCGTTTAGTCATCTGATTCATGTCCCTAGCTGTTGGTATCAAGGTTGCTAAAGTACATAGGGTATATTTGATCACCCTCCATGACATAGTGACTTAGGATTTGTGAAGGTGGGCTTGTTAGCTCTTGGGTTTCATAAGTGGGAGTTTCGAGGATTTCTCCCTCGTTCCCATCCTCAAAAAGTTTCGTCAGGGTCATCTGACGAGCTAGTGCGACTCTAGGTAATGGGGGCTAAGGTAGAAGAACTGGGGGTGGAAAGGGGATTTATGGTACCCTAAGGATTCATCTTTGGGTCACTTGTTGGCTAGGTTGAGGTGCGTCATGATGCAATGGAGTTGGCAACACGAGCGGGTTTCCCGAAGTGCTTGAGGCAGCAAAGCTCAAGCTAGAGCAGCCTTGTGGTGATAGCAGTTGGAGATTTCATGATTTCCCCACTTTACACAATATGTACAATAGAGGCTTGGACAGGGTCTCAGATGAGGACACTCAGTGCCAGTATGGTTTTCTGATAGGTCGGGCACACCATACGAGTTCCCTTCTAGGATAGAGATGTGGATGGCCCCCTCGATCCCGGCCTTAGTTGATTCTCAATTGTTGGGTCATTTGTTGCATTAGTACAGCGGCCAATTGCTCTACACTTTTTCCAGACGCAGACTCTTTTCCCTTTTTGTTAGGCTTTGTGCTGGTGGTCTTGAAGGAGGCTTCTGATGCACCTTCATGGAGTTGTCGAGAACATGTCCCCTTGAAGTTGTCCTCACACTTCAAAGCATTCCTACAACATTGTTCAAAGGAGGTATGGTCTAAAGAAAACAAGGAGTTATGCAGGGGCATATCGTCGAGTCCCTCCAGAAATCTCCCAATTAATCTCTTATCAGAGAACTTATCTTCGGCACTACAGTGTGAGTGGAGATATTTGACTCTATGAATGTAATCCTTGATGGTTTCACCCTCATTTTGCTTGATGTTATTCAGCTATTCAACGGGACTCCATTGGGTACCTGGATGACAATACCCCACTTTGAAAGCTTCTTTTAAAGCTTGAAAGGAATTTTTATCTTCCTTCTTCAAAGATCTGAACCGTTGGCCAACTTTGCAATCCAATGTAAGGCCAAAAGCACTTATCTTAGTCTGGTCATCTATGTGGCCAAATGCTTCATCAATCTAATTAAACATCTCCAGTTGAGTAATGGGGTTACTTGTACCATCAAATTTTGTGATCAATTTGGAGATGTTCGCTGGTTTGGTTCATTCCTATTTGGGTTTAACAGAGCGATGTCTGTGACTAACCCCCTCCCTATTTCCATGGCTAATCTTAACATATCAAGTGCCAACCCTATCATGGTAGCAACTGGCATTGCTAGTTGGGAATGGGTTGTGGAGGAGTGGGTCCAGGTGGATAAAAGACTATCGGAGGTCTTTGCCCTCTGGGGGGAGGACTGGTTGGTGGGTTGTGGCCCACATGGTCCCGTTTGGTATACTGGGTGTGCCCCTTAAGATGGATACAACTAATAGACAAGTAGGCCTGGTCATTCGGCGATGGGCCTGGGTAGACCCACCCGCTTTGGTATGATGTCTCAGGCCTTTGGAAAGATGGACCTGGTTGTTGGTGTAGTAAGGTTTCTAGAGCCCTGGATGAACCAGCCACCCCTGAAATGGGTATGGCTCTCCAAACTGGTAACTGGGTCTGGGTCTGGGTCTGATGGCTCTTGCTCTGGACGACTTCCACGCTAGGATCTAAGATGGAATAGGCCCACTTCCTTGCGGTTGATCCATATCGCTCACTCTAGGTTGCAGATATTTGGACTGTGTGTTTCCCAGGATAAAATTGCAAAGCCTGAATGTAAGGCTTTGCTAGGAATGTGTTGGAGAGATCGGAGTTGGTTCCTAGACAGATGGTCTGTCCATACACTGTGGTTCAAGTTCTATTTCCTCAAGGTCTGGGGTCCCTGGGGGATGTCTTCACTCTCACTAATACTGTCAAAGACAAGCACCGTTTGAGTCCATGCGGTATTTACCAATGGGTCCGATCTTACTTGTTGCGAAGGGGCGTCTCGAGAGCTTACTTCATCGAAAAGAGGGTTATTTTGCACCAACCTACCCGAGCGTGGGTGCATGGAAATGTAGAAATGCTGAGCGAAACCCTCTAAGAAGAATGTTTTTTTTAAAGGGGAATGGTCGTGCGCTTGTGTTCGAACGGGTGTACGCTTTTAGAATGGGAAGAGAATGGGCATTCGCCTCTCAGGGGAGAGGGAACGGATGTTCACCTCTCAGACTTGGCACGAACGTGCGCCTTGGATATGGAAGGTGGAATGGACGTTCACTTCAAATCAAAAGAGAACGGGCATTCAAAGTTGAGTGTGCTGAATGGAACGGGCATGGCAAATTAAGGCACGGATGTTCAAAATTTAATCCATGGGCATTGGCTTCCAACAAAAAGGAACGGGCGTGTGAGACTAGGTGCAAATTGAAATGGGCATGGCAACAAAGGCACAGGCGTTCGCTTGCAATATCTAGAATCAGAAATAAGACGCGGGTGTGGCAATGAAGGCATGGGCGTTCGCTTCTCAAGGGTGAAGGAACAGACATGGCAAGTATAGGAACAGTCATTGGAAAGTCAATTTTTAGAATTGATCTACAGGTTTGACAACCTCCCTAGATATTCTCTATCACTACAATATCCCTGTAGATTGAATGCACTTCATGCCCAATTAAATGCATTTAATCTATTTTTAATGCCTTTACCAAATTTAGGCAGCATATCTTACCAAATATGGTCTTCAGAGACAGATGGAATAGATGCGGCAAACTTGGAACGTCCGTGGCCTGAGAAGCGAACGGATGTGCGCTTCTCAGAAGAGTTGGTCAGAATGCTGTTTCACCTGGGATTTTTCTCCTTTGTCGATATCTTCCCAGGATTTTTTATGTTTTTGATTTAACAAGGAGCTAGAGCTAGTCTCTAGCTACTTATTGATGCCTATAATGAATAATTAAGCTAACAAATTGATATTAATTAGATGATTAAGAAAAAATGTAAACATGAAGACAAAACACAGAAAATTACAAATTGCTTGAATGCTAAGAGCAAGGTAAGATCACTCACATGCTTCTCCCGCTCTCGGTGAAGACTCGAATGCTTCGATGCTCGATCAACAATCCAAACTCCGGGTAATCATCATCAAAACACAAAACCAAACAAGGTTAATCAACCTACCGATGGATTTGCACTCCAACCGGGCTAAATCAAAGACTCTAGCTAATGAATCAAGTGAAGGACCCTAAGTTAAATGCCTTCCCCGTCTCGACAGCGGTGCCAAAAATGTTAATGGTTAACATACTACCTTACACACACAAGAGAAAGAAGAAGAGAAAGGTGCATGCAAGGCTCGAATCTGGTGAATGGCACTTAGCCAACCCTATGAGGGTTAACTCTTTGATGTGAACCCGTTAGAAACTCACTCCACACTCTCCTTGTGTCACCTAAAGAGAGATTCAAAGCTAGGTAGTGAGCAATAGGGAAGGAGCCATGGAGAGCTCAACCTCTACCTCATGCCATACGCATGCAAGTAAGTCATGGTAGATAGTAAGAAGAGGGTAGAGAAGGAGAGAAATGAGAGCATTACCATTCCTACTCACATACACCAACAATCAAAGCAAGCAAGCAAGTAGCCATAAACTCAAATGAGAGAGAGAGAGAGAGAGAGAGAGAAGAAAAAACTCAATTGAGAAAAATGGGATTGTCCCTTTTCATATTTCATCAAATGCCTTATATACATGAGCTTATATTTAAAATGTCAGATTGCCTAATAACAAGTGGAGGACCAAAACTAGTCTTCCTAGTTTTACTAGCTCTATGTACATCAAATCCTCATGACCGGCGTTACACATGCTGTAATCTCGATCATCCCATGTCTCATTTACAATTAGCGCATTGCCCGGTTACAAAAAGATGAGTTACAAAAGGCATAGTAGTCGCACGAAGGTCATGTTAAGCGGAGTGGTTAACAGGAGGTAAAAGAATCAAGAGTTTCTTGAACAGTGGATGCTGAAATATAGGGGGTTTCCTTAGATTTTGTGGATATTAAGGCTTCCTCCTTGTGGTTGCGTGTATTAACAAGAATGAGAGTTGGTAGGGGTTTATGAGTAGAATTTTCAGCCACCATCACCCATTGAGACACATCCTATTGACCAGTCAATCCGATTATACATCTAGTAGCCTTCATCCATGTGCGACCAATTATTGTCAATTCAGGTAATATTTTGGTAGGTATAACCAAGAAGTCTCCCATCAAGTGCTTGCTGCTATTACAATATGTTTCTATTTGTAGTAACCCAAGAGCCTTGGTACTTCTACCATGAATACCTTTCACCTTTAAAGAGGTGCTACGAGTTGATGTTTTCCAAATTGGTTCCATGCATTGAAGGAAATTAAATTCTGGCTAGCCCCCCTTGCATGGATTATGTAAGTAGGGATGTCACACCCAATGTGACTGGGCATCCTTATCTTATCTTGTACTTTGGGGGGCTATGTAATATCCACCCCTATGTGAATATACAAGAAGATTGAGCAAGATTTAAGGTGTCCCATGTTTTAGCTTAGGGTTAATGTTTTTTTAATCTTGCTTATGTCTAATCTCTTGTGTGTTGCCCCTCTCTAATTCCTACAAACCCTAATCTACTCTCCCCCTAACCCTAATCCTACACAGTGGTATCTGAGCTAGGGGGCCCTCTTGTGCGCACCCTCCTAGAGTGCCTTTTGATCAGAGCCCTTCCCTGTGCCATGCCATCTCTGTTTGTTGTCACATCACGTCCATCATGTCCGTATCAGAGAGCATCACATCTTGGTCAAAGCGTTGACTTTATTTTGTGCCTCCTCCGAGATCTATGATGTCGTCACCTTCAGCCCCACGTCTTGTACGCAGGTCCCTTTGTGGGCCCCGTGTCCCCATTAGCCACTTTCATGGGCGATGTTCGCCGGTTGTGAGCTTTCACCTCAGCACTCACCCCACCTCCACTGACGGCTCGCTCCGCCTGGCCACTCGAGTTGAGGAGGCGCCGCCTGCTGACCGTTGGCCACCACCCGTGATCCGGCTCCTAGAGTCGTTTCATTTGGAATCCCGCCGACCTCCGCCTCTGGCATGCTCTCATTAGGTCAACTGTGAACGTGCAAAATCAAAGCCGATCACACTATTCTATATGTTTTGGCTTCAAGATCCGGTTCATGGGAGGGTTTCGTTCCTTCATCCTCAACTAGGATTATTTTGAAGACCATCCTTTTGGTGTTTGTTTGTGTGGCATGACATCCTGGATTTCCATCATCAAGCATGATATTTTGTTGGGCTAGTGCAAGTCATTTTTAGCTCATGAATCCTTTCCCCATTGAGGGGAGGTTTGTTGTGAAAATTCAATGTAAAGAAGTGTGTGTGAGTAGGGGTATGTGAAACACCCCTTGTATGGATTATGTAAGTAGGAATGTCACCTAATGTGACTGGGCATCCTATCCTTATCTTGTACTTTGGGCTATATAATAGCCACCCCCCCTATGTGAATACACAACAAGATTGAGCAAGATGTAGCCCTTAAGGTGTCCCGTGTTTTATCTTACGGTTAATGTTTTTATAATCTTGCTTTTGTCTAATCTCTTATGTGTTTCCCCTCTCTTATTCCTATAAACCCTAATCTACTCTCCCCCCTAACCCTAATCCTACAAGAATAGCTTCTTGTCATTGCTATTGGATTTGCCTTTCTTTAGCTTCTTGTCGAGCTTGAGCTTTCTTTAATTATGCTTTTTTGTTGGCTACCTTTTTATCATTTGCAACCCACAAGGCTTCCTTGGTAAGAGGACCATAATATTTTTGAATTTACTACCATTAAGAAAGCCAACAATTTCAACCGCATCAAAGGTTTGAACATGCATGGTCAGACTCAAAATGGTCCTTTTCCAGTATATTTTAGTTTCTTTTTTTCGTTGCGGACTCCGTACATAAGTATAAGGTCTCCCTCACATTAATTTTTTCTTTTTTTTGTTGCGGACTCTGTACATAAGTACAAGGTCTCCCTCATTGATTTCCTTATCCTTGAGATTATTATTAAACCACTTTTTTGTTGGTCCTTTTCTATTAACATGTTCTGCACAACAATTTTTCTTTCTTCCTCCAGTTATTCAAGAATGAATAGCCAATCAGCCAACATGTTATCCTCAAGTCTCTTAGTAACCTGCTACCCTTAAGTTGGGTATCATGAATTTCCAAGGCATTACCACCTCAACCTCATATACCATCTGGAAATGGTGTGCAACCAATTGCAACCTTTTAAGAGGTTTGGTAAGCTCATAAAGCTATTGCGAGCTTGAATTCCCAATCATTTCAACAATTTTTATTAATATGAAAATGAGGACTTTGTTGGTACTCTCAACTTGACCATTTTCTTGCGGGGGTAGTATGGTGTGGACTTGTAGTGTGAGATCATGAACGTTGTGGTAAGATGTTGGATTACATCATTTATAAAGTGTTTCCCTTGGTCACTCACCAGCTCAAAAGGACAACCAAAGTCGATAATTATATTCTCATAAAGAAATTTAACTATAGCCACAACGTTCACTTTTCTTGAAGCTCTTGCTTCGGCCCATTTTGTGACATACTCCATAGCTATTAAAATGTACCTTGCTTTGATTCTATGTGTAGCTAGAATTATGGGTTCTAAAAAATCACTGTCCCATTTCATAAAGGGTTCTAGAACTTTAATAGGGTATAAGGGCATTCTATGCTTCTTTTGTGATTTAGCACATCGTTGGCACTTGTCACATCCTCTGACAAATAGTTCATAATCCTTGAAGACTGTAGGACACCAATACCTTGATTTTCCATCAGCTACCCCTTGGTGCACTTGTTCAATGATGTATAAGTATTCATCCTCCCTAGAAGTGCACCTTAATATGTCATCCTTGTCACTTCTATAAAGAGTTCTAGCAATCAATTGGTAAGGTTTTGCTTCTTTAAGCAACTTCCTTACTAGATATTTTCTTAACTTCTTTGCCTATGGGAAATCATTAGCTAGAAAGTTAACGATTTTCTCACTCCACTTTGGATGTAAACTTAATCTCCTAGTAATTTTTAGCACTACTTTGATTACATGTTCTATCATTAAAATTTGAATATTTATGCAAAGCTACAAACACATACAAATACCTACTAATTCATTGAAAAATATAAGTGTACCTGGTGTTATCATGCCTATGCTTGACTAACTTGTGCATCTCTTTACTGATCGTCTTCTTCGACCAACCAGCGCGGCTCCAAACTCGACCTACACGACTACTTTCATTTTTTTCCTTGCATCTTGTTTCCTCCATTTGAAAGTAATCTTGCTAGAATATAGCAAGAACACAAGACTATGAATTAAATAATCTTACATCAAAATTTTAAAATATACGTATGTGTAGTAGATAGAGTGACACCAACTCTCACAATCGTGCCCAAAATGCTCAAACTACAATGTTGTATTGGACTTGCCCTATAGGTGTGATGCGTATGTAGACATGGGAAGTGTGATGGATGGGGATCAAGATAGGCTATGCCACAGGGGTTCATGTAGGTGTAATCGGTGTGACAGAAGGTGGTGGTTTGGGTGTAATGGGTATGACAAAATGTGGTGGTGGGGGGGGTACGGGTGTGATTGGTATGGGAGTGGAATCCATAGCAAGTGCACTACTAGATCTGATCCTAGTGTTGAAGTGTGTACTTGAAGTAACATGGACATAAAATATCTCGCTCTCCCTCATATCTCCCTAAAATAACCCAAATTTAGAACATTTAATATAACTCAAAATTAGATACAAATGTATCCCTCATGGAACACACTCGTGTGTATGTGTAGTTTTGGATATATAGCAGTCGATCATGTTTCTAGTCATAACTTTTACATCCACCTGATGTGGTATTTCATGATGCTTTATCATCTCTGCTCATAACTTTTACATCCACCTTATGTGAGATTTCATGATGCTTCATCATCTCTATCATGTGAGACCAGGCCTTTAGCAGATGGTGGCATGTACTAAGATTGGGAGTGGTAGCGTGCTACTCATAGGCAAGCACCTGTGCAGCTTTGCTATGCTACTATCACACTGGATGAGTTTTGGCTTGATGTAGAGCATCTTATCAAGTTATTTTGGTCGATCAGGGTTTTGAAGCATGTTGAGATGGAGGAGTGCCTTACATAAAGAACATTTATGATGCCAAGGATCGAATGGTTGAGAATGTAGCATTACATGGTAGTGATGTGTGTGAACATACTTAGGACCATCGGGGCACTTTTTCCCTCACTAGGAGGTTTTTTGCCCCGTTCGTATGTACACCCTCTTATCTACTCATTTTGGGGTGTGTACTTATCTTTTGTATCTAGCACACATTTGTTCATTCTAATCTAGTGAGTTTGTGTACTCTCAAGCTTCTCTATCTTGTGTGTGTGTATTTTTGTAACCCTAACCCTAATTCCAACAATTGGTATCAGAGCTAGCTTCCTTGACACTTGATCTAGTAGTATGCCTCCCTCCTCACAACTCTATTTTTATGTCTTTGATTGAGATACCCTCTTAGGAGAAGAAGGTATATACTGTAGTCTGTTGTATATGAAGTATACACTTATACTGTAACATTTTCAAGGTCCATGGGTGCGTTTTGGGCACATTTTGGGCACCGCACAAGGTTTCTGTGACGTTCTGGAGAGGCGTCATTTTGGATTTGTTCTACTCGATTTTGGATGTTTTGGTTGTGCAAAGGAAAAGATTTGGTATGCAGCAGCATCTACAGTGTCTTCAACAACATCAACCATCATACTTTCGCTAGTAACACTCTATTCTCTACTCTATGTTATTTTTCATACACTTTGCAGGTGATTCAGTCAGTTGGCAACCATTCGGGGCTGCATTCAATACTAAGTACTTGTAGTGTGTTGAAAGATTTTGCATTTGGTAGACAGTCATGGTGGGGCTGGCAATAGTGATGTATTCAACATGTTGTCTAATGAGGACAAGCTTGATGGGACTAACTACCCATTCTGGTCCTATATGATGAGGCATGTATTGGTTGCTAAAGGCCTTTGGAATGTGGATAGTGGTAGTGAAACTCATCTTGTTTCACAACTACCAGTGCAACTAGGTGCTAGAGGTACATATGAAGTAGAATCTGATCCAAATGCGACTCCTCCACATGCATCACCAGTGCCTCTCCCATTGTTGCTCAAACAAGATGGGATGGAAGAGATGCACAGGCACATGCATTGCTTGCACTTTTTGTGAAGCGAAGCATTATTCCTCATATTCGGTCATATAAGACTTCAAAATAGGCATGGGATGCACTTGCTGCATTATACTAGGTACGCAATGAAGCATGTTTTGCATATCTACACAAACAGTTGGAGTTTGAGCACATCAATGAGGGAGACTCAATGGAGAGCTTCTTAACCAAGATCAAAGATTTTAAGGAGCAGCTCGCTAGTGTGGATGAGATATATCCTGATAGTACATTGATGCCCACAGTTCTTAATACATTGCTGGATTCTTACCAGAGTTTTAACTCTACCCTAGACTCATGGTGATGAAGGGAAATCCAAATGCCATTACATTTGATGAGCTGGTTTCAATACTCTTACAAGAAGAACAGTCTAGGTAAAACAGATCTGTTATGTGAGTTGGTGACCAAGCTTTTGTTGCCAATCAGAAAGGCAAAGGTAAAGCTTCTTTGCATGGTGGCTATAAGCCAAAATTAGAATACTTAGGTAAGGATGAAAAGAAATAAGGTGATAAGCCTAAAAAGAAGGGCAAGTGTCAGGAAACCAGGACACTACATAAATGAGTGCAAGAAAAGACTAGAGAAGGAGAAAAAGAAATAATTAGGCATGGCTATGGCTGACGCATCTGAACCAAGTGTAGAGAAGAAGGAATCTGTAAGTTTTTCTCAAGATGATTGGGCATGGACTGTACATTTTTACAGGTATGACCCTTCTGTTAATGATGTATGCATGTTAGTGGATCAGATGCTTAGTGCTTTGACAGTGGTGCTAGTAAGCACATTGTTGAGATATCGAGCTCAACTAGTGCTACGGCGGACATTGATGACCTGCCTGGGTGATAGCTTCCACATTTACACCACTTGGCATGGTTGGTGAGATTATGGAGGTGATATGTGGCTAGTAGGATGATAGGCTGTGTGACAGCCATTTTGGATTACTAGAGACTAGCATAGTTATAGCGCCTGGTCCTTTAGTCGAGTTCACATTATGGGACCAACACTTCTTTCAAGAGTTGATATCTATGCTCATCATAGAAGAAAAGGCTTTAGGTGAAGATTCTTCTTCACAAAGCAAGAACACATCAGAACAGGCCTTCTACTCTAATTCAGGTAGAGGTAGAGGTAGAGGCTATGGTCGAGGCCAAGGTGGTGGCCGACAAGGAAATCAGAATTCTGGATAACAGTCCAATGATTCATAGCAGTAATCATACATAGGCTATGGTTGAGGCCAAGGTGGTGGCCGACAAGGAAATCAGAATTCTAGACAACAGTCCAATGATTCACAGCAGTAATCATACATAGGTGGAAGAGGCCAGTTTAGAGGCAGGGGGAGCCAAAGAGGCCGAGGTGGTTGGCAAAGAAAACAAAATGCAAATAGCATAGAGTGCTATTACTATGGCAAACCAGGACACATGGCAAAGGACTGCTACAAAAAGCAGAACGATATTAAAAGTGGAAAGTTACACCAAGGCAACTATGCATCATCTAGCAAACATGGAGGTGATGATAGAAGTGAGCACCTGTTTGTGATGATAGAAGTGAGGAGCTATTTGTGATGCAGGGGATGTGTCAAGATCTCAAGATATATGGTATGTGGATTCTGGCGCCTCTAACCACATGACCAATCATGCTGAGTGGTTTAGATATATGCTAGAAAATGTAAAAACCAGGTTATACGGAAACATATAATGATACTATGCATCCCATTGAGCATGTTGGTAAAGTGCCATTGTCTATGTAGGATGATAAAATTAAGTACTTGGCTAATGTACTTCATGTTCTAAATATTACAAAGAACTTGGTTTTTGTTGGATAGATGGTTGAGAAGGGTCTGCAAACAAGTGAGGTTTAATCCTCAAGGATATTTTGTGGAAGACTTCAAAAATAAGTGTCGCTTAGTTGCAAAGGGTAACAGAAATGGCAGGATGTTTACTTTGGATGTAAACATGCTTGAGATAAAAGTAGCCATGTCTGTGCATGGAGGGAACAGGTGTCATTGCTATAGATAGGTGCATTGGTCATGTGAATGTACAACGACTGAAGTCTATGCAGGTCCAAAATATTGTTGCATGTTTGCCAAAGTTTAAGGTTGACGGTATGCATAAGGTATGTGAAGCATGGCAACTTGGTAAGTAGGCCAAACATGCTTTCCCCCACATGAAAATCATGTCAGTGCAAGGCCATGTCATACATTCAGATGTATGGGGACCAACTAAGATTGCAACAATTATAGGTTGCAGGTACTATGTTACATCCATTGATGACCACACTAGAAAGTGTGGGTTTATTTCATGAAGGAGAAAAGTGAGGTGTTTTCTCACTTTCAGATATTTAAAGCCTTGGTAGAGAAGGACAATGGCATGCAAATAAAATTCCTAAGATTAGATGGTGGGGGAGAAAATTTCTCCAATGAGTTCAGCGATTTTTTGAGAAAGCAGGGAATCAAGAGGAAATTTATGTGCAAGTACACTCCGCAACAATAGCATGGTGTTGCGCAGAAAGGAAAAACATGCACATTGCAGAAGTGGCATGTGCCTTGATGGCTGAAAATAATATGCCACAGTCCTTGGGAAGAAGCAGTGGTGGCAACTACTGTTGTGTACATTATTAACTTGACACCCACTGCAGCTGTTCATGGTATGACTCCTGAACAAAAGTTTATAGGCATAAGACCGGATGTGTCTCACTTGAAAGTGTTTGGGTGTATTGCATATGTACATGTTCCTAATGAAAAGAGAACAAAGTTGGATCCAAAGGCAGAGAAATGCATCTTCATTGGTTATGCTATGGAAGCAAAAAGGTTATAGATGCTATAACCCTACCACTCATGAGATGCGAGTAAGCAGAGATGTCTTTGATGAGATGAGTAGTTGGTATGCACCAGTAGTAGTGAAGGCAACAAAAGATGCAGATGTAAGAAGTGTTGCACCAAAAGATGCAGATGTAAGAAGTGTTGATGTTGCACCACATGTATAACCCTACCACTCGTGAGATGCGAGTAAGCAGAGATGTTGTCTTTGATGAGATGAGTAGTTGGTATGCACTAGTAGTGAAGGCAACAAAAGATGCAGATGTAAGAAGTGTTGATGTTGCACCACATGTAGAGCAGCAATCACAGGATAGAGTGGACCTTGGGACTCCTTGAGTAGTGGATCCAATGTTAGCCCATGGTCAGGTTGAGGAATGAAAAGGGTACACATGTATCACGGAAAGGGAAGGAAAATGTAAATCAACCTTTTGTGACTGATTTGTCAGCAGGTCACTCATATGTAGATGGTGACTCTAGTGGCTCTGAGCGGAGCCTTGAGGAGCTTGGCATTCCGTCTGTGGGGTTACTCCTGGTGTAAGGAGAACTAGGGCTGCTTTGAGGACACCTAGCAGTGATCCACATGTATGCAGGTCTACGAGGGTTAGATACCCTATTGATAGGTTGAGATATGATGGATATATAGCCCGTCATTATGCTTACATGGTAAAAGCAATACAGGAGGTTGAGCCCACTTGCTTTGAGCAAGCAATCGGAAATAAGAAATGGAAAGATGCCATGGATGAGGAGATGGCAGCATTGGATGCAAATGCAACATGGGAGTTAGTGCCTTTGCCTAAGGAAACGAAGGCAATTGGATGTAAGTGGGTGTATAAAGTCAAGCACAATGTTGATGGTTCAGTGAAGAGCAGGTACAAGGCAAGATTGGTTGCCAAGGGCTATGCACAAACTTATGGCAAGAGTATGAGGAGACATTCAGCCCGATTGCAAGAATGGCAACAGTGAGAGCTTTCATTGCTATGGCTGCAAAACGAAGGGTTGTTCGTTACATCAAATGGATGTAAAGAATGCTTTCTTGCATGGTGATTTACAAGAAGAAGTGTACATGATATAGCCACCAGGTTATGAGAGTGATGCACATCAAGATTTTATGTGCAGGTTATGCAAAGCCTTGTATGGCTTGAAGCAAGCACCCAGAGCATGGTCAAACAAGATCAGGGAGTATCTTTTTACCATTGGATTTCAGGTATCCAATGCAGATTTTTCACTATATGTGAAAAAGACAGATAGAGGGATCATGCTATTAGTCATCTATGTGGATGACTTGATTATCACTGGTGATAGTGATGGATGCAGACATACATGATGTCAGGATGCTTTCGAAGCAGAAGTTTGAGATGAAGGATTTGGGTGAGCTGCAGTATTTCTTGGGCATAGAGGTAGTGAGATCACCTCGTGACATTTTGTTATTGCAGAGGTAGTATGGCTTGGACATGTTGTCCAAGTATGGTATGGCACAGGCTGTAAGACTATTTCAGTGCCATTGGAGCAGAACACAAAGCTTTCCACCGCAGATAAAGGTGAGCTTTTGGAGCACCCGACTACATACATGCGCATAGTGGGTAGTTTGATCTACATGACCATTACAAGGCCAGACTTGAGCTATGTTGTTAGACATGTGAGTCAGTTTATGCAAGCCCCTAGGAAGCCACACTTGGATGCGGCTAGACGGATCCTTAGGTACATAAAGTCCACAGTTGATTATTATGGACTTTTCTATGAAGCTGGTACAGAGATACAGTTGCATGGGTACACAGATGCTAATTGGGCTAGTTGTATTGCAGAGATCTACCAGTGGTTTTATGTTCTCATTTGGGAGTGTTGCTATGAGTTGGAGCAGTAAGAAGTAGCCCCAATAGTTGCCTTGTCGAGTACAGAGGCAGAGTACAGGGGTGCTGCTATGGCAGCTTGTGAGGTAGCTTGGTTTCAGAAGCTACTTGGTGATATGGGAGAGCCCGTGGATAGGGCAGTTGTCATATATTATAACAACATGAGCAACATATAGTTGGCCAGTAACCTAGTATATCATGCTAGAATGAAGCACATTGAGCTGCATTATCACTTTGTGAGGGAGAGGGTTCTAGCAGGAGATGTAGATCTGGTATATGACAGCACAAAGGATCAGGTAGTTAACATCTTCACGAAGGCATTGGGTACAGAGAAGCTCCATATGTTAGGAGCTTACTTGGAGTACAGTGTGTGGAGTTGAGCTCAAGGGGGAGTGTTGAGATATCGAGCTCATCTAGTGCTACTACGGCGGACATTGATGACCCGCCTAGGTGATACCTTTCGCATCTACACCATTGGCATGGTTGGTGAGATTATGGGTGATATGTAGCCAGTGGGATGATAGACTGTGTGAGATATCGAGCTCATCTAGTGCTACTATGGTGGACATTGATGACCCACCTGGGTGGTGTGATACCTTTCGCATCTACACCACTAGCATGATTGGTGAGATTATGGGTGATATGTAGCCAATGGGATGATAGACTGTGTGACAGTCATTTTGGATTACTAGAGACTGGCATAGTTATAGCACCAACTCATTTAGTCCGGTTCACATTATGGACTAACTCTTGTATGTTGTAGTAGTTGAGTACTAACCCATATAGTGTGTCCTAACCCATATAGTGTGTACTCTTATCTTTATATTATATTGGTTGAGTAGAGAAGAAGAAGATAGAAGAAAATTCAGCTATCCATCTCTCTCTCTTGTGTGTGTGTGTGTGTTTGCTTTTGCTAGGATTTGAAGCTCTCCTTCTCCCCCACATTCTCTCCTTCTCCCCCACATTCTCTTTACACATTACTTCACAAAAAAATTTGTTCTCATCTCTAGAATCTATCCCAAGCGCAGGAACCATCACATGTGCAATTGGTTCCTCATATCCTATCAAAGGAGTTGGTAGAGTTGTGCTTGCTCACACTGGCTTCAAATGGGGGTGCATTTACTCTTTTTAAAGTCTTATATGTGCCAGGCATTAAGAAAAACTTGCTGTCAGTTTTAGCCTTCACCTTGTTAGGCTTGATGTGGTGAAATTTGTGGATGAACGATGTAGAGTTTAGGATAGAAATGATGGTTATTCTATCATTGTCTCATGTACCTTGTTTCATGGCCTATACAAGATGAATTTATTTGAGAAGTTGCAGCATAATGCTTGCTCAATCTCTATGCCTCGTGCTATGAGTTATGTAGAATTATGGCATGCATGATTTGGCCATCTAAATTATGGCAATTTGTTATGCCTTCAAAGGCATGATATGGTGTCTAAGTTGCCAACTCTTGAGAACCCTGCTAGACATGTATGTGAGGGGTGTATTCTTGGCCAAATGCATCGAGCATCATTTCCAAAGGCATGATATGGTGTCTGAGTTGCCAACTCTTGAGAACCCTGCTAGACATGTATGTGAGGGGTGTATTCTTGGCCAAATGCATCGGGCATCATTTCCAAAGGATGGATCTGTGAGAGCTATTGAGAAATTATAGCTTATACATAGTGATATATGTGGTCCTATGAGGACACCATCTATTGGGGCTTAGTCACTTTTATTGATAATTACTCTAGATATAGTTGGGTGTATCCATTAAAGCAAAAGTAAGAGGTTTTTATGTGCTTTAAGCACTTTGTATCATGGCTGAAAATGCATATGAATGTAAAGTTGGCACCCTTTGTTCAAATTGAGGGGGGGAGTATATGTCCAAGGAATTTCATGCATATCTGGCTGAAAAAGGCATAAGGCATCAATGTACAGTGCCATACACACCTCAACGAAATGGTGTGGCTGAGAGGAAGAAAAGATCTCTCATGGAGATGGCACGATGTATGTTGAAAACTCAAGATTTACCTCATGGTTTTTGGTTAGAGGCAACTATGTGTGCAAATTATGTGCTGTGAACAAATGCCCTACCAAGACCTTGCAGTCTAAAACTCCTTTATGAAGCTTGGCATGGCAGGAATCCTTATGTGGCTCATTTGCATGTTTTTGGTTGTCTTTCTTATGCTCTTGTGCCTGAGCAACAACGCAGTAAGCTTGATAATAAGGTAGTTAAATGCATATTTGTGGGATACAGTTCAGAAAGCAAGGGATATGGACTCTACTATCCGGCCTCAAAGCAAATTTCGGTAAGTAGAGATGTTGTTTTTGTCAAAAACTCAATTCAGCCCATGCTTTCATGGAAAAAATAGCAGAATGTATGCTCACATGACATGTATGATTCGCTCCTACCTTTATTTAATGGAGGGTAGCCATATGTAGAGCAATTGAATGCTCAACCAAGCGCCGAAATTCAACCTTTGCAGGTGTAAAATCAGCCTACAAATCAGCCTTTTGATGAGGCAATTATTGAGGATATAGTGGATGAGGAGAGAGCAACCATCATAGAAGAATCTAGGCGTATGCCAACATGGCTTGTGCAGACATTGAGGGATAGAAAGTTGGCAGCTCCTTTACCTAGCAGAAGAACTCGTGCAGGTTCTCATCATGCAGATTATTCTCATGTGGATCATGTTCTCATTTCTACTTTATGTAATGAGGAAGAACCTGTTTCCTTTGAGGATGCACATGATGATGATCATTGGATGCATGCTATGCAGGATGAGTATAACTCTATACTCAAGAATGACACCTGGTATTTGACAGATCCACCTCATGCCAAGAAGGCCATTGGTACTAACTAGGTTTACAAGTTAAAACACAAAGAAGATGGTAGCATTTATTGCTACAAGGTGGCCGGACTTGTTGTTTTGCAAAAGGACATTATGATGACACCTTTGCACCCACATATCGTATGACTACCATTAGGTGTCTCATTGCTTTGGCAGCACATCATGGGTGGAATGTACCTGAGTTGGACATTAAGACTACATTCTTGAATGGCGATTTACATGAGGAGGTGTATGTATCACAACCTCCTGGTTTTGCTTGAAAGGAGAAGAGTCTAAAGTATGCAGGTTGAAAAAGGCTCTTTATGGCCTTAAGCAGGCTCTTAGGGCATGGTATGAGAAGATTCATGCATACTTGGTTGCAAATGATTTTTACAACAGTCCAACAGAGAGTACCCTCTATATGAAAAGGAGTAAGGACACATTTTTTGGTCATTGTTCTATACGTTAATGACATGTTGCTCGGGACCCGATATAGATCATATTTTAGCCTTTAAGGCTTATTTGTAGTCATCGTTTGAGATGTCAGATTTGGGGCCCTTGCATTACTATTTGGGGATTCAGTTTATCCAGTGCAATGATGGAATTATTATGCTACAGTCTAAATATATACAGAAGCTATTAAAGAGGTTTAATCTTGAGGACTGTAAACATGTGGCTACACCTATGGAGACTGGTACTCGACTTAGTCTACAAGATGCAAGAGACTCTTTTGATGCTAGTTTGTATTAGCAAGTACTTGGATCCCTTCTTTATGTGTGCAACACAAGGCCAGATATACAATGTGCAGTCTCATAGTTGAGCAAATTTATGCATAGCCCATGTACGAAGCATTGGCAAGATATTAAGCGGGCTTTTCGCTATTTACAGGGCACTTAGTATTTTAGATTATTTTATCCAAAGGGAGGTGAGTCACAACTGTATGCTTTCAGTGATTCAAATTGGACTGGATGTTATGACACACGAGTGTCCACTAGTAGGTTTTTCTTTTGTCTTGGTGATTCATGTATATTATGGCTCAGCAAGAAGTAGCATACAGTGGCCACTTCCAGCTGTGAAGATGAGTACAAGGTAGCTTTTACAGCTATAGTTGAGTCTATATGTGGATCAGACGTCTTATGGCTGATTTGGGTGTTGGACAATCTTCTAGCATTACGATTTTCAATGGTAGCCCTAGAGCGCATCAGCAGTTGCGAGGAACCCAATGTTTCATGGTTGCACTAAGCACATTGAGGTGCATTACCACTATGTCAGGGAAAGACTCTCTGCAACATAGATCAGCTTGGTCTATGTTCCACATGACAACATGGTAGATTTATTCACGAAGACTCTTCCTCGTGAAAAGTTTGAAGCTTTAGCTTTGGGCTTATTGCCTTTTCAGGATTGATCAGCCATACCCTATACATGTTCACATCATCACTCTAGGGGGTATTTACAGTATTATATGGTAGTGATGTGTGTGAATACACTTAGGACTGTCGGGGCACTTTTTCCCTCACTAGGAGGTTTTTTCCCCCGTGCATATGTACACCCTCTTATCTACTCATTTTGGGGTGTGTACTTATCTTTTGTATCTGCTGGCACACATTTGTTCATTCTAATCTAGTGAGTTCGTGTGCTCTCAATCTTCTCTATCTTGTGTGTGTACATTATTGTTACAACCCTAACCCTAATTCCAACAGAGAACATCCATTTCATAGAGGCTGAATACATATAAAAGACCATAGTTAGAGCAGGCAGTGAATAGATGGAACTAATTTGCTATGCTACTATCACATTGGATGAGTTTTGGCTTGACGTAGAGCATCTTATCAAGTTATGTTAGTCGATTAGGGTTTTGAAGCATGTTAATGGAGGTGTGCCTTACATTAAGAACATTTATGATGCCAAGGATCGAATGGTTGAGAATGTCCATTTGATAGAGGCTGAATGCAGATAGAAGCTCACAGTTAGAGTAGCGAGAGTGAATAGATGGAACTAATTTGATTCTCCACTATATACAACTACCTATGTGCTTGATCTAGAGTTTCAACACAAGGGGAGACAAGTAGACGGTGAGGTAGTACGTCGTGGTTTGAATGCCACTTTGTAGAGGTTGGTTGGTACTCCAAAGGAAAGATGCAAGGTCAAGGATCAGCTTTCAAAATATCTCGCAACAATAAAGAGGGAATTTTCAAATAGAGTGATGCACAACATGATAGGTTGAAAGTGAAAATTTAAACCTTTATTTAAATATATTAACTTTTAAGGTTTAACTTTTAATGGCTTTGTCACAAAATTTTTCTTCTCTTTCTGCAAAAGAAGGAGAAGAAGAACAAGCCATGAGCATATATTAAATTCTCAACAACTTTGAGCTATGCATACCTAAAAGCATTTGCCTTCAAGCCTTCTTTTTTAAACCCTTGCACGTGTGCCTAATGCGTACCCTTGCACATGCTTTGTGCTACACCCAAGCATTTCTTTATGCCACCTACCAAGCGCTTGCATAAAGTCTCATATCCACATTGACCAATGCACTGTGCACTAAATTCATCCCCGGATGTTAAATCTTTAAGCCTCATATAAGTTCCATGCCCTGCATGTGACCTCCCCCAAGCTAACGTCCCACCACCAAAACTTTCATCACGTTCCTTGCTTCATAATCACCCTTTTGGGTTTGCCTTGTTGTCCATGTACCCACACTATCTCTTTTACACCATTGTCATGTAGCCCACCACTTGCCCAATTGAGGGCATGCAAGACCTTACACGTATCACAAAAAGAAAAACAATTCCCTACTACCAACTGCTCATTCAAGTTCAGAAGAAGGACGAGAAGACAAAGAAGAAGAAGCTCCTATAGAGGATGACCATGGAGATGATATTCATGAGAATGAGGCTATTTCTATAGCATAGGATGTATTGGCTAGATTGAGGAGTCTAGACACTCTAGAGTTTAGAGTTTAGAGTTTGACTCTAGATTCTAGAGATTAGCTTCCATTAGATTTTTTGCATTTGGTATTTGATTTTGAACTTATTTGTTATGACTTGGCCTTGACTCATTGAGTGATGGTTTTATCTTGTTTTATAATTATGGCTTGAATTTTCATAATCACTCTATTTTCACTCTTGATTCTCAAGCAGCATGAACTTACGAGATGCTTTGAAGTTTAAAGTTTAAACTATGAGCTTTGAAGTTTGAAATACTCAATAATAGCTAATGATCAATGAATAATGTATGGACCTAGATTCCTTTTATAGTGTCTATAGTTGGCCTATATATATATATATATATATATATATATATATATATAACCTAATATATACATACATATATATATGTATGTATGTATGTACACACACACACACACACACACACATTAGGTTATATATATATATATAAATTGAATGAACCCTTAAAAGAATTTCCAACTAAGTGTGTTCACACAATAACTTATAAATGTGTCATAGATACAAGAAACGGGGAAATGAACGGAATAAGAATAGAAATTAATATGGAAATTTTAAAGGAGGGGGAACAAAAACACCACATCATCCCAAGTTATCCTAGAAGGGGGGGGGGTGTTTTTTCACTTAAGCCTAAATACCCTAAACCATTCTTGAATAAGAGAGAAACTTACATGCATCATGGTCGCATCTTCTTCAATCTTCTCATGTCCTCCGTAGCCTCCTTGCCAAATGATCAGAAGGTGTAGCTAACGGTGTCTTAGGAAACTACACTTGGCTCTTTGAATGGTAAAATGTATCTCCATCTACCTAGTGATTATCCTCCTCTACAGAGTTGATGAAGTCTCTAATTTGATGTGTCGTAGCAAAAGCCTAGTAATTTCCCTCCTCTAGAAGAGTCGATGAAGTCTCTAGTCTGATGTGCCATTGCAAAATCCATGGAGTCCATGGCATCCTGCAAAAACACCCCTAAAAGAAACATGCATCTACTAAGATCTACCTAAGTAAGATTGATAATGTGGTAATAATAGGATACATGGCTAGCCTAAGGGGTGTGGACAATATCAAGTGTAGCCACGAAACAAAGCAGGCTCCATTAGGGAAAATTTGGACTCAAATTGGGCCCTTAAAGGATTGTTATACATTCTTTCTCTACAAAAATGGGCTCATTGTAAGATTCCTCCCTCCAGCTTTTGAGGTGTAAAGGTGTAAGAACCTCCCCTTCTGTTCTTGTAATTATTCCCCTCGCTGAAATAGAAGAAAGAACGTGTTTTACCCTATTTTGGCCTAGAGAGAGAAAATATCTAGAGAGAGATAATCCAAAATTGAGATATCTTTGGATATAAAAATCCTCCTAGTGTCTGATATGGTTTCCCCTGAAACAGAAGTTCAAAATAAATTCTTCAAAGTGCATTAGGAATCAATTAAAAAGGATTTAAAAGACCTTAGCTTAAGGGTCAAGATTTTTTGAAAATTTTGGATTATGGTCAATGAACTTTTCAATATATATATATATGTATATATATATATATATATATGTATATATATATATATATATATATATTTGGGAGGAAAGTTTTACATAAAAATACACTAAAATGTGAAAAGTATCAAAAAGTCATTATTTTATTGGCCTCAAAAAACACCCTTCTATTTTGGGATATAAAATATCAGAATGCATCTTGTAATCATTAGATAGCATAGAAGTTAGGAAGATATGACAAGAATAAAGATTTTGAGGAAGTTATGAAGATATGACAAGATTGTTATGAGGTAGTTATGAATAAAAAATGATATGAAAATTTCACTTTTTAGGTTTATGTATGCATAAGGAAAGTTTTTTTATGGAAAAACTCAAAAAATGAAAATTTTAAAAAACTCAATTTTTGGGCCCCCTTATGGGTGAAAAGTGAAACCTTGGGAATGGTGATGCAGCTTGCATCTAAAAGTAGTGCAACTTGCATTCTATTTTTGGTACAAAATATTAGAATGCACCTTGCAATCATTAGATATTATAGAAGTTATAAAGATATGACAAGATTGTTATGAGATAGTTATGACTAAGAAATTATATAAGTCTCTCAAAACCTCATTCGGAGGAATGCTCTTCTCTCATTGGTGAAGCCAGCATAACATCAACACTTGCACCCTTAAGGGCTCCACATAACATAAGCACTTGCATCCTTAAGAGCTCAACATGAGTTATACCAAGATATAAGGAGCTCCATAGAACAGGACTGCGAGGATTTGCAAGTTTCTAAAATAGACCCCATTTAGAATTGTCAGAGGGCCAAGTGTGCCACTATACACATTAGGTACTCTTGAAAAAACTGAGAGCCAAAAAGAGGATGAAAGTGAATGGGAATATGAAACAGAAATGGTATCTAGAGCTGAAACAAAAACTTAAACATCCATGGTTCCTCTAGAAGATTCTATCATAGTATGGTTAGATTTCCCTACAGGAAATGATGTTAAGTGCAAACGTTCATTGATTAGCCCCCCTCGAGCTAGTCTTGACAATAGACAATTGGGTATCATTCGGACAACCTAAACGCATCTCTATAGAAAATGGTCTTGCAAGAGGAGCCAATGGACAAAACATTGAAGTTCCCAGTTACTTTAGCTATGCTACTCAAACCATTGATGGAGATGTGGACCATGTTACCCTAGATTCCCTTGAGTATGATGCCATCCTTGGTGGAACTTTGAGAGATCCCTGTTCCCCACCGATCAACGGATTCGGGGTACTAGCAGCGGAAGTAGCACATCATGCGTGGGTAGGGGTCTCACACTCGGGGCCTCGCCCACCACGGATATCCGGACAAGAGACTAATCCGTCGGTTTGTCCAAAACCGAAACTGGAAAAACTTCCTTTACTCGGAAAGCATGGGCGATTCCACCAGGATAACTCTTTACTCTAACGTAGTCAAGATCATTACGGATCGACTGATCTGACTGCACCTTTAACGGTACTTGGTCAATTCAAGGAAGAAACTTGCACTTGGATCATTGGGATCAACGCTTTTTTCCCCATCAAGAGGCACAGCCGTTGATTCCTATCCATAGAACAATTTCTATCCGGGATTTACTTTATCTATCGTAAAAACAAAAGTTGAGTCTCGATTTATGGATCCATCAGTCCAGCCTAACCCCATCCAATCCCATGGGTTAGCCAACCGCCCAACCACTGTAGTGATGAGATCCAATTTGGAATTTGGTTAGGTTTTGTCCCGGGTACCAAGGAAAAGAGTTCCAAGGCCCCCTAGCCGGAAGTTCATGCAAACATAAAACTAGCCACACCACTTACACACCCAATATGAAATTGCCTTTTTCTTAGCTTCAGCTAAGAAACAATCCTTTAATGAAACCATAGTACCACTGATCACAATCTTCCAATTTATTAGCTTCAGCTAACTTTAAAATAATCCTTAGCTTCAGCTAACTTTAAAACAATCCTTTAATGAAACCATAGTACCACTGATCACAATCTTCCAATTTATTTGGTTGATTCATAATTTCCCATCATTCCTTCATCAGAGTATCTATGGCATCATTGGCAACTAGAACGCTCACCACCTGTCCACACAGGGGCCTTTTCAATAGTTCCTAGTCCATAATACTTGGCAATATAATCACTTATAAAAATCAAGATGGACTCTCGTTGAAGATCAGCAAGATCAACCAACAGATCCATATAAAAGAGCCATGGACTCATCCGTTGAGGACCAGCAAGGTCAGTCAACCAGATCCATGCCCGGTTTCACAAAACAACTCTTACTCCTTGTTCCAATATCTTCCACGACGCACGTGTGGGTATCTTCGGCGACCCAGAGCCCGAGCACCGTATGGTCAGCACCCTCTAGGATCCTTCGCAGGTGACCTAGCGCTTCACTCATAGGCCGCTTCCTTGGTCCCTCATCCACCGTACCGGAAGCTCACCATTTAAATCGAACCGAGGCTGGTCAAGACCTCGGTTGACCTTGCTACGCGAGACGTCCTCCATTGACTCTCCGTCAGCAGTTGCAACTTTAACAGTTAGGTCTTCATGACCTTAATCCATAAGACGGTCAAAATGCTTCCCCAGCATTCTTGACATAAAACAGTCATTTACAAACAGCATTTACAAACAGTTTACAAATACAGTTTCTATATTAACTCTCATTTTTCCACATTGTTCCTCATTAATCCACATTACTTATTCCACATTCCATTCAATGTGTACTCATTCTCATCCATTTCCTCATATCGACGACACATTAATTCACATACACATTCACCTTCACATCCATACATCCACATTTACATGTATACATCCATTTTCACATCCTCATTTATACATCCACATCCCATATCCACATTCATACATACACATCCATATCCACATCCAACATCCACATTCACATTCACATCCACATTCACATCCTCATTTATACATCCACATCCACATCCACATTCACATCCATACATCCACATCTACATGCATACCTCCATTTTCACATCCTCATTTATACATCCACATCCCTTATCTACATTCATACATACACATCCATATCCACATCCATACATCCACATCCACACCCACATTCATATTCACATCCATATATCCACCTCTACATGCATACATCCATTATCACGTCCTCATTCATACATCCACATCCACATACATATATACATCCACATCCACATACATACATACATCCACATCCACATTCTCATTCACATCTATACATCCACATCTACATCCACATACATACATACATCCACATCCACATTTCCATTCACATCTATACATCCACATTCATATACATCCACATCCACATTCCCATTCACATCTATACATCCACATCTACATCCACATACATACATACATCCATATCCACATTCCCATTCATATCTATACATCCACATCTACAGCCACATCTACATCCACATTCACATCCACATTCCCATTCACATCTATACATCCACATCTACATCCACATTCACATCCACATTCCCATTCACATCTATACATCCACATCTACATCTATATCCACATTCACATCTATGCATATACATCTTCATGCATACATCCATTTTCACGTTCATATATCCATTTTCACATTCATACATCCATACTCCCATCTCCACATCCACACATCCACATACATACATCCATTTCCACATTCCCATTCATGTAACCCCATATGCCTTCACATCTAATCTTTTACATCACATCCATTCTCGTCCTATCACAACCCATATGCATCTTATCCTATCACATACACTTCTTACCTCATCCCATACACATCTTATCACATCTTAATTCATCTTATCACCTCTTATCATCTCTTATACACCTCTTATCACATCCTATCACATCTCATATCTATTTATAGAATACAAGAGAACTCTTATATTTGATAGAAGATTTCTTTACACATTTACTTATGCATAAATTCCATTTAAGGAGATTAATACTTCTGAAGAAAAATCAATCTTTTATGCATCTTCCTATGCATAAATTCAATTTAGATGAGAATGACACTTTTGAATTAAAAATCATTTTTTAAAATGCATCTTCTTATGCATAAAGTCAATTTGGTAGGAATTACACTTTTAGAATAAAAGAATTTCTCTTATGCATCTAAGTTATGCATAAAATCCATTTATGATGAAAATCACACTTTTAGTATAAAAAGAATATCTTTTATGCATACCTCCATGCATGAAATCCAATTATGATAAAAGTTACATTTTTATAATAAAATAATCAACTTTTATGCATACCTCTATGCATGAAATTCAATTGTGACAAAAGTAACACTTTTTACATTAAAATAATCATCTTTTATCCATACCTCTATACATGAAATCCAATATGATAAAAGTATCACTTTTGATATTAAAAAAAATTATCCTTTATGCATACTTCTATGCATGAAAATTAAAAATGATAAAAGTAACACTTTTGATATAAAAATTTTCCTTTATGCATACTTCTATGCATGAAAATTAAAAATGGTAAAAGTAACACTTTTAATATAAAAAATTATCTTTTATGCATACTTCTATGCATGAAAATTAAAAATGATAAAAGTAACACTTTTGATATAAAAAAATTTCCTTTATGCATACTTCTATGCATGAAAATAAAAAATGATAAAAGTAACACTTTTGATATAAAAATTTTCCTTCATGCATACTTCTATGCATGAAAATTAAAAATGGTAAAAATAACACTTTTGATATAAAAATTTATCCATTATGCATACTTCTATGCATGAAACAAAAATGGTAAAAATAACACTTTTGATATAAAAATTTATCCGTTATGCATAATATTAAAAATCAATTTCTCCATGATTGTAATGAAATTCTTTCAATTAATCTAGGATGATAATTCCTAGAATATGGTAGGAAGTCCTCTTTTTATGCTTTGAATGAGATTATTTTATGCATAATTTTTATAAAAATTTTGCCATAGCTCCGCTGCTATGACTGATAAATCTCAATTTTTCTAAGGGATAATGCTTATCATTAAGAAAATAATTAAAATAATCTCTAATTGGATTATCAATCCATAATGGATTGAATCATTAATATACATAAACTAAAAGCATAGAAAAAAGCCATTAATTTGGCCTCAAGCATAGCTTAATCTTGGGTTAAGGAAAAGCTTTATGAAAAGCTTGATTTGGATTGAGAATGGTTCATGAGTATGACCATTTCTTGAGTGAGAGAGAGAATTTACATAAAAATCATTAGAATTTAAACATAAATGAAAATTAACTTCAATAGCATTAAGTAACTCTTCACTACTATTCAAACTTCAATAGCATTAAAAAAAACCATACCAATTAAACTTCTCAAGCTTGAGAGGGGTTGAGAAGAGAGAAACATTGAGAAATTATAGAAAGATCAATATTCACTAATTACCTTACAACTTGCTTGATTCTTTGTTCACGGTAGAGGCCCCCAACCAATCAATTGGTTAAGTATGTTGATGGAGCCACTAATGGGGATTGAAGAAAGAGGGAAGCTCCAAAAACTAGTGAATTATTAAATGAATTCACAGTTTCTGGCTTAGGTGGAGTAGAGTAACGATGCATAAACACTATATATTTTTCAACAAGGGGGAGGCTTCTATTTATAGGAAAAATTGAGCTCCTAACCAAACAAACTGATTCTAGAATTTTCTAAATCAGTTTGGTCAATATTTGACCATTTTTAGATCAGTTAAGCTAACTTTTTGGAACTAGACTTGAATGAGGAGAGAGGAGAGATGAAATATCTCAATTTTTATGAGTTTAAAACTCATTCAAGCATGTGAAATATGCACCTCCTTTAAAGAACTCCCCTTCCTTACATATGTGTCATAATGGAATCATTTTAATATTGCTCAATTTTTTTTTTACTAATAAACCTTGTACATTTTCAACTCTTCATCTTATGTGAAATATGCACCTCCTTTAAAGAATTCCCCTTCCTTACATATGTCATATTTCATCTTATGTGAAATATGCACCTCCTTTAAAGAATTCCTCTTCCTTACATATGTCATATTTTTAATATTGCTCATAGTTTTTTACTAATAAACCTTGTACATTTTCAACTCTTCATCTTATGTGAAATATGCACCTCCTTTAAAGAATTCCCCTTCCTTACATATGTCATATTTTTAATATTGCTCATAGTTTTTTACTAATAAACCTTGTACATTTTCAACTCTTCACCTCATGTGAGCATTTACTCATTTTTGGGTATTTTCTTTTTACAAGTTGGATTTATCTCCTCCCTACACATGGATTGATGCTATTGGTCCATAGGAACCTTAATTGGACCATAGTCTAAAGATTTCTGAAAATCTAGACCCTTAGGCTAAGGTTCTTTATAGCTATTTTCAATTAATTCCAATTGCACATTGGAAAATTCTTTTTGAATTTCTGTTTCAAGGGAACTCATCTGAATTAGAAGAGATATTTTTCTATCCAAAAATATTCAAAATCTGAATATTCTCTCTCTAGAATATTTTTCTCTCTCTAGGCTAAAACAGATAGAAACAAGGTCTTTATATTTCTGAAGAGGGATTGATTTACAGGGAAAGATACTAGACATCAAAAAGGGGGTGGGGGAGGAATCTTACAAACTTGGATACGTGACTCGTTGTATTCAATTGATGAATCCATGCAAACAATCACCTTGAACACTCCTATAGGCATTGTACAATTGCTATTAACAGGAGAACGAGACCTTAGAGGAGCTGGAACTTCCAACATATCTTTACTAAAAAGATCCCTAGGATTCTGGTTGGATTGGAAATTTCAAATAAAATCACCACATCTCAAGCATAGCTTTATTCAACACGAGAACACAATCTCATGACCCTCGAGTTATGGGATTTATTAGGAGACAACCAACACTCACGGCTCATCCTGAAAGAATTCCGTTTACACAATACTTGAACATGCCATGTTTGGGGTACTTTGAACATAAAATATATATTGAAACTAACCCCCTTACTTGCAAGTTTTTTTGTGGTTATGTATTGGAAGAAGATTTGATCTTGGGTGGACTATTGCTGCCTAAGCACCACTGTGCTTTGCTACTAGCGATAGAGTCATCATCATGATGGTCAATGACAAAAAGTTAACAATACCTTACTGCAAGGAAGAGAATCCAACTTTAATGGATTTCTATGATGTTGAACATAAAAGATTACAAGCCTCTTCCCCACAGAAGCCCCTCTACACAATGACCTACCATCTGCATTAATGACCGACTCCGATAAAGCATCTACTCCTTCAACCCCATCCTCACTAACGAAGTTCGAGGATAAAACCTTGTAATCAATAGCTATTCCTAAAGAAGTTCCCCCGGTGCAACCATATATCTCTAACAAGGAACTCAAAGGAGAAGCCCCGAAGCCTATGTCTCTTCATCGACAAACCTCACCGAAGGAGAAAACTGCATGCTCGAAAGCCTCATCATCGACAACCACTCCAAAAGAGACTCTAGCCTCATCATCGTGTCAAAAATATCCATGATTCTCAAACCTACAACCTCATCGTCAACCAATGTCAAGGAGGGTCCCAAACCTTCCTCTCATCAACCAAAAATAAAACTCCACCAAGACAATCAAAATCAAGGTATCTTAATGGTATCAAGATGTGGGTGGAGAAGCAGCTACTTGTAGCTCAAGGATACTACGAAGGTGCTAATCAAATTTGGGTGCCACAACAGTCAAAGCCTCTTCCTTAACACAACACTCAGAGGCCAAGGAAAAATACAAGTACTCCACAAACTCGTCCACAAATACCTATGTGAGTTCCTCAAAGAACTCCATCCAGTTAACAAGTGTGGGTACCAAAAAGATTACTACAAGCACAAGGGTACTACCAAAGGAAATACCAACATTTGGATTTCCAAGCGCATCACAAAGTCCCCTAAGCTTGCATAAAGAAGGAAACCTAAGCACCAAAGGCTTCAGCCACCAATTTATAAGGTTCATCAAAGATGGGTGCTTGCGCATGTGCTTCAACAACAACAAGGATACTATAATGGTAATCCCATCATATGGTTGCCAAAAATGAACAACGTGAAGAAAACCTCACCACCGACTTCAACCCCAACTTTACCTAAAGTTCGACAAGAATGGATGCCCAAGCAACACTAAGCAAGTCACTCAACCACTCTTGTGCATTCAACACCTACTACACAAGAGCCTATGTGTTCAAGCAACCGCAATGGTAACCAATCAGCAATCTTACCTACTGGCTTGATAACATTTGAGCCAAAAATTCAAGAATCAATTCCAACATCGCGGAGATTTATGAGCGTATCAAAGACAAACTCACAATGCTCTTTTGGATGTGAAGCATAAGTGCAGAAGCTATGTGGCAAACATAAGAACCTATTTTCTCAAAAAGGAGAGTAGCCACAAGAACCTATTGCTCGCAAGGTGGTAACAAAATTTTTTAAAAAAAAACACAAGGACTTCACACATATAGCCTACCAAACACCTCCCAAGGATATTCAATAGCCATTATATTGTGTTAAGCTTATAGCTTACTATTCGTTTTGGCTATGTTAATGTAGTAGCTACTCCATGAGTACATATCCATACTCATGCTGCATAGGAGAACATTTGCACCAAAGCCTCACCATCAAAAACTTCTAGGTACATCTCTAGATGGGGGAGCCATGGTGGGTAAAAGCCTGGTCAATGCATGGTACAACCCATTACCTGGAATTTTCCTTCAAATTACAAACCTCTCTAAACCATCTTCACAAATCAATGATCTCCAATCCTTAATTAAGATATCTATATTAGCCTCGTAAGTCAACGTAATTCTTTCAACCTCGTGAGGATGTTAACCCATTCCTAGGGTTAACAAGAGCTACCGCCATTATCTTACACCAAGGAGTCAAGGTAGATAGACCAAAGAGTCATACATTCAAGATATGAAGCAATGGTGTCCAAAGCTATAGCTTGGATGGGCAATCGTAATGGTGTGACACGGAACGTAGTATTTATGGCAATTCCCGCTTCAAGAGCATGTGGTAGCATGTAGGATGAAGTCCCAAGTGATGTACTTCATGGATATATTATGAGAGTAGTCATTGTAATAGCATTAGGCCTCTTATGAGCCTAAAGTGTCAGACCCCGGTCATAGTTTAAGTGAGTGTGAACACTTATGGCCATAGTTTAAGTGAGTGTGAACACTTATGGCCATGTATATAAGTGAATTTCTCTCATAATACAATATACTCTCCCATTGTGAAATTGAGTCTTGCTCTTTCTAATCCTCTTAATAATATCTCTCCCTAATGAATGCTAGTGAGTGTGTGTGAGTGAAGGGAGGTGAGAGAAGGAACGAGTACTCGTAGTGCAACGTGTGGTGTGACAATTGCTCGCGGGAGGCACAGATGAATTATTTCTCAAGGAGTTGTAGAGCTTGGAGACCTCAAGGGTTATGAACTCGGCCATTGGAAAGATCCTCACGACAGTTGCGGTTCACCACATAATCTCTTGTTGGATGTGTTTCAAGGGAGGTTAGGGGGGTAAGCCGTAACACAAAAGAAATCGTAATGGCAACGCTAGTGCAAGAAGGTGGTTCCTCACATTTCATTGGGGAACAAGAGTTAGGGAGGTTAGGGGGATGAGCCGTGACAATGCTCACGGGAGGCACAGAGGAATTATTTCTCAAGGAGTTGTAGAGCTTGGAGACCTCAAGGGTTATGAGCTCGGCCATTGGAAAGATCCTCACGACAATTGCGGTTCACCACGTAATCTCTTGTTGGGATGTGTTTCAAGGGAGGTTAGGGAGGTGAGCCATAACACAAAAGAAATCATAATGGCAACGCTAGTGCAAGAAGGTGGTTCCTCACATTTCATTGGGGAACAAGAGTTCATCAACATTATAGAGGAGATGGGACCACTGTTGGAAGGTAGACGGCAAGCTAATTTTATTGGGCAGTTATGTTTTTGTAAAAGAGTTATTAAAATCTAGATAAGTAAAGTGTGAAATTCGAACAATTTAATTTTTAGATTTCGGAGGTTAATCTCTGCAGAGCCCAGCATGAGCCTTCAAAGAAGAGATTTAGCTTGGATGCACTCATGAAGCTGAAACAAGAGTGCACTAGGTTCCTAGGAGAATGGTCCTTAGGTGGATAAGTTCTTTGTTTTCAAGATTTCCACCATTAAAGCCACTTCAAGGTTGGATTTGGTAAATCGAAGTGACAGAACGGCTCTGGCGACCTACGACATACGTGGATATAGTTTAATCACACCCGACAAACATCAGATTGGGTAACCATGGCTTGTCATGTGTATGATCCAAGGTAGCATATTATGAATGTAGAGTATAAAAGTAGTCAGAGCTGGTCAAGTGTGTTACATCATAAATGATTAGAGTTTTCACATAGCATGCAGGATCTTCTAACAATTTACGACATATAAAATGAAAGAGGAGGATATGGAGGCCCAACGTCTATATTCTGAGAATGCATTAATGAGGTGAAGGAAAACCATGGTTGCAAAAGCGCAAATTTCTTTGGTTTCATGGGCAGAAAAGGCTCAGGCTAACTGGAATGTAGTTTGACATGTGTTCAATAGTGGGAAAAATAATGACGTCCTGACACATAGGGAGAAGTCTTGCATATTCCATTGAGAAGAACATGGTTTCCCACATAGCAAAGTATGTTTGTGCTACATCTGAAGGAGACACACCACTAAGAAAAAAGGCGTTGAGCAACTATATGGGTTGAAGTCCCACGATTGGCACAAGATGCTTCAAGTAAGTGTTTTCCAAGTCTTGTACGTACGTTGAAATTAAATTTTGTAATGCCATAAACCATAAATGTGCTCTTATGTGCGCAGTTCATACTACCTACTAGCATCGACCATTGTGCGAATAAGAGTTTGAAAAAATGTATTTATAAGATGGGCGAGCTTGTGAGGTATGTAAAACCCATGCTCAGATCACCCTTCATTATACCTTGCAAAATGAACGTGCATGAGGTATAACGTACTATTTATTTATTTTTCAGATATGTTAGTTCCAAAGCAATTGATCCAGCCACGTTGGATGATGCGCATGTTATGGCAGTGGAGGTGGTTTGTTTGGTAGAGGAGACTTTTCCGCGAACCATTCTCACAAGTCAACTACATCTCATTGTGCATTTAGTGGACGAAATTGCTTTATGTGGTACTGTGCATGCACGTTGGATGTTCTTCCTAGAGCGCTTCATGAAGACCTTAAAAGACTTTGTGAGGCAAAGTGCAAGGCCTGAAGGAAGCATGGCCGAGGGTTGGTTGATACAAGAGTCTCTTGTATATATTTCAGAATTTCTTGGTCAGGTGGACAGCTCTTTGCCACGACTATGGAGCAATGAAGAGGACTTGAGGATGACCTCTATTGTGCCTCAAGGAAAAGGACAGAGTAAAGTAATTGACAGAACATTGATTGATGATCTCAATTTCACTTGTATCCTTAATAGTGATGTGATGAGCAGATGGGTTACAAGATATGAGGATGCAAAGACAAAAAGGCAAGCAGAAAGAGCTCTCTTTCGGAGGCAACATGGCTCTCGAAAGGCGTACCCTAAGCATCTAGCAACACTTCCGAATGATATCCATGTTGATTGGTTGCATGAGGAAATGGAGAGAGCAGAGAGCGACGAGGGGCTGCATATCACCGCGGAAGAATGGGAGTATGCACGAGGATGCATGTCAAAGGTACATAGAACTAATGTTTTGCATTAGTTGTAAGTGATTTGCTTTTAATATTTATTCACATTGCTTACACAAATATTGCTTCTATTTTGGTCCAGTGCACTATGTTCAATGCTATATGGTGTGAAGGCAAGCATTTTCGAACACAAAGAATTGATGAAAAGAGAAATACACAAGATTGCGGTGTCATTAGTAGCTTTGAGGGAGCTAATGGAAAAATGGATGATTATTGTGGCATAATCCAAGACATATTTAGGCTTGACTTTCGTCGCTTCTTTGTGTATGTTTTGGATGTCAAATGGCAAATGAACGTGGTGGAAAAAGGGCCTGATGCAACGATAAAACGCCATGCAAGTGGATATGTAACTATTGACTCTACAAAGTTCTGGCAAACAAAGAAAGATAGGCTCGTATTGCCACAACAATGTGAGCAGGTATGCATTTTTTTACTAATGTGTTTCATGTACATATATATCTAAGCTCGCGTACCCCTTGACTTTTGATATGCTAATTAATTACTGTACTGTGTGTATTTGAGTAGGTTATATATCTACCAATGGTGCATGACATCAAATGGTGGTACGTCATCCCTATTGCACCACGTTCCAAAGTGATGTATAATACATTCACTGATATGGAGCATATGGAGGATGTAACAAGCCGCAATGAAGATGACGTCGAACAATATGCCATTGAAGATGTTGTGATCGATGATCAAGAAATAAGAGATGATCGTGATAATGAGGATGAGCATGCCATTTCTCATGATCATGAGAATGACCCTACCATTGAAGATGATGGTGATGTTGATGAGGATGATCAGGACATCGATACCATTATCAATGGAGTACAGAATATCGATAGTGGAATAAATTTAATCGTAGCCTTACCAATTGATCAAATGGATATTGATGTTGATCGTTTGACAAGGATGGATCTTATTGAAGATGAGATCAAACCCTGACCAATCCGTCACTGTATGTTCTAAATTGATGACATTTCTATCATCTCATATGCATGATTTATTTTTGAATATATTTCATTGTTGTAAATGCATGTAGTGGGATTGTGTAATGATGTATACTGTAATGTACTATGAGATGGTTTAAGGAAAATAGTTTTTAATTTTGTTAAGGAATTTTTTTTCCAGTTTTTCTCTGCCATGCGTGTATTAATCCATGTATAGTAGCGTGTATTTATCCGTGTATAATAGCGAGTATCATCCCGTAAATATTATCGTGTATTTATGCGTGTATTACTGCGTGTATATAAACGCATGCAAATATACACGCGAACTTAAATGCAAAAATACACGCGCCCGATTTTATTCAAATACAAGCGCGACCATACACGCGTTCGTAATTTATCGCGTGTATGAAACGCGTGTATGGCAGCATTGTCTTGTAGTGCAAATGCCCCAAGAATAAACCTAGCAGAAAGAAAGCATGAAAGTTGGCAGGGGAATTATATAGAAGCAAGATTTCTCTTTACGATGCATGTACTACCGATATAGCAAACACAATTTTGAAAATCACTTAGGCAGTCTCTTACTTTCAAGGCAATCGCATAGGGAGAGAACCAAGATTTTGGAGAAACTAAAAGAATAGTTGTATACAATTCCAACCTAAGTGGTCTGAACAGTTAATCAGGCAACTAAAGGAACACCCATGTGTAAGGCGCCTACCCCTCATCGGTGACAAAGAAAGTGCACGTCATAAGAGACCAGCCACGCTGTGGTCATTGATATTGAAGATGGGAACACACATCAACCAGAGAATAATGCACATGTACAAGACCACAAGTATGCTAGAGGCCACAGAAGATCATTTTTAAGGAGCATGATATAAGCAGTACTCCAAAAAGAAAAACGGAAGTCATAGAGTTCAGTGTCATCATTGAGTGCAAGGTGAATGAAGTAATGTGGGAAATCCAAAGGGCGTGCATTGGCAGCAAGGTCACATGTAGCAGAATGCCTCGTGGGGATAAGAGGTGTGGGCAACATCTGCACAGGGTATGCCTGCACCATATTTTGAAGGCTATCACTCGCAAGCACCCTAATGGTCTCATTAGACAATAGATATGGTTTTCCCTTACCACATGTAGCGGAATGCCTCGTGGGGATAAGAGGTGTGGGCAACATACAGCTAGATGTGCAAAGGGTATGCCTGCACCATATTTTGAAGGCTATCACTCGTCGCAAGCACCCTAATGGTCTCATTAGACAATAGATATGGTTTTCCCTTACCACATGCTTCATTGCTATATTGTGGACACCAACATAGACCCAAAGCCCAATCCACCACACCCAAGATACGACCCGTTTCTATAGGAACTAACCTCACAACCGAGGAGGTATATTCATTGTGGGAAGGTGGAGAGCAAGAATGCTGAAGGTGTAACGCCCACCCCACCTAGTAGCAATGGGGCTACGAGGTTCTTTACAACTGTAACTTCCAAAGAACCACCATATGGGTCTAGTACTAACACAGAGGCAAGTGGCTGAGGCATGTGAAATGGCATAAGAGTCAAGTACCGCATGTTGATATCAGAGGAAGCCGGCAAAAAAAATAAAGGCTGCTTAGAAAATGAAAGCTTCAGTGTGGTAGAGAAGTGCAGAGATTGGAGCACAACTATGAAGTTTTTAAGATTAAATCGCATGGGGTTGATGCACACGTGGGAAAATAGGATGTGCATGTGAAAGATAAACCATATTATACGTGTCCAGATTTTGCAGATAGAGAATCCAAGAAGAAGACGTATCTTGCATGTAAGAAGAAGCCATATCTTGCATGTAAGCACTTGTACTTAATTTATTTGCATGTGCTAGGATTGAGCCACAATGAGAATACGTTTATCACAACCAGCCTATCCTATCAGACTTGGAGCTTTACAATGCCTTGTCTCGTAGGATAACCTATCCTAATTTAGAGAATTAAATGCATGGAATACCACTTGTCCTATAGTATTTTGGGACTTTGGTAACCTCAGCGGAAGCAAACTCATTTTAGAGGGTTTGATTGTGCAATATCTTTCTCCCTACCCTCCCTACCTCTTCCACCTCTCGCTATGGGTTGTCCATTTTCAAGCAGGTATGGTATTGTAGAACATGCTCATCTATTGATGAAGGTAATTCACGTTACTCACATTAAACGGTTAGAAATCTTACGAAAATGAGAGGGGAACGACGAGCTAGAGAGAGAAGAGATAGGCAAGGTGTTCCACAAAGCTCACAACCCCTTATCTAAAATTGCATGTATTAAAAAAATACATACTCTCTTTCCCAAAAAAAGGACAAAAGGATGCCTTTATTAATGTGCTGTAGAAATTCAAGGAAAGATGTCTTTATTATTTACATTAAAAAGATAAAATGTGTTTTTATTTTGTTTGTTGTTTGCAATAGTAGAGTACACCTCTCCCGCTACTATAAATAAATACAGAGATAACCTCCATAGAACTTTGTTAATCACCATTGCCACCAAGCCTTGTTAGTAGAACTTTGAAGCAGTAAACTCGATGTAGAGGATGTGATATTGTCACGTTTTTCTCTTTTTCCCTCCCCTTTGCTCTCTCTTGCACTCTCCCTCTCAAATACTTATGTTGTGAATCTCTCTCCAACTCTCTTTGACATTCTCTGTCTTGATGGAGGGGGGATGGAATCATTTTGGAATCCACTTACTTGCGTCCCAGACAGCACTCGCTAGAAAATGCTCGCCAAGAAAAATACCAAAAAGCGCTCGCTAGAAAATGCCCACCAAAAAAATCCCAAAAAGCACTCGCTAGAAAATGCTCACCAGAAAAAAATCTCCCCGTAACTTCTATCAGTAGTAGAGTTTCGCTTTAGACCCGAATGCCTTATAGTGAATGAGAATGTAAAACATGTTCCTCTTGCATGCATACTACTATTGCAAGGGGATGATTATGGATCAAAGAATATTAAGAATAGGTATCTCTTTGCATACCTATCTCTCTTAGTCGCACATGTGGTTTTTCAAATGGTTCAACTTGGCTTCTTGATGGTTGGTCATAGACATGAGGATATTAATGCAATTTTTAGTAGATTCTCAAAGAAATTACAAGTTACAAAAGGATTCTTTACTTTGCTGCACTTATTTCAAGAGTTTAATATGTGTGAATCAATAAAACTGACATTGGTCATTCTTGATTGAGGATTTTGTCAAAGGGTTGTTATGTGTGATGTAAAAGATAAGCTAGTGGGGGGAAATTCAAAGCCCTTACAATTTTGGTTTTTCAAAGTAAACCAATTCTTCCTTAAGGGCAACCAAAATCCTTGGACATATGAAAATTCAATGTCAAGGATAAATATATGGTGGTGCCTACATTAAAGAAGCTCATAAAGTATTGGAGCTTTTGGTTTGGCAATGAAATAGATCACCACCATTGAAATGGTGGCTTCTACATTAAAGTATTGGAGCTCTTGGTTTGGTAATGAAATAGATCACCACCATCAAATATAAGAGCTTCATAAACCTAGTCATCACATCGATTATTAGGAGAGAGTCATTGATAACTTGGAAACATATACTTAGCTCATCAATGAGGAATGAAGTGACGAGTTTTGGTCAAAAAATCTTATGGAAAGAAAACAAATCCAATGATTTTCATGATTTAATATGAATAGAGTTGAAATTTTTGGCTCAAGAGACATTGAAGATCATTATTATGAACTAGCATGTAATAAGCTCGAACAAGAATATAGCCCAAACATTGAAGATCATTATTGTGGACCAATGTGCAATAAGCCCAAATAGGAATATAGGATATCTTTATTGTCCAATGGTGCATAAAGGTGATTTTATTTTTGTGAGATGACCTAGTGGTGCTGATATCTACCAAATGGTTGCATTGTCCAATGTGGACATGAAGTCTCAATCCAATTGTTATAAACAAGTCAAGGTGCAATATCGGGTCCTGGTTTTGAGAGGAGAATGTAGTGATGCAACAAGGTATAAAGGCTATTGGGACAAGTATTCTGGTGTAATCAAAGTGATCTGCCTTGATGGGACTATATAGATTCAATTGAATAGAGCTAGACACCTTCAAAGACACCAAGAAATAAGAAAAAGATTAAGTTTCCAATGGTAGCATGCGAGAAGACACAAATTAACCTCAAAATAGGACAGCCTCACAATGATGCATGTACATATTTCTAGTCTTTTTTTGTACTTAGGGAGATTAAATTTAGAATGTCTTCAATCTTACACTAGTCATGATTACTATCTTAATCTCGTACTAATCATGATGGCCCTAAAATTTATGGTCTATTCTCAAAACTCATGAATGGTTTCTTATCTTGTTTGCATCACCTTTATGGCTTGAAATGCTAATTACTAAATGATTAAGTTCATTAATGCTTTTAGATTAACATTGAGATACTCTCAAAATCGAGGGAAAATTATGGACATATCTTCATGGTACATTTGTACTACCACAACAATGTGAGTAGGTAACCCTTATGATAATTGTATAAAGTTAGAATATACTAAGTAGGGAGTAATTAAATTATTTTTCATATAGCTAGTTAAAAAAACGTAATTGATTATGATATTGCTTATTACTTGTAATAGGTAATCTACCAACGTGTTTCAAACTTAGAATGGTGGTACATAATACAAGCTGCACCAAGAAGAAAACAAATATTTGAATTTAAAGATGTTGAGGAATAGATTATTCCTCTCTAGAACAAATAGAAGCAAGAGACACCATTATTCTCACCAATGATTTGGAAGTAAACGAGAAGGATTCTCATCAATATGGAGCTGTTAGACATGTCAATGGCATCCAAACTAATTGATAGAAGATCACAAAGTCTTATCATCATCTACCTCTAGAACAAATAGAAGCAAGAGACACCACTATTCCCACCAATCGTTTGGAACTAAATCAAAGTGATACTCATCAATATATATGCAACTATTAGCAAGCCGATATCAATCCAAACCAATTGATAGTTCTAAATGATGGTCTTGTCGTCATCTAATGAATCTAATAACATATGTTTTCATCTTAGAAGATCTAGGAGAAATGGAAATAGCATTAGAAATTAATCTCTTTAGAGCCACAGATCTTGTTAAAGATGAACATTTGTAAATATGTCTTTATATTTATAATAATTATGTAAATTTTTTAAAAGCTATGCACTTTTATAAGTTTTTTTCCCCATTTTTGATGCACATACCCATAACCATATCAACATATTTTCCAACAAAATTGTTGCCAAAATTATCGTTGCATGAACTGACGATGGGGGACTTTCATAGAAAAATTAAACCATCTTTCAAAAATCATTCGGTATAAATGGATACTATTTATACTATTTTTTTGGTTTTTTAATAGGTTTTAAATTATTAATTTATTATTTCTTAAGTCTTAATTTTAAGAGATAAGTGAAACAAGATCACCAAGAAGACAAAGGAGGCTTTAATTCTCAAACCAAGCCATTTAGAGGTTTGAATGAGTTGGATAACTTCTTATCTTTAAAGTAAGTTATGTCACATGAATAACATAGGGATTTAAGCGGAAGAATAAAGAGGCTTGAACCCTTGTAGTCATGATGTACTTTAGTTTAAAATAAAAATATTAACGCTTATACAAATTTCATGTATCTACCCACTTTCCTTAACTCCATTAGATTGTTTTATTTATACCTCAATCTCTATATCTTAAAATCTTAGTGATTACTAAGATTTTAAGAATTCTATAGATTGTTACATATTCATCTTTATCGCAGAGTATAAAATGCATGATTTTAATTGGTCATGAATGCATGGGAGAAAGAGTATTTGCGTTTGATTCATTTTTACATCCATTACAAAAATGCTGTCAAGAATTAAAAACTTTCTAAAAATAATATTATACCATTCATAACATTGCACATTTTTTGCTTTTCTAACAAAGATAGTATGTTTTTGGGGCATTTTAAAGGGAGCCTTTTCTAAACACATGTTTTTGGGGCATTTTAAAGAGAATCTCTAAATAAAAGCGTTCCTAATTACCCATTCAATGCACAATAGTGTTGGGTTGTCTACATAGTGAATGTCGTGAGAGTAAAGCTCAAGTGTGACTTATCTCCCATGAGTGTACACCTATTGATTCTACTCTTTCTAATATCATAATTTTATAATGATAATTGATGCTAAAGGACACCCACTTGTATCTATCTCTATCGAGAGAGAGAGAGAGAGAGAGAGAGAGAGAGAGAGAGAGAGAGAGTCTTGTTTTCTTTATGAAATGAATTCTACCTTGGGTACAGTTTTTTGAAAGCAATACAAAGTAAATATTTCATGTCTTCATGTGAGACACACACTCTCTCTCTCTCTCTCATATTGACACACTCACACCAATGCTCAACGTTTTTCTTTTTCATCTAGTCTAAAAGAGGACAAGGTTGAAGTATGCCCAGATTTCATTAATAAAAATCTTGCTACTAGTTGGTTTTATAACTAAATATGTAAAAATTTTGCCTTTTTTTAAAGACGAAATTTAATTCTTGCTAGAAATTTTCAATTTCAGCAGGTGAAAAATACACTAAAGGTTAGTAAAGGTTGGCTTTCTGTGAGCACTCACACTCATGACTGCTTACTTGTATGACTGGAGTCTTTTTCCCATCAGTTTTTTTAAGTGTCACGCACATGGGCATAGGCGTCATCCATGACCCAAGCGATGATGTGGAAAGGAAAAATTAGCCTTCTAGAACCTTATTCAAGAGAAGTGGCTGACCTCAAAGATGCCTTCTTGATTAAGCTCCAAATGAAAGAAACAGTGCTTCTAGATAAGATGTGGAAATTAAAGAAAAAATGTTTACCCATAGAAGATTAGGCTCCAAATGAAAGAAACACCTTTGCCAAGGCTTCTAGATAAGATGTGGAAATTAAAGAAAAATTGTTTACCCTGATCGTCGTTGGCGCTTTGTTGATTGCTGTGCACTGCACCACATATCAAGAACTTCGAAGGCAACATATTATTACTGTCTCCGCAGTGCCCCTCCTCTCTTTAGACACGAATTAACACAGCATTTTGTTGTTTGTGATGGGCTCCCAGTCGTCTCCCCTGCTTCATGCTGTCCTTGTGTCCGGGCCGGGCCTTGGCCACGTCAACGGCTGCTTGTTGCTGGCCAAGTCCCTCATCTCTGCCGGCTTCTCTGTAACCCTCGTCTGCTTTGCTAGAAGCTACTCCACCCACGCCAATAGGGGCCGCATCCAACCTCCTCACCCGTCCGTCCGGCTGGAGATTGTCCCGGACGGACTCTCTCCCGAGGCTGCAAACTACGGCGACCTCTTCGTCACGACTTCGGTCATGCAAGAAGGCCTGGAGCAGCTCATTCAGAGGCTCGTCGACGAGCGTAAACCGGCCACTTGTATCATCTCCGACAGCATCATGGCTTGGACACAGGATGTGGCTGACAAATTCGGCGTCCCAAGGGTTGATTACTGGACAGCCACTGCCACTTCCTACCTCTGCATCTTAGCTCTTCCGGAGCTGATTTCCAGAGGCTATGCATGCTGCAATAAGGGTACTGTTGTCTAACGCCAACCACCCCATTCTTGTCTTTAACCAGTTGAATGGATTGATTATTCTCATTAGTGCTGCTCACCTTCAAATCCCAAACGATGTAAATTTACAAACAAAATTGACCAGAGCAAATAATCCCCAGCTACCATCATATCACAAACACCTCCAAACAACCAGAGTTTGGAAATACCTCCAATTACCACTTTCTCGTGACCCTAGTGAAGAGAACAGAAATTCGAATATTCTAGTGATATTCATCGCAATATAGAGCTGTAAATAATATGCTTTTTGATGTTGTTGTTTATGGATTAAATATATGCGCTGCTAACCTTAGTTTGAACCTTAGGTGATCCTTCGAGCTGGAAGAAAAAGACAGGGGTCTTGCTGGACTGCGTACCTGGGCTCCCACGGTTCCCTTTAGACGAGCTGCCCATGGAGCTCCGATGTGCCGAAGTGGAGGCGGACGAGGACGAGGACGCGAACCCAGGGCTGCAACAGTTTTTGACGGCAGCAGCACGTGCCAAGGATGCGCGATGTGTGCTGATACACTCGGTATACGACTTGGAGAGGGAAGCGTTCCAAGGCTTGAAGGAGGTGGTGGGGATGGAGGCGTACGCAATAGGCCCCCTCATCCACCACCACGTGGACAGCACGCAGCACCACAACAATGATCAGATCAGCTTGACGTGGCTGGACGGGCAGGCCAAGTCATCGGTTATCTACGTGTCATTTGGCAGCAACGTGATGCTTTCTGCAGAGGAGATCTGTGAATTGGCGCATGGCTTGGAAGCGAGCGAACAGCCCTTCTTATGGGTCATCCGCTCTGATGCTACTACTATCGTGAAAGGAGAGCTGAGTGACGTGTTGCCCCATGGCTTCCAATCCCGTACCGCCAAGCGAGGACTAATCGTCCCCTGGGCCCCCCAGATTGCCGTGCTTGCCCACCCCGCCGTGGGCGGCTTCCTTTCCCACTGTGGCTGGAACTCCACCCTTGAGAGCCTTTGGATGGGCGTGCCCATATTGGCGTGCCCATGCGCGGCCGAGCAACCAACCAACTCAAGGCTCATCACTCAGAATTGGGGCGTGGGCATTGAGCTCGAAAGGACCGAGGAGGGCGCCTTTTCTAGACAGCATGTGGAGGCCGGCGTTCGTGTTCTCATGGATGGGACACTCGGACAAAATGCCCGGGCAAAAGCTAAACACTTTAGTGAGGTGGTGAGAAAGGCTCCGATTGAAGGAGGCCATTCACACTCCAACTTACTCAAGTTCGCTTCCGACATTAAGGGATGAATGATGATGTATTCATCAATAAGTATGGTTAAACACATTGAATCCACAAGTGATATTACACACACTATCAATGTTATGCTTGTGACCATTTCTAAACTATTGCCAAACTACACCCCAGTAGATGGTTGAGAGTTTGATTGTAATGCTTCTTTTTGGGATTCCTTTTCCCTAATACCTACCCTTTCTCAATGACAGAGTCTGAGTTAGTACCTTAGGATTTAGAGAAGAAGTTCACCTAATTCTTACCCTTTTTTTTCATGTCTTATCATTTACTCATCAAATGTATTCACATGTACACATAATAAGTATAAGCATATTTTTGTGTTGGGTTAAAGGTTCAACTACTTTACGTTCTACATCGAGCTAGGGCGTAATCTCATTTTTCTTCAAGAATTTTATTTTTTATAAGTATGAAAAAATAAATTCTTTTTTAAGAGAAAATAACCTTTTTTTTCATGTCTTATCATTTACTCATCAAATGTATTCACATGTACACATAATAAGTATAAGTATATTTTTGTGTTGGGTTAAAGGTTCAACTACTTTACGTTCTACATCGAGCTAGGGCGTAATCTCATTTTTCTTCAAGAATTTTATTTTTTATAAGTATGAAAAAATAAATTCTTTTTTAAGAGAAAATAACATTTTTTTTCCAACTCTTGGGCCCAAAATTACAATCATGTTTTTATTTCTTTATCACTTTTACGTTTAAAAAAATAGTCAACCAAGAAAAAATTCAATTTATGAAAGAAGCTAGAGTCAGAAATAAAAAGCCTTTAGTGTACTATTATGAAATTAGAGTGTGAAGACTCAACAAAATGAAAACTTCAAACAAAATAAGTAGTGTATTATTATGATATTAGACTGTGTAGACTTCAAACAAAATGAAACCTTCAAATAAAGGTCTAATAAGATGAATCAATAAGATACCATACTTGCTTAGTGTGGGATTTTTTTAAAGATGGGATGATCAGTTTTAGTGTGTGGCATGTTGCTTTGTAACTAACCATTGCTGAACTCTTACAATTTTTTCGTTGAGATTGGAGAAGAAAGTTGATGCCATGGTTCACTTCTTTATGCACAATTCATGGATCCCAAGCTCACTAAGCCTCAAGAGTATGGTCACAGATCTTGTGCTCGTAAATGGCACCCGTAAATCACATCTCTATGGTATTTAATCAACATTTAATCAACATTGATTAGTGCAAGAGGAGAAACAAGTGTAATTTCTGAATCCCCAGGCCTGAGCTGTGTGCGAACTGCGCCGCGGCCAAGGCTGAATCCTAGAAAGAAACCCTAGAAAACTTATCCCAAAAAAAAAGAGAAAAAATTAATTTTGAAAAATAAATTAATTAATTAAAAAAATTTGAAAAGAAAAACCCCCAATTGACCCTGACCCCGGTCTCGGCCTCGGTCTCGATCTTTTGATTTATATATATAGGAGAGTGAGCCTCCATAGCTTTCTTTCAAGTGAGAGCTTATGGGAAGTTGAGCCTTTTATGTAGCCCACTCCCCAAGAAGTGAAGTGAGCATGTGGGATAAAGCCTTCACCCTTTCCTCCACAAGCAAATAGGCCTTCACCCTTTCCCCCACAAGGAAACAGATTGTTTTGAGGACCACAGGAGCTCTGGATAGGCAAACACGGTGCTGTAAAGCACGCTAGGACCCCTTAAACGATACGCTCGTTTCGAGCTATCACACGCCCTAGTTCAGGTTCGCCCATAAGTAAGGGGATTAGAAACGAGTTAAAAACAATACAAAAACAAGTAAAAACGGGATGCGAAACACCCAAGAGACCACTTGGGTGGGCTTCAAGGTAGTCACCAACGCCCATAGGGTACCCACGTCACATGCATCTACGCTCTGGTCGGGTACTAGAGCCTGAGGCACTAAAAAGCGTTTCAGTTTACGCAGGCTCACACCATCCCTCCACATTGGCATCTTGGCCTTCAGTTGGAACCCAAGGAAGTGCGACCCAAGATCCACGAATAGCGGATAGTGACACGTCCTCTGACTCAGAAGCCATGGAAGGGCACCCTACCAAGAACCCTGAGGAGATAAGCCAAAACATGCCAGTTTAGGCCCCACAACCCGGATCTAGCATGTTTAGTCATCTAATAGAGACCTTTAGTAGAGCTACACGCTCTGAACATGCGACAAGCGAAGTAAATGAAGAAGGAGGGGTAGTAGATTCGCCATTCACATCTTATGTAGACCCTACCCTCCCAAAGAGTGTCCATGTGGATATTCTACCCACTTCGTTTAATTAGGGCCTACCAAGAACCCTAAGGAGATAAGCCAAAACATGCCAGTTTAGGCCCCACAACCCGGATCTAGCATGTTTAGTCGTCTAATAGAGACCTTTAGTAGAGCTACACGCTCTGAACATGCGACAAGCGAAGTAAATGAAGAAGAAGGGGTAGTAGATTCGCCATTCACATCTTATGTAGACCCTACCCTCCCAAAGAGTGTTCATGTGGATATTCTACCCACTTCGTTTAATTAGGGCCCTACTGAGCTACCACCTTCCGATGCTCTTCCTAAAGTAGAGGTCCCTAGAAGCCAATCCATAAGAAGTGACATTGCGTCCACTTCAAGAGAACCGTTTGGCACACCAAGTCTGGATGGGATATTTCTCAATGAAAATTAGGAATATGATCTACACACAGAGACTCTAACTGACTTATACATGGGTTACACATACCATGTAGGTTGGTTAGAAGTCATACGATCTACATCTAGCGCCACTAATCTAGAGGAGCAACAACAAATGATATGTGAGGTTATTCATAGAATTATCCAATTCAAGAGGCAAAATAGGGGAGTGAACCTAGTTTCCACTGGCCCTATGAGGTTTTTGGATACGGGCAAGGCCAAACAACCAACCCTATCACAATTGGAGACTCCCTCGGTGAGTCCCATAGACCCTTCATATGTTGTTTTGCCTGGAGTCTCAATGCAGGTTGAGCCCACGAGCAGTAACTTTAGCTTTCCAACCTTGGCTCAACTTTCCATTAAGGAATCTACAATGCCTACCCCAATGATGAGCATAACGGAAAGTGCACCTGTTACCGCTGTAGTTAGTACGATGTCGCTACCTAGTGGAACAATACATACAACAGTGCGTGCCAGTGCCTATCGACCATATGTACCTATCGCTACTCATGCTCATGTAGCTCCTACGCCTCTTAGTATGCCAATGGCGTATGCTCCACGACCGCCTTATCACAACCCTTATCCAAGAGGAGCTAGGCCTAGTCACATATCATATCCTACGTCATTTGCCAACATACCCAGACCAACGCCAACTCCTATTAGCCAGGCTATCCCAGAAGTGCCTCCACCAGCTATGCCTACTCACCTAGGTGATCTCGCAGCATTTGCTCAGACGATCGGACGATCTATTGCGGAAAACATGCGGGGCATGCCTGAGAGGGAACCTAGAAGCAAGGCGGTACAAGTGGCTAAGCTCACTCAGAACTTCAGTGGTAACGAGGATGTGAGAAAGCACATTGAAGTCTTTGAACACGTGTGTGATTCCTTGGAAGAGCATAATGAGCTGCATAAGTGTAAAGCCTTAGGCTTAACCTTGAGTGGGAAGGCCGGAGATTGGTATCGAACCTTAAGAGTTGAAGAGCGCACTCACTACCCCACTCTCAAGAGATTGTTCTTGAAAGAATACATACGTGAGGGTGTGCTTTAGGGAGTAGCATCTCAACTCCAAAAAGCTGAACGCGAGGAAGGGGAGTCAGTGAGAGACTTTATAAGTCGATTGAAGCATCTAAATTCTCGCTGCACTCCCGATGAGCGCTTCAATAACAACCAACTGCTCGATAGATTCATCCAAGGAATGCGCCACAAGGACATATACAATGGCCTAGTCATTAGAGGTCTTACAACGTGGGAAGCAGTCATCACTGCCAATGCAATCCAGTTAGAAGACAACTTGATGATTGCAGGTAAAAAGGTGTCTTTGGAGACAAAATCCGTTAGTTTGCAAGTATCTGGGCACGAGCCAATGACGCTAAAACCTATTGCCAAGGAGCCTAAGATATCCGAAATGTCTGTGACCAACCTTACTAAGGGGTAATCGAGCTCCTCAAAATAGCCATATGTACCCAAGAAGAGAGCAACAATGGTGTTCGGTTTGCTTAGGACCACATAGCACGAGTGAATGTCCCACATTCAGAGTCAAATTCAATGGGAATTGCAATGCATATGGTAAGTATAGCCATCAATCTAAAGATTGCCTAGTACTTAAGCGAATGTTGGCAAATCAGCCTGGTCAAACACACCTCAAGTACCCACGCTAATGCCTGCACAACCTGTCGAGCAACCGTTCACAGCACATAGTTCCAAGGAATCCGAATGTAGTCCAGTCTGTGCCGTTACCACCGCCAGTGCTAGGACCACAACCTCCACATCCAAGGATTACCCCTATAAACCAGATAGGTTGTGAGTCACATAGTGCGTGTGGGGATTATGAAGAGGAGATATACCCCACTGTTTCATATGGGATTGATACGTTTGAAATGATTCCCCAGTACTACATGGAGGATCATTTCGGGCAAGTCAAGCCTGTATATCAAGCGGCTGCTCTCACCACAAGAGGGCAAAACCTTAATACCTTGGCGAGGAGACCACCTCTTCAATGCTACGAGTGTGGTGGACCGCATCGTGTAGCGGAGTGCCCTAATAGGCTACAGAAGATTGCTACTCAGATGCAACCAAATCAAGGGAGCACATCGGGAATGCCGGTACTTACATGTAATCGTTGTGGCATAGATCATTTGATTGCTCAATGTCCACATAATCCTAATGCACCCAAGATTACGCCATTGAATTTGGTTAAGGTCACCAACCAGGCACAAGGAACCACACCCGTTGTACCCGCGAATGTAGTTACACGGTCAATGCTTCAAAATCAAAACTACATTCTCGAGGAGAGGGATACTGTATCAATCGCTTGAGCAAAGAAAAAGAAAACGTGGCGGAAGAGATCGCTTAATGCCACGAGCTCCAAGCCTAGTTCAAAGACTAACATAGGGACAGGAGATGACCCCGTGTATATGAATGATCCCGAAGATGATTCCGATTCAATAGAAACCATGGGGACCAAAGCCACTACCTTAAGGGAGGACCCCACTCGGGAGCTCAATGAAGGAGAATCAAGTGAATACATAAATAAAGGGACACAGAAGGAAACTTCCTCGGCCCCACAACCAAGTCAGTTAATGCCCTCTCGGCTGCCCAAACTGACTGAGACTCCCCAAGACAAGCCACGTGAGCCAAAAACCCTCAAGAAACCCAGTTGAGGAGATTGAATAAGTGCAACACTTAAGGGGTTTGGTGGAAGAAACACAAAGAGAACTGGAGCCAAACCCTAGAAAAATCCAAATTCCAGACACAGTGTTTCCTACACACAAGTTCAGCCTCACAGGAGCCATAAACCGTTAGCTATACCGAGTATCATTCGGGAAGAAAGTGAGGATAGGACATCAGGAAGTGGGCAAACACCCTTTTTGCTTGAAAGAATGTTTAGTGAGGGAATGCTTGACCCCATCGAAGAGGAAGTGATTCCATCTTCACCGGTCCCTAGTCAAGGGGCGATGTCTCGAAAAGTACCGTTGAATGTGTCCAAGCTAATGGATTTCATGTCCTCTGAAATCAGAACCACGATCATATCCAAATTATACGGAGATCCTGAGCTATTCTTAGCTCTTCGGGCTTTTCTCAATGGAGAACTAAAGGCGGGGCTACCATAATTTGCAAATATGGATAGACCCGACACGCTTCAAGATGAAGGGAAACATTGGGATCTACAACCCAACTTAGATGAAGATTCGGTCGTTGTTGAAATACCTGTTAACAAGTTGGGACAGTACTTTGAAGGTGACGAATCTAATGCAGACCGAGGGATTAACTCTAAAGGGAATCCTTGATGGTGGTGCTGGAGTGAGTATTGTGACTAAAAATTGTTGGGAATCTATGGGAAGACCTCACCTTGAAGTCACAAACATAGTGGTTAAGATGGCAAACGAAACTATTGCTAAATCTATTGGAATGTTAAGGGACCTTAAGATCAAGGTTCTGGGATACAAGGTAAGACATACCTTCATTGTAATGGATTTCTCCAAGCATCCTATGTCATATCAAATGATCTTAGGACGTCCTTTCATGAGGGAAGCACAAATGGTGCATGACTGGTCGAAAAACCATGTCTACCTACAATTCCAAGACTCTGTCATTCGAGTTGATCTTGAGAATGGTCGTGCACATCCCTTAGGAAGCAAGGTTATCATCGATAATCGATCGGATACCACTATTCGCTCCGTCCCATTAAGGTATTGCTATACATGCAAAAAAGAGACTGATGATGGGAAAGATTCTCCTTATATGGATGTCCTACCGGGTATGACTGAGTCAGATAACATGGATTGGGTACACCTAGCGACAAACATAGACACATGGGGAAATAGAGGCACAAGTTGGGTAACACCTGCTGAGGGGCAAGATATGCCACCGTTAGTGCCAATAAACATGATAGGTGTTATGCACTTGACTCCTGATGGTGAGACAGTAGCAAACTCCACTGACACTGAAAGTAGCGAAGACTCTAACCAATCTAACTCTGAGTCGTCTGAATCTCAAGAAGAAACTGACTCTGAGCCCGATGGGGGGAATGAATCAAATATTCACCCAAATGTGGAAGCAAGGTGCTCAAGGCCTAGGACAGTGACCTATAGTTCATCCGAAAGTGAGGGGGACACAAGTGAAGATCGACCAAGTGAGTTCGAATCTGACAAAAACAAAAATCAAAAACTTGGTAAGAAGAAAACAAGACATAAGCGACAACGCTATCGAGCTAATGTACGAACTGCAATAAACAAAGAGAGATCCACTCTGCAGAATGGCTTAGTTATGTAGGAGCTATTGACTCTCATCGGAAGTTAGCGGACAATACCTCCATACCGTCTATAGTGTATTCCGCAACCTCATGACGTCGCCCAATTAGAAATCGAAGAGAAGCCAAAACTAAGTCGTACTGCAAGAAGGCGGCAAAACCAAGAGTTAGCTCAGCAACAAAAGGAGGCGGAATTGAAAAAAGAAAAAAGCCTGGCACAACAAGAACCAGTAGACTTACACCCCGCACCCGAGCATTTCAAATCATTTACCCACAGCAGGGGAACGTAAAGTGGTCTACACAAAAGCCCAACGAACGCCTACCAATGGGAGTAGCGGTGTCTACGATGGCCCTGCGGTAGTTAAGGAGATAGACTTAGCAGATCCGGGTGAGGAGTCTAAACCAGTTTTTATTGCTCAAGACCTCACCAAGGTGGAAGAAGCTACACTTACGAAGCTTCTTATAGAATTCAAGGACATATTTGCTTGGACATATCATGATATGAAGGGTGTTCCACCCTCGGTGGTGCAACACACGATTCTAATGATTAGCACTGCTAAACCAGTCCAACAACATCCCTACCCAATAAATCCTACGTACGCAAAGATTGTACAAGAGGAAATTGAAAAGCTTGTAAAATGTGGATTCATATACCCAATTGAGCACTCAGAATGGGTTTCTCCGATAGTCATCGTACCAAAGAAGAATGGGAAACTCAGAGTGTGCGTTGATCTCAAAAAGGTTAATGCAGCCACCAGAAGGAATCATTACCCCTTTTGCCATATTCTGAACATGTGCTTGAAAGAGTGGCAAGCAAGCCTGGCATATAGCTTTTTAGATGGGTACTCGGGTTACAATCAGATCACAATTGCAGTCGAGGACCAAGCTAAAACAGCATTTATCACGGAGTTTGGAGTGTTTGCCTTTCGCGTCATGGCTTTTGGCTTGACCAATGCACCTGCAACATTCCAACGATTGATAAACACGGCCTTTAAGGAATATCTAAGGGACTTCTGTGAAGCTTTCTTAGATGATCTTTGTGTTCATTCCTCTTGGGACGAGCACTTGATGTGTTTACGAAAAATATTTGAAAGGTGTAGATTATATCGCATCTCATTGAATCCTTTCAAATGCCAATTTTGGGTTAAACACGAAGTTATCTTAGGGCATATAGTGTCCAAAAATGGGATTTTCACTGACGAGAGTAAAATCAAGGTCATTCTGGAATTGCCCCCACCTACCAAATATAAGGGAGTCCAACGCTTTATGGGCCATGTTGGTTATTATCGAAGGTTTATTCTATTCTTCGACGAGATAGCTCGACCATTGTATAAGCTTCTCATCGAGTTTATTTGGACCGAAGAATGTGACCATGCCTATGAGCTATTAAAGAAGGCCTTAGCGAGTGCTCCAATCTTGCGAATGCCTAACTGGGATTTAATCTTCCATGTGCATATTGATGCATCAAACTTTTCTATTGGGTGTGTGTTAACTCAACCTGGAGAACACAAATTAGACTACCCCATTAGCTTTGCCAGTCTCGCCAGCCCAGTTGAACGATACTGAGATGAACTACACCACTACGGAGTGAGAAGGGTTGGCAATGATATATGCAGTAAGGAAATTTCGTTATTACCTCCTTGCCACCAAGTTTGTTTTCTATGTGGATCATCAAGCATTGTTGTATCTAGTAAACAAACCATGCTCCACAGGAAGAATCACACGATGGCTATTGATTCTTCTTGAGTTTGATTTCACTGTTGTTGTGAGACCTGGCAAAAAACATGTTATGGCTGATCATTTGTCTTGCATACCTAATGGTGAGGCTCCTACGGGAGTTGATGATGACTTACCTGACACTTCCCTATTCATGGTGGAGACAATGCCTGAATGGAGTGAGAAGATTGTTAACTTTTTGGTTAATGGCTTTCCACCCAAGGAGCTTCGTAAAGATCTAGCTCGAAAGCTGATCAAAGAATGCGAACCCTATTGCCTGATAGCCGGGACTCTTTATAAAAGAGGAAAGGATGACGTTCTTAGGCATTGTGCCCGAGAGGATGAGTATCTATATATTTTGCAAGAGGCACACATGCGTGTAGCCGGTGGTCACTTCTCAGGAGACTTAACTGCGCGAAAGATCTTACAATCGGGGTATTGGTGGTCCACTATGTTCCAAGATGCATCACTCTTTGTGAAGGGTTGCGATGAATGCCAACGATACAAGAAACCCCAGAGGAAATATCAGATGCCCCTACATCCAATCAAAGTAAACCAGCCATTTGAAAAGTGGGGTTTAGACTTTGTAGGTCCAATTAGCCCAGCGGCCCGAAACACACAATCTCGCTATATTATTGTGGCCACTGACTATATGACCAAATAGACTGAAGCGAAGGCGACACGTAAGGCAGATGCAAGGACAACAGCCAAGTTCCTCTTTGAAAATATATTCACACGCTTCGGTTGTCCTTTTGAACTTGTGAGCGACAATGGTACGCATTTTATAAATGAAGTGATTAAGGAGCTCACAACAAATTTCATGATATCCCATCATAAATCTACTCCTTACTATCCGCAAGCGAATGGCCAAGCCGAGAGTACCAACAAGACCTTAATCTCTGTTTTGACAAAGACAGTTGAAGCTCATCGCACGGATTGGGATCTAAAGCTTACAACAGCTTTATGGGCCTATCGTACTGCGTACAAAGTGGCTATTAATTGCACGCCGTTCAAGATGGTATATGGCCAAGAAGCAGTCATGCCGTGGGAATTTGTCATTCCTAGTCTTCGTGTTGCTAGTCAAGAGGGTTGGGATGGTAATCCCTTAGTAGAGCGTTTGTATATCCTTGAGCGGCTAAACGAAGAAAGACAATTGGCTGTATACAATGCCCTTGTGGAGAAGGATAGAAGGAAAAAATGGTTTGATCGCCACCTGAAGGATAAGGACATCAAGGTTGGGGATAAAGTCCTGATGTATGGAGTGCATAACGAAAAGAAGAAGCTCAAATATGCTGGTAAGGGACCGGATAGAAGGAAAAAATGGTTTGATCGCCACCTGAAGGATAAGGACATCAAGGTTGGGGATAAAGTCCTGATGTATGGAGTGCGTAACGAAAAGAAGAAGCTCAAATATGCTGGTAAGGGACCGTATAGAGTATGTGAAATTACCCCGCAAGGTACCATCCGAGTGGAGACTCTCAACGAAGTTGAAACCATTGGATTCCTTAATGGGAGTAAATTCAAAAGATACTATGACCCCCTGAGCCAAGAGGAGTTACATGCAATCCATCAAAAGAAGGCAGCTAAAGAACAAGCTAAGCTTAAGAAGATACAAGCAAGAATTGAAGCCAAAGAACATCAACAGCGTGCTAGGCACCAGCGAGAAGCCAATTTGGGGATTACACAAGCATTTTTCGAGGAGACAGACGAGGATTCACTGGAATCTGACCCGCCTCTAAGATACCCAATTGAGTTATAGAGCCCTTACGGGGAGGTGCTGTATAATGCATTATTGGATACAGGAGCTCAACACAATTTGCTATCATATGGCGTGTGGTGTCAACTTGGAAAACCACATTTATCCAAGAGTGCTATCCAAGTTCAAGGAATCAACAAGAAGAAAACCCATGTCTCAGGAATTCTGCACACTCCGGTTGCCTATGACAAGGGGACCGTAATTCAAAGTTTTTTGGTTATGCCTGCGGTGGCGGGTACCATGGAAGGGACTGTAAACTTAGGGTGCAAATGGATGATGGCCACCAAGTGCAATATCGATTGGGCAACCAGACGAGTCACAATGCAAGAACCAACACTAGGTCTGACCGCTCAAAATCCCGCACCTAAGTCATCCACTCAAATGCTAGATGATGAAAAATCACAAAGTCCAGTGGCAAAACCATCTTTGATTGTTTGCCACCCCTCTAATGCTTCAACGCCAAGAGTGGAAACATGCAGGGTGGTCTCTAAAGCTCCACTTACTATGCCAAAAAATACATACAAATGGGTCCCAAAGCTTCGGTAACAGCTACTTCCCCTGCTCAATCTTGTTCAGACAAGAAGCCTCGTAGGAAGAAAACAACTACCCACCCAAGAAAGGGCAATGTAACATCACAATGGATCCCTAAAAAATTATTAGTAGCCCAAGGATACTACGAGGGGAATGACCAGATTTGGGTCCCTATACATAAGCTGAATCCCTCTACATCACCTGTAAAACCTTGCAAAGCAATTGTTGCCACCCCAACGACAACTCAAGACCGTGGTAAGGGAAAGGTAACAGAGTGCTCCGCACCACTTCTTCCAGAGTTATTTTGGATTCCCAAACGATATCGATCATTACCACCTAGCTCAGGAAGGGGGGAGCCACATGAAGCTTCTAGCTCCTCATGCCAGGCACACGCTGATATAGAAGTTTCTACATGCTCTACACCTACTCTTGTCAACACCCAACAAAAGACCAATGAGTCTACGTCTCCCCTTGTAATAGTATCGTCGGAAACCATTTCCTCCATTCGTCAATGGGAGCGTACACTAACATCTCTACAATTGGATGTGGCCACAAGGGTCATAAAAAGCTATCTGTCCACATCACAACCTATGACCCGCAGAACAAAATTGGTTCCAAGAGGCTGCAACATCATTGCAAAAAATATGATCTACCCAAGGAAAGGGGGAGCATGTACTCACGCTCGACATTCTAATGCTTCCTCCTTAACCTTCTCCCCTGACCATATAATTGCCAAATTCAAGGGGATGTATATATATAGCTTCATACACAAAAAAGAAAAGAAAAGAAAAGCAAAAAATAGTAAAAAGAGCAAGAGCACATTAAGAGCAGAAATATCCGTATATACAATCAAGAACTAGATTGACCTATCATAAACCTACTGATGCTATATCTGTGTTTGCAGATATGGCAGATGCACGATCATCATACACTTCATCCACTCCCCCTTTGGTGAGAGGTATCATCTGTGTTTGCAGATATGGCAGATGCACGATCATCATACACTTCATCCACTCCCCCTTTGGTGAGAGGTATCATCTGTACCTTTCTCAGATATTTCACATGTGCTATCCTGTAATTGAAACGGAATGGGATCATATAGATGTACTAGCCAGAGAGGAAAATGTTGAGGAATTAGAATGGCTAATTCGCCTATTGACCATGACTGACCCCTACTCTGTAGAGGACATATCCCCGATAGTCCAATTCTTTCCTTTTCCACAAGATGGCTATCCTCGCATGGTTACATTCTTGATGAGTTTATGTGGATGGAAAAATGAAAAGGAAATATCTGACAATGATGAATGGACGGATGAAACTCATGGCACTACTGAGGTTGACTTTATTTATTTGGATGATGCGGATAGAGGCTTAGCCTTAGGGCTAGAGCCAGGACTCTACAACATCCTCTTACCGTATCCTCAGTAGTAGTAGTGTGGTGACTGGTAGGTAGGTTAGTGTTTTCAAGCTTTTTCTAGTTTGGATTCCTTAAACGAGTCTTTAATTTTTCACACTGATGTGCCTCTCGAGGTATAGTGCTTGTCATGCATTTTTCTCATCGAATCAAGGAGATCTCCAAAATACAGGTATAATTCTTCCATACCCACTCTCTTTCGTTTTGCTGTTCAATTAATTGCATGAACTATAATGCATGACCACATGGAAATTGTCAATGTACTACTTAGTTTTTGAAGTTGCCTGACGTGCTAGTGTGAATCATTGATGAGTTTAACCTTATTGGATATATTCTTGAGAATGCATGCAGTCTTTAGTTAACCTTGGAATACAATTGTCTTAGGACTAGGGTCAAACCATCTTAATGTTTGACACCTGGCCATGTGTGTGTTGACCTTCAGGACATAGCTTTTACCCCTTTGTCGAAAGGATGCAAGACAAATTATAGTTCAGGAGAGAAGATCAAAAGAAATAAATTTTAAAAAAAAGCCTACAATAAATGGCAATACAAGTCTATGATGTGCTTTAATGTTGGCCTATCGCCTTATTGATACTTGGTAGGTGAGGAGTATTCTACTCCAGACCGATGCCTTGGTTGGTAGGGGGTAGCCTTGGTTGGTAGGGGGTAGCCTTGCCTAAGGTGAACTAATAGATTCCTGGATAATGCCTTATGTTAAACATGTTACCAGGATCGATGTTAGTCTTGGTTGGTAGGGGGTAGCCTTGCCTAAGGTGAACTAATAGATTCCTGGATAATGCCTTATGTTAAACATGTTACCAGGATCGATGTTAGTCTTGCCTTAGGAAGGTCGCCATTGTGTGTAAAAATTATCACGTGCATAAAAAAATAAAGGCAAAAGGCTCCTGTAACTCTGATGTTTCTTGTGTCCCTAGGCTCGCGGTATTAACTTGTTCTTAGAGTAGACACAGTGTGGTCATCTGTTAATTTATTAAGCTTGGTTATTTTCCTTGACTTAGGCCAGTTATAAACCTTGATTAACCTTTGATACCTTGCTAACTCTTGATTTACTTTTAATAATTTTAAACTCGTGTTAATTTGCTACACTAGCTCATTTATGTGACCCCTTAAACTAAGTCTCATAGCAACATCCATTGTGGTCTAACATGCTTGAATTTATACACTTTATATCTTTTGAATTCCAGCATACTTTCCTCTACTTCCCTATTTTGCAGACGGTCTACCACAACAAACCCTATTCGAGCTTACCATACCATAGCTTCCGAGGACAGAATCTACATCAGGAAGGGGGGCATGTTAACCTATGACGGACATTGAGACGTACTATGTTTTACGTCATGTAATTAGTTTAAGTATTCTGAGTCATGGGCCGGGCTTGTCAGCACCATATGCAAACGATAAAGGGATTGGGTGATCGCCGATGAGAGGTGCACCTTGAATATCAGTAGGAAAAGGGTTAGGATAGGCCGGCCATGTATGGGCGCCCATGTGTGAACGGCCAAGTCACCTATAAGAGTCAAATGTAGCCCTAAAACCCTCATTCTCATGTGTTGAATACAAGAGTGCTCTTGCCTTATCCTCTTGGTTTCCTTCTCCTACGCGTGAGAGAGAGAAAGAGAGAGAGAGAGCACTGTGTAGCGGCACGACGGCGGCGAGGCGGTAGAGCGGCAACGGCGGCTCCTTCTTCACTGCGACGCAGAAATCCTTCACGGCGGCGGTTTTAGTGCGGTGAGTGACACACCTTTGCATTTTTTTTGAGCTTGCTTTCCTGGTTGTATGCTTGCAGCCATTCGTGGCTCGCATACGGTGTTCGGCAAGTCCCCAGCTACGACGTGTGCGGCAAAAGCGCACACTCTCCTTGAGAGGATACATGTAGTTTTCCACAATTAAGTGTTCTTAGTTTAATAAAGAGCCCTTTTTCATTCATTAGTATTTAGAGATGCTCTACTCTTTATGCTCTAATCTTTAACCCTTTTAAAAGGCCTTAGCTAGATTATCACTTATTCTAACTCTTGTAAAGACCACAATAACCATAACCTTTCGTATGTTTAATCTATATTTCATTCCCTCATTAGCCTTAACAGTTAATAATAAAGATAAAGGATATCCAACAAGTTATTCTTAATTTTCATATTGGTTTTTCAACTAGTAATTAAGGATAATTAAGGCTACGAAGTGATTAGCTTAATTAATCCTTCTTCTTCTCATTACCTTGTAAACAAGTAATCTAGAGTATTTAAAAGTTAAGGTATCACTCCTAAATTTAAGGAATAAGCCCTAGGAGTTTAGGGTACATACGTAGTATTTAGGACAACCAAGATGAGGATTTATACCTCTTTAATCCTAATCTCAAAGCATAATTAAGTCATTTTCTCGCCCAATCTCACCCGAGTTGTTGTCGCCATCTGTTGTTGAGCTACTCGTGCTGCTCACCCTCGATGTGGATTTAAGTTGTGTTGCCTAGGTGCCCCCCATCCCTCTTGCCTCTCATTACCCACTCTCTTCACTCTCACACATACACATAATCACACACTCTAATGACACACTAACCTGATAGTGCACACACACTCTTGTCATGTCATAGATAACACGTGCTCTTGGCAAGTTGTAGATTGCACACACACTCCTGACATGTCATAGACCGCACACACACTCTTCAGAGAGAGAGAGAGAGAGAGAGAGAGAGAGAGAGAGAGAGAGAGAGAGATGCAAGAGATAATGATTGGTAGAGTGTGTGTGTGTGTGTATGTATGTGGAAATAAGAGAGAGAGAGAGATAATGGGGGGACATAAAGAGATAGTGGGAATGAGAGAGAGTGTGTGTGTTGAGAAAAGCAATGTGTGAGGGTGCAACATGAGTAGAGCAAGGGGAGGAGCATACACATTAGAAAAGGATAGACTAAGGGTACATTGGCAAAGTTGATTTGTATGATCATTTGTAAAAGGTGAAGTCAAAGGTCAAAAAGGTAGCACATGGAACGTGCAAAGGAGACATGCAGTGTGAGCATTTATGGACACATGGCTGGCATTAGGGTGTATACAAAGCATGGATCGGAGTCCTTCCCAAGGCTATAAATATGGGTGTATGAAGCTTGATTAGAAATGAGATTATTGAGTTTATGTTCTTATTTTTGTGTGATTGTGTAATCTCTAGCATAATATTGTATTAGTATTTTTCTTAAGCTTCACCATGGAATTGATTTCTTGCTATGAGCCACCCTAAATCAATTCCATTTCAACAAAGAGAGAGAGAGAGAGAGAGAGAGAGAGAGAGAGAGAGAGAGAGAGAGAGAGAGAGAGAGAGGGAATGAGAGAGATAATGCGAGAGGGAGAGGGAGAGAGAGAGAGAGAGAGAGAGAGAGAGAGAGAGAGAGAGAGGAAAAGAGAGAGAGTTAGAGGAGAGAGAATGAAAGAGAGTAGAGATAATGATAATTAGAGAGAGAGAGAGAGAGAGAGAGAGAGAGAGAGAGAGAGAGGACAGAGGGGAGAGAGAGAGAGAGAGAGAGAGAGAGAGAGAGAGGACAGAGGGGAGAGAGCAAGATTGAGAGAGATAATGGGGCTGAGAATGAATCGAGGATGAATCTATGAGAGAGAGAGAGAGAGAGAGAGAGAGAGAGAGAGAGAGAGAGAGAGAGAGAGAGAGAGAGAGAGAGATAAATGATAGAGAGAGATAGAGAGAGGAGAGAGAATGAATGATAGTTAGAGATTGAGAGAGAGAATGGGGGAGAGAGAGGAGAGAGAGAGAGAGAGAGAGAGATTGAGAGAGAATGAGAGAGATAATGGGGCTGAGAATGAATCGAGGATGAATTTACCTAGGTAATGAGAAATAGTGGGAGAGATAATGTTGTACTTGGCTAGGCTTAGATGATAGTTAGAGAGAGAGAGAGAGAGAGAGAGAGAGAGAGAGAGAGAGAGAGAGGAGAGAGGAGAGAGAGCGGGATTGAGAGATCATGGGGCTGAGAATGAATCAAGGATGAATCTACCTAGGTAATGAGAGATAGTGGGAGAGATAATGTTGTACTTGGCTAGGCTTAGATGATCCCAAGACACACCGCTAGGTTACTTGGCACGTCGCAACGATCAAGGATGTGTAGATTACTTGTGTAGGTTATTTGTTTAGGCTTAAATGACCTTTTGGTTATGTAGCACCCCATAGGTTTTATCATGGCTCATGAGGCGCATCCAAAGACCATTCCCGAGATGATCATGTTCTTAGAGGCTTCCTACACAATCAGCTTTGTGGGCAACATCCCTCGATGCATCTTGTTGCATTGTTGGAGAGAATGGTCAGGACTCTATGTTTCCTCGATGATGTAGAGCCTTTAATAGCATGGCTAGAGACACAACTGTATGTTGTGGCTTATCTCACTGAGAGGTTTCCAAAATGCCCACTATTAGAGAGAGGACGTTACAACTGTCCGTTCTTCGTGAGAGGATGGGCGAGTCGTGACTCTAGGGACGCTTAAGACAGCTTGGTGCACCCATGAGTAGCTATGGTGGCCCACATTGTACCATGTTAAGTGGTGTAATATGGTGCCATGCCCCATCATCACAAGATTCCTATCAACTTTGCACAGTAGTTATACACCGAGTTCGTGTTGGGGCTTGAGGTAGACTACCATGATCTCGTTAACCCAACGTGGTGGCACAATGTAGGTTAGGAATCTCCCCCTTGTACTTCGCACATCATGTGGTTTGGAGATGCTCCCTTTCGCCATAGTGCATGAGCTCGGTGTACAGATAGGTCACCAGTTTCATCATGCTACAGAGTCCATTCAACACGTGGTGGGTCTCTTCTCAGAGCTAACCACTACCATGGTATTTAGCACATCATGTAGTTTGGAGATGCTCCCTTTTGCCATAGTGCATGAACTTGGTGTACAGATAGGTCACCGGTTTCATCATGCTACAGAGTCCATTCAACATGTGGTAGGTCTCTTCTTGGAGCTAACCACTACCATGGTATTCCTCAAAATCCTTTTAGAGTAATTCAATTATGATGTGTGTTTCTATATAGGGGAGTAATATTTTATCTTATTTGTGTAGGACCCCACATCGTTTCACTTGCAGGCTTCTACTTCCGGTTAGGCTATGGAGAGACTTGAGGTAACATCACCTTCCTCTGCCATGCCAGTGTATTCCCCTTCCTCAAGCATGCTTTCTAGTATTTGTCTTAATATTGATTACTTTCACTTTTCAAGATGCCGATCTAGATGAGGTGCATTGACAGATGTCTTAGCTCACTTTGGAATTGTAGGAGCATGACCAAGAGCTCGAGTGCTAGAGAGAGTGTTGAGATATCGAGCTCAACTAGTGCTACGACGGACATTGATGACCTTCCTGGGTGATAGCTTCTGTATCTACACCACTGGCATGGTTGGTGAGATTATGGGTGATACGCAGCCAGTGGGATGACAAGCTATGTGACAACCATTTTGAAGTACTTGAGACTGGCATAGTTATAGAGCCAGCTTATTAAGTCAGGTTCACATTATAAACCGACCTTTGTATGTTGTAGTAGTTGAGTACTAGCCCATATAGTGTGTACTCTTATCTTTATGTTATGTTAGTTGAGTAAAGAAGAAGAAGATAGAAGAAAATTCAACTATCCATCTCTCTCTTGTGTCTTGCTCTCTCTCTTGTGTCTGTGTGTTTGCTTGCTAGGGTTTGAAGCTCTCCCAAAGGAAGGAAGCAGTACTACACGTGTAAGAGCACCATCATCTCTTTCCCCTACAACACCCCCTCAGTAGCTCTGAGAGCTACACATCTCCGACGATTGAGGAGCTGTCTTCCCGAGAACGGAGCTACATGGAAGTTTCAGGCGCGTTATAGGCCCCATTTTGTCACTATAGGATATTTTCGGTAGTTTTCTGGAAGTTCTAGTAGAGAACTGTTTCTGCTCAAAATCTGGCTATTGTAGTGCAGCAGTGCATTTCGGAAGTGCAGACAGGGTCTTCACATGTATTGTTGATACTCGATGTATGTACATGTACTCTGGTCACATTTGGTGACACACAAGTTGTGCTGAAGTACCGTGATGCTACTGTAGCAGTTACAGGAGATATTGTTGTATTACAGGTTGCATACAGAAGTTATCTATTTGCAGGTTATCTGATTGCTGCTCAGGAAAACATGTCTGGCAGAATTAATCAGATTGTTAGTGAGAAGCTGGATAAAAATAACTTCCATGCCTAGAAGTTCAGAATGACCAATTTCCTAATGGGTAAAGGATTTTGGGATTATGTAGAAGGAGACGATGAGGAGCCTCCAGAGTTATCTGAGGAGAATGCCACTCCTGCAGATATAAAGGCATTTAAGGATTGGAATCAGGGTGCAAGAAAATTCATGTACTTGCTTTCAATTAGTTTCACAGACACTATGATAGGACATATACAAGATGCAAACACTCCAGCAGTTGCATGGCAAAATTTGGTTCAGATGTTCTAGACTAACCCAAAGGCAAGGAAGTTGCAGTTAAAGCAAGAGGTGCATACTATGGAAAAGAAAAGCATGTTCATCAATGAATATGCCTTAAAGATCAAGGACATTGTTGAATCCCTTGGGTCTATCAATGTATTAGTGGAGGATGATGATTTGGTAAGTGTCTGTCTGAATGGGCTTGGCAAAGAGTACAAGCCATTCAAGACCTCCATTGCAGTTAGGAAGAATATTCCCAACTATCGGGACTTGATATCTATGCTGATCATACAAGAAAAGGCTTTACGTGAGGATTCTTCTTCACAAAGCAAGAACACATTGGAACAGGCCTTCTACTCTAATTTAGGTAGAGGCCGTAGTCAAGGCGAAGGTGGTGGTCGACAAGGAAATCAAAATTCTGGACAACAATAGTCCAATGATTCACAACAGCAATCATACACAGGTGGAAGAGGCAGAGGTAGAGGCCGTAGTCAAGGCGAAGGTGGTGGTCGACAAGGAAATCAGAATTCTGGACAACAATAGTCCAATGATTCACAACAGCAATCATACACAGGTGGAAGAGGCCAGTCTAGAGGCCGGGGGAGCCAAAGAGGCCGAGGTAGTTGGCAAAGAAATCAAAATGCAACAGCATAGAGTGCTATTACTGTGGCAAACCAGGACACATGGCAAAGGACTGCTACAAAAACAGAATGACATTAAAAGTGGGAAGTTGCAGCAAGGCAACTAGGCATCATCTAGTAAACATGGAGGTGATGACAGAAGTGAGCAGTTGTTTGTGATGCAACACATGCTTAGTTCCATAACAGGGGATGTGTCAAGATCTCAAGATATATGGTATGTAGATTCTGGCGCGAACATTGGTTGCGAGACCACATGTAGACACTGGTTGTACACTTTGTGGAGTTTTCCTCAATGAGCTTGACACCTAGGGGTACACATTAGGGTGCCACCACCAGTTTCATCTTTACTACCTTGTCTTATCACATCGATGATGTGACTACTAGGTGTCCGACCTATCATTAGCAGTGTAGGATTTGGCCTATACCACCTCTAGGGAATAGATGGCTTGTACCCAGGGTTAGCACTGACCATGGATCTTGTCACACGGAGGCCCATCGATAGCGTTCATCCTAGATATCATTGCTACTGCCAATGGATACATTGTAGAGGATTTGCCAAAGGATTTTGAGGGTCCTTTATAGATGGATTTATCACCCATGGAGGAGGACGCATAGAGAGCATGATGGGATCACGTCGATGAGCATTGTAGGCTAGAGATGGTGGATTAACACATCCCAGTGTCATCGGAGAGCAGGGAGCTTGGTGGACCAAGGGCTCAAGATGTGCCTGAGATTGGTGGAGTAGGAGGTCAAGACGTGCCTGAAGTTAGTGGAGCAGTCTACACATGGTCATTTAGAGTTTTGTACTAATACTGATTTATTATTATGTATTTAGTTCCATCTTTATACTATATTAGTGTTGGATTCTTTTAAAATTAATTTTCATTATCACTTTGTTTTGCAAAAAAAAAAAACAATCACTAACAAGTGTTTTATGCTATGTGCAGTGAAGTGTTTGGATTGCCAATTTATTTGTGTGTCTGGCACGTTCGACGATGTTGGCTTAAACATTTAATTAGAAAATTTGTGGATCTAAATACGAGGCCGAAATGTTCAAGGATCTTGGGCATATTATGAACATGCGTGGGTTGGCAAGCCGGAGCTCAAAGGACAAGGAAAAGGAGGCATCTAATCTAGTGGATTCGTTTTTGGAGGCTTACCACACACATCAATCCATAACATACTTCAAAGAACATTGGCTACAAAAAATTGGTACATATCTTATTTTCACAACTTACCAAGGCATGGAGGTTGAATTTTGACAACTTAGAAAAATGTAAGGGAAGTACACATTGAGGAAGCAGATGTTGAAAGTAAGTGGTGTTTAACCACCATGATGGATTGTATATTAATAACTTTCCAATTATGCTCTTTTACTTTATCTTTTTAATGTAATAGTTTCAACTAGTGGAGGGCATACACATCAAGGTGAAAATACCATTGACATGAATGCAATGGTCCAACAATTCCATCTCACTGTGTCCAACAAACTCTACACATATCATGTAAGACATGAACTATAATTCAACCATGTGTGTCTTCTCTTTTTTATATTTACGTGTCGTCACATGTATGCTAGGTGGTCACCCAGGATTACTACTACATGTGCAGAAAATGGCAAACCAAATGCTCACTTTAGTTCAAGAAATGAAGGCTTCCATGTCCAACTTGGACTCCCATCCATGTGTTGAATTGAAACCAATTAAGGATGGGTTTGGAAACTCACTAAAGCATGCAAAGCCATTCATTGAGGGAGCACTAACTAAAAGCAAAAGAAAAAGTATCAATGAATGCAATTTGGAGTCTCACTCTCTCTCTCTATCTCTCTTTCTCTCTCACTCTCAATCTCAAAATGTGGTACTGAATGCACTTCCATACAAAATACAATGTGTGTGTGTCTCTCTATCTCAAAATGTAGTAACACCATCAATGAGAGACTCTCCCATAGAAAATCCAATGTTGCTTTAATGAAAAATGTAAGCACAGATAAGAGATAAATATGAAAGGTAATGGTTTATTTGTACCTTATTATTTCATGAACATATATATAGAAATCTACTAACAATATTATAACTTTACCGAGAAGGAGGAGCTGGTTACACACAGCATGCCCGGCCCCGGCCCATGTCTTGGTTCCAAAGCCGACAGTTCAAAGAGTGCAGCGATAATCTGCTGCTGCAGAGGGTACTCAATTTGCCCATATTTAGGAAAGAAAGACGGAGAGTGTAGGCACTAACGACTGGATGACGGCGGAGCTGAGATGGTGGGCTCCAGCACTGGTGGGCTCGGGATTGTTTTGGCTTCGAATTTGGCTGGGCTTGTGGGCTCCACTGCACGTCCTCCAGCTTTGTAAAACAGGCGAGTCGTGGGGCAAGAAGACAGGGCTTGCAATCTATCCCGAGCCCTCCGCTCCAAGAGGCCATAACCGCACTTTACTTGCCTTTTTGGATTTTTGTAAGATAGATCTCTTCTTCCTAGAACAAAGGCTTGGCTGCACTACAAGCCAAAGTACTTTGGCCAACCGGCTCCGACCACATCTGCATGCCAAATATGTGCTGCAAAGCGGAGTAGCCCTTAGTGATGGGCCAGAAAGAATGTAAGCATTGTGGTAGCAAGCAGCATCTTCCAGTGAATGTGTCACCTATAGGCAGTGTGGCCAACATGACCATCGAACCAATGATTGCTTATACCATGTATGTGGCCAATGCGGATTCCAAGGTCACAGTTCTCGGGTATGCCCACATGCATTGTTGGAGCAGTTTGAGGATGTACAGCACCGATGGCTCAAGCGGAAGAATGCCCACGAAGTTGACCGCCTTCTAAAGAGTAAAAAGCAACTCAAGCAATTTCTCAAAGATGTTGCCTCAACCCAGAATGGCATTCCCAACACCCTCGAAGAGGAGACTCCTTGTTGCAGGATATGGCATGGACGGTAATTGCAACCGGAAACTTCTTGTCTCATGTCAAGCATGCAATTGCAAACCTTGAGGATGAGGACAGTGGCTCAGACAACAACCCGAAAAATAACTCTGAAGCTTTTGATGCTAATCCGGGGGCTAACTATGGTTGCCATGATAATGTTGCGGATATGGCTGCAATTGACCATGCCCATCCTATGCCCAACAATTTGAAGGGGCAAGCTTTTGATGAATCTCCATCATATATACAGTTGATGGCAGATTTCCTGGATGATCCGGAAGAGGAGGCTCTTGCTGCATATGTACATGGTGTATCCAAAGAAGCCTTGACCTAGGATATTTCCAGTTTGGTTGATGATACCCAAATGGCAATGGTAGCCTTGACCTAGGATATTTCCAGTTTGGTTGATGATACCCAAATGGCAATGGTAGCCCACCCAGAAATGCCCCAGATTCTTGCAGCAATGGCACATACTCATGACGTAGTTTCATGGTGATTCCGCTAACCTGAGTTTTCCGGATGCTCAAGCATGGAAGAGGGAGGAGGACGGAAATGTCCAAGCAGATACACTGTTAATCCGGAAGGAAGTTTCCCAGAATTCTATGATCTCCGAAAATGCTGATAAAGGGCTCAGTAATCAAGCATGGGATTGCTTGTTGGAACAAATGCATTGTGCCATGATGGTGGAAGGAATAGAAAAAGACAAACACAACATGCAGGGAGAATTCACGGAAGGTATGGCTGCCTTGAACAGCATGAGAAGGTAGAATTTCCTATATGGAAACTTGAACCTGTTGAGGAGCCGCAAGCTCTTTGTAAGATCAAAGAAAATGCCGATCTACAAAAGCAGAGGTGGTAAGACAGCCCCATGACACCCAAGACAAAGCTCGAGGAGCAGCATGTTTGCCGGATGGCCGCTCAAATGAAGAAGAAGGATGCATACATTGTGGATGCTCGAATGAATGAGCAGGAGGATTGTTTTGTGGCTACTCGCATGAATGAGCAGGAGGTTCGTTTTGAAGATGCTCGATTTAAAGAGCAGGAGGTCTGCTTTGCGGATGCTCGCATGAATGAGCAGTATGTTTGCCTTGAAGATGCTCAAATGGATGAGCAGGACGAGTTCCAGTATGCACCCATGGATGAGGAAGAGGGAGAAGCAGTGGAGGAGCTGTGTGGTGGCCGAAAGAGCCCAAAAATTCCCTCACATGCTAAGATCCCTTGGATGGATAAGCAAGTGAATACCCAGAATGTAGCTTATGCTCTGATGATGAGCAGAGGAGATTCGGATGATCCAGATGGTAGTCCTAGCCATGATGATGGGCTAGTTATGCTAAAGGTTGAGAGAGCATGGAAGGAGCATGAAGGCTGAAAGAGCCAGGTGATGCCCTTGGATGTCAAGTTTCCCGCATGGTGCGGATATTCCAAAAAATCTGGTTTCCAATTTTGGTGAAGATGATGACATAGACTGGTTTGACATATTGCTTGCCGATGATGGTGTGCCTATCCATGGTGGTAGCCTTGCAAAGGTCGATGCAGCTTGGTTTGACACCTTCATGCAAGAGGAGGTGGATATACAAATTATGCTTATATACCGGATGCAATAGAGCATGGGCTGAGTGTTCTTGATGAGCCTACACAACATGATGAAGATGCGCATCAAACGCTTCATTGCTTGCTTATGCACACACTCTTGTGCTATTTAGCAGATTTCTTTGGAGATGATGTGCCATGCTCATCGAGTCGAGCTTGAGGTGTTGTGCCATTTGGTGTACGTCAGCATGTAGCAGATGCTGGAGCTTCATCGACATATTCTTTTGATGGGCAGTACTATGCCTACCCGTGTCTACTCCGTGCCAGTGGAGTTTGGACATATTGATGAAGGACCACATGGTTCTATGTTTTCATTTTGTATGATCATGGCTTGATGGCCTTGTATCTCATGGTTCTATGTTTTCATTTTGTATGATCATGGCTGGATGGCCTTGTATCTCATGGGTTCCTAGCCCTAGCACGTTTTCATGAAATGGTTGCATTGTACTTGCACTAGCTACATAGTATGTGCACGATGCTAGCATAACCCTATCATTGTGGGTTTGAGTCATCGGATTGGGAATCCGACCCCCCCGGGCGTGCCAAGTGTTGGCAGTTGGACAGCCGGTAGTCAACCACCTTACCGCCGAGTCGGGTCAGTGCCGTTGGATGTCAAAGATGGCGGAATGTCAGAGACGGCAGAACGGCGCACTTTACTATAGAGCCAATGTATGATGCCAGAGTTAGGTGTGCCCACCTATCTTATACTCGGGGGGGCATTCAGATCTCATATGAGTTGTTGAGTGGTTGGGTGGCTATTAGAGTGCTCACTTATGGTAGTGCTATGTGTGAACAGGGCTTAACCAAGGGCACTTTTTCCCATGTGGTTTTTCCTCTTGGTGTGTGTGTGTGTGTGTGTGCTGCTGCTGTATGCGAGATATTCGCGATAAGTGTTGTGTGTGTGTGCGCGCTGTTGTATGAGGAGAGATATTCACGATAATGGACTTTGGCTGAGAGTAGCAACAGTGTCTCTCTATTTTCTCTGTGTTTTTGTTCCTTTTTTCTGTTTTTCTTTTGTTTTTTGCCGCTAACAATAGCTGACCTAGTCCATGCTTATAATACAAATCTTGGAAGTCTAGAAACAAGAATCCTGACCACCTCCCACGGGCGGAAACCCACACAAGGCCTATAGAAACATCTACCAACGCAAAAGTTGTGGTTCCAAAGAGCTTGTTATAGAAGCTCAGGGATACTATGAAGATAATGGTGAAGTGTAGATTCCATAAGAAACACCACCCACCCACTCACCCACAGTATCTCCCTACTCCATTGCTAACGAGCCTTAGGCTTTGGTTAAAAACTAGCAATAAAAAAATATTTGCCAAAAAAGAAAATGAGAAAAAATAAAACAAAAACAAAATAAAACCCAAAAAATCATAAAAATATAAGAAAATTGCAATCACTTGACAAAGTTTGCACCTCATTTAGGTACTATCAACATGCACTAACTTTCACATTTACTACCCATCCATCCCCATTCCTTTCAAAGGAACATTGAGCATTGAATATTAACTTAGTATCCTGAGTTAATATTTAATTCTTTCCAAGATAAAGCCTTCTACTTGATCACAAGGACACAATCAACACCAAGAAGGGGAGAATGTTAATCCTTTTTAGGATTTACAAATGCTACCACTAAAAGTATGCATCAAAGAGAAAGATGAACACACTAAAATGAAGTATGATTGAGCTATGAAGCAGCGATAATGGTCTGATGGAATAGTTATAGTGATTCCCGCTCCAAAAGTGTGTGATAGCAAGCTAGAACAAACCCTTGCAAGTGTGCTTCATGCTTGTATTATGAGATTGAGCATTGTAGAAGTAGTAAGTCTTGGGCACTTGATCATCCACTCTTTAAGTGTGCATGAACACTTACGGCCTTGTAATTAAAGTCAGTTTATCTCATAATACAATATACTTTGCCATTGTGTAATAGAATCTTGATCTTACCAAACCTCTTTCTAATCTTCTTCTTAATCGCATGCTAGTGAGCTTCTAAGAGGAGTGTGCGAGAAGAGAGGAGGGACGAAGACCTATAGTGCAATGTAGCAGTGTGAGAAAGCAACGAAACTAGCTACTCAAGGAGGTGTGGAGCTCTTGTTGCATGGCTCGAGCTTGGCCAATGAAAAGATTCCCATCACTACAATATTGGAGTTTGATGTAGGTGGATCTTGATGCTCTAAATCTTTACAAGCTCCTTGTAAGATACGGTCTTATGTTTTTTCATTGCTCCCTTTTCATCTACACCATTATCAATATCCGTTAATGTTGTGGTTTTGGTCATCTCTACATTTTCACGTGCACAAACTTTAATTTGCTAGTTATCATAGTTTTTACATTCACTTCAAATGGAAAGTGTTATTCTATAGACCTTGCACAACATTTCTAATTCCCACAACTATGTCGACCCTAGTAAAACCATTGTCACATGCTGCATGTTTACACAATCCTTTATTTTTGAAGAGAAAATGTCATAGGAAGAATAGTATAATGGTTTATGAAACCCAAAAGCCTTTGTGCGAATGCGTTTTATTGTCTCTTTTATTATTATTAAAAATTTTGAAGCATAAAGTATAGTAAATATAAAGACGGACTACAAAAAGACTTTTTGTAAGGAGAAGTTTAACTCCCAATCCAATGTAAGGCTTAATTGAAACCACTACGAGTTGGTTTTCTTAAAGGTGGTAATGTTTAGAATGAACTGAGCAAGTTTTTATACCTTGTCTTTGAGAATGAACCGAAGAAGAAGTTGTTTTCTTAAAGGTGGTAATGTTCAAAATGAACCGAGCAAGTTGTTATACCTTGTCTTCGAGATCTTTCGCTTCTACCAAAGAAGTGGCTTTCCTACTGGATTCTGAGAGGTTTGGATGTTGCATTTTCTTTTTCAAGATTATGGTCTTCATACTTCCTTCGTGTCATTTTTCTCTAGCATGGACTTCCCACAAGTAGGATTTTTCATCCGCCACCAATTTCATATGTACGAGACAAGCTATCTCTCAGGCATAACATGACATCAAAGCTCACATTGTAAACACCTTCTGATTTCTCGTAATCCAAATAGGAACTCAGCCCTATGATATTCCATAGTATTGTATGGCAATTGGGAAGAGTAACACCACCTAACAAAGTGTGCCGCCAAGAGAGGTGGTCTTATTCGAGGGAGTCAATACGTTTCTTGCAATTCTCTTGCAGCTTTCCAACTCCTCCGACTTTTGTTCCAAAGGTCCATCCAAACCTTGATGCCGCTTTCTACAGGCAACAATAGGCTTGTTCCAATTCACTTCCCTCTAAGTAATCTCCCTGAAGAACTGACTCGAGTCTTCCCTCATCATGATTGATGACCTAATGTCACAGTCGGGGAGAGAGGCGAGTTCCCCTAAATTTTGTTCCAAGAATTCCATATTCCTTTGACCAATGGACTTCCAAATGGGACAATCTAGACAGGGATAAAGAAGAGAACGATACTAGTAGGGAGGTCTTCAGCTTCTGTTTATTTTTATTTATATGTAGCAATATTGCCTAGTTAGATGAAAGAAAAAGAAGACTCATGATCATCCATTTAGCACTCAACCTTTCAGCCAGCCCTAGCATGCTAGGCGACAGACTAGACCTTTGTGGAACTTTGGGAGGGCATAGTGGGTCCACGCCACTTTGGGGATTTTATAGGCCAAGCCATCTCCCTACCAGAGAAAGTTCCGGCACAGGGATTCTAGGCTCTTAAGATCCTTGTTAGAGGGTCTCCAACATGAGAGGAAATATATTAATGCTAGAATTAAAATATGCTTCAAGACTTCCTGCCAAGCTCAATTGTATTCCTCTCATCCAAATCCCATGGGGATGCCAAGGAGCCTAAAGACCTAGCCTTCTTAAAGGACTAAGCATCCTTATTAGAGGGGCCATTTAGGAGGGTCATTAAGCAAGGTTTTGATACCTAACCTGGCATGGTTGATTTGAGATCCTGAAGCTAAACAAGATATACTGAGACATTCCCCGAAGGCAAAGATAGATATGTTGTCACTATGGAAAAACCCATTCATGTCATCGCCAATCTGTTTTTGGAATGACTAGAATGAATTATTCTAAAGAGAGATTCCTTTGAGGGGGGGGGGGGGGGGGGGATCGTTTATGGCTTCTTGGACAAGCCAACCTAGGGCATCCCTGCAATAGCATACAATAGGGCGGCCAAGGGGCAGCCTTCCCGATTGGATTTTTGGAGGGGGGAGGGCTAGGTTAATAACCCATTAATAGATTACCAAATAGGATGCAGATAGCCTTGATGAAATGAGGGCCCCACATCCTTTAGAGATTGCTTGGTGAAGGACCATTCCAACCTATCATATGCTTTATCAAAATCAATTTTAACAAACAAAAAGTCTTGGTTAGTTTCTTGTGCATGCTCAACCCCTTCCCAAAGAGCACTGATGGAATCTAGAATAAATCTCCCCTTTGCAAAGACTTTTTACTCTAGTATAATCCAGGCATCTAAATGGGTGGTGAGCCTTAGAGCTAGAGCTTTTGCAAAGATTTTATAGGCAATATTGAGCATAGTGATCAGCCTCCAATTAGAGGGAATGTTTTTATTCTCTCTATATGAATTAATTTTATGATGCCTTCATTTATGAAACCTGGGAGGGCCTCATATATGAGGTATTTCAATATCTTAGTTGGATGTTCATGGCACAACCATAGAGTCTCATTTGCTCATAGCCAACAGATAATCCTAGGCACTTGAGCTAGGATTAGTTTCTCCAAGGCTATGTGACGAGAGAGGAATGAGACACAATTCCTTGTAGTTCACACTCATCTTTGAGGTGTTATCCCTTGACATCCTCTTTAGTCCTCCTTCCATACTTGTGCTCGTGCCCTTTAACCATTCACTCATCGACTTCGTACAAGATCTTGTAATCAATTTCCTCATGTAGTTGTTTGTCAATTGAGGCTTCCCTCTGTCCCAAACTTGCAATTTTGTGAGGGAATGTTTCACCTCCTTCGCTCTTTCCCCTTGTCTATTCAAGCCAACCTACTGACCATTGCCAACTTCCATCCCTTTGGTCATCAGATTATTGCTACTTTCTCTTACCCACATATCATGTGATTATCATGACCATATCACTGTCAGGCTATTTTATTCATGAGACTCATGTTGCCTCAGTGAACACATGGAAAAAAAATTTAAAGAGACCTTAATATTTTCCGTAGCCTTTACAAGTCGACAGTTGCTCTTCCCAAAGTTTAACAAGGGTCTTTGGCATGGTAACTCCATAGCCTTCTTACATCAGTGTTCTTTTCACAGTTTACATTGATAAGCTGTGGAGAGGTAATCATTCATTTAAGACATTACCGATTCTTCACAGTGGAGGCTCGTTATTGCTCAGGGATTCATCATAAGAGTTTGGCACTTACAAGACTCCAAAGGTCCACATAAGCACCTCTACAAGAGGGAAAAACTGATTGATACAAACGTGTATGCAATGCATGAGCAGTGGGTTAATGTCACATGCTCAGACTATCAATATTTTGGGTGATTAAACATACCCAAGATAGTGACTACACAAACAAAACAATGAATGCCATGAAAGAAGCTAGTACTAAGCAGATGTACATATGGCACAATATTAATAGAATTTAGTTTTACACTCTATAGGTACATTACCAAGAATATTGCATGAAAGAAAACAATGAATGACATGAAAGAAGTTAGTACTAAGCAGATGTACATATAGCACAATATTGATAGAAGTTAGTTATACACTGTGTAGGTACATTACCAAGAATATTGCATATCCCTATTTGTGGATGCTGACACAAGGCCAAGGTCTCTTTGCTGCTCTTCATCCATGTGCATTGTGCCTGGTATGGCACCAGATGCTAATCGAGCAATCTCAATGCCAGATAAACAATAATGAGCCAGAAACATTCCATAGTCAAAAAAATCAGCAACTTTAGATACTGAAGCCTGCAAGTAGCGATGTTTTCTTGCTGTGCGATCAACTTTTTTGCCTTCAAGAGGGAGTTTGTCCAACTCAGAAACCTGTAAAAAGCGTTCAGTGGCAGCTTCCCATGATAGCATATGCTGTTGCTCCGATGACAAAGGAAGAGGCTCAGAACACATGGCTTGCTTAACCTTCTCCACAAACTCTTCGCTTGTTTTATACATGTAGCAGTTTGGAAAACCCTTGAAAAACTCATTGGACGGATGATCAGCACATACCACAATCTTTCCCATGGCAAGAGCTTCAGCAGTAGTTGTGCAGACTACATCACTGACACTGGGATTGATGAAAACTTTATAGCTGTGCAAACCCAGAAACAGCAGAATGAATACACACCAAGAGAAGGAATCGATTAGAAAAGTAGCATCTTGCAGAGAACCAATCATTAGCCTTTTACTCACCATTGTAGTGAAGTATCAGCATGGTCCCTTCCCTCGTAGAATTTGATTCCTAAGCCACATTTATTTGCTTCCGCTTTGACTGCTAAAGAGTCTTCCCCATTTCCAAAGACATCCAACTGCAAGTCATGAAGGTCTTCCTTGTGCTTTGCCCACAAATCAAGAAGCTCCCGATAGCCCTTTCCCCACACCATTTTTCCAAGAAAATATGCCCCAGATGTAAAAACAATGTTTCCTTTCTCCTTTTCTGTGATCACATTTTTCCCAATTTCTATAAATTTTGGGCTCACTCCGTGGACATTACAAACAAGCGACTTTGGAAGATTCTGAGTGGCTGCTGACAAGCGAATCACCTGCTCAGAAAAGAAGATAGTCAGAACAGTGCCACTTTCTATTGAAATGTAGTGAAATCACAGCAAGAAAGGTCATGCCAGTCATGATACTGAGCCAAACTTACTTTATGGCAATATATACTGGTCACCCAGTTGTTGACGTACTTCAGCAAGAAAGCTTGAAAGGGGCCGTTTTTCTCCCTTTTCACATACTCCAAGTAATTTGTGTGCACAACACCAACAACATGCTGGAACTTCTGAGTCCAACGAGCTCCATGATGATACCAAGTAAGATGCTCAGGCTCTTCAAGAATGGCAATGTCAGCCTCCCCCTTGGGTATAAACTGTGTGATGTCATCCACTGCAAGAATGCTCCTCTTTGCCTCAGAAAACTGCATCCAGTTCTTACTTCAGTGACCAAATCGTGGATGTGTTTACATATTTGTATCTATTAGATATGGCAAGATGGACAGGCTTTGGCTGGCCATAAAGCCGAGTACCAGAACATAACATACCTTTCCAGGGTAGAATACAATCTTGAAATCTGGCTGAAAACTGATTCTTGAATTCAGCCACTCTCTGATATATCTTTCCTGATCTTGTGGAGAATCAAAAGTCACCTGATTTGGGTAGACTAGTTGCTGATCCTTTCTCGAAAGCCAAGGAATGAGTAAAGTAACATTTTTATCTCCGTTTTTGGCAAGGTAGGCTGCCCGGAGAAGAGGATTGATTGCAGTTCCAGTCATCCAAGGCAAACTTGCTGTTGTCGCAATTGTGATACTTCGTTTACCCTGAGCTCCTGCTTCTTTCAGTAATGCATGCCCTCCCCAAAGCTCCCCTCGAAATATGTAGCCAGTGCTATTTAAGATGCTGGCTATCCTAAGGTCCAATTCTTTGGCGGCATTGCCAGCTTCTCTTGAAAGCATCACTACATCTTTGTCAGATCCGGTACTACCAGAAATCATCTGGTCATGGTGCTTCCAGCTTCGAAGTGCAGAGCAAATTTTCTCTGAAAAACCTGTTTCAGACAACCAACACGTTAAAAAAATCCCAAGAAATCCAGCTACTAGGGACATGAGGCCTGCATCATTCTTCATTACAACGCATACTAGATATCAAGCAATCATTAGGTCAGGTTATACCGTTTCAAAACAGTACAAGAGTGAAACACCTATTTATCTGAAATTCAAGTTCCACCCTGTCAGCTTTAATCAGACACTTCAATAAGACTACCATGTACCACCACATGCCCGTGAAAGAGCCCAAAGACACCTCAAATTAAAGATGTTACTTAAACCTCAACATACTTCTTTAACAGACAATGTATCCTTGTCTTCAGATGAACCATACATCTGTTGGGTTTTATGCTGTGTATGCACCCACAGGAGTGCTAGCGATCATCAGTAGATTACTGGGGCACTTTTTACTTCAGTTAGTGGAGGTTTTTTCCCCCAGTTTAGCTTAGTTTCACTTATAAACAGTTTATAAGTGTTTTGGTCCACCCGGCACATTTTATGGCCGGACATGTGAACACATCTTTTAGGTCACTGTATTATGTGGCTATTGTACTTCACATTATCAACTGAATACACAACAAGAGTCGTGTTCTCTCTCTGCTTCCCCATGTTTGTGTTTGCAGTACCTCCAAACCCTAATCCTAACAACTGAAAGCCTTCATTTGGTATCAGAGCTTCCAGGTTGGCTTGCCCTTGCCCTGCCCGTACTGTTTAACACCCAGGCTCATCAACATTAGCTTCGCCTGCAACAGCCCGTACCCTGCAGCTGTCCGTACGAATTCGCCGACAGCTACTGTCCTGCTCAGTACAGTGCTCTGTACAGACCACGACTGCAGCCGTACAGTCAACGTACCTGCACAGTACAGCTGACCAGAACCTGCTACGCACATCTGAAGTCTACGGTCAACTGCAGTTTCGCCTCCTGCTTTCGTACTATACCTGCTCGTCCTACTTCCGTACTTGCTTCCATACAGTACCTCGACTGTAGCTGCTGTGTACCTGCACAGTACAGTCGACTGTACTTGTTCATTACAAATACCAGAAACTGCTCAGTACAGTAGTGGTAAGCATTACTAGTTTTGAATTTGGGGCATTTTTCTTTGTGAAAATCTTCTGGCAGATACAGGCAAACTTTCTTGCAAAGAAAACTCTACAGGTTTCTTGCAAGGTTTTGGGTGCAGTAACTTTGGGCAATTTTTGGGCATTTTGGCACTGTGTAAGCCATTTTTGCTGCTCTACTCAGTCAGTGGTGCATTGTGTTGCACATTCAGAGGATTGAGAGTGCAGGCATATTTGGGTTAACTGTATTCAGTAGAGTACAGTTGCTTTCAGGGTTCTTGCTATTGGGTTTTTTGATACACAGGTACAACATTGTGCATTGGCATAATGGCAAATCAACAGCAGAGTGATGTATTCACGTATTTGTCTAAGGAAGACAAATTGGACGGCACGAACTACTCCTTGTGGAGTTTTATGCTGAAAAATGTGCTCGTGGCAAAAGGTCTTTGGGATTTTGTTAGTGGTGATGAACCACGTCCAGGTCCATTGGCTCCAGAGACTCCTCCCCAAGGGGGTGCTCGTGGATGAGGACAACAGGTACAGGCTCCAGGTCAGCCATTGCCTGTTCAAAGAACAAATGCTCAGAAGACATGGGATGCCAAAGATACACAAGCCTTGTCACTCATTGCAAGGTCAGTACAGAGGTCTATTATACCTCATATTCGTTCAGCTGGCTCTTCACAGAATGCATGGGTGACTTTGGAGCAGATGTATGCTGCTCGTAATGAGGCTCGGATCTCGTTTTTGAAAAGACAGCTGGAAAATCAAAAAATGCATGAAGGAGATGATATGTCTAACCACTTAAACAAGCTGCAAGATTTGAGAGAGCAACTCATCAATGTGGATGAGATTATTCCTGAGACACAGCTTGTGTCCACCATCTTGGACTCTTTGCCAAGATCTTACTTGGCTTTTCATACCTCTTTGAACCTCAGCATGAGGAATGCTGTTGAACCCCTCAAGTATCAGAAACTTGTTGCTCTCTTGCTACAAGAAGAGCAAATGAGGAAGAATATGAATATGAACACAAGTGCTGAACAAGCATTTACTACAGGTCAAAAGGGGAAAGGCAAATCTCAGCCAAAGAGTTCAAATCAAAATTCAGGTGATGGTGGTTCATCTCAGGATACCAAGAAAGGTGATGGACAGCCCAAGAAGAAGGGCAAATGCCATTACTGTAAGAAGCCAGGTCACTACATCACAGAGTGTAGAAAGAGGATTGCCAAAGAGAAGGCAAAAGAATCTGGGATGTCTGTAAATGATGCCTCTAAAGCTCCTCCAGAGACTGCTTCTTTTGTTGAGGACAGGGATTACTGTTTCTATACATGCAGCTATGATGCCTCTTGGTCTTCACAGGCACTCAGTATGACAGAGCATGCATGTACTTGGTATTTTGATAGTGGTGCTTCAAAGCATATCACATCTCGCAAGGATTTGTTTTGTCATGTAGGCCATGTCCCTGTTGGCAAAACTGTTCAGTGTGCCAACAATGCTTCATATCCAGTTCGTGGCATTGGGGAGATTCAGCTCACAGCCATTGATGGCTCCATTCTTCACCTTACAGATGCCCTATATATACCAGGAATAAAGAAGAATTTGTTGTCCATTTCTTCTTTAGCACATTGTGGTATGCAAGTCCACTTTGATGATGACAAATGCATGGTCAGAGACAAAGCTAATGCTTTGACCTTGATGCTTACTGGTACATTATGTCATGGACTTTATCAGTTGGATGCATTTCAGCCAGTGGATCAGTCTGCTTATAATGCATTCACTCTTACTCCAGCTATGGTTGATGCGGAGTTATGGCATGCTCGCGTGGGGCATGTAAATTTTGGTAGTCTTATACTTATGCAGCGACATAACATGTTTACAGACCTACCTCTCATGGAGAGGCCTCCAGATCACATTTGTGAAGGATGTATTTTGGAAAAAATGCATCGGTTTTCCTTCCCACGTGATCAGGCTCTACGAGCAACTGCAAAGTTGCAGCTTATACACAGTGATCTTTGTGGTCCCATGCAGACGAAGTCATTAGGAGGTTGCTTCTATTTTGCTACATTTATTGATGACTTCTCTCGTATATGCTGGGTCTATCCTTTGACACAGAAATCACAGGTATATGATGCATTTTTGGCCTTTGTAGCACTTGCTTAAACAGAGTCAGGATGCAAGGTTAAGACTCTCCGTTCTGACCGAGGGGGGGAATATATGTCACACATGTTGAATTCCTTTCTTGAGAGTAGAGGTATAGAACATCAGTTTACTACTCCTTATACTCCACAGCAGAATGGGGTTGCAGAAAGGAAGAATCCGTCACTCATGGAGATGGCGAGATATATGCTAAAGGCAAAGAAGCTACCACATATCTTTTGGGTGGAAGCTGTCATGTGTGCTTGTCATATTTTGAATCGATGTCCCACAAAGACATTGGTTTCCATTACTCCTTTTGAGGCTTGGCATAGCCGCAAGCCTTCGGTATCACATTTTCGTATTTTTGGGTGTCTTGCATATGCACACATACCCAAAGAGTTGAGGAGGAAGTTGGATGATAAAGCCACAAAATGCATTTTTGTTGGGTATAGCCGTGAGAGCAAGGGCTACCGGTTATATGACCCACTATCCAGGAAGATATTCACTAGTCGGGATGTGATTTTTGATGAAAAATCAGAAATATCCATGGCTGGTTTTGATGCAAATCAGGCTGAAAATGATGTGTTTGAAGGTCTACTACCTATGGAGTTTCATTCCACAGTTGGTGATCCAACTCATGAGGGTACAGGACAGCCAGCAAATCATGAAGGTGGTGCAGAAATTCAGCAGCAAATTGAGCCAGAAGCTGAACCAAATATGGGGCAGCAGGCACCTCAGGTCAGACACATACCTAGATGGTATTTGAGGACATTACAAGACAGCCATCTAGAGGGTCCTCTTGCTAGTCGTACTCATAGGGAGACATGGACCAATGAGCATGCACACATCATGGATTTGAATATGGTTATGGCAGCCAGTTTACAGGATGATGATGAGCCTGATTCATTTGTGGGGATGCACGAGACAATGTGCATTCGAACAAAGCCATGCAGGATGAGCTTGATTCTATTAAAAGGAATCAAACATGGGATTTGGTTGATCTGCCCAAAGGCAAGAAAGCAATTGGTACTAAGTGGGTCTATAAGTTGAAAAGACATGCAGATGGATCCTATGACAGATACAAAGCCCGTCTAGTTGCAAAGGGCTATGCACAAAAGAAGGGCATTGATTATGAGAAGACATTTGCTCCTACATCCCGTATGTCGACACTTAGGTGTGTCATTGCATTGGCTGCACATCGTGGTTGGGTTGTTCACCAGTTGGACATTAAGACTGCTTTCCTACATGGGGACCTCGAGGAGGAAGTTTATGTATATCAACCCATAGGTTTTGCAGAACATGGTCATGAAGGGAAAGTATGTATATCAGTCCATAGGTTTTGCAGAACATGGTCATGAAGGGAAAGTATGCAAGCTGAAAAAGGCCTTGTATGGTTTGAAACAAGCTCCACGAGCTTGGTATGCAAAGATAGATGCTTTCCTACTCACTCAAGGATTTGTGAACAGTCCATCAGAAGCCACCTTGTATGTAAAGAAAGAAGAGAAAGATCTGCTGGTCATCAGTCTTTATGTAGATGATCTCTTGCTCATGGAATCAAATGATGACAAAATTGCAGCTTTTAAAGAGATACTGCAATAGACATTTGACATGTCTGATTTGGGGCTTGTACACTATTATTTAGGCATACAGTTTGTACAGGATAACAAAGGCATTGGGTTGTTGCAATCTCGGTATGTTGCTAAACTTCTGGAGAAGTTTAAATTTCAGGATTGCAAGCCTATTAGCACTCCTATGGAGCCTGGGATGAAACTGTCACTACAAGATGACAGTATTTCCTTTGATGCCACTACATATGCTCAGGCTGTTGGGTGCCTTATTTATTTGTGTACTACATGGCCAGATATTCAGTATGTCGTTTCTCAGTTGAGCAGATTCATGCACAGCCCGTGGTTGTCACATTGGCAAGCTGTGAAGCGTGTATTCCGGTACTTGCGGGGTACCTTGTCTCTTGGATTGCTTTATCCTGAGGGGGGTGACATGCAGTTATACGCTTACAGTGATTCAGATTGGACTGGTGATTTTGATACCAGACATCAGACCAGAGTGGCCACTTCGTCTTGTGAGACAAAGTACAGAGCAGCCTACACTACTACTGTTGAGTGTGTTTGGCTGCGTCGTCTCATGACTGATATGGATATTTCAGTGGAGGAGCCTACACCTATCTATACTCATAGTCAGAGTGCCATTGCTGTGGCCAGGAATCCTGTGTTTCATGCTCGCACGAAACACATTGAGATTCACTATCATTTTGTTCGGGAGAGACTCCAGGCAGGTGATATCAGTCTGATCTACTGTCCTACAGATCAGAATGTGACAGACATCTTCACCAAGGCATTACCACGTCCGAAATTCGAAGCATTCCGCACTGCTTTGAATTTGTTTCCTTTTGGTGGATGATGCAGGGATCACATATCACTCCAGGGGGGTTTGTTGGGTTTTATGCTGTGTATGCACCCAGAGGAGTGCTAGTGATCATCAGTAGATTACTGGGGCACTTTTTACTTCAGTTAGTGGAGGTTTTTTCCCCTAGTTTAGCTTAGTTTCACTTATAAACAGTTTATAAGTGTTTTGGTCCACCCGGCACATTTTATGGCCGGACATGTGAACACATCTTTTAGGTCACGTTATTATGTGGCTATTGTACTTCACATTATCAACTGAATACACAACAAGAGTCGTGTTCTCTCTCTGCTTCCCCACGTTTGTGTTTGCAGTACCTCCAAACCCTAACCCTAACAGCTGAAAGCCTTCAACGTCCTTATACACAACCGCTCTGAGCAAGAATACAACTCACCACTCAACTGTATGGCACAAAAGTATGCCAACCCCTCCACAAAAAACTCACCAATCAGTACTATTTCAAGCTAGGGACAACACCTCAACTCCTCCGCATGGGATCACCAATCAGCAACATAGCTCTACATTTAGGCTTTAGGCAACAATATCTTCTCTTGTTGGGAGCTCCAAAAATAGGCAGAGGTGAAGCTTTCCCACTGGTTTCCTGAAGTTTGGCTTCCCCATTTATATGGACATCAACGCCAAAAAACAATCTGGTCACCTCACTGTCCAATATCCTGACAATCCTTGTAAGCACAACCATAATTTTTCCCCTGATCAACAACCATATTTTTTCCCCTGATCAATGGGGATGTTTCTCCTTCATGGGATAAAATACTCGCTGAAGTACAACAACACTACTCTGTCTCCTGTTGAGAACAAAATACTCGTTCATGTGAACAAAATACTTGCTCCAGTATAATTCCACTACAATGTCTTATATTGAGAGCACCAGCTACCATATTCACCTTGCTAGGCAAGTACTCAATCCAAAAAGTGAACAAAGAAAGAAAAACCTCTGTTCAGTCTAATTCTGAAATGCAGCACCAATCAAATAGCACCTCTATTTCCTGCAAGCAACCCTTGATTACAGGTAAAAATACCTCAACTCAGCTCCTCAAAATTCCTTCATCTCATTGCAATGAATGGCCACATTGCTGCAGCATATCTGCCATTAACGTAAAAATTGAGTGTATACTCCAAAGTCGCAGAGCCTGAAAATGCGTTTGGATGAGATCAAAATCTTTGACTTCTCAACATACATGCTCCAGAGAAAATCCTTGGTTGCATCTCTTCAAAAATTGAACATAAATCCAGACTCATTGAACGTGTGAACAATCCCAAAAAACTCAGTCTTATGCACACAGTCAAAGGAAAACTACCTCTATGTTTGCAAGATTTGTGTGCACATGGTTGGTTGAACATAATGCCTTTAAAAGGTGACAATGACAACAGGCCACAAAGAAAAATGTGTTCCCTAGATAAACCGCATGACAATCCAAGTGACTTGTAAGTTCAGCCTTACATTTTCTGAATCCCACGATGTCATCAATAAGAGCCCTCCTAGGCAGGGCTGAAAGCTTTCTAAAAGCTGGACAACCACACATTATGTAGAGCGTCATCCAGCAAGGTCTAGTGTGACCACGCCAGCCAAAGAGCGGACATAGTACTTGAAGGGATGGAGCTAATGGGTGTTGGAGAACAAGCCATATCCAAGTATGAAAGGATAAAGGTGTGTGAACAGCCTCTAAAAGGGTAACATATGTGTGTATGTGAGCCCACTCTTTGAGTGGTTCACTTAAATATCTAGATATTATACCTATAATGACCTAAGCAATGATGTCATACAAGAAAGGCTCTAGGCCTATAAAAGCATTGCGCTTGATTGTAGTAATACAACACAAGTCACATCATTTGAGTTGTGCAATCAATCTCTATCTTTGTGCATTCTCTCTCTCTCTCTCTCTCTCTCTCTCTCTCTCTCTCTCTCTCTCTCGTTTCTTTGTTCATCGATGCCATAGCCATGTTCCTCTTCCAACCACCTTAGCCCCTCTCTCTTAGGGCCTTAACGCTGTTGGAGAACAAGCCTTATCCAACTACAAAAGGATAAAGGTGTGTGAACAACCTCTATAAGAGCAACATATGTATGTGTGTGTGTGTGTGTGTGTGAACCCACTCTTAGAGTGGTCCACTTAAATATCTAGATATTATACTTGTAATGACCTAAGCAATGATGTCATACAGAAGAGGCTCTAGGCCTATTAAAGCATTGTACTTGATTGATACTTACTGCTTTGTAACATAATTTTTTAAATGTGTGATTACGTTCTCCACATTCTGAAGTGATAGTTAACTCATGTTTATTTTAATCTAGTTAATCATAGCTATTAAGCAAACCATGGTTTAGTTATAAATGTGCTAGTCCCTTGAGCTGGCCCCTTCAGCCTCGGGTGTACAACCAATCCATGAAAGTAGGTATGTCCCCGTCGTTATTTACATTGGTTTGACATCTGGATCTCCTCTTTTTATGTCTACCAACTCGTTTGCTTGCAAGTTCCTCCTCATACTCATCATTGAATTGTTGCATGCATTCGCTATTATAGACAATGAAAGTAGAAATATCCAATTTATCTTGGATCTTAAGTCTAAAAGGGACTCCCTTACCGGACAATACCTCGTCTCATACATGGTAGAAGACGACTCATTTGTCCATACGCGTAGAGCTTCAGAATCGGTTTTCTCAAGGTATTCACAAACGTAATACATGCACTCTCTCCTCTGGAGGTGCAGATATTCCATCATGGCGGCTATGGCTTTGGAAGAAATGTTCATGTAACACGCGGAAGCTTTGAGAGTCTTCTTTCAGCCCTAAATGCTAATGCAAAACGCAGAAATGGAGAGAGAGTAGAGAGAGAGAGAGAGAGAGAGAGAGAGAGAGAGAGACAGAGAGAGAGAGATGTGCTGGAAATTCAGTATATTACTAAAGTACTAAAAGGTACTCTTCTACAGCCCTAGGCTGTCTTCATGAAAAGGGTGATAAACACCAAAATTATGATCCCTACTTGGACCCTAAAGGACTCGATCCCTAAAGAACTGAATGAGTACAATGATGAGCTACCTTGCCTATTTATAGACCTTTTGATTCCTTGGAGAACTGGCCGACCAACAGTCGGCCACCAGTCTTGGCATTAAATCCATAAAACCCAGCGCTCCTCTGATTTGGTCCAGCCGCCTCTGGTTGGTCAGCCGCCCACTTTCTGTAAGCAGCCGACAGCTCTCGTGTTCCTACCTGGTTTAGGCGACAGCGCATCATCCATGCCCTGGCTCCAAGTCGAAGCTACTACCTCATCTGCACCCTAATGCTCCTAAATTCTGGTTCATACTCTTTATCAGGCTGCCTCTTCTGGACTAGCACCTGAGAATGTCCATGGCATCTTTAATGCACATGACATCCCCCTCTGCTAAACTTGATGACGGGATTCCAACGTGTTCTTGGATGACTGTCATCATCCCAATCTTTTCCCGAAGTCCCTCTGTCATCCATCCATCCCTGGCAACCCTTTTCTCTGAAAGCCTGGCCCCGTCTCCAAAACCACTCTTTCTCATAATAAGATCTATGCATTTGTTCCATCTAGTCCACCATCCATTCCTGCCCTGACTCTGAACACCATCTTGGTCTTCATTCCTGAGAAATGAGTCTGGCACTCTCACATCACCCCTTGGAGGATAAACCTCCCTTGGGACCATTGCCTGAGAACCTATCTGGCTCACAGGATTGCCATCCCCTGTGGCTTTGTGGAACACCACCAACAAACTTCCTGGGAGCTCTTCCCGATTCTGTGTTCCTTGCCTTGAGCTTCATATCCGTGTACTTTCCTGTACCTTGGCCCTGTACACCATCATTTGAGACTGATTCAGTGTTTAGCTTTGCTGAGCCTGATGCTCTAATACCAATGTAACACGCGGAAGCTCTGAGAGTCTTCTTTCAGTCCTAAACACTCCTAGAAACACGCTGATGCAAAACGCAGAAATGGAGAGAGAGTAGAGAGAGAGAGATGTGCTGGAAATTCAGTATATTACTATAGTACAAAAAGGTACTCTTCTACAACCCTAGATTGTCTTCATGAAAAGGATAAACACAAAAATTCTGGTCCCTACTTGGACCCTAAAGGACTCAATCCCTAAAGGACTGAATGAGTACAATGATGAGCTACCTTGCCTATTTATAGACCTTTTGATTCCTTGGAGAACTGGCCGACCAGCAGTCGGCCACCAGTCTTGGCATTAAATCCATAAAACCCAGTGCTCCTCTGATTTGGTCCAGCCGCCTCTGGTTGGTCAGCCGCCCACTTTCTGTAAGCAGCCAACAGCTCTCGTGTTCCTACCTAGTTTCGGCGACAGCGCATCATCCATGCCCTGGCTCCAAGTCGAAGCTACTACCTCATCTGCACCCTGATGCTCCTAAATTCTGGTTCATACTCTTTATCAGGCTGCCTCTTCTGGACCAACACCTGAGAATGTCCATGGCATCTTTAATGCACATGATATCCCCCTCTGCTAAACTTGATGACGGGATTCCAACGTGTTCTTGGATGACTGTCATCATCCCAATCTTTTCCCGAAGTCCCTCTGTCATCCATCCATCCCTGGCAACCCTTTTCTCTGAAAGCCCGGCCCCGTCTCCAAACACTCTGTCTCATAATAAGATCTATGCATTTGTTCCATCTAGTCCACCATCCATTCCTGCCCTGACTCTGAACACCATCTTGGTCTTCATTCCTGAGAAATGAGTCTGGCACTCTCACATCACCCCTTGGAGGATAAACCTCCCTTGGGACCATTGCCTGAGAACCTATCTGGCTCACAGGATTGCCATCCCCTCTGGCTTTGTGGAACACCACCAACAAACTTCCTGGGAGCTCTTCCCGATTCTGTGTTCCTTGCCTTCAGCTTCATATCCGTGTACTTTCCTGTACCTTGGCCCTGTACACCATCATTTGAGACTGATTCAGCGTTTAGCTTTGCTGAGCCTGATGCTCTAATACCAATGTAACACGCGGAAGCTCTGAGAGTCTTCTTTCAGTCCTAAACACTCCTGGAAACACGCTGATGCAAAACGCAGAAATGGAGAGAGAGTAGAGAGAGAGAGAGATGTGCTGGAAATTCAGTATATTACTATAGTACAAAAAGGTACTCTTCTACAACCCTAGATTGTCTTCATGAAAAGGATAAACACCAAAATTCTGGTCCCTACTTGGACCCTAAAGGACTCAATCCCTAAAGGACTGAATGAGTACAATGATGAGCTACCTTGCCTATTTATAGACCTTTTGATTCCTTGGAGAACTGGCCGACCACCAGTCGACCACCAGTCTCGGCATTAAATCCATAAAACCCAGCACTCCTCTGATTTGGTCTAGCCGCCTCTGGTTGGTCACCCACCCACTTTCTGTAAGCAGCCAACAACTCTCGTGTTCCTACCTGGTTTAGGCGACAGCGCATCATCCATGCCCTGGCTCCAAGTCGAAGCTACTACCTCATCTGCACCCTGATGCTCCTAAATTCTGGTTCATACTCTTTATCAGGCTGCCTCTTCTGGACCAACACCTGAGAATGTCCATGGCATCTTTAATGCACATGACATCCCCCTCTGCTAAACTTGATGACGGGATTCCAACGTGTTCTTGGATGACTGTCATCATCCCAATCTTTTCCCGAAGTCCCTCCGTCATCCATCCATCCCTGGCAACCCTTTTCTCTGAAAGCCCGGCCCCGTCTCCAAACACTCTGTCTCATAATAAGATCTATGCATTTGTTCCATCTAGTCCACCATCCATTCCTGCCCTGACTCTGAACACCATCTTGGTCTTCATTCCTGAGAAATGAGTCTGGCACTCTCACATCACCCCTTGGAGGATAAACCTCCCTTGGGACCATTGCCTAAGAACCTATCTGGCTCACAGGATTGCCATCCCCTCTGGCTTTGTGGAACACCACCAACAAACTTCCTGGGAGCTCTTCCCGATTCTGTGTTCCTTGCTTTGAGCTTCATATCCGTGTACTTTCCTGTACCTTGGCCCTGTACACCATCATTTGAGACTGATTCAGTGTTTAGCTTTGCTGAGCCTGATGCTCTAATACCAATGTAACACGCGGAAGCTCTGAGAGTCTTCTTTCAGTCCTAAACACTCCTGGAAACACGCTGATGCAAAACGCAGAAATGGAGAGAGAGTAGAGAGAGAGAGATGTGCTGGAAATTCAGTATATTACTATAAGTACAAAAAGGTACTCTTCTACAACCCTAGATTGTCTTCATGAAAAGGGTAAACACCAAAATTCTGGTCCCTACTTGGACCCTAAAGGACTCAATCCCTAAAGGACTGAATGAGTACAATGATGAGCTACCTTGCCTATTTATAGACCTTTTGATTCCTTGGAGAACTGGCCGACCAGCAGTCGGCCACCAGTCTTGGCATTAAATCCATAAAACCCAGCGCTCCTCTGATTTGGTCCAGCCGCCTCTGGTTGGTCACCCGCCCACTTTCTGTAAGCAACCGACAGCTCTCATGTTCCTACCTGGTTTAGGCGACAGCTCATCATCCATGCCCTGGCTCCAAGTCGAAGCTACTACCTCATCTGCACCCTGATGCTCCTAAATTCTGGTTCATACTCTTTATCAGGCTGCCTCTTCTGGACCAACACCTGAGAATGTCCATGGCATCTTTAATGCACATGACATCCCCCTCTGCTAAACTTGATGACGGGATTCCAACGTGTTCTTGGATGACTGTCATCATCCCAATCTTTTCCCGAAGTCCCTCTGTCATCCATCCATCCCTGGCAACCCTTTTCTCTGAAAGCCCGGCCCCGTCTCCAAACACTCTGTCTCATAATAAGATCTATGCATTTGTTCCATCTAGTCCACCATCCATTCCTGCCCTGACTCTGAACACCATCTTGGTCTTCATTCCTGAGAAATGAGTCTAGCACTCTCACATCACCCCTTGGAGGATAAACCTCCCTTGGGACCATTGCCTGAGAACCTATCTGGCTCACAGGATTGCCATCCCCTCTGGCTTTGTGGAACACCACCAACAAACTTCCTGGGAGCTCTTCCCGATTCTGTGTTCATTGCCTTGAGCTTCATATCCGTGTACTTTCCTGTACCTTGGCCTTGTACACCATCATTTGAGACTGATTTAGTGTTTAGCTTTGCTGAGCCTGATGCTCTAATACCAATGTAACACGCGGAAGCTCTGAGAGTCTTCTTTCAGTCCTAAACACTCCTGGAAACACGCTGATGCAAAACGCAGAAATGGAGAGAGAGTAGAGAGAGAGAGATGTGCTGGAAATTCAGTATATTACTATAGTACAAAAAGGTACTCTTCTACAACCCTAGATTGTCTTCATGAAAAGGGTAAACACAAAAATTCTGGTCCCTACTTGGACCCTAAAGGACTCAATCCCTAAAGGACTGAATGAGTACAATGATGAGCTACCTTGCCTATTTATAGACCTTTTGATTCCTTGGAGAACTGGCCGACCAGCAGTCGGCCACCAGTCTTGGCATTAAATCCATAAAACCCAGCGCTCCTCTGATTTGGTCCAGCCGCCTCTGGTTGGTCACCCGCCCACTTTCTGTAAGCAGCCGACAGCTCTCGTGTTCCTACCTGGTTTAGGCGACAGCGCATCATCCATGCCCTGGCTCCAAGTCGAAGCTACTACCTCATCTGCACCCTGATGCTCCTAAATTCTGGTTCGTACTCTTTATCAGGCTGCCTCTTCTGGACCAACACCTGAGAATGTCCATGGCATCTTTAATGCACATGACATCCCCCTCTGCTAAACTTGATGACGGGATTCCAACGTGTTCTTGGATGACTGTCATCATCCCAATCTTTTCCCGAAGTCCCTCTGTCATCCATCCATCCCTGGCAACCCTTTTCTCTGAAAGCCCGGCCCCGTCTCCAAACACTCTGTCTCATAATAAGATCTATGCATTTGTTCCATCTAGTCCACCATCCATTCCTGCCCCGACTCTGAACACCATCTTGGTCTTCATTCCTGAGAAATGAGTCTAGCACTCTCACATCACCCCTTGGAGGATAAACCTCCCTTGGGACCATTGCTTGAGAACCTATCTGGCTCACAGGATTGCCATCCCCTCTGGCTTTGTGGAACACCACCAACAAACTTCCTGGGAGCTCTTCCCGATTCTGTGTTCCTTGCCTTGAGCTTCATATCCGTGTACTTTCCTGTACCTTGGCCCTGTACACCATCATTTGAGACTGATTCAGTGTTTAGCTTTGCTGAGCCTGATGCTCTAATACCAATGTAACACGCGGAAGCTCTGAGAGTCTTCTTTCAGTCCTAAACACTCCTGGAAACACACTGATGCAAAACGCAGAAATGGAGAGAGAGTAGAGAGAGAGAGATGTGCTAGAAATTCAGTATATTACTATAGTACAAAAAGGTACTCTTCTACAACCCTAGATTGTCTTCATGAAAAGGGTAAACACCAAAATTCTGGTCCCTACTTGGACCCTAAAGGACTCAATCCCTAAAGGACTAAATGAGTACAATGATGAGCTACCTTGCCTATTTATAGACCTTTTGATTCCTTGGAGAACTGGCCGACCAGCAGTCGGCCACCAGTCTTGGCATTAAATCCATAAGACCCAGCGCTCCTCTGATTTGGTCCAGCCGCCTCTGGTTGGTCAACCGCCGCTGGTTGGTCCAGCCGCCCAATTTCTGTAAGCAGCCGACAGCTCATGTGTTCCTACCTGGTTCAGCCGACAGCGCATCATCCATGCCCTGGCTCCAAGTCGAAGCTACTACCTCATCTACACCGTGATGCTCCTAAATTCTGGTTCATACTCTTTATTTGGCTGCCTCTTCTGGACCAGCACCTAAGAATGTCCATGGCATCTTTCATGCACATGACAGTTCAATGGGACCTAGGGAGTGGTATTGGCGATATCCACCATCTGATCTCAAGCCCCTTGTGTTCTTTTCTTTCAACACTAAGTGAAGTTGAGCCGCCACACTTTGTTGTGCAAGAGATAGATGGCAACTACTTGTGTAATCTTTTTATACATCTATGAATATACTGAAAATACAGCCATCTCTCTCTCTATTCTCTGTCTATGTTGATTGTTCTTGCATGAAGTGTTCCTATGCAATACTTAGGGCTGAAAGAAGACTCTAAGAGCTTCTGCATGTAACAAGTGTCCTCTTCAGAAGGATCATAACTGCATGTGATCAAAAAAAGCCCAATCATCCTCCACAAAGTTTGTAGATTGGTCTTCATTCTTGGCATTTGGAGCTAAAGCATCAGCTCGCTAACATGCTAGATTATTTCTTCTTCTCTTTTGCAAGCCTTTTCTTGCACTCATGAATGTAATGGCTAGGTTTCCTGCAATAATGACATTTTCCCTTTTTCTTGGCTTTCCTAGCATCATTCTTATTAGCATTTGACTTACTAAATGGATTTCCGGATGGCTATCCAGAATCCAATGGCCAAGAAGGCAATGGAAGGACGATACAAACCAAGACCAAAAAACGAAGAACTCCTTCCAAAGAAGGTACAAGAATACCCTAACCCAAAAGAGGAGATCTCAAGGTTAAGCAAAGCAGGTTGTGCAGGGGATTTGCTCGCTGAAGCCTTCGCCCTCACCCTACTCGAGCTGCCGCCTGCTCGCACCCCCCCTCCCCGCCCTCGTGACCTAGCCTCTCCCCACCTGCTCGCACCCCCCCCTCCGCGCCCCTATGTGTCTCACACCCTCCGCCCTCCCTCTTCTCGCCCGTCGCCCCCTGCCCGCCTGTTTCATTCGCGCCCCCCGCTCCCCCCCCCCTCCGCATCCCGCCCCCCTGCCTGCCCCCGCCCTCCCCCCCTTGCGCGCTTTCCCCGCCCCCCCTTCGTTCCTCGCTGCCCCGCCCTTCTCCGCCTCTGCCTTTCGTTCCCCACTCCCCCCCCCCCCCCCCCCCGCGCGCGCGCTTTCCCCGCCTCGCCTTTTGTTGTTCTTTTTTTTTTTTGGTTGCCCCCCTCTGTCTTCCGCCCCTTCCCCTCTGTTTTCTCCGCCCATCCCTCTCCTCCCCTCCCCGCTCCATTTTCTCGTGCAGCTTGGCTCTTGCAGGACCCCCGTTTATCGCTTCGCCCTCGACTCAGCTTCAGACTCTGATGGAGGCTCCTCCTGCCCCACCTCAGAGGGACTATTCCGCAGCCCCCTCGCCCGCCCCTGAGGATACCCCCATCAGGCTTTCTCTTTGGCCAAAAGAGGAAGCGAGCCTCGCCGCAAAGGTGGAACGCCTCCAGGCACATTCCACCATCTGCCGTATAGTTGGCACCCGCCCCAGCAAAGGGGAGGTCCGGGATCTACTCCAAGCCCACCTTCTTGCAGATGTGGGCAAGATCCTGGACGTTCCGTTTACTGGGCTGCGGACACTACCAGATTGAGTTCGAGACAGCCCAGAGCGTGGCCCAGGTCCTAGCCATGAGTCCCCTTGACATCAGGGGCGCTCGGGCCTTCTTCAGACCTTGGCAGCAGCAGCTGGCCTGCCTTCGGTCAGAGTTTTGGTTCCTGACATCTCCTCCCTTCCGAAGGTCATTCGGTTACCTAGGATAGGGGGGGATGGATCGATCAGAGAGTGGAGTTTTCGGGGCTCCCGAACCAGTGTTTTATATGCAGGCAAGTCAGCCACCTGGCCAAGGCCTGCCCTTGCAGGAGACCCCGACCTTCACCGCAGCAGCAGACACCCGATGGCCCGCCCACAGATGCGGCTCAGCAGGCAGCCTCCGGGACACCTGCTCAGCCCACAGAGACCTCGGATTGGCAGCCTGGACAGGGGCACCGTAGAGGGAGACAGCCACAGCAGCATGCCCAGAGACCGACGCAGCAGCAGTCACAGCCCATCATACCAGCTGTTCTGGGGCATACATCTAGAACGCTGTCTCTGTCCAGGCTGAGTATGTGGATATGCCTCTCTCGCTGCATCATGTAAAGTCTCTGTCAGTATATGAGTCAACTCCTCCAAAGTATATGTCCAGAGAGAGAGACATGTGGGGATAAGTCAACTCACAAAGTATATAAGTGTGTAACTCCCCTATCACACATGTATATTTGGTCTAGTGCACATAGTGCACTTAGTACATTATATGTACTAAGTGTACTATGTACTATAAAACTTATGGGCTTGTACACACTATAAGGGTGGGCATAATGCCTTTACCCCAACAACTGCATGACCTTCTTGATTTAGGACAGCCCCTATACAATTCCCACATGCATCACATTCCACCGTGAATGGCTTTCGCAAGTCGCGAACAATCAAGACGGGTCCACATATGATAGCATTCTTGAGTTGCAAAAAGGCATCTTGCTCCTTTGATGTCACGTGCACACCCATCAGGTGTACAAGTGGCATGGCATCATCAAGCATTAAACAGGACATTTAAGTATTATTTTGGCATATATCAACATAAGCATGTATATGGGGGTGTTTCAGCACCAACATCAGCACTTTAGTCTTCATGAGCATGTAAGGCATTCATTTGCATCAGGTCGGGGCTGTTAGCATCAACCGACAGCACTTTATGACCAGCCGACAGCAGTTAGGCATTTATTGAGACTCGCGGCGGGTGCTCGGAGGACTAGGGCCTTTGACACTCTTGTTAATACCATCAAAGCATAATAAAACATTTAAACATGGCCACAACCTTAACACATATCCATCATCACTTTGCATAAAACATAAAGCTGGACAAAACATCCACAAATGCTGAAAATGGAGCTCGCACGTGTGACAACGCATAGAGGCCGGAATGGGCCGATCCCCCCCCCCCCTCCCCCCCTTTGGAGTATTTTATTACCCAAGGAGAATAATATCATGTACAAGCTTTGAGGGCCTTACTCTCCCCACGGGAGATGCCGGATTATCCATATACAAATGCCATAACACACCCCAACACGAGGCTACCAAGCTGGAACACAGGCTGTAGAAATGCCGAGCCAACAATATAATCCATAAACCTCCGTGTGGGTACTGATTCTTCCCCAAAAACCACGGGTCTTCATGCAATACAGTTGGTACAACAGGTTCAGCTCTCCATTCAGCCGGTCCAGTAGGTACAATGGCTGGTACAACCGGTACAGTGGACTGGTACAACAGGTACAGTGGTACAACAGGTACAGTGGCTGGTACAGCCAGTATGGTGGCTGGTACAGCAAGTACAAATGTTGGTACAACATGTACAATGACTAGTACAGCAGGTACAACAAGTATAGAAGCTGGTACAACCGGTACAATGGGTGGTACAGCAAGTACAGAAGCTGATACAGCCGATACAAGGGCTGGTACAACAAGTACAATGGCTAGAAATCATAATAAATGATTAAATACCCTTGCCTTCTTCAATATTTCTTCGGGATGGAAGCCTCCAAAACAGTCCCCAACAGCCGGTATTCTTCATGGGCAGCCTTCAAGAGAGAGAGAAAGCGAGTAGCCATCCTAAGGGCAGGAGAGAGGGCTCCAATTTATAGATTTGGGCCTCCCATGCGGTAAAATGGCAAGAGAAGGCTACAATGACAAGTGGAGAGCCACACAATAGCTGAAGTGACAAGTGTGAGGCCACTTGTCTCACTTTGATCCACTTTCTAACAAGTGTCAGGCCACATGTCTCACTTTGGTGCACTTTCTTGCAACATGTCCCAATCTAAGAGATGGGTCCTTCCATAAACTTTATCTCTAAAAATATCCCAACTGGTAGACATTCTGTCATAGGCACTTTGCCAACTCTTGGTACCTGCTCAAGACAAGATGCAATGACGTGAACAGAATTTCCATCGGAGTCAGACCAAAAATAGCAACTCTCCTAAATTTTAGGAGTGTCGTCCTTTGTATTCTAGGATAATCCCCCATTCCCAAAGCTTATACTTTCCAAATATTTAGACATCCTTGAGTCCACTAGACCCCTTTCATACTGGGAAATATCCAGGCTGGTGACATCCCCCCCAACTTCTTAAAAGTTGTCCGAAACTTTAAGCTTCAAGCCATATATTCAAGATATAATCATGTCCCATTAAGTGGGCGAGACGAGACCGGCTCAAAAATCTAATATAATTGAAGAATCCACGTCCCAAAGAAATGGGTGAGACTAAATAAGTCTCCATAATACCAATATCAAAATCATGTCCCAAAATAAATGGGCGAGAATTCCATGGAAGATATACTAGACGCACGCACAAGAGTCGATTGTGTCTCAATCACCAATATCAATGAGATAATCATATGCCAATGAAAATCACGAACCAAGTGCTAAGACACTTAAATAAGTGCCATGCACAAGAAACTAGTGCCTCGCACAGAAACATGTGCTATGCACATAAACTGGTGCCATTCAAGAGTACAAACTATAGTGAGAGAAAAGCTGGTTCTCCATAGTTCTGGCAATCCTTTCTCCCAATCCCAATAGTTCCCATGTTCTCCCATACAATCCCAACTCTGATCAACAAGCATGGTGTGGAAACAATGAAACATTCACTCCACAATCGCAATACGAATCCACGTGTATAGTGGAGTGTTCATTGAATTGCCCTCTCACAATCCCAACATGAATCCACATGCATGGTGAGATGAACAATGAACCTCTTGACCTCTATATGGAGAGATAGTGATTCCAATAAGTCAAGATATCATAATCATGTCCCAAGTAAATGGGCGAGACAAATCAGTCCCATAAGTCCAGATATCATAATCCAAGCTCAAAGCACACAAACATGTGCCAATCCACATGACCCTTGGCGTAAACATAAGTCCCTTGCCAACCAGGTATCATGTCCACTTTACCACTTGCACTCCGTGTTGGTACTCTAACCACACACCTTGGATGAGAGGTGGGCTCAAGTAACAAGATAAAACAATCACTCGCAAGCATAAATAGCCTGGTGTTCCATAAGCATTTCTGCTGCACATAGTTTATAGGCATTTCGGCCACCAACTCACTCTACCCTCTCAAGTGCCCATGTTCCCTTCCATATGCTCTCTATTGTTCCACCCACATATGGTAGAAACAATCTTCAAGAGAGCACGTAGGACAAGAGAACACTACACACGGTATGTTGTGCTCCACACTACCCTCTGAAGTGCCCATGTTCCCTTTCATCTCCTCTCTATTGTTCCACCCACACATGGTAGAAACAATCTTCAAGAGAGCACGTAGGACAAGAGAACACTACACAGGGTATGTGAACCATGAGTTTCATAAGTCCAATGCATCCCAAATAAAGGGAGCCATAAAGAATAATCCATAAACCTGAGGATAGATCCAAATCCCTAGAAAAGAAGTCCAGGAATCCATAGACCTGTATACCATACCTCTTACCACATACTCCGTGCTAACCACACACCTTGGAGTAGAGGTGGACTTTATCCATAAAAGCATCATATCCATGAGATATCCAAAGATTTCTTCTCTATAAACTCGGACAGATTCGTCCATAGAAATTGCTTGTGAAGCCCAATATCTATATAAATCTTGTCCAAGAAAGAAATCTCCATAGATATAATCCATCCCAATAAAGGGAGCCATAAATAATGTTTCCCTGAAACCATCTCAAGGCAAACAACACCACCTTTCTCCTTGCATGGCTGTACAAGGGTTAGTGAACATCAAAAATACTTCATAGTAAATAGCAAAAGCACCAACTTTGCAAACTTAAAGTATACTTAGCTTTTTCTACCAGGTTGGTCATGAAGCCAAAAGAAATATCTCGTCACCATATCCTTCAGATATTCTGAGATATATCTCCATATAGGTTGCCTGTAAGCTTGATAGTATAATCCACAATATCCATATGGAAAGAGTGCTAAACGTGTGCACATAAAGCCAACTCCATACTTCCAAGATAAATTTTGTGAATTCATAAATCCTTAGACCAAGCTGTCTATTGCTCATGCTCTTGCTTCATAGACTATGAAGTGGCTGGCCATGCTTGATAGCAATGATGGTAAGAGTGGCTCCCACTTGAGATCTTTTCTCTTCCTCACTGAGAGAAGGAAGCCTATGCTCTGATACCAATGTAACTCGCGGCGGGTGCCCGGGGGACTAGGGCCTTTGACACACTTGTTGATACCATCAATGCATAATAAAACATTTAACACATATCCATCATCACTTTGCATAAAACATAAAGCTAGACAAAACATCCACAAATGCTGAAAATGGAGCTCGCACGTGTGACAACGCATAGAGGCCGGAATGGGCCGACCCCCCCCCCCCCCCTTGGAGTATTTTGTCACCCACGGAGAATAATATCATGTACAAGCTTTGAGAGCCTTACTTTCCCCACGGGAGATGCCGGATTATCCATATACAAATGCCATAACACAGCCCAACACGAGGCTACCAAGCCGGAACACAGGCTGTAGAAATGCCGAGCCAACAATATAATCCATATACCTCCGTGTGGGTACTGATTCTTCCCCAAAAACCACGGGTCTTCATGCAATACAGCTGGTACAACCGGTTCAGCTCTCCATTCAGCCGGTACAACCGGTACGGTACAGTGGCTGGTACAATAGGTAAAATGGCTTGTACATCCGGTACGATGGTTGGTACAACAAGTACAGCAAGTACAAATGCTGGTACAACATGTACAGTGACTAGTGCAGTAGGTACAGTGGCAAGTACAACAAGTACAGAAGCTGGTACAGTCGGTGCAATGGGTGGTACAGCAAGTACAAAAGCTGGTACAGTCGGTACAAGGACTGGTACAACAAGTACAATGGCTAGAAATCATAATAAATGATTAAATACCCTTGCCTTCAATATTTCTTAACGATTAAAGCCACCAAAACAGTCCCCAACAGCCGGTATTCTTCATGGGCAGCCTTCAAGAGAGAGAGAAAGAGAGTAGTCATCCTTAGGGCAGCCTGTAACGATGGCAAAGGCTAGTGTGCAGCAAGAGAGTCTCCATTAATGAAGAGAGAGGGTTCCAATTTATAGATTTGGGCCTCCCATGAGCTAAAATGGCAAGAGAAGGCTACAATGACAAGTGGAGAGCCACACAATAGCTGAAGTAACAAGTGTGAGGCCACTTTGTCTCACTTTGATCCACTTTCTAACAAGTGTGAGGCCACTTGTCTCACTTTGATCCACTTTCTAACAAGTGTCAGGCCACTTGTCACACTTTGGTCCACTTTCTTGCCACATGTCCCAATCTAAGCGATGGGTCCTTCCATAAACTTTATCTCTAAAAATATCCCAACTAGTAGACATTCTGTCATAGGCACTTTGCCAACTCTTGGCACCTGCTCAAGACGAGATGTAATGACGCAAACAGAATTTCCATCGGAGTCAGACCAAAAATAGCAACTCTCCTAAATTTAAAGAGTGTAGTCCTTTGTATTCTAGGATAATCCCCCATTCCCAAAGCTTGTACTTTCCAAATATTTAGACATCCTGGAGTCCACCAGACCCCTTTCATACTGGGAAATGTCCAGGCTGGTGACATTTATGGCAAGTCGTGAGCATCTGGGGGGCTGGCCGACTGCAGCACACTCGCCGACCAGCATCATTTCCACATATATATAGGAAGCGCATCCATTCAGTCCATCAAATCTCAGTTCAGCAGTTCATAGATCATCCATCTCCTCAGCATTTCCTTCCCAGGCAACAAGGAGAGTATCAGTTCAGCATCAGTTCGTCATCAGTTCATTAGCGTTTCTCATCCAACATATAGGCAGCATATTCAGCATATAGTTCATCATTCCTACCTCCTACATAGAGGGAAGCCGGCATCAAAGGGTGGATCTCAGCATTGGAGCAAGGAACGGTCCTCATCTTCAGCATTCAGCCCATCCATCTCATCCCGAGAAGGATCCTCATCTAGGACAGCATCATAGATCTCATTGTAAACCCATTCATCTAATATAGCTGCATTGCATTGCATTGACACTATTTGTCTATCTCTTAAGCATCATTAAGTGAAGTTTAGTTAGCCTAAGGTTGTGTTTACGACGGTCAATCTCTCACATGTCACATTTGAGGTCCATTTAAAAGTGGCTTTCTTCTTCGTGAGATCATGTAAAGGCGTGGCAATCATAGCAAAATACCTTATGAAGCACCTAGAATATGAACATAACCCCAGATAGCTACGTACCTCATGTACATTTTGCAACTCTGGCCAATTTCGAATGGTTTCAATCTTGGCAAAATCCATTCTTACACCATCCTTGGATACTGGCCCAAATAGTGTATCTCTAAATAAGCTCACCATCAAGAACAGATTTCCAATCCCGCGCATTGATGACATTTTCGATAAGCTTGATGGCTCGGCTTGTTTCAGCCGTATTGATTTGAAGCGTGGTTATCACCAGATACGAGTGGTACCAGAGGATGTCCACAAAACTGCATTCAAGACAGCTTTTGGATTGTATGAGTTTTTGGTGGTGCCTTTCGGTCTCACCAATGCCCCAGCCACATTCAATCGTATGATGGGTAGGATATTCTTTGATAACATCTTGGTTTTCTCCAAGAATGAGCAAGAGCATAGGACTCATTTGGCTATAGTGTTTGAAGAGTTGCGGAAGCATAAACTCTTCATTAATGCCAAGAAAAGTGAGTTCTTTCTTTCATCTTTCTTTTTGTAACACGCGGAAGCTCTGAGTCTTCTTCAGCCCTAAACACCACTTAGAACATGCTGATGCAAAAACACAGACAGAAGAGAGAGAAGAGAGAGAGAGCTGGAAATTCAGTATATTCATATGGTACAAAAAGGTACCTCTAAATCTGCAGCCATGGGCTGCCTTCATGAAAAGGTGGATACACCCAAAATAGTCCTAATGCTGGACCCACTCCATAAGGGAGTGAATGAACACATCAAAGAGCAAACGTGCCTTTATATCTAAGTTGCAGGAAACGTTTCCTGGTAGGAAACGGCAAGACCCAGGAAACGTTTGGAAACGCCAAACTCAATTACTAGGAAACGTCGGGGGTAGGCTCAAGTTTAAGGTAAAAAAACAGAAGTACAAATATATCTTTTTACAAAAAAATTAAAGTACATGTACAAATTCAATTATTGATCGGTAAGCACCATTAAAAGATGAAAAACAAAGCAAAACAATGGAAGACCATCATGGCTGAATTTCATTAATCAATCATTCTACAAGATAGAACTTGTTTACATGGGAAGTACACCTTCATCTTCAAACTGATCCTCAAAACACTCATATATAGAATCCTCCTCTAATACATCCCATGCCTGGCATGGACCTGAAGAATACGAGGGCTCTTTCCGTGATATGAGCCTAAGATTACTGTGCACAAAGACCAAGTCATCTGCCTTCGTATGACCCAGCCCGTTCCGCTTCATGGAATGTATGAAGCCATAGGTGGACCAATTTCTCTCACATGCTGAAGCGCTAGATACTTGAGATAAGACAGATATAGCCAATCTCTGTAACATAGGAGTACCTGTACCATAGTTCTCCCACCATGCAATAGGAGAAAGCTTTTGCATGTCCGCTAAAGCTGAAGACTCTGCAAAATCCCCCTGTAGTCCAATGTACTGTGACAATTGTGCTTTGTACTCTGTCTTCTCATCTTCATCTTTGCCCACCCTATCCAACGTCTTTCTCCACCCTTTCATCACATCCTTGTCCTTGTATGGTCGCTTCATAAACCACATTGGGTGGAGGACATAAGCTGTTGCATGAAGAGGAGAATGAAGCATTTCCCAACGCTCTTGTGCAAGTACCCGAATCTCCTCGTACTCGTCGTTGCCATCTATGTATTCTTTCAATATCTCCTTGATTTTCTCTAGCATCTGATCAATGCCCTCATAAACCGTACCCATGACCGGTTCATCTCTATCCACCATACGAAGCATTGCCATGACCGGCCACAAGACCTTGACATACTTCTCTATGTCCTCCCAAAAAGGAGTAGACAAGAGTTGCATCTCTATGTGCAAAGCATACTCGTTGTTTCTCTTCCATGCATCCCACTCCTCGCTTGTGACCAGCTGCTTCAAGGGACTCTTCACCTTCACCAATCTCTGCAACATCATGAAGTTTGAAGCAAATCGAGTATCACCTGGCCTAATGAGCTTGAGCTTGGAGTGTTTGCTGAACATGGCCCTTGTTGCATCATGATTCGAAATGAACTGCTGGACTTCTTTGCCTTGGGTGATAGCTCGATCCATCCACTCGATTAGGACCAAGTCCTTCAGTAGAAGATTCAAGCAATGAGTTGCACATGGTGTCCAAAAAATATGGGGATATGCTTGCTCCACCAAGTGACCTGCAAGCTTGCAATTGGCAGCACTATCCGTAATTACTTGCACCACATTGTCCACACCGGCCTCCCTAATGATGTCCAAAAGAGCTTCTGCAATAAACTCCCCTGTTTTTTGGCTCCCGGATGTATCAATGGATCTCTTGAATACCACACCTCGAGCACTGGAGACAATAAAATTAATCAAGGGCCTCTTTGCGGTGTCTGTCCATCCATCAGACACAATGGAGCACCCAAAGTGTGGCCATGAAGCCTCTACCCCCGAGAGACGACTGCAAACCCTGTCTTTTTCCTTGTCCAAGAGAGTGGTGCGAAGCTTCTCATAGTTTGGGGCTTTGTAACCCTTACCAAAAGACGCTATTGCACCCACCATGTCATGAAAATAAGGAGACCGTGCATAATAAAACGGCATACCACATGCATAAAAGCATCGAGCAACGGCCTCATCTACTTCCTCTCGAGATGCATTCTTGAACATACCTTCCACGGACGGTTGCATTGTAGGCTTCTTGTTGACTAGATTGTTGCCAGTCTTTTGCTTCTTGATAGCGCTCTCATGGTCTTCTCGAGTCATGTTTGCTCGATTTTCAGTCGACACCTTGCAGCACACTTGGATGCCTTGGTTCTTGATGCCGAGTAAATGGGCCCGTACTCGTGGATAGGAGCCTGCAAAATTTGTTTTGCAAAAAGAACATTCCCATTTCTTGCTGCCCCCCTTTCCGAATGCTGCATTCTCAGTCACATACTTCCACAATGGCTCGGGAGCATGAGGTGCTTTAGGCTTGAAGGGCGTGATTAGGGGGACCACAGAAGAAGAAGAAGAGAACATGGTTGAAATTGGAAGTTAGCAAAAAAGAGGGGCTCTTCTCCTTCTAAGCCTGCAAGTTTGCTCCAATTGAAGCTGTTTCGAACAAAGCCACTCAGGGACAGAAACTGAATTGATGCATTTGCATTTTAAGGCTCTATGGCGAATAGCATCTGCGAGAGTAAGGTGGTATTTAGGATCAAGGGGACATTTGCAAGGCTCGAAAATGATCCTTCTTGGCGCACAGTTAAAGCAAATGCAAGGAGGTTGGGGTGCACAGTTTAAGCAAAGGCAAGGGGGCTCCTCCTGTGCTTGCATGAAAAGGGGTGGGAAGGGGGGAGAGAGAGAGAGAGAGGGGGAAGGAGAGAGAGCTGTGTGCGCCTAAGTTTCTCACAGAGAGCTAACTACGTTGCAAGCAGAGCTAACGTTTTTTTTTTCTAATTTTATTAAAACGGTGCTTTTTAAAAAAAACCCACAAACGGGCTTTTTAAAAAAACGGGCTCTTCGTTTTCATTAACTCTGGCGTGGAATGCTCTGGCGCACTGTGGGCTTGTGGGTTCATTAACTCTGCGCAGAGTCTATGCAGGGAGGCGAATCGATTTTTATTAATATTGGGCCCCGTTCGTTTTTTTTTAAAATTCGCAGCAGTTCTATTCGCTTTTTGGCCTGCCACGTGTCTTATAAATAGAACACTAAAATCAAACGTTTCCCAGCCGTTTCCCCCTATAGGAAACGGCTGGCAGGTGGGGAAACGTGGAAACGACGTTTCCACGCCTTCATCCCACGTTTCCTGCAACGAAGCTTTATATAGGCCTCTTGGACCAACAGAGTGCTGGTCGGCCAACTGACTGGTCTATATATCATAAGCGTTGTTCTCCATGCAGCCGACAGCGCATTGGTGCAGCCGACAACCCCCTTGTGCAACCGACAGGTTCTTATTTGTCTTGCTCCTAGTCCATGCTAGCCAAATCTGCACTTCATGCTCCAATTCTTGGTTCTAATCATCTTTTTCTGGCTGCCCCTTCTCGACTAGCTTCAAGATATGTCCATGGGTAAAACTTGCACATGACATCCCCCTCTGCTAAGCTTGATGACCGGATTCCAACCTGTTCTTGGATGACTGTCATCATCCCATTCTATTCCCTAAGTCCCTCTGTCATCCATCCGTCTCTGGCAACCCTTTTCTTTGAAAACCCGGCCCGGTCTCCAAAACTACTCTGACTCTGAATAAGATCTATGCATCTGTTTCATCCAGTCCCCAATCCATTCCTGCCCTGACTCTAAACACCGTCTTGGTCTTCATTCCTAAGAAATGAGTCTGGCACTCTCACTCCACTCCTTGGAGGATCATCCTCCCTTGGGACCGTTGCCCGAAAACCTATCTGGCTCACAGGACTGCCACCCCCTCTGGGCTTTGTGGAACAACACCAACAAATCTCTTGGGAGCTCTTCCCGATCTTGTGTTCCTTGCCTTGGGCTTCATACCTGTACCTTGGACCTGTACACCTTCATATGGGACTGAATTAGGGTTTAGCCTTGCTGAGCCTGATGCTCTGATACCAATGTAACATGCGGAAGCTCTGAAAGTCTTCTTTCAGCCCTAAACACCACTTAGAACATGCTGATGCAAAAGCGCAGAGAGAAGAGAGAGAAGAGAGAGAGAGATAGCTGGAAATTCAATATATTCATATGGTACAAAAAGGTACCTCTAAATCTGCAGCCATGGGCTGCCTTCATGAAAAGGTGGATACACCCAAAACAGTCCTAATGCTGGACCCACTCCATAAGGGAGGGAATGAACACATCAATGAGCAAACGTGCCTTTATATAGGCCTCTTGGACCAACAGAGTGTTGGCCGACTGCTAGTCGGCCAGCCGACTGGTCTATATATCATAAGCACTGTTCTCCATGCAGCCAACAGCCCATTGGTGCAGCCGACAGCCCTCTTGTGTAGCCGACAAGTTCTTCTTTGTCTTGCTCCTAGTCCATGCTAACCAAATCTGCACTTCATGCTCCAATTCTTGGTTCTAATCATCTTTTTCTGGCTGCCCCTTCTGGACTAGCTCCAGGATATATCCAAGGAGAGCAAAAAGGTGAGGAACTTGGCTGAACCAAACCTTTCTCCAAAAGCTCATTAACCTGCTTCATAATCTCTTCTTGTTGAGTGGCACTCACATGATATGCGGGTTTGTTAGGTGGAGAACTACCTGGCACAAGATCTATGCAATGATCCTCAGGCCTTTGAGGAGGTAATTCACCTGGCAATGCATCAACAAAACAATCTTTGTAAGCATGAAGAAAATTCAACCATCCACATTTTCATGACTTGGTTCAATGTTGTCACGAACAAAAACCAAGTACGTTGAAAGACTCTTTTTCATTGCTTTATTAATCTCAAAGTGAGATACAACTGGGATAGAATCCCCTTCCTTGCCAGCATCAATAACATGCATGCGGCCTCTATGCATAAAGGAAATTCTATTTGTCTTGTACTCTTTGTGGGGCTCAAGCCTATGATGCCATGGCTTGCCAAGCAATTCATCACATCCATTAAGTGGGGCAACCAAGAAATGCTCATGATCAAGATATCCCTAAATATGTATGCGCAACTTCCCAATAAGTGGGGTAACCTACACCTCTTTACCAACAAAGGCGGCTTCTGCTTCAATTTGAGGCTCCATATTCTCAACTTCAATGCCCAAGGCGGCTGCCATTTGGGTAGAGATGAAATTATCTGTTGCACACTCATCAAACATAAATAAAGTGGACTGATCCTTGATTTGACCCCATGCTTTGCATACCATCCTCTCTTTACCATCATGCTTTGTGTTTCCCTGCACATCGGGAACTGCATGCACATTTGCCTTGGGTTGCTTGTCCTCATGCTTTTGTTTGAGGTTGGGGCATTGCCTAAACATAAGCACATTTGCCTTGGGTTGCTTGTCCTCATGCTTTTGTTTGCGGTTGGGGCATTGCCTAAACATATGCTCTTTACTACCACAAGAAAAGTATTCCCCTCCTTTGCATATTGCTCCCTTTGCTCGGGAGTCAAGCCAAATTTGTTCTTCTTTGGCCCATGATCCTTGGATGTGGTATTTTCAACTTACCTCCCTTCTGGGCTTCCCGAAAGCTCTTTTTAGGTGGCTGTCCACCTTTTTGCAGATTTGGGACAGCCTTCTCTTTGCCCTCGAAACCACCTTGATCTTGCTTGATTTTGAGCACCAATTGCTTCGTAGCAAAAGCAGATGCTATAAGCTGCTGTAAAGTGTGTTTCGGGTGCAATTCCATGCTCGAACGATAGGCTGGTTGCAATCCGGAATCTTTTCTTTTCATCCTCGGAGAGTTGCATGAAAGGAGTAACCTCGAGCAAAACTTTCCAAAATTTGCTCACATACTGCTACACACTCACATTATCCTTTTGATCAAGTCTATCCCACTTTAGGGTGAGTGTATGCTCTGCATTTGGAGGCAAGAATTGGGCATAAAATCTCTCCTTGAACTCTTTCCAAGTGCATATGGGGTCTTTGGTGGTCTTTTCAATGATCCACCAATGGGCAGTTGTCCCCTTCAAAAACATGCTTGCATGACGGATTTTGGACTTCTCAGTGAAGTCCTTTCACTAAATGCAATATCAAATTGAGCCACAAAAGCAAGCACCTTAGAGCCACAAAAGCAAGCACCTTAGAGGCATCAAATTCCCCATGATAGGCATCAAACTTCACTGACTTGTCCCCTGCCTTGAACTCCTTGAGCTTTTTGGCACGAGGCTCAAGTTCTTGCCTCTTTCTCTTGTCCTTGTCCAACAGAGCAGCTGTCTCTACATGAGCTTCATGGGTAATCTTAGGTGTTTCACTAACCAAAGTGACATGGGTCTTTGGTGCTTATGGCCCCACTGCATGTGACCTTGCTAAAAGATGCCTTGTCTCGCCACGAGACAACTCAATAGGCAAGGTGTTTTGGCTTGCATGCCGACCACTGTCCCCATGATGTACATACTTGGAATCCATATGGCCTTCAGCATGCATGAATCTGTTTCCTCCTGTGCCATGAGGTGTGGATGCATCGCGAGAAGTGACCGATACTTCTTCTTTATGCAAATATGATCTCAACCTTTGAGAGGCTGGGTCTCCATGCTTCAAACGGGGTCGATTCTTGAACATAAGCTGTCCATCCTCTCCCTCTTTTAGGTCACCCTTTCGGATAAAATAAGAGAGTGCCAACTCCCTTGGCTTCTTGCCCACCTCTCGAGCCATAGACTCAAAAGTCATGTCTACCATAGCATCAGCTTTCTTGGCTTCAATGACACTTTGTACATAGGGGTCTTCATGCAAGAATTTCAGCTCTTGCTCTTTTGCGTGCAAGAGCCTCTTCATGTGCTCCAACTCAGCCCTCAATGCATTGGGCTCTTCCTCATGCATGGGTTCTTTACCACGTGATGGCTGTGCCATGAATGCACTGTCATAGACTCTCTCAAGAGGCTTATGCCTTCCATGCAATGCATCGGAATCCCGTGAAGCACTTGATTGCCCCTCGAATTCGGCATTTCCAATGGATTGCCCTAGCTGTCCATTGAATCAAGTGTGCATACTTGCTTCCGATCTCAAAACTCTGTGTCTCCTCTTGAGAAAGAGAGACGACCGGGCTCTGATACCAATGTGACCGCTCCCTATAGGAGGCCTACAGATTGGAAGACAATATACACATATTTAGAACACTTAATTTAACTAATATTAAACAATAGAAACAACATCAGCAACAAAAATACTAGAAATACTGAAAATACACATAACACCGGCACTGGGGCCGGAAAGGGCTGGCCCCCCTCCTCAATACATTTTGTATTTCTTGGAGTATTTATATGTACAAGTGTCACGGGCCTGAAAGGCCAGATTTCTCCACCAGGGAGTGAATACAACCAAAAAAACTGGTTCAAGCCGATGAAGATGTGTTAGTCGGAGCAGCCTCAAATCACAGGCTCATTCCCACCTTCACTCGGTGCACACATGTCTTTCACTGGTCTTCCGAGACGGTGCACAAACAGGCACGCCCGTACTAACACAGGCACAGTGGTACACCGCGGAGGGAATGCTTTGTACCCGGTTTTTTCCCTAGGTTTTTGTGCTAACCTTCACTGGCCCTCTGAACCTTAGGACACGATTTACACGCACACTTAGGGAAAAACAAACCAACAAGAAAATCTCCAAGGAATGCAAATAAAAGAGAGAAATTCTCTGTTTCTGCACTACACAAAACTTGTAGAACTTGAAACTTAATTTTAAAAAATTGAATTTTACATAAATTTAAACATAGCACCTGGAGTAGCTTGTTGCAGATAAAATAATGGAAGAGTCCTTCCTCTATTTTGGAGCCTCGTTCTTTGGTTTCATTAGCAACAGTTTGTACAACTAATAGGCTGTAGATAACACCATTTGCAACACCATATACAAGTAAATCAACATCACCAGGTGTACACAAGCCAGGAGCAACAAGGCTAAAAACTGAATTTGTATGGGCAGCAGGTACAATTGATGTTTAGGCAGTAGGTACGGCAGTAGGTACTGTACAGTCAACAGGTACAATGGGTGCTGCTGGTACAGCTATTACAGCAGGTACAGTAGGCGGGTATGTGAGCAGCAGGTACAGGTATGTGTGCAGCCCTGTAGGCAGGTACAACTGCAAGTACAATCGCAGTAAGGCAGGTATAGCAGCAGCCAGTTCAGTAGGCAAATGCTGGAAGTACAAATAGAGAAAACCAGCTCAGTATAAAGGTTCTATTGGTGCAGGTAAAGGGCAACCGGTGAGTACCAAGAAGACCAGGCGATGAAGGCAAGAGGGCAGCCAACAGGCAATGGAGAGAAAGAAACCCACCAACCACACACACGTGGGAAAAATACTAAAGATGTTTCATGCAAAGCCTTTATCAAAGGTTATAAAACCTTAAAACCAATTTAATACTTTGGACACCCTCAAAAGAAAATGTCCAGTCCCTTTTTAAAAATGTCTGTGAACTCACCTTATAAATATTAAGGTTTACCATAGTGTATGGATTTTACCTTTTAAAAAGGGCCAAAATGAAAATACTTACCACGTGTTCACTCGCCACACCACCGAGTCAGCAAACAGCACTCCACGGTACACTGGGGGTGTCCCCTTCTAGTGTACTGGCACGGCATAACAAGCAGACACACGCAAACAAGTCATGCAAAAACAAATTTATGCATGCAGGCATAAATGCATGTGCACATATAATGGACGAAATCTCCCTTTCATGAAACTTGTACAAAAAGTTCCTGTTGGGCACAAAACTGGCGCGACATAAATATAAAAATATGTCCCGGTCTTCCTACGAAGTGACAGCCCCATAGGTAAGACGCCATCCTGGCCATAGACGGGTGACACAGCACGAAGCAAGTCGCACACGGGTGGCACGAAACTGGTTCCCGTCCATGTGATGCAGCACTGGTCACACACGGTGATGGCACAGAAGCGGTAAAGCTGTTTACGCCCTTATAGGGTGCCACACTTCCACACACGCATATAAACACACCAGAACACCAGACCCTCAGTAACACCAGCCCTCGCTTCTCTTTTCGCTGGCAGCCAGGCCACCCACTTCAAGGTAGCCTCCCACACCTCTGCTCTCCACGCTCACACACGGCTGCGCTCCACTGCAAACCTTCTTCTCTGATATCGCCCAGCTCTGTCCCTTCACGACTGTCGCCAGTCCGCTGGCTTTAGCGCCAGCCTCACACGAACCCACGACTCTTGCCACAAGGGGCTCCAACCACCGCCAACTCCACTCTAGGATTCGACCTCGTCCACGCCGCCAGTCTGTCCCACTGCTGCGGCTTCTCTCTTGGGCGACCTCCCCACAGCTCTGTGTATCCACGGCTACGCCCACGAGTCCCCCACCTGCACGCCTTCGCTTCTTTTCGTTTTCAGCTGCGCCGACTCGCTAGCTCTTCGCCAACTTCCAGAACTCGTGCTGGCAGCTACGTGAAGCTCCACGTGGTCATGCTTTAGTTAGCCACATCAATCATTGTTTATTTCTTTTAAGGCCTACAAGATGGCCGCCCCCAATAGCTTTCACACCAATGCTCAAAAATACATCGGCCACATCAATAATTGCTCCCCCAATCTCCACATACATTCAAATGCAGCTTCTAGTGCCCACTGTACTTGGGACGCGCACACAAATTCAAACTACCAAGCAGCTGATCTCACCTCCAGCACTACATTCCGGACAGGCCTGCAACAAGCCCAAAGCCAATACCATCCACCCTGTACACCTGGCAACGCCCTCAAAAGCAAAACCTTCACACACGCCATGCACACGTATGTACACATTACCAACTCCTATTTTTGTCCACACATATTTAGCAACCCCCTACTTCTGCTGAGACATTCATGTCCAGCAGCTGTACAAACAGGGACGAAATATTCAGATCTTCCTCTGTACTCTCCACAACCTCCTGACATGCATTACAAGCTTCCTGATCTTCTTCTTTCACAGCTAACATCAATCGAGCAAAATATTTCTTCAGTCCTAAACCATTCACTCTCCTTTTATGCTTCTTTCCATTCAAATCAGCAAGCTGATAACTCCCATTATCAAATTTTCTCTCAACTTTATACGGATCTTCCCACTTTGTCTGGAATGCAGTATGAAAAGTACTATCCAGCTTGCTATTATACCTGAGAACCAGACCACCCTCTTCAATTTCTTTCTGCTCCACCTTCTCATCCTCTCTCTCTTGTCTTTTCAATTGCATAGCCACATAATGATCAAATGCTAGCTCTCTGTCCAACTGGACTATTTGCAAGGCCAGTAATCTTTCCTTGTAGCAGTTAATAGGTTCATGCCCTTCTTCAACCAAGAATTTCAAAGCTGGAATTTCCACATCAATAGGCATGAGTGCTTCTTTCCCATAAACTAAATGAAAGGGTGAGAATTGTGTACCAGATTTTACTGCAACCCTATATGCCCATAATACACGATTCATCTCTATATCCCAATTCTTGATATGGCCTTCTGTCATTTTGGTTATCATCAGCTTAAATTCACCATTGAATCTTTCATTCAAGCCATTGCATTGAGGGTGATAAGAAGTGGAGTACTTGTGGTTGATATTCAATCTTCTGCATAAATGGTCAACTACCTCTCCTCGAAATTCAGGACCATTATCTGATAATATCTCCAGAGGAATACCAAATCTGCAGCATATATGTTCATACACAAAATCAGCCACCTCTTTACTATCCACTCTTTTCACTGCCTTCACTTCTGCCCATTTTGATAGGTAATCCACCGCAGTAAGCACATAACACTTTCCTCTGGCTGTTCTGGGAAGTGGTCCAACTGCATCCACTCCCCATCTTTCAAAAATGTCATATACCAGCATGATATTTCTCGGCTCCATTTTTAAGATTCTCTTCCCCATTCTCTGGCACTCATGGCAAGACCTGCACCAGTGCTGAATATCCTTCTGGATGGAAGGCCATACATAACCCTCCAGTAATACATTCAGCAAGGTGATCTTAAATGCATAATGACCCCCACATGCTCCCTCATGATTTGAAGATAGAATATAATAAATTTCTTCCCTCCAGGGAATTCTTCTTAATACCTGATCAGCTCCCTGCATGTATAATTCATCTCCAATCATGACATAATGCTTACTTCTCCTGATAAAATGATACTTTTGGCCTTTTTTGAGCTCTTCAGGCAAGCGACCTGAGAGTAAGTAATCCACCACTCTGGACAGGTATTCCCTCCCTCTGTATAATGGCTCTTCAATTTTTGCAATTACTGGATCCTGATTAATTGCCTCCTGAGCTAACTCATGTGCCATATGATTTTCCTCCCGCCGCACATGTTGAATACTCCATGCTATAAATTGATGTAGCAGCCTTCTAACATTAGCCAGACATTCTTTTAATCTCGGATTCTTTGCTCGCCAGCTACCCAAGACCTGCTTTACTACTAATAGAGAAAATCCCTTTATGATTAGCTTTTGAATTTTCTGTTTTAAAGCAACCTGCAGCCCTTGAAACAATGCTGTGTATTCAGCCTCATTGTTACTTTCAGCTTCCAGAAGTATCCCATTCTTTAGAATTAGCCTGCCTTCTGAATCCTGGATTATATAACCCCCGGTGGCTTGATGTATACTCCTCTTATATGAACCGTCAAAGAATAAAACATGAGCTCCAGGAATGATAATTTGTTCCTCTTTTTCTATCTTTGAATCTACTTCCTTCACCAAGATCGGGCCGTCTTTATATGTTAGAAGATCTGCCAAAGTTACCATGCAAGTATCTTCAATCAAAAATAAGAAATCATATTCTTGAAGCTCCACTAACCATCGCATCATACCTTTTGAGAGTGAAGTACCATTCACTAGCTGAGGGAGTAAAGTATAATTTGTCAGTACCACAAATGGTCTCATCAGGAGATATGACCTGAATTTCCTGCAAGCATATACTAGACTTGACAAAACCAATTCAGCCTCAGTGTATTTTCTCTCTGCTTCTGTCTTCACTCTACTTGCATAATACACAGGCTTCATATATCTGGATTCATCTCCTCTCTGCATTAAAATTGCTCCAACTACATCCGGACCAAAAGATGGATTCACATAAAAGACCTTCTGGACAAAAGTCTGCAGCAGCTGCCTGGATGTTGATGGTGCAGATAATAAGACAAGAGCTTTTATCTTCTCTGGATCAGGTTCAATTCCATTCTGAGATATCATATGCCCCAACAGCTTCACTTTTGAATATCCTAAATGACACTTCTTTGGATTCAGCTGTCCACCTGCATCATCCATTTTAGAAAATACTTGCTCCAATTTATTACCATGCTCCTTATGAGAACTATATACACATATATCATCCAAAAAAGCTCTCACAAAATGATCTGAAAGAGGTGCAAGTACTCTGTCAGTGTTTCTCTGATACCACGAGGGTGCATTTTTCAAACCAAATGGTACTACTCGGTAACAGAAGCAACCCCACGGTGTAATGATAGTGGTTTTAGCTTGGTCTTCCTCAGCAATTGAGATCTGAAAATACCCAGAGAAGCCATCGCATACACTATACCTCTCATATCCAGCTACCCTGTCCAAAATATCATCAATGAACGGCAGAGGATAGTGATTGCTTTTTGTTGCAACATTCAGAGGCTTGTAATCGATACAGACTCTCCACCCACCTGTATGCTTTGGAGTAAAGACCACTGGATTTGCCCAATCTGAGTGATCTACTAGATAAATTAACCCTGCTTTTAACAACTTACTCAACTCCTCTCTTAATACAGGCAATAGTTCTCTATTTATCCTCCTCAGTTTCTGAAACACTGGCCTCACACCTTCTTTCAATACTATAGGCATTGGTTCACGTTTGAATCCTCGGATCTCTTCATATGAAGTAATGAACAAATGAGGGAATTTATGTATTACCTTCATATACTCTTCTTTCTCCACTGGCTGCAATCTAGGATTCAGCATGCCCTGCAACAGCTTCTCTTTCTCTGTACTGGGTGATGGAGGCTGCATCAGACTGTCCATATCTTCAAGTCTGCTCTCTTCTTCCTCTCTTAACTCCTCTTTAGCTTGCATCACATACTCATTTTCTTCCTTCATTATAAATGATACCTGACTCTCATCATCAGAAGTAGAACTCTCTTCTTCAGTTTCACTATCTGTATACTCATCAGCGCTTGTTTCTTCAGGCTCACTCTTCATTTCCCGCTTACTACTCATATTGAACTTCCTGGCTCTTCCTCTCTTATTATGTACTGTTATAGTTCCCCTTTTCCAATTTTGGATGGCACCCACCTGTCTGAGCCAAGGTCTGCCCAAAATCAGTGGATAAGCTCCCAAACCAGCCGACATAATATGGCAATTTATGTTGCAAACCACACCAAAAGCAGTCACTGGCACTTCTGTACATATACCCAGACACTTCACTTTTGCATGATTTGCCAAACGGAGTCTAAAATCTGAACTAGCATTCAGCTTTAACCCCAATCTCTCCATACAGGACTGAGTCATTACACTGATTTGTGCACCGCCATCAACATATGCTTCTCCAACACTCACACTTCCACACCAAGCATCAACCGATGGACAAATATCAAGAAGGTCTTCCACAGACATCAGCTCCATTTCGCCTTGTGTGGGCTCCTGCTCATTTACTTTCCTCGGATTTGCCAACTTCTTCCACTCTCTCTTAAGCTTCGGACACAATCCAAGCAATTGGACAAAAGTTATATTGGCTACCCTTCCCTTTAAGTCTCCCATCAATGTATACTCCTCCTGACCTTGACCAATATGCAAATCTGAAGTTTTATAATGTCTTCTTGGCTTCCTCTTCTTCTTCTCTGGTTGAGGGCTTATATCAAATTGGACATGTTTACCTTTCTTAGAAGATGGTTCAGGTTCTGCCATTGTACTCCTCGTCCTCTTGGCCACAGGCATGATCTCTGGAATGGTCTCCACTCCTATCAAGCTGAGAGCCGGTCCCTTTCCTTTATCCTCCCATTTAACTCCACTAGTAGAGGGTTGATTTGGATCTTTTACTTCAACACTATGATCCCCCGATCTATCATTAGTCCTCTACATCACAGGATACATTCCACCACCTGCTCTGGGCGGTTTGTCACATTGAGGGCTGATATGTCCCCGCTCCCCACAGTTCCAGCATTGGACATTGCTTAAATAGTAGCCCCGTCCTCCCTGTTCCTCCCATAGTCCCTTCACCTGTTGACATATTGTCCCTTCTATTAATTGGTGCACCTCGGCTTCTTCCCTTTCCACCTGCTTCCATCCAATTCAAACTTAGAGACTTCATAAGCTCCACTGCATCATGTATGTCCCTCTTCAAAGTGTCCTCCTGTTCAGGAACAACAGCAGCTTCCCTTTCAGGATGTATACTCTCAATCTCTGGCATCTTCACAAACTTCTTCGGCTCTTCCTATATTCCCATCTGCCTCAGACGCTTCACCTTCCACTCCTTCTCTCGAGCTACTCTGACAGCCTCCTCAAAGCTATCCAGGTTCTTCAGCTCCACCTTCAGACGGAGGGTTGGCTCCAGACCAGCCACAAACCGGTCTCTCTTTATCATCTGCGGGGGTACTTCAGGAATCAAAGCCTCACACCATAGACTCCACAGTCTACCAAACTCTATCAGATACTGATCCACATCCTGACCGTCCTTTTGCTAAATGTTACACAACTCCTTCCACACCTCATTCGGACTTCTCACATGGGCAAACTGTGCCAAAAATGCAGCTCTGACTACACGATACTCAGGATCCTGTTGATGAATGTTCTTGTGTGTAGTCACAAACATCTGTAGCCATGTTTTTGCATCACCCTGCAAGCAATAAGTCAAAATCTGAGAGATGATCTCAAGAGTTGCCCTGTCTTTCATCAAGGCTGTAAATTCCATCTTCTCCAAAAACCTGACTGCACTCTCCTGTGGCAATCCCCAATACTCCGGAAAATCTTGAGCCATCTTCCAAATCTTTCTTCACACAACCCCTGTCTTCTTTCACAAACCAGAGGAAATCTACTCCTCTGTGGAGGCACCAAAAAGTGATGGCACAGAAGCGGTAAAGCTGTTTACGCCCTTATAGGGTGCCACACTTCCACACACGCATATAAACACACCAGAACACCAGACCCAAGAGCATGAACAAGATTTATATTTTAGAACAGATCCTTAACTTTACAGAATTGTATATTTCAAACACCAGCTCCACTGCTAATCAACAAAAAGCAACACCCCTGGCCTGAAACTCCAGGAGATAGAAATCCACAAAAACCACACACACACCCTCTCTCTCTTGTTCTCTGTGCTAATCCTCTGCCTGCCACTTCCTCACTTCCTCTTGCAGCTTATCTGCAGTGCTTCCGGCCCCACCAGCCTCTGCACTTCGCTTGTCCACAACCCGGTCTTCAGCACCTGTCCTTGCTTTCACATCCGGCTTCACCTAGCGGCCCACACCAGCCACGCTTCCACTTTCACAGCTCCTTGTCAGCTGCTCTACCTTTCAGTCGTGCATCCAGCCCTCTGCTTCTTCTTATGCGTGCCCTCCACGCTTACCAGCCACCTGTCTCTTCACTTAAGTGGCTCCCTAGCCCATTCTCTCTGCCCACCTGTGTTCAGCAGCAGTCATCTAGGCGCTGTCACCTCAAGGGCGGCCTCTGCTCTCCACGTGTCTGCTAGCTTCAGCTGCAGCCACCAAAGGCGGCCTCCTCACTGTCTTCTCCCTTCAGCACCCGCCGGTTGTTTCCACAGTCGGCACCCTCTGCAACTGCACCCAAGCGGCTCTAGTTTCCCGGTTCCACTCCACGCTAAACGGCCCCCAGTTGCCTGCCTTTGCGTCTCTACTCGCTGACGACCATCAGTAACGCCAGCCCTCGCTTCTCTTTGCGCTGGCAGCCAGGCCACCCACTTCAAGGTAGCCTCCCACACCTCTGCTCTCCACGCTCACACACGGCTGCGCTCCACTGCAAACCTTCTTCTCTGATATCGCCCAGCTCTGTCCCTTCACGACTGTCGCCAGTCCGCTGGCTTTAGCGCCAGCCTCACACAAACCCACGACTCTTGCCACAAGGGGCTCTAACCACCGCCAACTCCACTCTGGGATTCGACCTCGTCCACGCCGCCAGTCTGTCCCACTACTGCGGCTTCTCTCTTGGGCGACCTCCCCACAGCTCTGTGTATCCGCGGCTACGCCCACGAGCCCCCACCTGCACGCCTTCGCTTCTTTTCGTTTTCAGCTGCGCCGACTCTCCAGCTCTTCGCCAACTTCCAGAACTCGTGCTGGCAGCTACGTGAAGCTCCACGTGGTCATGCTTTAGTTAGCCACATCAATCATTGTTTATTTCTTTTAAGGCCTACAAGATGGCCGCCCCCAATAGCTTTCACACCAATGCTCAAAAATACATCGGCCACATCAATAATTGCTCCCCCAATCTCCACATACATTCAAATGCAGCTTCCAGTGCCCACTGTACTTGGGACGCGCACACAAATTCAAACTACCAAGCAGCTGATCTCACCTCCAGCACTACATTCCGGACAGGCCTGCAACAAGCCCAAAGCCAATACCGTCCACCCTGTACACCTGGCAACGCCCTCAAAAGCAAAACCTTCACACACGCCATGCACACGTATGTACACATTACCAACTCCTATTTTTGTCCACACAACGGGTGGCACTAATCTCGCTCCAGTCCATGTGACTCCAAAAGACTGGCCCTTTCACATGGGACACTGGCCTGGCCCCATGGGAACATGGCACAAATCTGGCCGCTCTATGGAGTGACGGTCCCATAGAATCCAAAAATGGAGATGGACCAAATGGTGACACCAACACCTAGTCGGCTGGACAAAATATTGGACCTTTGCTGCACCCGATTGGAGAACACTCTGTATATGCTAGCCGACAGCCCCTCCAAGTCCACAATTAGTGAAATCCCCTGCCCATGCCCAAACAGCAACACCTGCTCCTAATCTCTGGTTCTGATCTTTCTTTATCTAGTTGCTCTCCTCAAGAATAGCTCTGAGGTCAGTCAATGCATGTCTTGCACACGACATAGGCCCAAACATGCCCAAGAAGTTAGCCGCCTACTGGTCAGCCAACAGAAAATCTAAATAAATCCTATAAGTTGCCGACCGCCTCTGGAAGTACTCCAAAACTAGCCGACAGGTCCTTGTCCTCTAGACTATCTTTTCTACCTTGTTTTCCCTTGGCATGAGCCCTAATCTAGCTATTTATCTGCTGCCTATCAAGGTTAGCCTTGGATTATGAGCCATGTACATGTGTGCACATGACATCCCCTCTTGCTAAACTTGATGACGGGATTCCAACTTCTGACCCTGGATGATTGTCATCATCCCATGTCTCCACGTATGGTATCCCATACTTGTCATCCTCCAACCTTTTCACTAAAAAACTTGCCTTAGGTCTCTGAATCCATCCCAAATCTGATGCAGAGATCTATGCATATGTTCCACTTTGTTCCCTTGCCTTCTTGCCTTGTCCCTGAACACAAACATGAATCCTTCTTCTTGAAATTGATCTTGGCACCCTTGGTTCCACCCCTTGGATGAACTTCATCCCTTGGAGTGCTCCATAAAAGCTTGTGGGGTAGCCCCAACTGGCTACCAACTCTCATGAAACTCTCCCCTTGGGTTTGCCCAGATTCTGGGGGTCTTGACACATGTTCAGTTTCTCTACTTGAACCTGTGCACTTCTTTTGGGACACCAACAGCACTTAGCACAGCTAAGCCTGATACTGATACAATGTTGCCTAGTCACCACACCACCAAAAGATCAAGACACAGGTGACAGTTTCATCCATGCACGATGCAATAAGGGTGGGAGGGATATGGGAAACAACGATATCTCAGAATCAACCAGAAGCTCTAATACCAATGTCACATGCGGAAGCTCTAAGTATTGCATAAGAACACTTGATGCAAGAACAATCAGCATAGACAAAGAATAGAGAGAGAGATGGCTGTATTTTCAGAACATTCATAGATGTATAAAAAGGTTACAGCTCCAAGCTCACCAAACCTCGAAGCTAGTCTTGTGTGCGTATAGCACACGGTAGATATACACTGTGCACATGACATACTCCCCTTCCTCTAAGAGCTCACTCCTGAGCTCACTAAAAAGCCAGGGTAATCTCTCTCAAGAGTAGTCAATGTCTCCCATGTAGCGTCCTCCTCAACACGATCCTTCCACTTGATCTTGTATTCCGTGATAAGCGTATTACGCAATCTTCTTTCACGAAATCCAAGAATCTTTTCAGATTCGTGCGGAACAAATGTCATGTCCTTGACATCTATAATTTCTTGAGGAGTAACTAACTGGTCCATTCCACCCAAAAAGTGGAATCAATACACAATGGAAAGCGGTGTACAAAGAAGAATCCATTTTATTTCCAAAATCAACTGTATTTACAAGAGGTCCCTGAGAGGGATGAATACAATCACCTAAAATACTATACGGGATGTCCCTATGCTGAAAAGAAAAAATATGACTAGACCAATCTATCTGGACTTGAAGAGTCTTAAACCACTCAATCCCTAATAACAAGTCTATATTTTCTAGGTGCATAACATAGCATTCCAGAGTATCTTTGTAGTCCTGAATCTGGATTGGAAGCATCTCCACCTTTCGATTCCATACTTGCCTTCCCGCAGGTAGGCGTACCTCATAGGTATGATTGCTGGGTGTCATAGGTATGATCGCTGGGTGTCGTATCAAGACTCAATTTCTGCACAAGTTTGTAGTTAACAAAGTTGTGTGAGCTGCCAGGGTCTAGAAGAATGTGAATTTTATGGCCATTCACTTCTCCATAAACTCAGAGAAGATCATGCAAGCCAAATACTTTAGAGTTGAATAGACAATCAGAACATGTACTAGGGCGAGAAAGTACACTAATTGACGTACCTGTCAAAGACAACTGATTAGCTGCCTTTGGCTTGGGTCCTGCGTTGATCTTTGCACCCTTTTGCTTCGGGCACTCGTTACACATGTGTCCTTTTTCTTCGCAGATAAAACAACGTCCTTCCTTCTTGAGCTTTAAACCCCTAAGGAGTCGTTTCTTCTTCGCTGGTGTTGAACTTGAATGCTTCGAAGGTTGGTCCGAAGACTTTCCTTCAATCGTGTTAGTCATAGGTGCAAAGAACTTTCTTTTATGCTTGTTAGTCATAGGTGCAGAGAACTTTCTTTTATGACTAACACGACTTTCCTTCAGTCGTGTTAGTCATAGGTGCAGAGAACTTTCTTTTATGCTTGTTCCCCCTGCTCGGTAACGGGTTTCGACTTGGAAGAGATCATTGTATCATCATAGATACGAGCTGAATGAATGGCTTCGTCTAATGTTTTGCATTTGTTATTTTTAACTTGTAAACGGTATAAGTCTAGTAAACCAGCTACGAAGAACCCCAAAAGAGTAGTGGGATCCATCTTTATAGCTTTCATCTGCAAGTCCCTAAACTTCTGGAGGTAGACCTCATAAGTGAGGTGCTGCGAGGTCATGGTCAAAGCTGAAAACCGGGCAACAACATCATAATCATCCTCTTTCTTGAGGAATTTCTTCTTGAAGACGTCTTCAAATTGTGCCCAAGTTGTTGGCTTAGGGTTGAGTTCCTTCCACCAAAGTAAAGCTTTGCCTGAGAGGAAACCTGCTGCTAACTGGATCTTTTTTCCATCATCATATGAATGAAACTGAAAATGGACCTGCCACTTATGTAGCCATGTGTCCACGATCTCCTTGGTACGCTGCTTTTGCTCACCCCCGAACGGTTCCGGAGTAATATTGGGGCCTAAAGCAGAGGCCAAGGTATCCATACCCAAAAGAGTACAGAGAGTAGTGGTCAAGAGAGAGATGGAGTTCTGCAAGGCTTGCATCTGGGCGGCAATTTGTGCCTGACGTTCTGAAGAAGAAGCTTCGATAGCTACTTTGAACTCTTGGAAATCTGATTTTGACACATAATCGTCAAAAAGATCGGCATCGGTATCTTCCGTAGCCGGCAAGCCTTCCCGTTCGACAAGGGGCTCCAACTCCGATTCTTGGGTCGACATCATGAAGAGGACAAGTGGAGAGAAAATTCGATCTTTGCACAATAAAAGTGCAAGGGAACTTGAGAGCTTGAGAGCTTGAAAACTTGAGAGATGTGTGGCAAGAAGCCCTCTTAAGGAGTTTATATAACTATCCCCAAAAGCTACTTGAGCTTTTGCTTTTGTGTTTTTTTTTTTACACCTTTTGTTTCTTAAAAGAAACAACACCTTTAAACCTTGGAGGGGGCTTTTAAACTTTTTTTAAAAAAAATAAACTAAAAAAAACCAAAGCAAGCCCAAATCAGCGAGTGCTTTCCTTGTTTTTTTTTTCTCTTCCCTCCTGGATTAACGTCGCCGACTGCCTGCATTGCTGACGTCATCCATCGGGCTGCCTTCGCCAGCCTTCTGCTGTCGCCTTACGTGCTGCCGGCGCCTCTTCATGCAGGTCTGCGTGGTGGTCTACGCCAGCTTGCCTACGTAGGCATAGCCCCTGCGTAGGCCTAGCCACAAGGCGACGTAGGCCTGGGTGGTGGTCTGCGCCAGCTTGCCTACGTAGGCATAGCCCCTGCGTGGTGGTTGCGCCAGCTTGCCTACGTAGGCATAGCCCCTGCGTAGGCCTGGCCACAAGGCGGCGTAGGCCTGGGCGCCTGCCGACCTGGCCTAGGCGCCTACTTGCGTAGGCCTGGGCGCCTGCGTAGGCTTGGCCTGGGCGCCTGCGTAGGCCTGGCCTGGGCGCCTATCGGCCTGGCCTAGGCGCCTGCCTACGTAGGCCTGGCCGACTGCCTACGTAGGCCTGGCCGACTGCACGCGTGCGCCTCCAACCACCACACGACCAGCATGCGACCGCCCTTCAACAGCACACGACCAGCACGCGCATGCGACCCTGCATAGCCAATCCATCACTTCTCTCGCTCTCTCTCGCTTTCGAGTTCAACCAAAACAAACGAACATGCTTTTTTTCTGTTTTCTCTCACCTGAAACTGTTTATACAGTTCAAAACCATCTTTCCTCTTCTTTGCAAAGCAAACAACCCTTTCTAGACCACAATCGCTATCATCACAGGTTTCTATGATGAAAAAACAACATACTGAATCTGAAAAACAGCAGTATGCATAGAAAAACAGCAAGCTTTTTGAACACATACCTTTCTACCTACCGACTTGCTCGTTCACGAGGTACGCTCTGATACCACTGTCAAATCCCCACCGGATCTCCTCGTGGAACACTCCTGGTACGAGACTCGAAACCTGCAAACAAACAAACAACAAGGGGGTGCAGGCCTGACTCACCTCCCAACCATGACAGCCATGGGCAAGCCCACAGTCTTGGCTGCCCCCACCGAGCCACGAGCTGAGCTAACTAGGTTGACATACCAACCAATCTCCTCCTTGCGACGTCCCATACCGCCACGAAGTTACCCTCGCGGACCTCGAGATTGCTGCTGGCCTCGGCTACATAAAGCAGGTGCACATCTGCACTAGATCCACGCTCCAAGACCATAGAGCTCTCACAAATCTCGCGAGACACTATATGACTAATGACTAACCTTGGCCACCCTTTTATAGGCTCTTGGCCGGTCATCGGGCGTCCACACTTGGGTGCCCACCCGTCCATAGTTGGGTGCCTGCCTGTTAGTCTATCCCTGACTGAGCTCGCCAATCAGCCTGCCTAGCTCCAAGCTTCCCCAAACCTCGAAGCTAGTCTTGTGTGCGTGTAGCACACGGTAGATACACACTGTGCACATGACATCAAGGAAGGCATTATATGGTCTTAAACAATCTCCTAGAGCTTGGTATGAGAAAATCCATGCATACTTGATTGGCCACAGTTTCCACAATAGCCCAATTGAGAATGTTCGGAAGGATGTAGAGGATTTGATTTTGACATGCTACTCACGGGACCTAATGATGACAATATTTCAGCGTTCAAAGCTGAATTACATTTGTCATTTGAGATAACAGATCTAGGTCCATTGCACTATTACTTGAGTATACAATTTATCCAGCATGATGATGCCATTGCTATGTTGCAATCCAAGTACATAAAAGGGACCTAACGATGACAATATTTCAGCGTTCAAAGCTGAATTACATTTGTCATTTGAGATAATAGATCTAGGTCCAATGCTGTCAAATCCCCACGAATCCCCTCGTGATCGATCTTGGTTCGAAACTCGAATCCTGCAAACAAACGAACAAACAAACAAGCAAGGGGGTGCAGGCCTGACTCACCTCCCAACCATGACAACCGTGGGCGAGCCCACAGTCTTGGTTGTCCCCACCGAGCCACGAGCTGAGCTAACTAGGATGACATACCGACCAATCTCCTCCTCGCGACGTCCCATACCGCCACGAAGCTGCCCTCGCGGGCCTCGAGATTGCTACCGGCCTCGGCTGCGTAAAGCAGGTGCACGTCTGCACTAGATCCAAGCTCCAAGACCATAGAGCTCACAAACTCGCGAGACTCTATATATCCCAATAACTAACCTTGGCCACCCTTTTATAGGCTCTTGGCCGGTCATCGGGCGTCCACACTTGGGCGCCCGCCCGTCCATACTTGGGTGCCCGCCCGTTAGTATTTCCCTAACTCAGCTCATCAATCAACCTACCTAGTTCCAAGCTTCCCCAAGCCTCGAAACTAGTCTTGCATGCATGTAGCACACGGTAGATACACACTATGCACATGACATACTCCCCTTCCTCTAAGAGCTCACTCCTGAGCTCACTAAAAAGCCAGGGTAATCTCTCTCAAGAGTAGTCAATGTCTCCCATGTAGCGTCCTCCTCAACACGATCCTTCCACTTGATCTTGTATGCGTATTACACGAAATCCAAGAATCTTTTCAGGTTCGTGCGGAACAAATGTCATGTCCTGGACATCTATAATTTCTTGAGGAGTAACTAACTGATCTGCTCCACCCAGTACTTCCTTAAGTCTACTGACATGAAATACACAATGAACTTTCACATGAGAAGGCAAATCCAATTCATATGCAACTGAACCAATCCGTCATGTAACACGAAATGGTCCACAGTATCTAGGAGATAATTTCGGAGATCTACCTGTCCGTAAAGTCTCGGAATCTTTCGGAACTCGCAAATACAGTATCGTTCCTTCAGAGAACTCTCTAGGTGAACGATGTCTATTAGAATAAAACCTGTCTCGGTCTTGAGCACTTCTAATAGATTCCTTCGCAACTTGTAACATTTCCTGCATATCTTGCAAAAAATTACGTGCTGCATCATGCTGAAGTCCTGAGAATCCTACTGTAACAGGTGATCTTGGTTGAAAACCATACATACGCATGAAAGGACTAAAACCTGTACTCATATGCTTAGTACTGTTATATGCAAATTCTAACATAGGAAGATAATCCTCCCATGAACTCTGTCTGCCTCGGTACCAACTCCCAAGTGTGGTTCTTCTCGATGGCATCAAGTTCCACCTGCATGGCTTTCCTCCAAGTATCCTGTGAAAGGGCTTCCTTTACGGAAGTGGGCTCTTTATCCCGCATGATACGAGACATCAAAGCATAGTTTACCTGAAGAAGCTCCACTGTGTTGCTTTTATCTCGGACTCGATGTGATCTTCGAGGGCCGTCCTCTGTGGTCCACTCAGAGGGTAGCTCCGTGACACCTGACTCCCGAAGGGTGTCTAACAACCACCTAGGTACTCGCACGTGGAGCCTCCTGTGGTCGCAGGGGCTCTACTCTAGCTGCGGGCTCAACCTCCTGTGATGACTGAGGTGGATCAACTGGAATGATAGTCTGGGAATCATCATCAGACTCCTCTGGATCTCCAAGAAGTGGCGACTCCTCAACAGTGGATGCTGGAACATGCTCGTCAAAGACCACATCCCGGCTGACAACAATCTCGTTCCTGTCTGGATCATACAACCTGTATCCCTTGGAAAGAGAGTTATACCCCACAAATACAAGCTTGCGGGACTTGGAGTCAAGCTTCCCCCTCTGCTTCTTCGAAATATGTACATACGCGTCACTCCCAAAGACACGGAAGTGCGAGACATCAGGTTTCCTGCCAAAGTATACCTCAAATGGAGTTGTATGGGGTACTGAAGTCGTCGGAGATCGGTTGATGGTGTGGACAGCCGTTGCCACATCCTCACCCCAAAGTGGACGAGGAAGATCACGATGCTCCAGCATGGTCCTCGCCATCTCCACCACAGTCCTGTTCTTGCGTTCAACAACTCTATTCTCCGAAGGCGATCCAGTATTGGCCAGTTCCCTTTTGATGCCATGATCTGCACAAAATCTAAGAAATACAGTCGAGGAGAATTCACCTCCTTTATCAGCCCTAAGAGTCTTAACCTGAAATCCAGACTCTTTCTTCACCATCACGTGCCAATCCTTGAACCGTGCAAAAGCTTGGTCCTTCTGGGAAAGAAAGTAGACCCACGTGAATTTGGTACAATCATCAACAAGCAGCATAAAGTAGAGAGATCCTCCCAAAGATGGTATCTGCTAAGGTCCACACAAGTCAGTGTGAATCAACTCCAATGGTTTCGAAGCCCGCCTGGAAGCCTGCTTCGGAAAGGATTCCCTGTGCTGCTTACCACGTATGCAAGAACTGCAACGCCCTTGCCTACTACCAACATCTGGCAAGCCAACCACCATCTGGTCCCGGAAAGCTCGCCTCAATGCATCCACATTTAAGTGGCCAAAACGAAAGTGCCACAAATCTCCGACCTGAGAACCTGTTAATGAGAAGAGTGCAGAGAGCTTGTAGATACCATTCTCCACACCGCCTTCCCAAACAACCTGGCCAGTCTCACGGTCCCTTAGAGCAACTGAATGCTCCTCAAATTCCACCCGAAAGCCAGTCTTGCATACCTCATGCACTGACAGAAGATGAAAACCCAGAGCAGGGACATAAAGAACACGGAGAGCATGCTTGCCCCCCTTGCCGTCGGGAATAATCTCCATCCGGCCCTCACTATGTATCGGAATAGTGGAGTTATCGCCAATAAAGATGCGACCTGACTGCCGTTTCAGATCCAGAAAGAAGTCACGGGATGGAGTCATGTGCCTGGAAGCACCACTGTCGAGAATCCATTCCCGAGTATCCTTCACGGGTGAAGCCAACTGCCTCCTCGCTCGAAGATGATGAAGCATCGGAGTCCACCATCTCTAAGTGCACAAATGCCGGAGTCTTTGCAGCTGAGGCTGAGGAATCAGCACTCTTCCCTGTCCGCTTAGGGCACTTCCTCCAGTAGTGGCCTTTCTCGCCACAATCATTACAAGATCTTTCGGCCTTCAGCTTCTCTCGTTCTGAATCAGGCTTGTTCTCAGAAGACTTCTCCGGTGAAGCCTTCCCTTTGCCCTTGTTGTTATTCCGGCCTTTCGACCGTTGGCCAGTTAAGGCCTCCGAACCTCCGTTGTGAGGAGGGTTCGTAAAACGTTCCTCCTGGTCCAAGACCATTGGCACAAGCTCCTCCCATGTTATGGTGCTGAGCTTGCCACTCGTAATCAACGAGGAATAGAAAGCAAAATACTGAGCAGGCAAGTGGGACAGTAAAGTGATGGCCATGTCTTCAGATGATATCTCTTTCCCAACTTGTAGGACTTCCTGTTGAAGGGCCTGCAGCTTGTTAATGTGTTCCCGCATCGTCGAAGACTTTGCAGGGTTCATAACCCGCATCTGCACTTCCAAGGAGATCCATTTCATGGGTGATACCCTGTTATACAAAGAAGCCAAGTGCTCCCATATGCCTCTCGCCAGCGTCATGTGCTTCACATGATTGATCACTTGTGGTGTGCAATTGAGGAAAATAAATGACCGGACCCTGGCGTTGACACGATCCCACATGTGTGCCTGTGCCTCGCAGTCCTTCCTTGTCGACAGTAACTCCCCTTTCTCTGCTTCCGGCCGTGGAACTCCAATGATGATAAAATCAGCAAGGTCATATGACTCCAGCACTGACTCCATCATGACCTTCAAGATGCCGTAATTGGACCTGTCCAACTGACGATCCACTAGGAACGTGGGGAAAGTCGGAATCTTCACGTGCTTCTCAGCCATCTCTAGTAAATCTGCCATCGCGGGGAGTAACCTGAAAGGGTGGGTGGGTGGGGAAGAAAAATCTGGAATCCTGCAAGTGGCTGTCCAGCACCTTAGCCCACCTTCCTCTTGCACCTTCTCTTCCCAAAGAGTCCAAAACAGTCCACCAATCAGTAGCCTAACGCTCCCCCTCTTGCTCAGAAAAACTCCCAAGATCTATCTCGAGCCTAGGGCTCTGATACCATGTCAGAATATGCAGCGGAAATGATAACCAAACTTGGGTAGACAAGAGCAAGTAGAATGCAGAAAATAGACAGCACAAGAAACACAGAGAGATAGGTGTGTAAACTCTTCTCTGTACACAAGATCCCGAGAAAACTGAATGAGGAAGTGGTTGAAACCGATCCCGTCAAGTGGGAAAGACTCCGTTGGACACCCACACGCTTAATAGCACGACTTTAAAACCACAAATTTGAAATGGACAACTTAAAACAACTTGAAAAATAAATGAACAGAAATGGAAAGATGGACACCAGCACTGGGGCCGGAACGGGCCGACCCCCCCCTCAATATATGATATATTTATTGGGAGTATTTAATGAATACAATGCTCCATGGGTTCTGAGAACCAGATAATGTCCATGTACATATGAAAACAGTACCAAACAAATAGGCTCGAATTTCGATGAAGAAAACTCGAAGCAGCACGACCACTAGTGTGGTCCAATCTCTACGGTCCTGTGCTTTCACTGGACTCCGCGGAGAGCGCCTCACTGGTGTTCCGAGACCACGCACAAACAGGCGCTCTCGTACTAACGCCTGGCTCTCCCGATCTCAGCACCTTTGGACCGAGGTTCGCCAATACAGCTTGGACAACCCGGCACCGAACGGGTGTGGCCGTAGAGGGATGAATCCTTTAACAGATTTAAACATAAAATACTTTACTGGAATCTGAAATTCACTTACTTGTAAATGGTTGATAGAAAAATCCAATACCCATGGTGTTTGTGCAGAAGATGAAATCACCCAAGAGATGTGAAGTCTTCTTGTAGCCACCAATGGAAAAAGAGTACAACCTCGTGCAAATAGGCAACGACAGCCGTACAGTGTACGGACAGGGCTGACGCATGCTTTTTCTGAATTCTGTAGCTGCAGGCGGCGCTTTTCAGGGTGCTGGACAGAACTGTGTATGCTGATTCAGGCAGGTACAGAAGTGGACAGCAGGCTGTTTATGCTAGTACAACGCCTGGCACGTATCCCGAGGCGGTACAGACGGGTACTGTGCTGATTTTCAGATCTGTATTTTCAAGGACAGCATAGGAGTGAGCATCAGGAGGAGGATACAGGCAAGTGCAAGCACACGTGTGAAGCAGGGTTGTGGATTCAAGTGCCTGCAGGCACAGATTGGTGCTGTTGCTTCCTCCAGTGTTGTTTCACGAGCTGAACTTGGTAAGCTCTGTTTCTGTTCATCCATCTCTCTTTCTATTGCTTGATGTCTGCTGCAGGTATGTGTTATCTGGCTCCTTGTGAGAGGAGGGGTATGGCAGATTGACAAGAGATTAAGACAGAGATTGGACAGCACATGTATGTTTGAGCTGAGAAGATGTATCATGCTCTTGAGTTATGCCAGATGTATGCCCATGGCTGGCCTGCTTAGTGATCTTGGCTGATCAGAGGGAGGCACAGTGTGTTGTTTGAAGACACAGATCTGTGTGCATAGATCCTCTGTGCTGAGAAGGATTTGTGGGCAGTCAGATTGGACTTACAGGTGTAAACTCTTGGCTGGTTTTTGTGTTGTACTCAGCCATACATATTATTATAATTGAATAAAGAAATACCGCAAGGGGCGCCAAGCTTTGGGGCCAACAGGTGTCGCTGTGTTTTCAGATTTGGGCACTTTAGCCCCAATCTGTGTTTTGTTTTTCATCTAGACTACAAGTGGACGGGTGATTGCTCCTACCGCACTCTGGTTTTCTATCAGAGGCCGGTTTCAAGGTTCCGTTGCCGGGACCAATCATCAACTTTCTGAAGGGGGTGAGCTCGTGGTTGTTTTGGAGAAAGCCATCGCTGAAAATTCAGCAATCATGTCTGATACAGAGGAAGAGTACTTCTATCAAGAAGAAGAAGAGCAAGAGTCTTCTCCTGAAAGAGATGTATCTGAGGATATTTTTGCAGGAGAACAGGCTGCAGATGTTGAGCCTTATGAGGATGTAACACAGCCAGAAGATGTGCATGGTAAAGAGGATGATGATGCTCGGTTCAAAGATCGCTTGGCTAGTGTTATGGATACTTTTATGCAGCTCACACAAAGCGAGAGATTTGCTGAATTTATGAGATCTCGCACAGAGCCCCGCACAGAGCCCGTGAAAAAGAAGAAGAAGGTTCGTTCAAAGAATCTTTCTCATGGTCATAGTGGTACCACTCCACAGGATCCATCTCCTGGACAGTTTCCGAACATGCAGCATGCTTTTGGTGCTAACCCACAGAGTTCCTTCTATGGACAGCCACCTATTCCTCAGCAGAACATGCATCCAGGTTATTTTGGTGGTGGCTCGGTGTTTCAATCCATGACTGGGGGCTACCCTCAGGGAGGCATGGGTATGTATGGGCCTTTTGGAGCCAATTTTCAGCCTGGCATGCAAGGGAATATGTATGGTGGTATGCAGTCCGGTATGCAAGGAAATGTGTTTGGTGGCATGCAGCCAGGTATGCATAGTGGAATGTATGGAAACATGGCTGGGATGTATGGTATGCCTGGTGTTGGAATGGGAAATGTTGACCCAATGATGGGTATGAATGTTGGGGGCAGCAATCTCACGAAACCACTTCCATATGATAATCTAACGCCTATGGGAAAGGCGAAGGATTACAAGGAAGGAGGAGCTGCAGTGAAGTTTGACACTTTCAGTGGGGCCAAGGATAAATTGAAGGCACTTACCTTTTTACAGCAGTTTGATGCTGCTTTTTCTGGTGGGAATTACACAGAGTCTTCTAAGGTGAGGAAAGCTGCCACTTTTCTCAAGGGCAATGCTTTGCAGTGGTGGTCTACTCTTCTTTTGCAGGGCATAGCACCCACCACATGGGTTCAATTCAAACAGGTTTTCTCTTCTGTATGGCTTACATCTACATTTGAGGTGGATGTTATGACAGCATGGCACAAGCTGGATGCTTCAAAGTGTGATAGTTTGGAGGATTATAATAAGAAGTTTTGGGAAGCTCTACTCCCAGTGACTTCTTACCGTGCCGTGCCATTATCTGAGCAGGTTGAGAAATATTGTTGTGGGCTGCCCAAGGAGGTACGAGATTATTGTATAAAGACAAGAGTAACGAACATGTCACAGATGATTGAAAATGCTATGACAGCTAATGCGTTACTCACAGGTGGTTCATCTGGGTTTAAGGGCAGTAAGAAATTGGGCAAGAAAGCTGAAAAATTTGGGCATGCTTCTCGTGATACTAAAGGGTCTTCAGAGACAAAGTATAAGAGGTTGCCAATGCCCAAAAGGACTTCTGAGGAAAGACAGGCTTTGAGAGATGCTCAAAAGTGTTTTTACTGTACTGAAGAGGGGCATATGTCATTCAATTGTCCCAAGAGAACGTCCAAGAAGGACCCTGACAATAAAGGAGAGCCCAAGCCAAAGAAACCAAAGCCTTCTGCAGGCTTAGTTCCTGATCTTGTGGGGGAGCAGCTAGGTGGTGAAGCTTCAGAGTTGTGCAGGGCATGGGGCAAAGTGAGAGATCAGAATGCTTTGATCTTCTTTGACACAGGTGCTAGAGCCAACTTCATTTCACCAGATTTGGCTGGCCGATTGGGGATTCGCGCAGAGGAGATGGGGCCGTTACATGAGGCTAATATGGCTTGTCCAGGGTATGCAGAACCCGTTACTCCTATCATTGGGAAGCTTCGGCTTCATTTGCAAGGTTATGTGGACAGCGAGGAGTTCTTCATCATGCCTTTGGATGGCTGTGATGTTTTGTTGGGGATGCCATGGTGCCACAGGGTACATGCGGTGGTGGATACTTACAATAGGAAAATTACTCTGACTCATAGAGGGAAAGAGCATGTATTGGATGTAAAACTCAAAGGGGAATCTGTTCCTATTGTATCCGCTTCGGCGATTTCATCAGTAATGAAAAAGCATCTTTCCGCGTACTTGATTTATGTAAAGGATGCACAGGATGATGAGTCTAAGTCTAATTTGTCAATGTTAGATAAGGACAGGGCTGATTTCTTAAGTGGGTTTCAAGACTGTTTTTCCGAGTCATTGCCAGGAGAATTACCTCCTGAGAGGCCAGAAGATCATGCCATAGATCTGATTCCTGGTAGTACTCCACCGAATAGACCACCGTACCGTGTTAGTGCAGCCCAACAGGAAGAGATTATGAGTCAGGTGCAGGAGCTTTTGAATAAGGGATTGATTCAGCCTAGCTCATCACCCTTTTGCTCACCTGTGCTCTTAGTGCAGAAGAAGGATGGTTCTTGGCGCATGTGTATTGATTACAGGGCGCTGAATAAGAATACCATCAAGAATCGATTCCCCATACCTAGGATCGATGACATCTTGGACCGCTTACAGGGCTCCACAGTTTTTAGTCGTATTGACTTGAAAAGCGGGTATCATCAGATACGCATTAGACCCGAGGATGTGCATAAGACAGCTTTCCGAACCACGTTTGGGTTGTATGAGTTCTTGGTTATGCCCTTTGGTTTGACAAATGCGCCTGCCACATTTAACAGAATGATGGACAGGATTTTCAGGCCTCATAGAGAGTTTGTGGGCACATTCTTTGATGATATGATTGTGCATTCACGAACTGAGGAAGAGCATAGACGGCATTTGGCCATTGTGTTTGCAGAACTCAGAAACCATAGATTGCGGCAAGAAGAGTGAGTTTTTCTTGCAGGAGATACATTTCTTGGGGCATATTGTGTCTGGTCATGGAGTCCGTATGGATCCAGCAAAGGTGGAAGCAATACTTAATTGGCCAGCTTTGAGGACCGTGCATGATGTACGCAGCTTTCTAGGATTGTGTTCCTATTACAGGCGTTACATACGGCACTTTGCTGAAATTGCTTCGCCTCTTCATGCTTTGACGAAGAAAGCAACTCCGTTTAGATGGGCTGATCGGGAAATTACAGCATTCAAAAAGCTCAAAGAAAAGCTTACTTCGGACCCAGTATTGGTGTTACCGGACCTCCGAAAGGCTTTTGTTGTCCAGTGTGATGCATGTGGAAGTAGCATTGGTGCAGTTCTCATGCAAGAGGGACATGTGATAGCCTATGAGAGTAGAGTTTTGCAAGATGCTGAGAAGCATTTACAGGTGTATGAGAAAGAGATGTTGGCTGTAATTCACGCTCTTTCTACATGGAAACACTACTTGCTTGGGGCTGATTTCACTGTGCAGACAGATCATCAGACCTTGCGTTATTTCCTCACGCAGACTAAGCTTTCAGAGAAGCATATGCGTTGGGCAAACTTTTTGTCAATGTTTCACTTCCAGATTGTGCATGTGGAAGGCAAAAAGAATGTAGTGGCAGATGCTTTGTCACGCAAGCCACAGGTCTCTGCAGTTTCACTTGCTTATCATCATGAGCTTGATGAAATGAAAGAGCAGTATGCCCATGATGAGGATTTTGAAAGGTTGTATGATCAGATGTCTGAGGGTCAGCGGCATGAGCATTACACTCTCAGAGATGGGTTTTTATTGATGCATGGCAGACTGTGTGTTACCAGGCCATTGCGACTCAAGGTTATGATTGAAAGTCATGCTCCACCGTATGCAGGTCATAGAGGAATTGACGCCACGGTCAAAGCAGTGGAGACTTTCTTTTATTGGCCAACCTTGAGAAGAGATGTTGATGCCTTTGTGAGGCAATGCATCGTATGTCAGAAGGTAAAGTTTGACCGTCAGAAGACACCAGGGTTATTACAGCCTTTACCTATTCCGGATAGACCTTGGGAGAGCATTGCCATGGATTTTGTATTTGATCTTCCACGGACACAAACGGGAAATGATGGCATCTGGACTATCATATGCAGGTTCAGTAAGCAGGCACATTTCATTCCCGTGAGGAAGACAATTAAAGTGGATCATATGGTGAAGTTGTTCATGGCGAACATCTTCAAGTATCATGGCTTGCCTACGTCTATCATTAGTGACCGTGATCCACGGATGACGAGTTTGTTTTGGAGAGGGTTGTTTGACAACATGGGTACAACTCTCAAGTTTTCATCGTCATTTCATCCACAGACAGATGGTCAGTCAGAAGAGGCTAACTCTACAGTGTTGGATCTTCTCAAGTGTTATGTGTCAGAGCACAAGCAACAATGGGAAAAGTATCTTCCTCTAGTGGAGTTTGCATATAACAACACTGTACATACCTCGACAGGCAAGGCGCCTTTTGAGATTGTAGAAGGAGGGAAGAAGATACCACCCATTTTGCATACAAAGGATAAGATCTTTGAGGCTGATCAGTATGTGGAGAGCTTGGATGAAGCTTATCGGAGAGTTAAGTTGGCCCTCCAGAAAACTCAGCAGAAGCAAAAGAAAGCCGCAGACCGTCACAGACGTGATTTACAGTTTGCATTGGGTGATTGGGTTCTTTTGCGCTTTGAAAAGGCTAGACTCAAGAAGATGAAGGGTAAAGAGCGCTTATTCCCTAAGTTGAGTATGCGATATTATGGGCCTTTTCAGGTTTTGGAAAAGATTGGTGAGGTAACCTATCGTTTGAAGTTACCAGATCACTGGAGGATTCACAATGCTTTTCACGTGAGTCTTCTTAGACCTTTCCGTGGGGATGTGCCTGAGGATGTATCAGATGAGGCTCAGCCGGAAGTTGAGGAACTTGATGAGGTTCTGATTCCAGAGCAGATACTGGCACATAAAGAAAGGAAGGTACGAGGTAAAGTTTCCCGTCGCTATCTTGTGAAGTTCAAGAACTATTCACCGATGGATGCGAAGTGGATGGAGGAAGGTGACTTAACAGATTCACCTCAGGTTTTGCAGCTTTATCTCGATGCCTTTGAGTTAGAGCCGACTCTTATTGTGGCTCATTCAGGTTCAGCAGAACATGGGTCTGGAGCATTACCTGATGCTCAAGAGGGGGGTAGCACCTCCACTCCCTTGATACAGACAGGCTCAGATGACATCTAGAGGTTGCTTGGTGCAGATTTTATCTCATCCGAAGGTACTGAGGCTGACAGTACATCTGTTTATGGGACTTCTATGATATATGTGTACTAGTCACATGGATATTTTTGTGGATATGTATGGTTCACAGTGGTATACAACTTGGACTATTACTATGCCATTGGTTTGCAGTGAATGATGATACATGTGAATGGCTCAGAGAGATTGGGACGCTGATCTTGCCATATTGTATATTTCACTTTGGATATTTTGATGCAACACCAGAATGCAATCGAGGACGCTTGCCATCTTTCAAGAGGGGGGTATGTCATGGCCCTGTGAAAATGGAGCAGGACAAGTGTGTGCATGGTGGTTGCAGAGTCAGAATATTTTATGATTCACATGGGGGGTGCCCGGACAGAGTTTACGATGTGTGGACATCCCTAGGTGTGAAGGGGGGAACTAGAAACATTAATTTTTAATGTTTATTGGAGTTTGCCCCTAGGCCTTAGTGGCCCTAGGAACTTATTAAGTTGGGGCCCTAGGGATTAAATTGGGGAGGAGTTTTCTCTCTCTTCTCTCTCTCTCTTCCCTTTTTGGGGAGTCGTGTAGCAAAAGTGGAGAAGCCCTCATGCGCTTGTGTACTAGCGTGGAAAAGCTCAAGAAGGAGGAGGCGGCTGCTGAAGACCAGTCTGGTTGCTGTTTTTCTGAGTGGAACCAGCCGTACAGCACTGTACGGCCAGAACTGGGCAAACACTCTCTCTCTCTTTCTTCTCTGCTGCTGGCTGCGCACAGACTGCTGCTGGAAACTCTGCGCACAGGCCAGTACAGGCTGTACCAGCAAGTACACAGGCAGTACAGCCCTGTACGACAGCCGTACAGTGTCCGGACAGGGCTGACGCATGCTTTTTCTGAATTCTGTAGCTGCAGGCGGCGCTTTTCAGGGTGCTGGACAGAACTGTGTATGCTGATTCAGGCAGGTACAGAAGTGGACAGCAGGCTGTTTATGCTAGTACAACGCCTGGCACGTATCCCGAGGCGGTACAGACGGGTACTGTGCTGATTTTCAGATCTGTATTTTCAAGGACAGCATAGGAGTGAGCATCAGGAGGAGGATACAGGCAAGTGCAAGCACACGTGTGAAGCAGGGTTGTGGATTCAAGTGCCTGCAGGCACAGATTGGTGCTGTTGCTTCCTCCAGTGTTGTTTCACGAGCTGAACTTGGTAAGCTCTGTTTCTGTTCATCCATCTCTCTTTCTATTGCTTGATGTCTGCTGCAGGTATGTGTTATCTGGCTCCTTGTGAGAGGAGGGGTATGGCAGATTGACAAGAGATTAAGACAGAGATTGGACAGCACATGTATGTTTGAGCTGAGAAGATGTATCATGCTCTTGAGTTATGCCAGATGTATGCCCATGGCTGGCCTGCTTAGTGATCTTGGCTGATCAGAGGGAGGCACAGTGTGTTGTTTGAAGACACAGATCTGTGTGCATAGATCCTCTGTGCTGAGAAGGATTTGTGGGCAGTCAGATTGGACTTACAAGTGTAAACTCTTGGCTGGTTTTTGTGTTGTACTCAGCCATACATATTATTATAATTGAATAAAGAAATACCGCAAGGGGCGCCAAGCTTTGGGGCCAACAGGTGTCGCTGTGTTTTCAGATTTGGGCACTTTAGCCCCAATCTGTGTTTTGTTTTTCATCTAGACTACAAGTGGACGGGTGATTGCTCCTACCGCACTCTGGTTTTCTATCAGAGGCCGGTTTCAATGTGCCTGCACAGCCCCCTATACCACAGCCCACAGAGCCATGCTCCACAGTCTCCACCTTCTTCACCCCACCTATGGTTAGGAGGGCCATATGCCGACTCCAACACGCACGGGCGACAGATCATACAGGATTACAAGGAGAGCATCTCATCTATGCTATTGATACATTGGCACCATTTCTTGCTCATCTCTTCAACAGAGCTCTGTCACAGGGGTTTCCGGCTGAGTGGACGATGCACACTATTGCGCCGATCCATAAAGCAGGAGATGTACTAGACCCCGGGAACTACAGGACCATCATGATTGGCCATATATTGGCCAAACTATACGGGGCAGTTTTGGAGGCAGAGCTGAGCACTCATGCAGAGGATGGGAGATTGAGAGCAGCAGGCCAGGCAGGCTTCCGACGAGCCTTCTCGACCATCGACCACATTTTTACATTGAGGTGCCTGATTGATCAAGCCAAGGCACGGAGGCAACGGCTCTATTGTTGCTTTGTGGATTTCCGCAAGGCATTTGATACTGTGCCCAGATAGCACCTCTTTCGGTGACTACAGCACTAGGCATACCCTCAGACATGATGGGGGGCATATACAGGCTATATGAGCAGGTCTTTGGGAGAGTCCGATGCCCAGGAGGCTTGTCCGACACAGCTGCTAGCACCATTGGTGTGAAGCAAGGGTGCCCGCTCTCCCCCACGCTCTTTGGGCTCTATATTGATGAGGTGGTCGATTACATCACAGAGGGAGGAGGCTCTGGGGTTGAGCTATCAGGTATTACTGTCCATGTTATGCTTTATGCTGATGACATCGTCTTGGTATCCGACACGCAGGTTGGGCTTCAAAGACACCTTGTGGCTCTTGATGACTTCTGCGCACAGCAGGGTCTCATAGTGAACCTTGGGAAAACCAAGGTTATGATCTTCCACACCTCACCCGCAGTCAGGAGCCACACTACTCTCACATTAGCAGGAGGGCGGGTCGAGGTGGTGAGCTCTTATGTTTACCTTGGCATCACATTTGCTAGCTCAGCTGGACACTTCTCCATGGCTCAGGCAATCCGAGACAGAGTGACCCGGGGGTATGCAGCTCTTGCTGGCCTTGAGTGTCAGTGTCATCAGGCACATTTTCGGGAACCCCGCACGAAGGGGTGGCTCTTTGATACATTAGTGACACCAACCTTGATGTATGCAGCAGCGGTTTGGGCACCAGGGCTTGCAGCCTCCACATGGGTACAGCTGGAGAGACCACATATCTTGATGCTCTCGAGGATGATACGCAGCAAACCATCCGTCCCGCACGACATTGTTCGAGCTGAGTTTGCTACACCACCTATGACAGTGGAGGCATTGTTCCAGACGATCTCCTTTATATACAGGATGAGGGAGATGCCCACGGAGAGATTATCCTGCCGAGCTTTTGAGGCATCCAGACAGCTGGCCGAGGCTGGACACACTGGATCTTGGTATGCACAGATGCTACAGCGGTTCACACATCATGGGATAGACATTGAGCGGTTGCCACCTTTTCAGTATGATCAGTCTGCTCCACGGGGTTACCCTCTCTCAATGAGAGGAACAGAGTGATGAGACAGGACATATGGCAGCGCTACATAAAGGAGACATGGACAGCACCAGAGAGCCCACTACCACCGAAGATGCTGTATTACAGAGACCACTTTATGAGCATCTCAGGGGATGGGTTTATACAGCGACCCCGGTATATGGACGTATACATGCCACACAGCTCTCGCGTTGCTATTGGACAGCAGCGAGTGTCATCACATCAGCTAGAGATAGAGGCCGGGAGAGCGGCACGGGTTCCCAGAGCCGAGTGGATATGCAGATTGTGCCGCGAGGAGGTGGAGACTGAGGATCACTTTGTATGTAGATGTAGAGCCCACCAAGGGGTCAGAGATAATTATGCAGGATTGTTTGAGGAGCACTCTTCACTACATCAGTTGATGGAGGCCTCGGACCAGCGAAAACTTGGCAGACTACTACTAGAGCTTCATAGTTCTCGAGAGAGACTCCTCCAGACACCTGCTCCCACTAGGGGTGGGAGACAGTCCCAGCTCACAGATTTCTTCCAGAGAGCTATGCAAGTGCCAGCTGATGTACCACGTGGGGTGACCGCACAGAGAGCAGAGGAATTGAGAGCCAGGAGGAGACCTAGACAGACTGGACACAAAGCACCCCGACTCCGTCACCGAGAGAGAGCAGCTATCGGATGAGACACCAGATGGAGACACAAGAGAGGCTAGCTCGCTTTCATTCAGACTCAGAGTACATGTTCACGCCACTCAGCCTCAGCATCGGCGATGTATGATATCTTATATCCCTCTTATGGCACTGGATGAAGTTAGACATAGATCTGCATAGCATGCTTGTACTACCCCTTCAGCATATAGAGATGCATCTTGCCTTAGCACTCCATCCACATCCCCACCCCCCTTTATATTGTTTGTATATGGGCTCCACCGATCCATGATGATTCACAGTTGTATCCAAACACATGCACACTTTTTCTTTTCTTTCTTTTCCTTTTCTTCCGATGACCGGAAGAACATAGTTGTATTATTTTTTGTCTCATAGGCCGACTTTGGCCTCTCGTAGACGTTAATATATCTTTCTTTCTTTCTTTCTCTCTCTCTCATCCGGGGGTCTTGTGTTTTATCTGTGTGGCAATGTCCAGCTACTTGGCAAGCCCAAGTTGCCCCTGTCAAGCTACCCCAGTGGCAGCATGTCTGGCTACCAAGATCCTAGCTTTTATTGACACGCCATGTATAACATCAGTAAACCACTGTAGTAGTTTTTTTTGTGTTTTGAAATCTTGTACGTACATGCATGTCTATAAGGTGAGATTTGGTGAATCCAATCCACCTTGGCTCCTTACCAAATACATCTTTTGGTTTTGGGATTTGATAAAGTTGCACAATGCGGAAGCAAAACATAGGAGAGAGGGAGAGCAAAGGAGAGAGAGAGACATCAGACAATGAACATCATGTTATGTAGCAAGCAGCTTTCACAATGGCAATATCAGCCACCAAACGGTGTAGAACATGTGCCTGTGAATAGGTTAGATGATAATCAAGTGAATAGAGGAGGCCCCTTTATATAGTGATGCAAGGGAGCTGGCCGATTGCTGCTAGGAGCTGGCCGACTGCTCCACAACCTACGAAACAAGGAAATAAATGGATAAAACCTCATAAATAAGTATTCCCCAATACACTGAGATGCACAATTTCTAACACCCCCTTTGCACCTCAGTGTGTGCAAAAAAAAAAAATCTGAAGGAGATAAGCTGATGAAGATGCAACCATGGACACTCCAGTATTGCGCAGTACCGGATACACCTCGAAAAGAGCACCTGCCAACCTGTTTCCTCGAAACAAAATGCCACCACGAATAGCAAGGAACTTTGCTTGGCTCCGAATTCCGACACAAGTGTGCTGTGAACTCCAAAAATAAAATGATGAGTTGCTGGACACACCGCACACATTATCCCGCAATAGTGGACTATGAACACATCACGTCCCAAAAACCTCGAACAATGAACTTGGGACTCATCCAGTCCATAATCTTTGCTACACCAAGCAATTGACTTGGAAAACATCCAATCCATAGCTCCAAAAAATGAACTTGTCTCGCCAGATATTGTAATATATATACCTACATGAATCCAAGAACATGCGCAAATTCACCTTTTACGAACATGCATGTTATATACTCATGGGAGTCAACCCCACAAGACTATATAACTATCAACTCCATTATGCATAGTATGGACTAGATACTACGACATCCCCACTAACATCATCAGTGCCCAATAGCGGATGTAGAAATCTGTATGAAGATATGCTCTCACACACGCACTCCACACACACACTTCACACAAAGCCCTTCGTACTGAGTTTCTGTCAAACCTCCGGAGATGCAGGGCAGACTCAGCCATAATGAAGACTAGCACTAAGGGAAGTAGCAAATAGAAAGAATTAGTACAGCAAATAAGTAGTTGATATGGCAAATGCACCGCTAAAGATAGAAAGAATTAGCACAATATCAACTAGCCGCAACTCGGACAAAAACTTCACAACGTGAAATGTGCATGTCCGCTAATACGGCTGAATTATATACCTAGATGAATCCAGGAACATGCCCAAATTCACCTTTTAGGAACGTGCATGTTATATACTCATGGTAGTCAACCCACAAGACTATATAACTATCCACTCCATTATGCATAGTATGGACTAGATACTACGACATCCCCACTAACGTCATCTATGAAAGAGTGCACAGAGCGGCAGCAGAGTGGCACTAGAATGTGCTGAACAGAGAGTGCAAGAGAGAGAGAGATATGGAGAGAACTATGCTAAATATACTGAAGCAAAACAGTCCCAAGCAAGAGACACTACAAGTCTCATAAGTGAGGGAGCAAAATATGTACAAGACTGAATGAATGATAAGAGGCCAGCCCCACCTATTTATAGGTAAGGAGGGTTGGCCCATTGGAGCTCAATAAGCTGGCCGATTGGAGCAGAGGAGCTGGCGGACTGGTAAAATACCAAAAGGGCTAGGAAAAATCCCAAAAAAATATGGAAAAAAGGGGTGGCCAGCCCACAATCAAGCGCCATACAAATGGGACCAAAAGGACACCAGAAATGGACAGAAACTGGGGATGAATGTGCTAACACCCCCTCTCAGCACCAGATGCTGAACATAACTCCGAGAAGCCGAAGAAGTCGTCCTCTGTCAAAGACAAAAGAAAGCAGCAACAACAACAGGTACGAGGAAAGCTCCACAAGCAATCTCCACAGCAATTCACCTACAAAAGTAACAGAACAAGCTTCCAGGTACACTGTTCTTCTAGAAGAAATCAACCATGAAGGTTGCATCGTGCTGCTCCAAATATCGGTGCCAAACCCAATGTAAATAGTGTCACAGGAATCCCTAGAAGCCTATAGCTCCAAGAAGATAATACCCTTAAAAGAAATAGAGTCCATCTGCTCCAACTCTGTACCAAGAGTAGTCAAATGATGTATAATAGCACCCTCCTCGAAGGTTGGCATCGCCAGATGTAAGAACTCAACTGTCCCCTCTAAAAACTGATGTCGGGACTCCACAGGCCCAACCAAATCTAAATCCCAATCCTTCAATCCCTGGAAGTACCACTGTGCCCGAGGCACGGTCACGAACAGACCTGACCACAATCCAAAATCCTCAAACAGAGTAAGAGGAAGAGGAACATCCACTGTAGTAGTAACTAAAGTAGTAGTAGCCTCCTCAATAGTATCACACAACATAGAAGCAGGCTCCTCCATAGAAGGCAAAGGGACCAGCAACACATCCTGGTCACTGGTTGACGAAGAAAGAATCGGAGGCAAAGCAATAGAAGAAAAAAAACCCCTCAGAAGTTGTGGGCAAAGACAGCCCACTATCTTCCTCAAAAACATTACCACAGATATCATCCTAGCAAGGAGAAGTATGCACAGAAACTGAAGGCAGGGAAACAGGAGAAACAAACTCCTCAGATGCAGTGAGCAAAACTGGCCCACTATCCTTCACTGCAGGAACATCTCCAAAAGAAGTATCCATAAGATTACTGGCTGCATAGCACCCAGAAGCAGAAAGCATCTGCCGATCACTGGCATCACCATACAGGTCACAAAGCAACTGCCACACAGAGAAAGTAGAAGCATCATCAGGAGCATAGATGAAGTGTCGAAGAACCGAATCCTAACAATTCAGGAGGAGAAAGCCATAGATCTGTCCGTCAGTCTTCCTCCACCGACACACATCCTCCGCAGAGACAAGGTCCAGCAAGCACCGATTCTTGTACAAGAGAAACTCCATCAAACAATAGAGTGCAAGAGAGAGAGAGAGTTATGGAGAAAACTAAGCTGAATATACTGAAGCAGGTGAGGACGGCTGGCCGACTGGAGCTCAATAAGCTGGCCGACTGGAACAGAGGAGCTGGCCGACTGGTAAAATACCAAAAGGGCTAGGAAAAATCCCAGAAAAATATGGAAAAAGGGGGTGGCCAGCCCACAATCAAGCGCCATACAAATGGGACCAAAAGGACACCAGAAATGGGCAGAAACTGGGGATGAATGTGCTAACAATCCGTGCCCAATAGTGGGTGTAGAACTCTGTATCAAGATATGCTCTCACACACACACACCACACACACACACACACACACATAAGAGCATATATTCACACACACACACACAAGATATTGTAATGCTTGGAACTCCGACTCACGGTTCCCATGCACCACAAATGGAGCTACTAACAGCCCCCTCTCCCACCCACAAGCCTTCTCTAGCTAGAAGCACATGGGAGAGAACTCTCTGTATAACTATAGAAGTTGACCATCTAGGTCCTCCCTGGCTTTTGCAGCCTTGGGGACACTACTATAAATATTGGAATCATCATCCTGTATATGATCATTGCCCGTCTTTGAAAACTTGGTCCTAGCCTAGGCTGTACCTTTGGTCTTGCAAACCTTGGCCAAATGAACCTACTTTTTCGAGAAGAGTAGCAGTGACACTGTCCTGTCTGTTGCACTGTAGCAAGTGCCTGATCCTATCCACTAGGAAGGAACCTTACCTACTCTTTGAGAAACAAGGATAGATGCCTCCTCCAAGAGGGAACCCATATTCACGGCTATAGAGCACACCTCTGCGAGCAAGCCTTTGTGCCACTGATGAACTTAACACTCCACAACCAATCTCCAACAAACTCCAACGCCACTCAGACTGATACACACACCTGTTCGACCACCCTTTCTCATTTTTCTGTTCACGCACTTGCATGCGCACTCTACCAAGATGTGCTGCGACCTTGGTCTTTTATTTTGTTGATTTCTTGCAGTCTGCAGTCTGCAGTCTGCTGGTCTTTCTGATGTCCACACACCTACAAGCAGTCTTGCACAAGAATAAAATAACTGTATAGACCAACTGCATTGATCTGCCACCTTGTTTCAAACCGACCTGGTTGGAAGCGACCTGACAGACCGACAAGCAGGCAACTGTGAACCCAATCACTACACACATGTTCAACCACCCTTTCTAACCTTGCTGCCCACACTGCTGCTTGCCACAACAGCAAAGGTATGATGGACCTTCGTCCTTATTTTGTCAACCTTCTCGTGATCACAGCGGCTAGAGTCACAAATATTCTCTTGAAATAACTGTACAACTCCACAAAAACTCTAGCCGATGGCCATGAGTTTAGAATCCCTAGTAAATCCCAAAAAAACAATCATGTCCAGCCAAGAACAAAGCAAGCCCGCTGTCGTCCAAAACCTAGAAACTTTGAAGGTGATTGAGAGAATCAGGTCAGGCTTCCCCCTCAAAGAATGGCCTTCAGTACTTTAGCTATTAAATCCACTACGGGCCTTAGAAGAAAACCAACAAACAAAAAAGCTACTTCGTTAAGGGTATTAAATATGAGGTACTATACCTTTTCTCACACCGAGCTGATCTAGAAGACGTTCAGACTGCCTTACTAAGCTTTCCAATAGTTCCGGCACATCCAACGGTGCAACATCATTTCCAACAAGGTCCTGGAAATTTAACAAAACATGTTCGGACCTTGTAAGTTTCCAATATGCATTACAAGCCATAAGGAAGCAAAGAATATGTTGCATTCTATCACTTGACAAACACAAAGTGAAAAAAGCCATCTAAGGTATGGTGATCATTGTTGTAAGTTTGGGAAATTTCAAAAGTACCACTTAATAATGCCGTTCACTCACTCATAGTTTTGTAACTCACTTAAAATTGAAATTTGTTAAAGAGTCCCAGCAGCTTATTAGGCCAAGAGCTTGGAAGGCCAGGACGCTATTTACAGGCTATATAAAATGCTTGACATCCCAAACGCAGACACCAAGCAGCATGGGCAGCTATGTTGCATGCGCGGAAGCCTTCTTCTATGATCCAGCCCTAAGCCTGATTATGAAACACCTATAGATGCTTAATGAAATGATTAGACAGAGGAGAGAGAGAGAGAGAGAGAGAGAGAGAGAGAGAGAGAGAGATCGCTGTTGGTATTCAGTATAATACTATGTTACAAAAAGATGTATGACTTCACAACTTCATGAGGCCTTTGGCCTCTTTGTGGCTGATGCACTTCTACTACCTACATGATGACCTAAGCCCAAAAGAGGGAATAGATGATTTGTGCAAATGATGACTAATGCTTATATATGCCTAGGGGAAGCAAGTCGGCAAACAGAAAGGCTGTCAGCCTGTTTATATATCCACGACGGAGGAAAAACAGCATTAAATGCTGGCGCTTGTTCACACGTGTGGCCCTTGATGCTGTTCATGCTGCTGACTGTGCCCATACTGCCGCTAACTGCTCATAAGACCCTGTAATAACCTTGCCAATGCCCTAAATCCAGGGAATGCTCTAAATATGCTGAAATTTATGCCATGGCACGGGTGTGCACATGACATCCCCTCCTGCTAAACTTGATGACAGGGTGGACACTCTGCCATCCTTCCTTCCTCCCTAGACTATTGACTTTGACACTTTGACTGAACGCCATCCACTTCTAAACCCCACTTCAAGTCTTGATGAAGAATTGAGCATCTGTTCCACTGCTGCCCCCATGCGTGCCATCCATTTCCCTTAACACAACGGCGGGTCACCTGCCAGAACTGATCGTGCTTGTTGCTAGGCCTTTGGAACTGATCTGAGAGCTAACTGTTGTATTGGTTCTGAGTACATACTCCCAGAGAATGTTTTCCTCCAGCTTTGCCTATTGCAGTGTTGGGTGTTGGACTCACACACTCACACACACAAACCTGCACATTAGGGTTAGGTGCAGGGTAGAGAAGCTCACACACAAAAGAGAGAGAGAGAGAGAGAGAGAGCCAAAAGTGTGGTATCCACAAAATGCAAGTCAACCCTTGCATGTGTGCCACATCCATATAATATAGAAGTACAAAATATTATATGTTAGAGTGTCCTTTCACACTTGATGTCCAAGGGAAAAAACCACATGGGAAAAAGTGCCCTTGGTTAAGCCCTGTTCACACATAGCACTACCATAAGTGAGCATATGCCTACAAATCCCCCCTGTAGTGGAAGTGTGAACTTGTACAAGGTAGCATATCACTCTTTGTATGAGAGTAAGCCCAAAGCTTTGCGGAAAGCTTCAAACTTTTCTCGAGGTAAAGCCTTTGTGAATAGATCTGCAACATTATCCTGTGTAGGGCAGTAAGATAAACTCATCTCCCCTGCATGTAGCCTCTCTCTGACATAGTGATAATGAATCTCAATGTGCTTGGTACGTGCATGAAATACTGGATTTCGTGCCACGGCCATAGCACTCTGGCTATCAGTGAGAATGGTGGTGGGTGTCTGCTGACACTCACGAAGATCAGCCAATAGTCTCCTCAACCATACACAATCTACTGTAGCTGTAAAGACTGCCCTGTACTTGGCCTCACAAGTAGATGTAGCAACAGTGAGTTGCTTTTTACTCAACCAAGATATGCATGAACTGCCAAAAAAAAAACAATTCCCACTGGTGGATTGCCTGGTATCATAATCACCAGCCCAATCTGAATCACTGTATGCATAAAGCTGCAAGCTTCCCCCCCTGGGATAGAACAAACCAAGATCCAGGGTACCCTTAAGATAACGAAAAATGCGTTTGACTGCTTGCCAATGCTTTGTGCCTGGGCTGTGCATGAATTTGCTCAACAAAGACACCCCAAAAGATATGTCTAGCCTCGTGTTACACAAGTAAATGAGGCATCCCACTGCCTGGCTGTAAATGCCGGCCTCAAAAGGCTCTCCAATATCATGCATAGTAAGCCGTACACCTGGTTCTACCGGAGTAGAAATGGGCTTACATTCATCCATGTGAAATCTTTTTAGCAAACTTTTTATGTACTTAGTTTGCCGCATAACAACGCCATCATCTGTATGCATAAACTGTATGCTGAGATAGTAGTGTAAAGGCCCCAAATCTAACATATCAAATTCAGCTTTCAAATCAGCTTTGAAATCTGAAATTTGTGCTTTGCTAGTACCTGTAATGAGCATGTCATCTACATACAAGATGACTATTCTCATAACCTTGGCTGGTTAGATGAGCATGTATCTTATCATACCAAGCTCTTGGAGCTTGCTTTAACCCATACAATGCTTTGTGTAACCTGCATACTTTATGTTCCTCACCAGGAACTACAAAACCAATGGGCTGATTTACATATACTTTCTCCTGTAAATCCCCATTTAAGAATGCAGTTTTGATGTCCAATTGATGCACTTTCCATCCTTTATGTGCAGCCAATGCAATCACTGATCTTACTGTGGTCATTCTCGAAGTAGGAGCAAAAGTCTCTTCATAATCTATTCCCTTTTTTTGGGAGTAGCCTTTAGCCACAAGTCTTGCTTTGTACCTGTCACTAGTACCGTCAGACTTTCTTTTGACTTTGTACACCCACTTTGTTCCGATGACATGCTTGCCTTTAGGCAATTCCACAAGATCCCATGTATTGTTCTTCATTATAGAAGAAATTTCAGCTTGCATAGCTTGCAACCAATGCTCATTCTCATGTGCTTCGTCATAAGAAGAAGGCTCTTCTGAATCAAAGAGACCACCCATTGCTAATGCAGACTCCCCACGATGTATATTTAAAGCATGGCTGGAACTAGCCCTTGTTCTACCTGTGAGTGGAGCTGCAAGTTTGCTTTCTTGCAAAGTTTTCAGCAACCATCTTGGCACTGACTTGGCTGTGTCTATGGCTGTTTGCTCTTCCCTGACAAGATCTTCCACTTCTTCCATAGGAGGGGGCTGAATGGGTGGCTGTTCCACATGTTCTACATGAGGATTTTGTTGTGTTGGGGCTGGCTGATCTGAATCCCCTCTAATTGCAATGGGTAAAAGTCCATCAAACATGTCCTGTATGCCTGTATCATTGCTTTTATACGAGCTGTACATGGGCTGTTCTGAATTTTCAGCAAATACCACATCTCTACTGACAAAAATCCTTCGTGTAGTTGGATTATAAAGACGGTATCCTTTGCTCTCATTGTTGTAGCCCACAAAAATGCATTTAATTGCTTTGTCATCTAGCTTTGTTCGGAGTTGTTCTGGCACATGTGCATATGCCAAACACCCAAATGTACGCATATAATCCACTGTTGGCTTTCGGCTATACCAAGCCTCAAATGGTGTTATGGTTTTCAAAGCTTTTGTTGGACACCTGTTCAACACATGAGTTGCACACATTATAGATTCCATCCAAAATTTATGAGGCAACTTTTGTGCTTTCACCATGCATCTTGCCATCTCCATGAGAGATCTATTTTTCCTTTCAGCGACACCATTCTGCTGCGGTGTATAAGGCACAGTACATTGGTGTTTGATGCCCTTTTGAAGCATATAATCCTTGAATGCATTTGACATGTATTCTCCACCTCTATCTGAGCGGAGTGTTTGGACTTTACATCCACACATATTTTCAGCCATTGCTACAAAGTGTCGAAAGCATGTAAACACATCTGCTTTCGCTTTCAAGGGGTAAGCCCAAGCAAACTTGGAGTAGTTATCAATGAATGTGACGAAGTAAAGATGCCCCCCTATGGATGGTGTCCGCATTGGACCACATACATCACTATGTATGAGCTGTAATTTACTTTCAGCTCTAACAGCTCCATCTTTGGGGAATGGTTTTCGTTGCATCTTTCCCAAAATACACCCCTCACATACATGTCTTGGTGGAGACTCAAGAGGCGGCATATTATCAACCATATGATGCTTCTGCAAAAGCATCAAACTCTGAAAATTTGTTGGAAATAAGTGCACACTAGGTGTACTATTTCTAGTCTAGTTTCACTTAAGTCTATGTGTCTTGAGTCTAGTGCCATGTGGCACCTCTACATTTATCCCATAAGTCAGTCTACTCAATCTTGTACTTCTCACCTATATATTGTAGGTGTCACATCAATGAAATCAATCAAGCTTGTGTCTTGTCTACACTCATCTCAAGGTAACCTTTGGTCTTTCTGTCTTGTTATCATTTCATTTCTAGTTTATTGCTTTCATATTTTCTACATGGTATCAGAGCAGGGTTTGCTCCTCTAGTTTTGCCACTACCCTACTGCTGCCCGCCATTCTCCCGGAGCTGCTCACATTTCTGCCCCAGCATTTGCTGCGCAAGCCTCTACATCTGCTGCCTATCTGCGCAGATTTCTGTCTGCTATTTTCTGCGCTGCATCTGCCCCGACAGCTGCTCCTGCTCCTGGCCCTTCTCCTGCTCCTGGCCCCGTGCTGCTCCTGGCCCCGTGCTGCTCCTGAAATTCTGCGCCATCTTCTTCAACAGGCTGCACTTCTCCAGGAGCTGCCCGAGGTTCTGCAACAAATTCTCCACCGCTACTCGCTCTCCGGTCTCTCTAGGTATCGTGGCCCTGTACTACATCTCTCTTTATTTGCAAAAATCTCTGTTCGCAGCTCTCTCTCTCTCTCTCTCTCTCTCTCTCTCTCTCTCTCTCTCTCTCTCTCTCTCTCGGGTTACCCCTGAAAGGGTGGAAGACCTGAGGAAAAAACCAAAGTGGTATGCTTCAATATTTTCAGTTCTATTTTTCCTCAAAATTAATTCAAAACTGAACTCTCTCTTGTAAGGGAATAGACACTGCCCTTGCATCATTAGCAAGAGGTAAGACCTTCCCACATGCCATCTTCTACCCATTCTCTCATGTCTATCGACAAATTCAATGGGTCCACCAACTTTCATACTTGGCAAATCAAAATCAAGTGCCATCTTATGAAAGAAGGCCTGTGGGATGTTGTTCATCATGCTACTCCCGAAGATTCCGACATTGAGCAAGTTATCACTTATGCTCCCACTGCCAAGAATGACAAAGCCTATGCTATCATCTTGCTCGGTCTTGGAGATGATTACATTCATCACATCTCCGACATACAGTCTGCTTCTTGAGCATGGATCACTTTGGATACCCTTTTTGGACCCCGCTCTAAAAACTCTAAGATTGCACTTATGATCTCATTCTTTGATCTATATATGCAGGAGGGAGCTACTATAGCCTCTCATGTCAATTATTTTCGCAGTCTTATGGTTCAGCTTGCATCAGTAAAGTCCCCCATCTCCGAAGATATTGCTATTGCTGTGCTTCTCAAAAGCTTACCTGACACCTATGCTACTCTTGTCACTACCTTCAAGTATCACAATAATCCTACTCTTGAAGGTATCATCAATGCTCTCCAAGAAGAGGAAAGAACAAAACAACAAAAGGTAACTGACACTGCATTTTTAGCAAAGAAAGGAGGATCTAAGGTAAGAAAGCCTTGCACCCATTGTGGAAAAACTAATCATTTGGAGAAGGACTGCTTCAAGGCTCATCCATGCACCATTTGTGGCCGTGATAATCACCGGGAGAAGGACTGCTACTCTAAAACCTCTACATCAGCCCCTGCATCTGCCGCAGCACATGTTGCTGCAGCATCTACATCAGCAGATCTTGCTATTCATTCCTCACATGATGAGGAATGGGCTTTCTGATTACTTCACCTTTCTTGTCTACCACTTTGACCACCGATGATGTAGGTCAAGGGGTTCTAGTGTCTTACTCATTTTTGCTTTTTGACCTCTCTCTTGTCCCTACCCAAGAGGCAGAGATTGCCCTTGAGGAGGGGTTGTCTTCAAGGTCCATCTGTTTGTCAACAGTCAGTCTTCTGTCTATCTAGTCTTGTCTGTCTATCTATCTGTTGTCTCAATCTTGTACTTCTCACCTATATATTGTAGGTGTCACATCAATGAAATCAATCAAGCTTGTGTCTTGTCTACACTCATCTCAAGGTAACCTTTGGTCTTTCTGTCTTGTTATCATTTCATTTCTAGTTTATTGCTTTCATATTTTCTACAAAATTTACATGCCCAAAACAAGCATGCCATAGCTCTGCATCATGCATAGCAAGAGTGTGGACAGCCACTGTATTTGCATCGTAAGTGCGCTTGTCATAGCTGTCCAGCTTATACAAGCCTTTGTATCGTGTTCCAGAAGTGACTATTTCATAACCCTTTGATGGGTCTTTTACCAAACACTTCCCGTCTTCAAATTCAACCTTTAAACCTTGGTTGTTTATGGCTGAGACGGAGAGCAGATTTTTCTTTATCCCTGGAACATACAATACATTTTTCATACATATATTGGCACCATTGGCTGCAATAAGTATGACATTGCCAATTCCCTTTACTGGATATGTGGTATGATCTGCACATGATACAGTGCGGCCATTTGAAGCATAAACCAAGTGCTGAAATACATCTCTGCATGAAGTGATGTGGCTCGAAGCACCACTATCAAAATACCTGAAGGGAGCTAATGAAACTCAGCTGTAGAGAGTAAGGGTTTCATGTGGGAGACACACACAGAGAAGAAGGGAGAGAGAGAGAGTTGTGGGGATAACTCAACTCACAAAGTATATAAGTGTGTAACTCCCCTATCACACATGTATATTTGCTCTAATACACATAGTGCACTTAGTACATTAAAAGTACTAAGTGTACTATGTACTATAAAACTTATGGGCTTGTACACACTACAAGGGTGGGCATAATGCCTTTACCCCAACAACCTCCCACTTAAAGGCAGTGTGCCCTTAAGTGAAGGAAAAGAAAAAAAATCAGCATGTACATGATAATATACAAGGCCATATCAAGGCTGAAACTGGCCTCATCCAATGCCCATCAAGTGTCTGCAATGAGCAAACCGCTCTGGAGGCAAACTCTTTGTCAACAGATCAGCCGGGTTGTCATCTGTATGAATCTTGACAAGCTGAATCAGCTTGTTCTCTATCACCTCTCTGATGAAGTGATACTTCACATCCACATGCTTCGTCTTTGCATGAAAGACAGGGTTCTTTGCCAACTGGATGGCACTCTGACTGTCACAATGCAACAATGGAATATCCCCTGTATAACCCAAATCAACCACTAACCGAGATAGCCATAATGCCTCCTTGCAAGCCTCTGTGGCTGCAATATACTCGGCCTCTGTAGTAGATAAGGCAGTGCACTTCTGCATCCTGGATATCCATGACACAGCACCTCCTGTGAATGTAAACACATAACCGGTAGTAGACTTCCGGTTATCTGGATGACCGGCATAATCCGAATCCGTATAACCATGCACTAATGCATCCTGTTTGCCAAAGCAGATGCACATATCCTGTGTGCCCTTCAGGTATCTCATGACACCTTTCACTCCTTCCCAATGCTTCTTGCCAGGGTTGGCCATGTATCTAGTAACCACTCCCACTGCAAATGCAATGTCCGGCCTGGTAGCAACCATGGCATACATGAGACTGCCACAACCTGAAGCATACGGAATCTTGGCCATATCAGCCCTGTCACTATCCGTCTGTGGGCTGTCCATAGCACTGAGTTTCACATATGGAGGCAAAGGAGTACTAGTCTTCTTCCCCCCGTCCATATTGAACCTCTGCAAAACTTTGCCAATGTATTCCTTCCGAGACAAATACAACACATGCTGATTTCTGTCCCGAAGTATCCGCATACCCAAAATGTGATTTGCATCACCCAAATTCTTCATATCAAAGGTCTGATGCAGCCTCTTCTTCAAGGCATCCATCTCTTTACGAGATTTCCCGACAATCAACATATCATCAACATACAAGATGAGGATCAATAGACTGCCATCCAAAGCTTTCTTGGTGTATAAGCAGTGATCTATGTCACTCCTCCTGAAATCCTGGGATTTCATGAATGTATCAAATTTATGATACCATTCCCTTGGTGCCTGTTTGAGCCCATAAAGACTCTTTCTCAGCTTGCATACAAGCTTCTCCTTTCCATTCACTGCATAACCCTCTGACTGTTGCATATATATCTCCTCATGGAGATCACCGTGAAGAAAAGCAGTCTTCACATCCATCTGAATCAAATCCAGATCATCATGAGCAACCAAAGCTAATACAGCTCTAAGTGTGGTCATTTTGACCACTGGAGAGAAGATCTCATCAAAGTCCACACCATATTCCTGCTTGAAGCCCTTAGCCACTAACCTGGCTTTGAATCTTGGCTTTGCATCAGGTGCAACTTTGAGCCTGTAAACCCACTTGCATGGCAAAACCTTCTTGCCTGTAGGCAAATGCACCAACTTCCATGTTCCATTTTTGTGCAGAGAATCCATCTCTGACTTCATAGCACGCTGCCAGAGAGCCTTGTCTGCCCTCTGTAAAGCCTCCTTATAACAAGAGGACTCCCCACAGTCAGTGAGCATCAAGTAGTCAACCCCTGGAACAAACCTGTCAGGGGGTCTGGAGGGTCTTGTGGACCTCCGTACCCAATGATCATCATTTGCAGGTTGCTGTCCAGCCTGCATATCACCTATTGGTGGCTCCTGTTCCATGCCATAAGGTTGAAAGATCATACCCGGCATCTCCTCTAACTGTGGGATATCCATAGGGATATCTTCTGCCATCTCTGGCTGTCCGTTTGGACCATTTTCAGCACCATTTAAGGGCTGGTTTTGATGCTGTAATGGCTGATTTACAGCCCTTGGTTGTTGTCCATGATGTCCATCATCATCAAAGATGACTCTGCCAGGCTCCTGTTGCCTTGCAGGCTCCTTATACATGCATGTTTCATCAAAAATGACATCATTGCTGCATATAATCTTTCTATTCACTGGATCCCAAAGTCTATACCCCATTTCACCTCTGTCACCATATCCTAGGAATATGCATTTGTGAGACTTAAGATCAAGTTTGGTGCGTATTTCCCTGCGTATGTGCACGTACGCAACGCAACCAAACACTCTCAAGTGCTTGTAGGACGGAGGCTTCCCTGTCCAAACTTCCTCTGGCACTTTCCCACCAAGCCTCATGTTAGGTGACCTGTTTATAAGATGAACGGCTGTCATAACAGCTTCAGCCCAAAAGCCATGAGGTAACACAGCATGTGACAACATAGAACAGACCTTCTCCTAAATGGTCCTGTTCATCCTCTCTGCTGTCCCGTTTTGTGGAGGATCATACGGAGCAGAGAGCTCCCTCTTGATGCCTTTAGCATCACAAAAGTCCTGAAACTGTTTGGACATATACTCTCCACCATTGTCGGAATGCAAAGCCTTCAGTGTTTTGCCAGTTTGATTCTCAACATGAGCAACAAACTTCTCAAACACTGAGAATGTATCACTCTTCAAACGAAGAGGATAAGCCCACACCTTGCGTGTGGCATCATCAATAAAAGACACAAAATATTTTGCCCCTCCCAAAGAAAGCTGAGGCATCTCACATACATTTGTATGCACAAGCTCTAATTGAGCATCTTTCTGTCCAAGAGCTTCTATGTGGGGGCACTGGAGTTGCCTGCCATATATACAATGCTCACAAAACTGAAAACTTGAGAACTTTAGAGAAGGCAAGTAACCAAAAGGAGACAATTGCTCCATTCCTTTGACACTCATGTGTCCCAACCGGCTATGCCACATAGAGATTTCCGGCAGCTCGGTTGCATTTACATTAGTTTAAGAGAGAAGAGAAGAGAAGAGAAGAGAAGAGAGAGAGCGAAGATAGTCAACACAGTATTGGGTCCCAATTACCCACTGAAGGGCCCCCCCTACAAGCAAGAGTATTTGCTTATATTCCTTTGGAGAACTTTGTACAATGAGTATGAATTATGACCAAGGTCTACCAAACACAAGGACAAAGTAGGCTGAACGCAGGCTCAATCATATGCTGTCCAAGCTCCTTTGAATAGCTCTTCGATCACCACTATGCAAACCCAAAACTAAGGGATGCACATGTCAAAATACACAACAGATATGAGACAAACTGCTGAGAGCAAAACGTAGCAAGACACCAACATGAAGATGAGCAAATGCAAGAGAACCACCAGCCTAAAACACGCTGAACTGTGTGTGGAAGAGCAAACGCAGAAGAGAGAGAGTGAAGCTGTGTGAACTCTGCACTATATACAAGATCCGGTACACAATACCCAATACACTGGGGCGTGGGGGGGCAACCCCACTATATATATGGTCCAGGACTGCTGGCCGGCCAGCCCAAAACAGGCCGACAGCAATCCCAACTGCTCACGACCAGAAAACAAGAGTCGGCCAGATAAAATCCAGGTCGGCCAGGTCATCACAGTCGGCCAGACCAGAAAAATAGACGGCCAGCATCTACTGCCCCACGACCATTGAAAACAAGGGAAAAAACACAGAAAGTGGGGAAAAATGGAGGAACATTGAGCAATGCTCCTAGGCGCGCTGTGATATGCAGCGGAAGTCTTTGTATTGGTTGATCCTGTCACACAATATGCTCACACCGTCTTCTGTATCCTGAGTTTCGTGAGTTTAGCAATCCATTTCATTTACTTCAAACTTTAAAGAGATGAGAGAGAGATATGAACACTGTACACCAGATTGGGTCCCGAATTACCCACTGAAGGGCCCCCTATCCCGATAACGAGATAGTATTTGCTTTATTACTTTAGAGAGAATGACTTTGGACTGTAGATAAGCCAAACGCAAGATCTCGGAGGATCGGAGAGCGGCTGATCTGTACACTGCTGTAGAAACACCTCGATGACTTGATCTTGAGCCTATGCACTCCTCCCAAGGGCATGAGGAAGGGCTGCACACCTGAGGCTCAAAGAAGAAGAAGGTGGACTGTTCTACACACTGTTAGAATGCTGAAAACACATATGAATGCTGAGTTACCTTCACCAGATGACTGCTGAATGTGTTGATGATGCAGAGAATGCTGGATACTGATGCAAACAGCAGATTCAGGGCTGGAAACTGCTGTGGACTGAATCTTCAAGGCTGGATTCTGCTGTAGACAGAAACGCAGGTGTCTGGAGAGGACTATGGACTGAAACGCAGCAGCAACAGATGATTTCAGGGCTGGAACTGTACGGCTGGAGCAAAACGCAGGTAGGCTGCTGTGAGGCTGCACCAAAACGCAGGTATGAAGGCTGTTTGCTACTGGTTTTCAGGCGTGGAACTATGATGAACTGTGGGCTGAATATGGGGGACTGTAAGGGACTGAATCAAGGCTGCTTTGGTGCTGAAACAGGCTGATTGAGGGCTGAGGACAAACACCTAGGGCTGGACTGAAGCTATGGTTCTCAAGGGCTGGAGAAGAAAGCTTATGGGCACTAGGGCATGGATTAGTCTTATGCTGAGAGCAAGAGAGAGAGGAGAGCTCTTAGCACAATGAAGACTGAATGACAAAAGAGGCTCTAGGCAAGCCTATTTATACTAACTGGAGGTTGGTCATTTAATAAACTTAATATTTATAAATGCCCAATAATGCAAATAATGATAAATAAATACTAATAAATATGGGAAAAATACCAGATAAATCCCAGTAAATTCCCTAAGGCTTTGGGGATGTTCTAAATGATGCACAAGCATATGTATGCATGTTATGCAAGATGCAGAGTGCTTTCTGATGCAAACCCTAAGGCTTCTACTAACTCTACATGCATGAATGATTCTCTCCAAGTGGGTTAAGGGACTTGACTGACTGACTGACCCACTAAGGCTGAGGAATGACCTACGTAGCTCGTGCCTGACTTATCCTGGACTGAGGATGTACAATGGGGTCACGGCGTACGACAAATATCATCCTACTGGGTTCTAAAACTGTACAAATGATGCACTTCTGATGATGAGCCATCTTGTCACCATGCACTTAGTGCAGAGTGCATGTGACACGCGCACACCCACAACAAAGGCCCTCTGTGATATAATGTACAGACAGGAGATAATTGCTAACACCCCTCTCAGCTCCTGGATGTGGAACCAACCCCAGCGAGTTGGAGTACTGTCGGAGCATAGCTGAGGTAGAGACTTCGTGAAGAGGTCTACTGCATTTTCCTCCGTCGAACAAAACTCTAGCAAGATGTCATCAGCAAAAATCTTCTCACAAACAAAGTGACTCTAGATGAACGTGGGTTCCGCATGTGGAAACCCAATCTCGCCAAGTAACCTCTGCAACAACACCACCTCGCAAGCAACACCACAAGCAGCCCGGTACTCTGCCTCTGTAGACGACAAGGCAATAGTTGGCTGCCTCTTGCTGCTCCATGAAACAGCTCCTGAGCCGAGGGTAAAACCATAGCCTCCTGTCTGGATCTTCTCCTCAATCTGAGTCACTCCAACCGTGGAGTCTGACTCCATCCGTCATTCCCCCTCTAGGATCACAGCAGAGTCCAAGATCCCTCGTACGCTGCAAAAACCGCAAGATCCGCAATCCTACGTCCCAATGAGTCTTCAAAGGCGTCTGCAGAAATGAGCTCAACAGCCCCACCGGGAAGCTCGAGTCCAATCTGGTATTCAGCAACCAAATCAATGAACCAAACTGCTTCCGAAACAAAGAGGCATCAACCTGCTCACAAGGATCATCAACTGTAACTTTGGTATGCCAAGTCCTGGGAACCTACTGAAGACCACACAAGGCCTTCCGGAACCTGTAAACCACCCCCTCTGAACCTGGAACCTCAAAGCCTGGAGGCTGCTCAACATCCACCTCCACCTGCAAGTCACCATCTGCCGCTTGCTTGGCTTTCCTACAAGTCCCCTGGGAAAGAGCTTCCTCAATTGCAGGAGGCTCTTCGTCCCGACTGATACGAGACATCAGAGCATAGTTCACCTGTAAAGGCTCCTCTGACGCAAGAACTGGAAAGGCTCCTCTTCGTCCCGACTGATACGAGACATCAGAGCATAGTTCACCTGTAAAGGCTCCTCTTCGTCCCGACTGATACGAGACATCAGAACATAGTTCACCTGTAAAGGCTCCTCTGACTAACGAACGCAAGAACTGGAATGTTCCTGCCTACTGCTACCAACATCTGGCGAGCCATCCACCATTTGGTCCCGAAAAGCCTGCTGCAGCATATCCACACTCAAGTGGTCATGACGAAACTGCCACACATCACCTAACTGAGAACCTATAAGAGAGAGTGCCGAGAGTTTGTAAATCCCATTCTCCACTCCACCTTTCCATACAACCTGGCTTGTCGCTTTGTCCCGAAGAGCAACAAAATGCTCCTCAAACTCCACCCGTACACCTGTCTTGCAAACCTCATGCACTGACAACAGATGAAAACCAAGAGATGGAACAAAAAGAACCTGGGAGAAATGCTTCCCCCCTCTGCCATTGGGAACAATCTCTAACTTGCCCTCATTGTGAATAGGGATAGTGGACTCGTCACCAATCAGGATGTGACCTGCGTGCCTCCGAAGATCCTGAAATAACTCTCGGGAAGGAGTCGTGCCTGAAGGCACCACTATCAAGAATCCAATCCCGAGTGTCTCTAGCGGTGAGTCCAACCATCTCCTTGCTCGAAGAAGATGAAACACCGGTGTCCATAATCTCCAAGTGCACAAAAGCCGGAGTCTTCACGGTTACTACTGAGGAACCTGCACCCTGCTCAGTGCTCCGTTTAGGACATTTTCTACAATAACGGCCTTTCTCGCCACAATTGTTACAGGTCCTCTTTGCCTTCAAGGCATCACGATCCACGTCAGGCTCCTGCTCAAAAGACTTCTCCTGTGAAGACTTCCCTTTGTCCTTACTGCGGCCTTGCGACCGCTGGCCAGTCAGGGCCTCAGAACCTCCGCCTTGTGGAGGGTTCGAAAAATACTCTTCCTGGTCCAAGACCGTAGGCACAAGCTCCTCCCATGTGATAGTGCTAAGCCTGCCACTAGTGATCAAAGAGGAGTAAAATGTTGAGTACTGAGAGGTCAGATGAGACAGCAAAGTGATGGCCATGTCTTCTGAAGATATCTCCTTCCCAGCCTAAAGAACCTTCTGCTGAAGAGCCTACAACTTGTTGATGTGCTCCCACATTGTTGAAGACTTTTGAGAACCCATCACCCGCATTTGCACTTCCAAGGAGATCCGCTTCATGGGTGATACCCTATTATACAGAGAAGCCAAATGTTGCCAACTCCCTCTGGCCACCGTCATATGTTTTATATGATTAATCACGTGGTATGCAATTAAGGAAGATGAAAGAACGGACGCGGGCATTGATACGATCCCATAACTGTGCCTAAGCCTCCCGTTCCTTCTGAGTAGAGGGTAACAACTACCACAATGAGACTCCAATACAGACTCCATCATTACCTTCCATATGCCGTAGTTGGTCCCATCCAACTATTGATCCACGGGGAACGTGGGGAGGGTAGGAAACTTCACGTGCTTCTCAGCCATCTCAAGCAAGTCTGCCCTCTCGGGGGGGTTACTTTGGTCTTGTGAAGGGAGGGTGGGTGGGAAAAAAAATGAAGAAGAGGCTGCAACTAATATGCAAGGTGGCTTGGCTGTCCAATGGTGATGGCCACCTTCTACCCAATCTCCAAGTCCCGAACAACCCAAGAGATCTCCAATCAGCACCAAAAAACCAACAGTCCCGCAAGCTCTTCAAATCTCTCGTTTGCTCCAAGGTCTTCAAGAAACAGTCCCACAAGCTCTCCAAAGTCTCCAACCTTCAGGGGCTCTGATACCATGTCGGAATACACAGCGGATATGAGATGAACTACTAAGAGCACAACGTAGCAAGACACCAACATGAAGATGAGCAAATGCAAGAGAACCACCAACCTAAAAAACGTTGAGCTGTGTGTGAAAGAGCAAACGCACAAGAGAGAGAGTGAAGCTGTGTGAACTCTGCACTATACACAAGATCCGGTACACAATACCCAAACACTAGAGTGTGGGGGGGGCAGCCCCACTATATATATGGTCCAAGATTGCTGGTCAGCCACCCCAAAACAGGCCGACAACAGTCCCAACTGCTCACGACCAGAAAACAGGAGTCGGCCAGATAAAATCCAGGTCGGCCAAGTCATCGCAGTCGGCCAGACTAGAAAAATAGGCGGCCAGCATCTACTACCCCACAACCACTGAAAACAGGGGGAAAAACACAGAAAGTGGGGAAAAATGGAGGAACACTGAGCAATGCTCCTGGGCGGCACACCCACAACAAAGGCCCTCTGTGAGATAATGTACAGACAAGACAGGAGATGACTGCTAACAGCACATACGCTGGCTGAATGCTGAAGAATGCTCTTCGTGGAGGCCATGGGACTGTAGCACAATAAAGTGCTGAATGTTGAATGTATGTGCAAGAAGCCGGAGGCTCTAGGCACACATAATTGCTCTTGACCTGCTATAGACTGATTTTCTGAATGATAATTTATGCTATGGGCTAAGCGATTGTATTTATATGACTTCATGTTGCTGGTCGGTGGGCTTAGAAGTTGTCAGCCTGTTTATGGGACAAATAAAATGCCTTTTGGTTAGCATTAAATGCTACACATCAAGCAATATTTCCCTTTTTATTGCTGGCCAACTACCCGACTTTCTGCTTGTTGTGTCCTATGCTCGCCGACTAGAGCATGCTCATGCCAAGCTATCGGCCTGTTGTATATGCTACCTATGATGCTTTTCTGCAAGTGCTGATGCTGGCCAATGCCTGTAGGCATCTAATGCCAGCCGACTACAAGTCAGGTTGTCAACTGTGTCCCATGGCCATGGGCAAGCCTTTGACTGGCCCATAGGCATGCTTAACATGCACCTGGCTTCTACATGCTTCTGATGCAAGATCTACTACTGAAGGCTAACTCTACATGCTTCTATATGACTCCATCTGATGAGATCTCCAAGTGGGTAAGAGAACCAACATATGCACACTCTGTATGGTTTGAAAACTGACCTACGTAGCTCGTGCTTGTTGACATGTGCTGGACAGGGGCTCACAATGATGGGGTCATGGCATATGACAAAATATTCCTAAAAAAGGTAATCCTACTATATGAATGTTGCACCGATGTAGAGCCAGTGTGTCACATAGCACTCCAGTGCAGGGTGCATGTGACATTCCCTCCTGCTTAGCTTGGCGGCAGGTTCATGGCTTCCAGTAGTCCACCAGGAGTTGGAGGTACTCTGAAAAGAACTCTTCACCGAGCCATATTGCTTCATGGATTCTGCGGTCCTTGGACTTCATGTAGAATTGTCTCTGTCTTCGACCGGATCCATGCTCCCATCTGTGGAGGAGAATCTATTCAAGCTCAATAACTTCAACTTCGTCTACTGTGTCTAGTTGTTGCTCATCTACAATATCCTGCAAAGCTGGACCAATGTAGCGCTTCAACCAAGAAACATGGAAAACATTATGCATAGTCCAACTATCTGGAAGCTTAAGCTTCATGGATCTTTTGAATGATAGGAAAGGGTCCAAAGCTGCGAAAGGAAAGTTCGCGACAATGTTTGCTCACTTGCTTCTATCTCTGCTTCATTATCCGGAGATCTACCCAATCCCCTTCTTTAAAGTTGGCATCTCGTCTTAACTCTTTGGCTTGCCTAGTGTATGATTCATGTGCTTTGGCAAGGCACTCTTTGACAGACTCAATGATCTCTGAAAAAGTTTCAGTGGTCTTGTTGCCCTCCAAGGAAGGTGACACCATTCTCGTAAGAAGTGACGAGAAACGACGACCAAATGCCGCCTAGTACGGAGTCTGACCAATGCTAGATGAATGAATGTCGATGAGGATGGCCTAAACCAAAGGAAGATAATGCTCCCACTTATCTGTGCATTGTGAAGACACACCCACTGGTATATCCTCTCAAGGTGAAGATAAATCCGGTGACGTGTCCTACAATTGTGGTGCTTCCATGATATTAGTCATTGAAGATACTCATCCAATACAAATGACAAGTGAGAAGAGTGCTACTATACTATCCCAAAAACTAAAGTAACCACCACTGAAGCCAAAGATTCTCCACCTAGTGCAAACGGCAACAATGAAGACTCTCCTACAAAGACTTGGCTAGAAACTTTCTATGTTCCGAGCATGCAGCATGATGCAATGAAGCACCCTGTGAGTGTGCTCAACCCAAGAAATGAAAAACGTTGAGACACTCACAAATGCATCTCCTTCACACTTATCCTCCGGTTCCACCTCGGAATGCTCCCAAGATAAGAGGAAGAAGGATTGATGATGAAGTGGAGAGAGGGACTATTTATAGGCCCATCAACCTCTCAAAATGCTGGTCAGCCTGCTCCCCGCCCTGCTTGCGTCATGTCCAAACCTCTCTGGCGAGCTGTGAAGTGCCTAGACACAGCCCAAAACTGGTGCTGGCCTGCCCGGCATCATCCTTAGGATCCAGTGGGCAACCCATCCCTGACCAAGGGTGCCTATACGCTCTGCTAATCCTGATCGTAATCTGCAGGTCACACACCCCTTGCATAATATTACTAAACTGGATGTGAGAATGAAGTACGCACAAGGTTGCTGGCTGAAAATCATTCTGTACTTCACTGTGCACTCCTGAGTTTTGTCCAAACCAGGAGTGTGCACACTGCACACTTGTATCAGTCCTCAGATTCATGTGCCATGGCTTCACGAGGACATGTACGAGCTTTGGGAGACCTTGCAGAAGGGACGCGGTTGATGAGTGACTGTGAGCTAGGTTAGGGTTTGCATAGGGGGTAGGTATGACGAGTTATAGCCGCTTTGAGGCAGAGTGGTTATAGCTGCCTGGATATGAGAATGAGTAGAACGTGGTTGGCCCTGGGCTTTGGGCAAAAGGGGTGCAGGAGGGACCTTTCGCTCCCCTTTTAGAGCCCTACAGCAGGGCTGAGCAGCAGAGAGGGGAAGAGGCGCGGGACCGGGTTGGGGGGGGGGTGCGGGGGCTACAAGCATAGTTGCAATGAAACGCGTTTCATTCAACTTGAATGAAACAAAACGTTTCATACAAATGAAACGCGTTTCATTCGTGTCCACCTGGGAACTGTACGATTTAAGCGTTTTTTACCCAGATTCTTTAGTTTTGACTCGAAAACATGTTTTAATGTGTAAATGATGCATGTTTAATATTATTTTGCAAGGAAGGCAACATATTTTTTACATATTATAAACTTATATATGAATTTTGGGGCCTATAACCCCCCTGTTTTGTATGAAACGTCTGGGATTTGAAAGAAATGTTTATGAAACGTTTTTGAAACGTTTATGAAACGTGTTTCATGAAACGCCTGGCAACTATGGCTACAAGTAGCCCCCTTTGCCCTCAATATTGAATTCTTCCACTCCTCTGCCCTGGTGAGAACTGAGCGGCCCTTGATGCTCATGTGCCAGGAACAGCAACACATTCAGCCTCCTGCAATCAGCAGCGTTGATTGGAAATACAGAGAAGCAGGCTCAGGCTGCCAATCACTCTGCATACAACGTGTGCGCCAGTTCCAATAAGAGACAGCCTCATCATCAGCAATCAATTGACCCAATGTTTAGCGATTGCTTTTGTGTATTTCCTGACCAGTTGCAGGCTTGGATTAGACGAAAGTCCTTGTCTCATTCACAGAAAGCCTAGTGAACTTGTAATTAAAAAAACCCTAACCGGAGGAACAGCCCATCTTCAGACTTCAACCCCCCAAGCACTGAACAAAGCTCAAAAGTGTAGCATCCACGCACGAGGAATTGTGCACAGCATTCTCTCCAGTAAAAACACCATATAAATACTCACTCAGTTCACCATTGTATTTGTTTTAAACAAGAAACAAATGATGTTAATGAGAAAAGTTAAGGAAATACTTTCTCAGAACTTGAAATCATCATCGGTATGTTCTGCAAAAAGAAGCAATATACTCACATAAGTATCAAAAAGGATTCGTAAGCTTACACCATGAACAGAACTATTCACATAAAATGAAATGCTTAAACAGAAAGATACATCTAGAAGCAAGATGACAAGCAGCTCTTGCATTATTGTTGCAGATAAAGCTTTCACAGTTTAGGTTCAGCTACAGAGGCATTAACAAAACAGGCACAATAATGAAGACCACCCTAGTAGGGCAGTGGCATTTATTCGCCCCAAACAGCAGCAACAAAGTATCTGATTCTAGATATGATATAAATTCAAAGTGAAATCAGGAGTGAATCACAAAATCATGTTTTGCTTCAAGTCTACATAGTACTATGGGGAAGAGGGCCGCTGACAAAGACAATCAAACCATCATCCTCCCAAACCTCCCCCTTCTCAACAAAGAACATAAAACCACATGAGACAAGGGGGGTGAGCAAATAAGTCCAAGCATATGCAACAATGATATCTATACACTGTGAACCACAATGAAAATAATTCAACAAAATATTCCCTTGTTTACTCAAACCCTGTGGTAAAATAGGAAATAGGTCCCCATTTGAAATTGTGGCCGCGAACGGCCCCAACTTTTAATGCCTGACAAATTGCCTTCAGGCGGTCACCAAAATTGCAACTACAGAAGGATCTACTCATGTGCGCGGAGGAGGGAGGGAGGGAGGGAGGGAGGGCCGGGGGGTTGGGGAGGGAAAGAATAGGTCAGGCTGTATGTCATACCATAAACTTCTTGGTGTTCTCAAAGAATTCCGTCTTCTTCAGATTCTCAAAAAACTCTCTTGATGTCCTGCTGGCAGCCGCTGTTGTCTCGAGTTCCATAAGGCTCACTCGTAGCCGCCGTAGAGGTTCCCATTCCTGTAAGGAATACCGTCGTTTCCCTTTTCTGGAGTTCTGCCATTCTTGTAATGCTAACTTCATTTCCTTCCAGTCCACCAGAAACTTAAGTTCACCTCTGGATAGCTTATCAGCAGCTTCTTTGGAATAATTACCTTCCATGCATGACTCTTTAGATAGGGCTTTTCGCACAGAAGAAGGCTCTAGCTTGGATGGGGGAGGCTTCCATGAAGCCGTCTCCTTTGGGTTCCAGCCACTTGTAGATGAGAATGGTATCAGACCCTTCACAGAAAAATCCTCTACCCTGGTGGCAATCTTATTGTCCTTGAGTTTGGAAAGCAGGCTTTCTGAGGCCTGGAAGTTGCCAAGACTCAGAGATGTTTTCCTAAAATTGTCCCATTCACGGTTGAAGGAGCTTGCCAAATCACTGAAGGGAACCTTGAAAGACTGCATTCTCTGGCTCATGAGCTTGAAATCATCGGTGGCACTTCGCTGCCCCTCCAGCCAATTCTTTGGCAGGAAAGACAGGGTCTGGTGTGAGTCCCCCTTGCTTTTGTATGCCATAAGGCATGGAAGCTCTCTCTTCCAAAGACAAACCTTTAGATCAATGCTTTGCGTCAGGGAAACTTGTCCTGCTTTAATTACATTTCTTCTTGGGAGATCGATGTTGCTTACACCTTTCTTGCTTGAAGTTTCCAGCACCAATGGCTTCTCGCTTTCCTGATCCTGGCGCTGAATGGTGAAAGCTTTTTGCCCCGGTTACAAGCAAATCTTCTAGCACTTCGTTCCACCTTCTCTGCAAGCTTGCAGATGAGAATTCTAGCAAAAAAGCAGTGCTCTTCAGTAAGAACCTGTTCCTGCTTTGATCACAGATGTCTGAAGGTTCACAACTTGCAACGATCTACGGCTTGACAGAGGATGCTGCACTGCTTTGCCACAAAGGTCTAGGGTTTACTGTTTTTCTCACGAGTTTCACCAGGCCAAGGATTTCACTGCATCTCTCAAGCAGGCCTAACACGTCTGTTTCTAGGGTTTAACCCCACTCGCTCCAGAAACGTCTGGTGTACACCGCACAGCTTGCTTGTTTGTATATCTCACCATCAAAAAGACAGTTTTGATTTTCTTCCCACTTGTCAATACGCCCACACTTGCCTTTGATTTGGCTTTACGTGATTGTTGGCCAGCTGTAATGAGATTTCCTTTGCAAGATGAATACATAGTTTGTCCCTTGGTGATTTCAATTAATTAGTTTGGGATATACTGAGCATCTCCATATTGCATAATTG